>NC_090699.1:39339816-39964816 GCF_040954835.1 Lepisosteus oculatus
ATTTAAAAAGTGGCAGTTGAAGGGTTCATGGATGCCTAAATTGGCTTGTGGTAAAACCTTCTAACTCTCACAAGTGCAGAGTATAGTATGGCTCAGGGCTTCTGTTCTCGCTCCCTTCTCTGTGTTGCCTTAATAAAAACTGCAGGGGGCAGTGTAGGCACTACCATGCTATCCACAAATAGACACCAGGACCTGAAACCTGTAGTAGTAACATAAGTTTTGTTTTTCAAATTATTAAAATTGTATTAAATGAATTGGGAGCTTTTGATAAATGTTCTTCTGTACGGTTTTGACCTGAGGCATTTAATTTTCTTCCTTTACTTTTGTGTACAATTGGATTTAATAATCAACAAAAAGTAGAGTACAGGTGTTAGATATTCTGGAGGTGTCTTGCAAGTCTTTCATGTAAGATCACTGCAGTACATAACAATAAATGTGACATAAAGGGTAATATACACTACAACAATTTAAGTCTAAAGGCTCAATACCTTCTTTCTTCACATGGGCAAATCAACATTACCTAGAACGTTTTTCAGTTAACTATTAGATTCATGTTTCTAGGGCAAACAAGACAATTGAAGAAAGTATGCATGCACATTCTTTAATCCATGTGCTTCTGATTAATTTAACCAATGATTTTTCACAAAACAGTGCGTTTTTCAGGGTTTGACAATAAAACTATATTAGATTGAGCTGTCAAACAGTGACAATGAAATGGAACTGACTTCAATGTACAAATATTATATTTTTTAGGCATTATCTCTACCAGCCTTAATTTCTTAAACACCTGGAGAATTTTTTTTTTAAATGAAAAAATCACACCCTTTGACATTTCTTTTCCATAAGAGCAATCAAAAGGATGCAGTTTAGTAGTTAAGGAAAACTGTTAAATAAAGGAAAGGAAATAGAACTATAGACCTGGACATAAAAACTAATTGAACTATTCAGTAGTCATCACTATTCATTTTGATTCCATTTCTTATTTGCTTGGGGTTGCAAGGTTGCCCACCTCATTGTCATTCAATTAATCAGAAGGGCAGCTGAAGCGTACACAAATAGTACAATATTTAATGCAATGTATATGATTAACATCAGCGACATTTGCAGCATTGTGAGTTATTGTTCTAATGCAGGAAAACAAAAATGCTCATCCCTTGTTTTCACATCATTTTCCCAGTAATTTTATGAGGATCAAAAGACCTAATTGAGCTGGTGCTCAAAATATGAATGATGCATAAAATTCCTCCTCTTCCAAATCTACCCATTCAGCTGCACTAAAGGTATTAGTTTGTGTGGAAACTGCAAGAGAAATAGTTTTATTTTTCCCATCACAAAAATACTGAACTACAAGTTCTAGAATACTGGAACAACATATTTTGCTCTCCCTTGATCTTACTGTACTGTATGTTCTTTAAACTTGCAAATGTATCAAGAGACAAAGTAGGCATCAAAAAATAGAAATCATTCTTGAAGACAGTTTGGGAAGATAGGAAGACATTTGTTTGAAGTGCAAAGATGGAAAAGCAGCTATTGCACTAGAGAAGAAAGCTTTGAACAGTATCCCATTAGTATTGGAAGAGACTCAAGTAGAGCCTTAAACAAGTACTGGCCACACAACGTCTGATGTACTGTAAGACTCATCTGTCTGTACAGCTTGTTAAATGTCTAACTAAATGATAGAAAAGAGCACGGAATGTTCCCCCAGTACAATAGATATAGAAACATGTCATTTACCATTCACTCAGTATCTGTATTCCCTGTTGCTTCTTAAAGAGTGGCAGCTCCAGCAGAGCTTCAAATAGGACCCACCTCCATTCAGTCCCACTGAGAGAGGATCATGAAGTGCAAAATTACATTTTGTCCTGTAAATATTTGTCTAACCACATAAAATAATAGCACTGGTTATGTACTCAACTTGTCATCAAGCTTCATATTAACAATTCCAGCTTGTTATTCAAACCCACACATATTGCCACATTGCAGTAAAAGTACTTATGGTGTGAGGTGTGCCTTTTTCCTGACTTTTTGTTTATGTAAACCATGTTGCACCCACAAATCACACATTATTGTTGATGTGAACCAAATAAAAATCAAACACAAAATCTAAAATGCTTCTAATCTAAGATATGTGAATTTCTGGATTCTATATCCAAAATATAATTTGGATTACATTATCTAGGGATTTATACAAGATCTGGCTATTGCAACCCTACCATTTAAAAGTAGCTCTCGAAGTTATTATTCCTTTAGCTAACTTCAGCTTGTGTTACGACAATGGGATTTGCTCCAGGCAAGCTGAGAGTTGTCATTGAATTCTCAAATCACTTGCTTTTGTGTTTTGAGGCTTCATTACGATATATTTAGAGGTTATTATTTCTGTGGAATGTTTCCTTGAATTGAATCATGCCTACATGAAGAAAAGAAAAGGACCCAGTCACAATTTTTTTTTATTTTTCTGAAGAAAAGAGATCCCAATACGATAACAAAATGTGATCATGTAAAATAAAAAAAATGTTTTAAAGGTATTTTAAATGAATAATTCACTCACCGTTTTAGCAAAACCTATCAATTTAATATAAGTTTCAACAAAGTAGAGAAGCACATCCAGAGAGGTCCTTCAAAGGGGATTGCTGTGACAAGCACTAATCCTTCTCACTTAGCTATCACAACCTTATCCAAAAGTGTATGCAGTGATAGCCCAACTGATACAGAAAAAGACAAGTAAAATGTACAGTACTGTATAAAACAAAATTCCCTCTAAAAATACATGTGCTTTTTTTTAAGGTAAAGGCTATTTTTATATTAGCAAATAAAAGCTTTCAGAGAAGTGTCTTATGTGTCAGCATATAAGTATATTGAGAGTCAAAATAATTTATTAGAACTGAATCAAATTCACAAAGTTATTATCAGGAAAACTGATAATTGTATTGCAGGTGCAATGACATTTATTATGTCATTTATTGACATGACATGTATTATGTTGCAGTTCCTGCCTTGTGTGATTATAACCCATTCCGCTTGTAAAGCCTGGACATGCTTGCACCTCTTCAATAACCTCTAAGCCCTAGATAACACATTTTATCCTAGAACATTCCACAAGTGCTCAAAGGTGATTCAAAGGGTGTGAGTAGAGTATCCTCTGCATACCACTTTCACATCTTGCAAGAAAGCCGTTGTGTTGTCGAACAGAAATGGTAGCAGCAGTAGTCATCAATGTAGAACTGTGCAATTGAGTTCTGTAATGACTAGCACTCTTGCCCAGACCATCACATCAATCTCGCATGTATATACAAAAGTTCACACAAAAACACAAGTGAACCAGGAATACAAATAAGGGAAAACAAGAGTAATCAACAGGAGCAGGGTACAAAAGAACACAAAAGTTGAACATGTAACACTGGGGCAAGGTAATGGCAAACCAAGGATGAACACACAAACAAACGAAAATACAAAGAAACTAACAAAAAAAACAACAAAACAACAAAGCCGAAGCTATACGAAAATACACACACAAAGCAAAACAAACCAACAAACGAAGCCGAAGCAATAACCAGAAGCGAAGCGATAACCAAAACCAAACGGGACCGAAGTCAAACGAAAGGCCTTTTCTTTCTGAAAGCCTTCATATTAAATAGTGAATAAAATGAGTTCTGATTGGCTGAAGGCTGATTGATGATGACAACATATTGAAACAGTGGTGTGATGGTTGGCCAATGGGGAAGGGAGAACAATCAAGGGTCAGCGGTGTGGACATAACAGAAAAAACACACACAGAACACACACTGGGACGTAACATCTAACAATGATGGAGTGCATTTGGGACTGAATATCTTGTCTGGTTATAAATTTCTGGCTTTAAACACTAGATGTCCAACCATTGGTATTTTTTTATCTTGATAAGTGGGGCATGTAAGTTCCTTCCTGTGTTTTTTTTTTGTTGCTTTTTTTTGCTAGTCATTTTACAGGATAAATAACTTCATCATTGGGTTCTACTTAACACTAATTAACACTCTCTGGGGGTGTTACCCTGGTGTCCTAGCTGAATTTCCGCCTGTCCTTTACCTGTCCTAGTAACACCCATCTTATGTAGGCTTTACTACTCTGTTCTACTCCCCATTGAAAGCTAATGTGTGGTGAACGAACACAGCACTGCCACTCACCACTCACATTGGTGGTGGTGGTGAGTCCCCTTTACCTTTAAAGCCCTTTTAATGGAATTGTCTGGCAAAGCCCTAAATAAATATAATGTAAGAAATTATTATTAAGAAGGTGATTTATTGATTATTCTGCAGTCCAAGTCAATGACGTGTATTAATGGTTGATCATGAATGACAAATTAATCAAAATAATGCCTTAATCGTTATCCAAAACCATATACTGATTTCATTATACTGTAGATACATTATCAACCAAGACCCGTGTTCATTTAAGTGTTAATTAGATCACTGCAGTTCTGGTTTACTTATACCTTAAGAAAAATGGAGGGTATGAGGTGTTGCATCATAACAGAGCCATTCTGGCAAGCAAGTATTCACCTAAACAGAAAGAAAACAATTCAAGCATGCAATCTTTTTCTTAATCCGTACAGTACAGTATATTTATTACTGAAGTTTACCTTTACCTTTAAATGGTTTTGTTGAGCTTCTAATTATCATCATATCAGCCTGAATTTTCACAGACTCTTGTATTTCAACCTCTGATCAGCTACCTATATTTGAAGGGGCTCTAGGTTTTGTCATTTGAATGTCGCCAAATCAGAAACAAAAAAGGGCATTATGTTTTTGAGGTATGTTTTCTGAAGCATCTGTGAAAACAGTACCAATAATCTTGCTTTTACACTCTGAATATATAAAGATTTATCAAGGAAGGTACATTTGCACTAGACCCCTTGAACTATAAATCAAATGCCTTGAATGCGCTTTCATGCTCGGATGTGTAGGGTTCATGAAGTCCATGAAATGCAAAGTGAGTGTCCAACAGTAAGTGTTCTTGCTTATTTAAGGATTACATTGTGCTGAAGAAACCTTATACAGTTTGTATTACAGCTGTTATCACTAAATTAACTTACATAGTCAATTACTTAGTACCAACATTCTTACATAAAATTTGATGTATAAAAAGCTGATATTTTTATTCACTGTTCACAAACACCCAACCATTAAAGATAATTTAATTTTCTGATACATCATTTGTACTGTAGCTGGGTTATATGTTTTCTACAACTTTGAGTTGAAGGCATTAAATATTTAATCTAAGCTTCCTATTAAGCCTACTTTCTAGTGTGAAAGATGCAGTATATATTTTAAAACTGTTATAATTCAGACAAGCCGCATCTCCTTAAAATCAATAGAACAAGAATTGTCCACATAATTCACAATTTAGGTTATTACTTTCCAGCCTGCATTCCTGTAATGAAATCAAGGCTCTGGATAGAATGCTAACACCAGCTTTGACTTTTTATTTGTGTAATGGATAGAGATGTTCACCCTGACTTTATAGATAATGTTTTTGTACTCCTTATGAGTGTTGACACAATTTATTTTTTAATTTTAATTTTGTTCTCCAAAGCAGCAGTCATTATGATTTTTCAGTTGTACAGAATCAAAACACTGACTCATTTATTTTCATGAGAAGTCACAGCAGTATTAGAATTTCTGAAAACAGGAAAGCAATTTATACTAGATAATTGTAGTTGTGTTTTATTGTTTGTTTTTTAATCAGTTTAATGTTCTTTTGGAACTCAGAACTTGAATGATACAGTCTGTAAATAGACTAATCCAAACTTTTCCAATATTGTTTTTGCAGATCCTTTCTCAAGATGTTTTTTAACATTTGTTTTACAAAGTGTAACCACCATCTCACACAGAGAAAACCTGTTAAAATGCCAATAAAAAAATATTGCACATCAATAATGAATTCACTTTGTTCCTGAAAAATACATCGATCATACATATTTAAAATCATGCAATCTAGCAGAATCAGTTATGTGAGAGCCCTCCTTTGGAGTAACAGCATGAGAGTCAAGTAGTCTCCAAGAAAAGATTCTAAGAATGTTTTCAATCAGGGACTTGGAATTTGTGGGAAATACACAAAGAAAAAAACATTATTTGGAATTAATTTAGTCTCTTTATTGGAATGTTCTTTTTATGATCCTAAAGCCAAATCATGTGCTCTTTTTGTATGCTTTAAAATAGCAATCTTTTTTTCTCCATTTTTTTAATTTGGACGACATGGTTCTTTTTAATACTCTTTTTAATACATTTTAAATACTGTACATCATTTGTGGTCAGATAGGAGTTTTTACTTTATACTTTATGAGCAACTATCAACAACAAGCAGACTGTATGTTAACTAAAAAAAAGTACACTAGTCATGCAATGTCAGATATCAATGAAACTCTAGGTCTTAAGGTAAGGCAGCTTCTGCCACTACAGTATATTGCAGCCAAATACTGTATATTGCTAACATGAATGAATCATGAAACTGGTTCTTAATATACTGTAAATTATCAAATAGATCTACAGTTCAATTTGTCTTTCATTAAGATCCACATTTTCTTTCAGGTAACATGCTTTTAATACCCCTTGTCACCTGTTCACATCCATACAAGTTTAGAAATGTATTTTCTTCCTTGACAGCTCTATATTTCATATTGTATTGTTTGCAGGACTGTGTCCGTAAGTCTAATGTCTGCTGGATGCCATCCACAGCTGCTAGGTTTATGTCCTGTTAAAAGCCTTCATGCAATGGCTTGAAGCCAATACCCTGTCTTCTTTCGTGAAATGGCTGACTGAGATCTTTGGGTCAATTAACTGCTCACTACCAAAAGGTCTAGGTAGGCCGAATGGCCTCCTCTAGTTTGTAATGGTTCTTATGTCTATTGTAACCATTTTTCCCACAGCTGACTTTGACATCAGAATGACAGCAGCCTCGAGGACTGAGCCTCCCTGCACTGAATGCAAGATAGCATCTTGAAAGGTAGTGCAGTGGAGTAACAGAAATTGAATAAATTGTCACAATGCGAACATTGAACAGAAATATTACAGGCAAATCACTTAAACAGCTGAAGCAATGTGTGGGTATACATTTTACACTATTGAAGTAATCTTAGTAAACTGGCAAGAAAGTAGGGACAATAGTATTTCAAGGAGAATAATTATTTTATTAAAGTCATTTCAAAGGAGCATAATACAATAGCCACCTTTTCCAGGGACAAAATCTAGACATAATTCTCAATTAGCCTAGGTCATACATAATATTAGATTTCAGAACAAATCCATAGACACTAAGAGTTATTAGAACATAAAAACATAAGAGGGATTATAAAGCAGATTAGGGTATTCTGAATATCTTGATCTGAAAACCTCATCTTTTCTTGACAGATCCTAGGGCATCTGCCTCAACACTGGCATAAAGTAGCTTATTCCAAACACACAAGCCTGTAGAAAAAATGTCTCAGTCCTATATATGCAGTACAATGTTTAATTTCCACTCATGTCCTTTTTTCATTAATTTTCATTAAACTGATTTAAAAGTCACATTTAACTTTATCTAATGTGATGACCAAACTGCACACAATATTCTAAATTACAGTGGATCTTCCTACTTGTAATTTTACTAATAGTTGTAATAGTTGTACACTTCTACAATTTAATTTTATAATAACTTCCTTTGATTTTAAATCTTCATTACTCACTGTGTGTACTATTTATTATTAAATGTTATTTTTTCCACCTACCCAGAATCTGAAAACTGAGTGTCTCAGCAAGACCTCAATAAATCTGGGAGAAAATTTTCTCTTAGATCTCACAGTCTTTATAAACCAGAGAGGAACCAAATGCTGGGAACTATGGAAAATTTCTTGGCATCATCATGGAGGTTATATTTCTGATCAATTTGCTCTCTAAGCCTCTCTGTGATACTATATTTTCAAATCCAAAAATCAATGACTGTCTCTACATTGTTATGTTCCCAACAATGTATCTAATCTCACTGTCTTGATTACATGGGCACAAAAATCTTATGATATAATTAACCTATAATTACTCAGCATAAACTAACCACACCCTGTCACAGTGTAATGTGTATTTTTGTTAAAAAGAGTAGGAGTACTCTTCCTAGCTACACTGTAGTTTTTGATACCTCGTAATTTGTGTTTAAATTGAACTTTTGGAGAACTTTGTTCCATCAGTTATGAACAACATTTCTCTGTTCTTTTTTCCGGGCTTATTTTCTAGACAGTGTGACCATCTATCACAACTACAAAGGTAACTTTTTCAATATGAAGAAGGAAAAAAAGCACATAAAAGCTTCATTTTTTATTAAAAGTCTTTTATCAAAATCCGCACAGGAGGGATTTTGTCTAAGATTCCTCTGTTCTTCTGTCTGCAAATAAAGGCTAAAGCTGTTCACAATGACTGGGAAAAAGGAAGCTTGATTTTATTTCAGTTATGTTTTTAAAAAATACACATCTGGGTGCAGATGTTTTGAGCCTAGCTTCTTGCAAGCTGTGTTTAATAAGAAATATTTAGGGGGATCAAGTGTTATATTTAAAGGCTACAGGGGTGAAATTAAGACTTTCCTTGCATGGTGGGTTAAGCCATTCCAGCTCGTAGCTGAAGGCTTCTGAATGTAAAGTATGTCCACACCAGAAAGCAGCAGGTTAACAAAGGCCAATGTGGAGTTACAATACTGTTAAATTACATTTGCTTTACTGATTTAACCATACTATGTTTACAAATACCTATTTAATAATAATATTAACATCACTTTATTAACCCTTTACAATTTCTTGCATTAGGAATTGTCTTTTCGCATACCCCAGCTTGCTCTCCATGAGACACACAGATAGGGAGAGAGCCTGGGGTCAGAGCGCAGGGTCTGCCATTGTACAGAGCCCCTGGAGCAGTTGGGGTTAAGGGCCTTGCTCAGGAGCCCAACGGAGTAGGATTCCTCTGCTGGCTGCTGAATTTGAACCAGCAACCTTCCAGTCATAGGCATATATCTTTAGTCACAGAGCCACTGCTCCACCCCAAATATTTAATCATATTTAATATGTAATATTAAAGGCTACAAAGGTGAAATTAAGACTTTCCTTGCATGGTGGTTAAGCCATTTAATGTCTGTTAGAATCTTAAACTATTTTCCATTCCTGGGCAGCTTAGAGTTTCTGGACCCGTTCTCTTTTGGAGTGTTTTTTTTTTTGCACCATTTTCAATAAGCAAATTCATTCACAAATCACTTTTGTTGTAAAATACCTTTTACAGGTTAGCAACCTTCTAAATAAATGTGACCAATAACCCTGATGTCCTCACTTTCATTAGTTGCTTTAAAGGTGTTTTAAAAGAAAAGTGTTATTGTTGCATGTAAGAGTATACCCTTTACACAAGCTGCAGTGGTTAGTGAAACAGAATGACCAAACTGGTATTACATGTATTTTGTTTTATTTGTGCTGCAAGGTTTACAAGGAGAACAGAAAGTATGTCTATCAGAAAAAAGAAACATTTAATTTCATTGCGTTTCAAAAACCTATTGTTGCAACTGATGTTATGCTACATTTCTTTTTAAAAACACAGATTGATTTCAAAAGACAAAAAATGGTTTGATTTGCATTTAAAAAAGGGGGTTTATTGAGTTGTGTTATACATTTAAAAAGAGATTGGTATATATTTGAGAAAGAAAAAGCAAGTATTAAGTGAGCTGTAAGTCATCAGACTTTAGTTCTGAGCATTCAGAATTATTTCACTCTCTTTCAGTGTTACCTGTTTTACCAAAAAGTTTAAATTGCATTGCATTAGATACTGTATTGGCTTTCATTGTAATGCATATATTTCACACACAGATATGTATAAGCTCATCTAAAAATGCAATAGAGCTCTTTAATGATTATTCTCAAAGTTAAGGTTCTACAAATATAATAACTTAATAATAAGACTAGAAATTACTTTAAAGAAGGATTCAACTTTAATTTCAAATCATATTTTTTGGGGAGGACAGTAAACACGTTTGTGTATATAAATGTAAAATAATATAATCTATTGAACATGCACCTAGTGTACACCTCAATGATGTTCAATGATTACTGTCTCTTCGCATTTTCTAAATTGAAGCCTTTTCACGATTGTACCTATTGTATCTCCTTTGTCATTTCTTAGTATTTTTAAACTGTTATGTTGTAGTTTCTAGGCAACAACCTCTGTTGCTGTACATTTTTAAGCCAATTTGTAGAGCAATTTAAATGCATACTGAAGTTTTTGTAATGATAATGAGTTCTATGCTAATTCAATAGAAGGCAATATTGTTAAGATTGTTAGTTAAACTTTAATTTTGCCTTAATATTGGAATAGGTGTTTTTTCCCATGTAATTGTTCTGACATTCTAGAAAATAAAGTAGTGTGTATCTGTATATATTCTAGGAGTCTCTGATTTAAGAAAACAGACTGTGTGGTTCTGTATCAAAGTAGCTTCACTCCTTCCCTGTAAACAAAAGTACAATAGTATAGAAGTAAACTATTCAGTTTTAACAATGAACAAAATTAATAGCTTAGCTTTAACATTTTTAACATTTATCACAAAATGCAGTAAATATTAAAAATATAATATTATAGTATTCTCCTTTGCAGTTGCTGTTTTAAAACTGTGATCAATACAATCTATCATATTAATGTATACAGTATCGGTTATTGTCGATATGTGTTTTTATATACTTATATATATATTATTTTATTTTATATATTATTTTTATATAAGTGTGTTTATATACTTTTATACAAACCTACAGTACTTCCTTTTTAGATGCTGTGACAAATAAAGGGTTTAAAGGATGTATATTGTTTCTTTTCAATTACAATTATTAAAACAATTTTGTTAAACAAAATCAATAAACATACAATAAATCCTAAAAAAATTATTTCAATTTCATACTACCATACATGGATTACTTATTCTGTACAAGCTGCATATATTATTTGAGAGTTCTTCCTTCTTTCTCCTAGACTGTGACTATTCATGCCAACTAGTCATTCCAACAAAACACACTCCACAGATCTCATAAAAAAGAAATCGGATGGGACAGAATGTCAGTTCCTTTCAAATACAATACATGCGTCACTAGATTTGTAGTCAGAACAGTAAGACTTCTTATTCTTCTGTAAATTTAAATTGTTGGCTGTACGAAGCAAAGCATTGTACAAGAGAAAGTAATATTTTTATTTGTTAGTAGTTAGATGTTACTCCTGAGAACCTAATAAGCCAAGCCTGCCACATTTCATTTGTTCCTTACTGGAATAAAGTACAAATGTGGCTCATACTAATTGAGTTCTTTGGGAATCATGGTTAAGACATCAAAAAAACTCATCAGCCTGACAGCCTTTCACATGCATAACCTCTGTGCTCTGCCATGGCAAGAGTGAGTAAGCATCCTTTTTCAGAACATCAACTGTCATAAAAAATTCCTTGTGTCAACCATGAGCTCTAAAAGGTCACTTTCTCAGAGGCCGCTAGCCCCTGTGAGGAGTAAAGCAGGAGTTTTTTTCATGGAGATATTACACATCAAGATGCTACTCTACTGCACGCAACATCTTTTCAAGGGAGACTTTGAAGCTCATTTAATCTTCTGTTGGTCTTTAAAAAAGAAAAGATAAGGACTGTGAAGGGACACTCCTTAGGCATATTAAATATATCCTTCCTTGCAGAGAAGTTTATAAAGTCTCACAAACTTCAGAAGAGGCCTCTCGTTCTCCTTTTATTTGGGTCCTGTGCCCACAGCACAGCCATAAATGGTCAGCCTGCCCACCCTCATGCACACACATGGGTGTGTGGAATTAGTAGTGTTGTGTTCCAAGGGCTCTACACCATTGATTTTCTCCAGCAGCTTGTAGGCTAATTGCCCTTATCTAAAGCATTATCTGTTAAATGATCGCAATTGTAATCGCACACACTTTTGCCAGCAGCAACTGACATTCAAAAAAGTTCATTATGCCAAATATTGAGGGAAAGGGCTCGGTGGCAAAATCAGACTGCTCTTCGTAAATTAAAGGGTAAACAGATTGAAGCTGTTAAGTTAAACCTTGCTAGGCTATACAGCATGCCTGGCACACACATGCCATCTGCACTAACAAGCATAATCGACTCTATCAAGAGACCACGCTTTTGCATCCATGGAAATGCCATTTCCGAGAACTGGATTTTATTTAAATCTGCTTCAAGCTGAGCCTGCTACAGTACATTACATCCAAGAGCAGCAAAACCCTAGAACAATGACACAACTAACATATAACTTTGTTTTCCATCTTGTATTTATGGCACATTGATTTTCTTCTGTTTTCCAGCTATGTAATGCAGCAACTGTACTGTACTGATAAGCAATTGGAAAAAATCCTGTATTGCAAAAGTCTTGCTTTCACAGTTTTCTTTTACATACAGCCGACTGTTATGTTATTTCAGCAAATGTACCGAAAAAAGCCTTAAAAAGTACTACTGTATATGTTCATTTGAATATTGTGTGGGATCAGACTGAAGAACTGTAAAGCAGTACACTGTATTTATTTACAACATCTAATTTCAAGATTCTATTAAAATACATTTGTAGCACATGTATAAGCAGTGAAGCAGTGAAAATATCTGAAAATCTGTGAGATGTGCAGACTGTGCGCCACGGGGGAGCAAAAGGGGGTGTCGCCCCCTCAACTGAACTGTGCTGCCCCCTCAGTTTGGGACAAAAGGAGTTTTGAACACTTTCGCTTACTTAACTTACTTAACCATAAAAAAGAGTTATACTTTGTCAATGGTCAGATAACTACACTAACCCCTAATTCACAGTTACTACATCGGACTGTTTGATGTGCAGGAGGGCTATCCGTCCAGGAACAGCATGTTACATAATGTAGCATCTATATTTTTGGGTGTCAGCATTATGATGATCTTGTTTGCTCAGGTGGACCGATTCCTTGCAGTCATTTATCCTCATACTCAAAATCATTATATAACTAGGACTGTTGTTATAAGCGTTTGTGCTTTCTATTGGTTTTACAACTAGTTTTTCTTAACGATTCAAAACCTCATTATCGTCAAGGTAGCTGCAAAAACGAGTGCTTGTGATTTTGTCCCTCCAGGCATTAATAATCGTGAGCGCTGATGAACGTGAAACTGTACTTCATCGCTAAATACTAGATTGCTTGTCATTATCTTCTATCATGAAGCGTAATCAGTGGCATGGTTGAGAGATTTCACTTGGGTAGTTGCAACAGCTCCGTTTCAATCGAAATATCACCAACCCCCTCTGACACCCCTGCAAACTTTTCCCCTGGTGCCAGCCCTGGAGATTTGCGATATAGATTTTTAACGCCGACACCTTGATTCTCCTCTAGAATTCCAGTGTCCAATATCAGATCTGAAGGTAGGGATATACGTTGTACTTGTCCTTTAACTGAATTCTGAAAAATATTTTCTGGAAGGGAGTGGGACAGATAGTGCAAAGGTTAGCATTGCTTCCTGGTAGCACTAGGGCCCTGCCTTCAGGAAGTTTCTGTGTTCTCTGTGTGTTTGAATGGGTTTCCTCCAGGTGCTCCAGTTCCCTCTCACAGTCCAAAGACATACTGGTTGGTAAATTGGCTTCTCGGAAACCTGGCCCAGCTGTTAGTGTGTGCCTATGTTCACGTTTGTGTCTGTGTGTGCCTGGCCTGTAATTTATCCCATCCCATCTAGGGTGTATCCCACCTAGCGCGTGTTGCTTTCTGAGAGGCTCTGGCTCCACCCATAACCCTGTATTGAATGAAGCTATAAGAAAATGTGTAGATGGATTTGCTGGAAGTTATATTTTTGGTTTTAAAATCACATTCTCATCACGACACTCAGGTATGACACAATATTATACCCAGTAGAATAAACCCACACTTTCCTGACACAATTCCTAGGAGTCTTGGGAGGGATATCACACAGCTATGAAATTTAGAGTCAAGCAACAGTGTTTTATAAGCAGTAGTGGTTAGTAATGTGATAATGACTACAGTAAGATGACTGATCAATTTAACATTTTTATGTGGTTTGTGACAAACAAAACGATTAATTAAAATATGAACATACTACATTTAAGTGTAGTTACTGACAACTCTGGGCTTGTAGGTCGGATTACGGGCTGAGGTGCATTCTGTGTGGATTTTGCATGTTCTGTACTGGGTGCTCTGATCTCCTACTAACCCTGAACACATGTATTTTCGATGGGCTACCGTACGTTGCCCTTAGACACCCTGATCACCAATACCTGAACAATTTGACCAATATCCCAATCACACAAGACACATGTGAATTTTTTGTTTTAATTAGTTTGAATATTTCATTTTCATTTGCAGTACAATGGAATATAAGATAAGATCAGATCACTTTATTAGCCATATACAATTTCTTGCATTAGGAATTCATCTTTTCACATACCCCAGCTTGCTTTCCAGGAGACACAGACACGGAGAGAAGTTTGGGGTCAGAGCGCAGGGTCAGCCCTTGTACAGCAGCCCTGGAGCAGTTGGGGTCAAGGGCCTTGCTCAGGAGCCCAACAGAGTAGCATTCTGGCAACCTTCCAGCCACAGGCGCATATCCTTAGCCACAGTGCCACTGCTCCACCTTCAGTATATTGAAATAAAAGATTTTTCATCTAGTACACACTAAACGTGTTGATTTGGGATTCATTAACAAAACAAATTCCTCCCATGGCATACTTCACAAACAGTTTTATCATTTAAAACCAGCATTGTCTTCAGTACCTTAGTCTGTATTGTGCCCATACAAGAGTTGTTTCTACACACAGTAAATGTATAGGTTTTCCAGAATGTTTTTTTTTAAATTTTTTGTACCACATTGTCAGCTATCAGGAGCTGATGAAAGGATTTCTTGTACATCTTGTAGAAGTCAGATGAATCTTTACAGATATACAGTACAATACTAGATGTGGAGAACAGATAAAACCAATGAGCTTTTCACTTCATGCTTATCTAAGTGCATAGCTGTGCTATGTAGAATTCACTGCTGCTGCCACTGTGGTAGGAATGCATAATATTTCTTCTCCACCTCAGATCAAAGAGCATACTGTAGGTTTGTTTCCATCAACAATGCCCCACAATAAATACAGATATGCAGCTACAGTACAACAGGCAGCAATTTTAAATGTTGCTTTTTACTTTAAAATAACAGAATCCCCTGACAACTCAAACCTGGTATCATTGAAAGGAATATATGTTCTAATGAACTCATAATTTTACAACTAAGACTTAGCTACAGCTTTCATTGACATATGGTAACAAAAAGTAGCGTCAATCTGAATTAGTGGTCTTGCAAATGTTAGCTCGTTCATACTTACAATACTCATATACAGCAAACTGAGGAAGGTTCTGAAAGCTGCTAATAGGAAGAAGCATTTTTCATGAAAGTGTGTCATTTAAGCTTGATAGTACATTTTCTGATAAACATTCTGTATTTATACCTCACGCCACATGGCGTTTTTATTTATTATTATAAATAAGAATGCTTAAGAATGCACTTACTAATCAGAATTAGAGAAACCTTTATTTGTCAAATACATTTCATGTACAAGTAATTTACTATGTGGGTGGTGTATTAGGTGCTGCAAAAACATTCTACATATACTGTACTATACACAAACAAGACAATAGACATGATTTCTTACTTTACCAATCAGATTTATATCAAATACATTAAACAGGTTAACATAGTTACTGTATATCTTGTTTTATTTGGAGGGAAGGCACTCAAAGATTTCATACCTTACAGACCTTAATGCTCATGGCAGGACCTTCTATTGGGCTTAATATTTTACGACCCTTAATGTTGGATCCAGTTTTCTAGCTTCTTGGCTAGAAAAGAAGAAAAGAAAAACTGAAGAGGTTTAGACGCCAGAATCATTTGTTTTCTTACCCTATAAGTAGGACCATCTAGTTTCAACTGGACTTAATTGTAGCATATTTGGAGAAAAAACAACTTGTTTCCCTGAAATGCTTAGGCTAGTTTGGAACAATCTCTTCTTACTCACTGGTTATCAGACTTTTACCTGTCCATAGTGGTCAACAAATATTTTCAAACTCCATTTGATGCATTTGTAATATATTTGATGATAATAGATTACGCACATTTTATTTATCTTGTACTGTGCTGAGTCCTTATAAGACATTTCCACAGGACACTGCCCTACTTTCTCATCCAGTAGCTGATTTAATTGTTTCCAAAATCTTGCCAAGAAACCCAGACCCGATGGAATACCCCCAGAGGCCATCAAACAGACCCAGCCAAAGGGAACAGACCTGCAATACCAAGTCTTTGAGCAGAAGTGGGAGAAAGAAGAACTACCAATGGAATTGACAGAAGGTAAAATGCCCCAAAATAGGCAACATCCAAGACTGCAACAACTACAGGGGCATCATGCTTTTATCCGTGCCAGGCAGTCTTGAGCAAGATAATTCAAGTAGGGTTTCAAAAACTCTGGATAAAAAACCAAGAGACCAGCAAGCAGGTTTCAGACAGGACAGGTTATGCATCAATCACATTGCTACTGTACACTGGGTCTCATTGTCTAACAGACCACATAGTGGAATAAAAACTTACATCTCACATTTGTGGACTTCTGGAAAGCCTTTGAGAGCCTTGATAAAAAATAATATTGAAATTTATGGCATATTATGGAATCCTAGAAAAGTTCATGATCATCATTATAGAACTCTGCCGACCATCATCCTGCAGAGAAGCTCACAATGGAAGCTTCACCAACATTTTTACACTTTTTACAGCCCTGCTGTCCCCATTACTCTTCCTCCTGGCAGTTGACTGAAGAAACCATCACTAGCAAAAAAAAATCGGAATTCAGTGGACACCAGGTCTTATAAGTCCTGGACTTTGCTGATAAGATTGCCCTCAAAGAAACAGATGCAACTGTTGCAGCCTCCACAGGAGTCAATATCAACAAATCAAAAACACTAGTTTCAATTATTAAACAAAGACAAGCTCATCACACTCGGAAAACAAGTCGAGGAAGTGGACACCTTCATTAATTTGGGATGTGTCATTGACAAAGGTGGAGGGAGTGACAAATACATCCAGCCCAGAATAGAGAAGGCCAGAACAGCTTTTCTGATGCTATGACAAATATGGCCCTCCAAACAGATATGAACAGAGACCAAAATCCGAGTATTAACGCCTACTGTATGTCAAATCAGTTTTATTAACAAGAACAACAAGAAACCCAAGCAATAAAGTTCAAACCTTTATGAACAAATGCCTGAGAAACATCCTTGACATACAGTACAGTGGCCAAATATAATGATGGAAAAACGAAATGCAACATTTTCTGGAATGAGAATACAGTAGTTATATCTTATGTACTTTCACAAAAAGTTGTCAATTTGTTTTAAGCCCTCTGACCAGCAATACAGCTTGTGCAGTAAGTCATTTCAACCTGATAATCATACAAAAGCTCGTTAGGTGCACTTTTACCCAACGAGGTCCAGGTGGAACAATGCCTGATCAGGTCACCTTTAAAAATGCCTTAATTTTAATAAAGCCTAGGTCACTGCAAAAAAAGGCCACACTTAGTCAGTCTAAGTCTGTGCATTCCATAATGCCTTGAATGTCACATGAAGCAAGGGAGAGGGCTATTGGCATGCTGCAGGCAGACATGTCATGTGCCAGCGTTGCCAGACACTATAGAGTAAGCCGCTCCACTGTGTCCCAACTGCAGAGAAGGTTTCAGCAGACAGACAGGACGGATGATTGTCCAAGACCAGGACTGACACATCAGATTGGTCCATCTGAGAGATTGCTTCAGATCTGCAACGCATACTGCAGCTGAAACTGCTGGTAGACACAATGCCAGCATCAGTGACAGGACAGTGAGGCTCCATGCTGCTGGCCTAAGAGCAAAGCAACCTGTCAGAGGCCCTCTGCTCACTCCTCCTATACACCCGATTCCCGGGGCCAGACAGAGACTGTGATGGATTAGTCAGCAGTGGCATCAGGTCCTCTTCATGGATGAGTCACTCTTCAGCCTGTTCCATGCAGACGGAAGGGCCAGAGTATGTATAGATAGATAGATACTTTATTGATCCCGTGAGGGAAATTGCAGTGCAACAGCAGCTTAACACAGACAACACAGCCACAGTATAAAGAATGATACAATACATACAATACAATCAGTATAGTGAGGGGTGCACTAAAAGAGTTACTCACAGTCCAGGACACACAAAGAACAAACTAGAACAAAACAGTACGCAGAAAAATCGTATTGCACATATGAATATAAATATAGATGTAAATATAGATATAAATGTAAATATAAATGTATTGCACAGGTCCCTGGCATATATTGCACAAAAAAAAGGTTGTAAATGGAAAAAGAAAAAGAACAGATGTAACAGTTGATGTGTAGATGTGTTCAGGCCAGAAACAGGTCACTGTCAATGTTGCCTCTGCCCAGACGCAAGGTGGATGCGTTGTACAGTCTTATGGCAGAAGGCAAGAATGACATCCTGTAGCACTCCCTGTCGCACCGTGGATGAATCAGTCTATTGCTGAACATGCTCTTCATTTCTACATGCCTGTCATAGAGGGGATAGGAGATGTTGTCCATGATGGCCTCTAGATTGGACACCATTCTCCTCTCAGCCACTACCTCCAAAGGGTCCAGGTCAGACCCAATGACAGAGCTTGCTCTCCAGATGAGCTTGTTCAGCCTTTTAGAATCCACTGCTCTAATCCCAGGGTGCTCCAATCCCAACTGTGTTCAGACACACAGTTCTGAAGTCTCACAGACTGTGGTCTGCCTGTCAGGTAGTCAGTGATCCATGAGGTCATGGAGGCTTTGACTAGCATCTCCTCCAGTTTCCTCCTTAGAAGTAAGGGCTGGATGGTATTGAAGGCACTGGAGAAGTCGAAAAACATGATCCTTACGGTGTTGCCAGCCCTGTCCAGGTGTCAGTAGGCCCTTTCCAGCATGTAGATGATTGCATACTCCACACCAACATTGGGCTGGTAGGCAAACTGTAGGGTGTCCAGTGATGAGTTAACTAGGGGTCTCAGGTGGGATAAGACCAGCCTCTCCAGTGTCTTCATGATGTGAGAAGTCAGTGCAACTGGTCTGTAGTCGTTGAGGACAGAGGGGCGCCCTTTCTTTGGTACCGGGACCATGTCTTCCAGAGCACAGGGGCTCTCTCCAAGCACAGGATCAGGTTGAACAGTCGATGGAGCACTCCGCTCAGCTGATCAGCATAGGCCCTCAGAACTCTGGGACAGACATTGTCTGGTCCTGTGGCCTTACGCTGGTGCACTCTCTTCAGTTTCTTCTTCACCTGAGCTGTGATGGTCAGCCTGGCCTGGGGGATGGGGCTCATAGCGCTGTCAGTGCTACAGGTGTTAATGGCGGAGGTGTTGGAGAATGGCAGCTGTGGGGGAAGGGGGGGTGAGTAGCTGTTGGGGGTCGTAGCTGTAGGCGGCCATGATTGTGGGGGGATGGAGGAGGTGTTGGGCAGTTGCAGGTTAGAAAGGTTAGGGAACATGTGGTTGTGGGGGGATGGGTGTTGAGCCAAAGAGGGCCCTGAATCAAACATGTTAAAACACTGGTTCAACTCGTTGGCCATCTCCAAGTTCCTCTCCGTTGCACCCCCAGCCTGTTTGAAGCCAGTGATCTCTGTCATGCTGCCCAATACATCTCTCACCCTATTCCTTTGCAGCTTGTCCTCTACCTTCCTCCTGTAGGCGTTCTTGCTCTCTCTTAACTTCTCCTTTAGTTCCCTCTATACACGCTTGACCTCTTCCTTATCCCCCCTCCTAAAGGCTCTCTTCTTGTCATTCAGAAGAGCCTTCAGGTCGCTGGTGATCCAGGGTTTGTTATTGGAAAAGCAGTGTATGTCTTTGGTGGGGATGGTGTTATCTACGCAGAAGTTAATGTAGTCAGTGGCACAGTACACCATGCTGTCTATGTCGTCCCCATGTGGTTCGCACAGCACATCCCACTCAGTAGCCTCCAAAGCACCACATAAATCCTCCATAGCCTCCAGAGACCATCTCCTCACAGTCCTCATGGTCGCTGGTTGACGCTGGACAATAGGCGTGTATAGTGGTGTAAGCAAGACAAGGTTGTGATCTGATCTGCCAAGGGGGGGAGGGGCTGTGGAACCATATGCATCCTTAGCATTGGCATATAATAAGTCCAGTGTTTTGTTTTCTCTGGTCGGGCACTTAAACTGGTGGAAAGTAGGCAAAGTGGTGGAAATAGAGACGTGGTTAAAGTCCCCTGAAATACCTATAAAACCGCTAGGGTGCTTTGTTTGTAGTCTGGCTGTGACTGTGTTTATGACATCACACGCTGCCTCTGCGTTTGCCGTAGGTGGAATGTAAACAACAACAAAGATGGTGCATGTAAACTCCTGCGGCAGATAGTATGGACACAGTCCTATGGCTACCAGTTCGATGTCCGAGTTATAGACGCGCTGCTTAACATGAGTATGTCCAGGATTACACCATCTGTTGTTGACAAGCACCGCTAGCCCCCCTCATTTCCTCTTACCGATCTCCGTTTTTCTGTCCGCACGCACCATCTGAAAGCTGCCGATGGTAACATTAGAGTCCGGAATAAGTTCCTGCAGCCACATCTCGTATGGAGGAGAAGGTGTTGCGTTTTATTATAAAAAAGGAAGATCTATAGAAGAGTGCAACCTAGAACCAACTAAAGTACAGATTAAATGCAGAAAATTAGGCTTGTTCTGGCACACAATAAGCAAACCAATAACTAACACCACCTGGCAGGACCTCACTTGGAACCCACAAGAGAAAAAGATATGTGCAAGACCAACCATTCCAGTAAAACTAAATTGCAGAGAAACACTTCATTTTAATCGGCAGCAAGCATACAAGGAAATCGAATTCATACAAATTACACCTAATTACATTACTTTTTTCCACAAGAGCAGTAACATATAGTACATTTATATTTTACCTCACTCAACATACAGTATAACTCTACCTTTTGTAATTATATAGCAAGAGTAAAAGGAGAATCTTCATATTACCTCGACAGAGTTCCAGCTGCATTTGACATTTTCACCCAGAATGTAATATTCTACTGCACTGAAGATATTTTTCCCTCCAGTACATAATGTTCATAGTAAACTTTCAAATGTACAGCCATTTAAGTATTAGAGGATAGTGCAATTCTTTCTGCTATTATTTCTCCATGTTTTATCTGCTGCAAAACGGCCAATTGGTTTGTATTGTTCAGACTGTAAGGCTCAGTTATCATCTGTTCCCCCAGCCTGCTATTTTGATCATATGGAGGCAAAGCCTGCAGACAAGCAGAATGTGTAATCATAACTCCCTGAAGACAGAGCTAACAACAGTTCTTCAGCTATGACTTACGTTCTGATATTTATTCAGTCATTTGACAATACATTTCTTCTCATTCTTTAGCCTAATGAAAGCTCTGATATTTTTTAGAAAACTGTTTTCAATTCATCAACTTCTTTTCCAACTGGGACCCTGGAACATAGAGATTTAGTGTCAGCCAGAGTTGGAGATGGGGTAGCAACTGGTGTTCACACTCAATCGTGCAGGTGTGCGATCTAGGGAATTGGGCAGGTGACACTTGTGTGAGGATCACGCCTCCAGGTCCACCTGGCTCAGCCCCTCGCAGAAGGCAGCCTGTTATAACTTCTCTTCTTCCTTATGCACCCAGTGAATATAGCTACATACCTGCTAATTGCAACCATCAAATAGCATTGCCAGTGTTTACCTGATCAATACAATAAATGACATCTGAATACTCTTTTTAATCAATAAGTTGACAATTTAAAAACAGACATTATTTAACATTAGGATAACTTCACTACATGTGAAATAGAAAACCTGTCAAGAGAGCTTTCTGTTACAGGTGTCTAAAGTAATTGACAAAACCAATAGATAGATGTAAGCAGAACTAAAAGCTATGAAAGTAAAACCTGTGTGCCTGTATTTTCCACTTTTATGGGATAAATAGTTTTAACAACAATTATCTTGCTTCATTCACTGGAGTTGTCCTTCCTTTTAACTAAATACAGGTACATGAGGTTTCATTAGCAACTCATAAGATTGGTTCTCATTTGTGGTTATTGTCAGATGAGTGCTTGACTCAAAATGCCCAAACAATGAGATAATTAGATTCTACCTATTTGCCTGTGTATTCTGCACAGTTACCTCAAGGTTAATTCTCTTCACATCATCACAATATTTCTTCATTGCAGCAAGCCACAAAACATTTGCATTGTTTTATTTTGTCTTTAAAATAAGAATGGGTTTGTATGCTTCAGTGTTATCTGGGTAGATCTTAAATTCTTTTTATGGTATTATGTGGAGTTGGAATTTTTTCACTCAAAGGATTTGCCAGATTAACACCATCTAGCATTCTGTGGTGACACAATGGTAATATTTGAGCTGTTCATCATCTGCATTTCAGAATAATGGATTTTGCACTAGCAGTACTATATTAAACATGTTTATAGATACACTCACCATACTGTATATACTGTAGAGGCACATTGCACAGTGAATGAAAGGAATTGAATGCTGTGCTAATATAATCAATAAATTTCAATATACTTTCAATAACCTCTTATCTAATTCAGGGTGTCTGAGAGCTTATTCTATGAAGCACTGGGTACAAGGCAGGATTCACCCTGGACTGGACACCAGTCCACACAGACAAAAAAAAAACACACAATTTTTTCAGAAGTCAATTAATGTGCCAGCATATCGCTGAAATATGGAAGGAGACTGGGGCATCTGTAGGAAACCCACAGAAACACTCGAAGACAAATGTTAACTCCACACACCCCCCGGATTTCAACCCAGGGCCCCAGAGCAATGAAGCAGTAATGCAAACCACTTTTTAGACTAACTTAATACATTCTGAACTGTGCAAATATAACATTGCCTCAAAGTTAGCACAGATATCACTTACTGTTGTCTACACTACAGTGCAGAAACAAACTTTTCCTTTGACTGAATCTGAAGACAATGCAGTCTGTGGTCACCAGATCTTATCATCCATATGGTTGAAAATGAAGCCTCATTGTCATATCTAAATTTAAGAATGCTGTTCAATACAAAAGGGCGAACTCTTCAAAGTCAATGTTTTTTGATGAGATCCATCCTTGCAGTTGTCAAGTAAAGACATATGTTCTGGATGCAAGAGTGTAATGAAACACTTCATTCACTAGCATGTCCTGCATTCTGAAAACCTAGTACATCCCAGCTCCGAAGACGATGCCTGTGCTTCTCTGTGAAAACTTGTCCAAAACTAAAAATGATCAAAATAAACCTGTGTACAATAACTGGCATACACCGAACTTTGGATTTTCTTAAGAGGTCTAATAATTCCATTTACTTATCAGCCCAGACTATGTAGATGGAGTTTTAATGATTCCCTCCTAATAAACACCATGTCCATATTACAGATATAACAGCAACTGAAGGAAATCTGTGAAATGAACAGATCCAAATGATCAAATTATCCACAAACTCTGTTGGAAACAACAAAATGTTTTATTAGGCATATTTGCATTGCTTTCTCTTGAAAATGAAACTCTTCAAGAAATTAGAGATTCATTGAAATTTCAAATACAGCTTTGGAGAAGAAGCAAAAGGATAGAATACAACATTATTTCTTTACAGAGAGCACAATTTGCTATTGAGGCAAAACCAAAATCAAGCCAAAGCTTCTGTAGAAATCTGACACTGTCCTGGAATCATTACTCCTGGCCTGGCTTGAGGGTACAACATATACCTGCTGTTGTACATGACATCTCAGAAATAGGTGAATAGTGGAATAACATCATCATAAATAGCCACTAGGCCATAAGGGGAACAATTGCTCTTAAACCCCCATTCATGGTATTAACAAAGGGTAACATGGCTGGACTCGGACTACAAAATCCCCTATAACATTGTTGCAATTCAGGGCACTCCTTGTGTGTGTCTCCTTTAGTGTTCTCCAGAAGTGGCCATTTTCATTACAAGTAAACTCATCTCAAACCTTCACTGGACTGTGCTGTGACTCCCTGCATTCCTACTGTATACTTCAATCAAGGATATAAGATCTAGTGGCCCAGTTAAAACAGACCCAGAAGGACTAGTAATGCGTTCAGATGGTTTTACTGTGATTTTTACTTCTCTGCCACCACATTTGATGCATACAAATGCAAATCCTTTCTGTGTAGTTTGACACTACCACAGCTTGATCTATCAGACATTGTCACCATTGAAAAACCTGTAACTATAGAGAAACTGAAGGCTGCAGTCTGATCACATCAAAAGGGGAAGTCGCCTGAACTAGATGGGATTCCTTCTGTTATGCCTAGCATTATGGGAGAGGTCACCCTCTGATATTGGAATCCATTCATTGTGCAGTGGAGACTGGTTCATTCCACAGACCAGAAAATATAGCTCCAAGAAAAATAGCTCTAATTACTCTTTTGTTGAAAAAGAGTAAAGACCTGCTGGAATATTCCAGTTCCTGCCTGTGGTGACATTAAGCTGTATCCTAAAGTTCTAGTGATGCTCACTTAATTGTCAGTTTTATACAATTTGATTTTATTTCCATGATAAAAACCCTTTATTATTCCCCTTCAGCTACAGTATTAACCGGCAATTGTCAATCATTTCCTTTTCAGCTGAATAGACAAAACAAGACAAGGGTGTTCCTTATCTCCTTGCTGTTTGCTCTGTCTTTGGAACTCCCTGCAAAAGCCATCATAGAACACAAAAGAATCTCCTCATTAAATATGGATCAAAACATTTCATTGTCTCTATGGAGTACATATTATTTTATTCCTCTCCAATGTAGAGTATTCTCTTCCCCATGTTTTATATTGTTCAGAGACTTGGAAGACCTGTGTAGTTACAGAATAAAGTTGGCTATATCTTTGTAGTTGCATTTACTGTACATTAAATACAGCAGTCTGCAAAATCCAATGGTCTAATTTTCTGTCAAGAATTGCTTCTTCTACTTAGGGGTAGAAATTTGCATCGCACTTCCTCTGTCTACTTCAGAAAATTAAAGATGATCTTCAGAAATGTAGCAGTCTTTCCATTTCTTTACAAAATAGAAGTTCAGCAAATAAATGTTTGCCTTTTTGTTTTTCCTGGTTCATACAGTATTTCACCATCACCCACATTTATAGAGGAGGCTCATTCTATGATTTCTAATGAAAAGCTTTAGAATGTACTTTAGAATGAAAAGCGACCTAGGTTTATGATCCCCGTTTTACAATACCCTCAGTTAAAAGGTGGTTTAGGAGTCCCCAATTTTCATTTTAATTATCCATCTTTCCAAATTTGAGCATCAAAGTACTGTACATGTATGTGTGAGGATAGATGAGGTGTCTAAAGTGCCTTGGAGGTCTATATATGTTTCCTTGGTGAAGCCATACAGACCCAAAGATATATTGTTTGCAAGAGTGTGTTGAATGTACACACAGTTTGGTAATATTATCCTGAATGTACTGCAAGTGTGGAAAAGGTGTAAAAACAGATAATTAGTAGCCTCCCTAAATTTCATCAGCTACCGTATCTCCTATCTGGCAGTGTTCACTTACTGACAGAAGACAAGCCTTTTGCATCTACATCATGGCCATCAAAGGCTGAAATAAGTTGACTGCGGAGGATAGGGATCCAATGCGGTGCCCTAGGTAGGGTTGGCGCTAGACGTAGGCATAGTAGAAGTAAACAGGCAGAGGTCCGAGTCCGGGAAGGCGTAGTAGAGGCGTAGGCACAGAACCGGTAGGCGAAGGCATAATCAAGGAAGCAGGCTGGGGTCGGAGTCTGAGAAGGCGTAGAAGAGGCATCGGAGTGGATTCGGAAGGTGGAGGCGTAATCGAAGAGACAGGCATGGGTCAGGATCTGAGAGAGCGTTCTAGAGGTGAAGGTACAAAATCGAGTGGCAAAGAGGTAGTCGGAAAAAGCAGGGTCGAGGTCCAGGGGAGAATCAGTAGTAAGGCGAAGGCATAGATAGTAGGTAAGCTCAGGGAGAGAATCTCAATCATGAGCACTGACTGGGGGACTGATGAGGGTTTAAGAAGAGGACTGATTGACGCGTGCACGTTTGGTACGGGGAGAGCTCGTGGGAATGCGGGAGCGCTTGCCTGCGTGAGGGAGATTCGTGATAAGTGTATGGTGAGACCAGTCTACTGTACATATATTTCAAGAAATCTAAAATATTTACAATCCGGGATCCTCTTAGTTTCTTTTATTGAGATTAAAATCAACAATAAAGGCTTATGGGATTCGATGCAGTATACGACACCAAAACATCTAGCAGAAAGTTGAATTGATCCATGCAGCAGTACCAAATATCAGTAACAAACATATACAAATCTCTCATGGAGAATACTGTACAGTATATGCAAGAAGCCACCAGTATAAAAAACATGGGAGAAGGAAATGGAAAGGGGTAGATTGCATCTGAATTGGGAAAAGATGTGGTCAAATATCTTTAAAACCTCTAGAAATCTCAGTCACCAGCTTATTCACTTCAAATTAATTCATATCACAATATTTGTACTATTATTACTCAAACAACTTCCTTGTAGGAAAATTGCAATTCTATAAGGTTGTCTCTCTTCTGAAATAATTATCAGTTCTGAATGCAGGTTGTGTTTGCATCATTTCGTTAGCACCATCCTTTAATTCTTGTACTAAATATGTCGTTTCTGCCCTCACCGCATGGGGAAAATAAATAAGGACATAGCACACGGAGCAAACAGAGCATTTGGTCCTTAAAGCAACGAGAATCGAATTTCAGTGCATTTTAAAGAAATAATTAGTAAAATTGATGAGGATTCATGATGTTTGGTAGCCTAAAGCGAATCTTCAGAGATGAGAAACAGCCAACTTTATGAGAGACAGATATTCAAAGATTGCATTACACTGCATTGTTTATTTGCTCATATTTCAAATTCAGTTTAACATATCGTGGGAAGACTCCTGTGCATGTTCTAATGCCTTGCCAGAATGGCTGATATAGAATGCACGTTTACATAAATGCTGACTATTCAGTCTCTGGAACAACGTTGCCTCAGTAATTTCCTTGAGACCTGTAGAAAAATTAGAAAAATGAATGTCATGTTTATGCACTATTTGATATTTGTATAAATGTGTTGTAGCAATTAGATGTCCAGGAAAATGTACTGTTTATTTCTCTATGTTCTTCAAAGCGGTAACAGCAAGTTTTAATGTAGTGGGTAGTTTAAAAGATATACAGTATTAATAAAAACAGAATAATAATGCTAAAAATAACAGAGATACAGTATTATGTTGTTTATTAGTCAGCAAAATGAATGATATTAAGCATAGCTAATAAAATGTTATAAAAACATACTTAATTTAAAATGTATACAAATTGCCAGATGACAGAACCTTAAAATGATATTATTTGTGTTTTCAGGAATGTGGAGTTTAAGAGATATAAAAGGCTGCTGGATCTACACAGGGCTCTAAAATAACGTTTTTTCCCAGTTTTATTCTAACAATATATTTAAAATTACAATGATTTAAAATATTCTTTAAATCAATATTTTCAGAAAACCTATGACATATACAGTATATTGACACTGAGCTGCTCCATTGCCACTATTAAAATCTAAACGTCACGTTTTGTAAACTGTACTGTATCTTGCTCAAATGTGTTTTTTTCCAGCTCTATCTTTCAATTTCTGTTTTCAGTGTAACCAAGTGTAGCACTCTTCATTTTAATTGAATACAGTATGTATCTCAGGACTAAAACTTAAGTCACAGACTGAAATCAGATGTTCTCAATAGAATCAGATTCTCACTTTAAAATTCAATGAATGCTAATAGTGCTGACAACAGATTAAATAAATGCTAACCTCTGGTTATACTGCACTAATTAAAAGAAAGGATCTGAATCTTTTTGCTGCACGAAAGATTAAAAATAAAACTGAAAAATCAGGTCTGATGACTATCTGGAGAAAATAGCATTTTTAATAACACGTAAGTGATGAGTACAATATAATGTTGATAAGAATCTAGAAATTGAGCACTTAAAAATGTAATTTTCAGTGGAAATGTAATTTTTGTGGACTTAAAACTGTATTGCACTGCAAATTACAAATGAGTATTGGAGTGAATGGCATTGTTGCCTCCATATATAAAATATATACAGTAACATATAAAATGATACCGTACAATATATATATATACAGTAGTGATAACATTCAAAACACAAACTGTTTTTAGAAGATTAACATTTAAATATTGATCAATTTTTTGGTATTATTTTGAACTGGCTGTTACATGACTGAGAGACTCTGACTTTTGTCAAAACAATGAAACATCCCTTAAGTGAGAGATGTGATTGGGTAAAGGTGATGAGATGACTGAACCTGTTGAATGGCATGCCTGGTGAAAATCAAGAAAGAAAAACACAGAAAGGAGACAATACATCTTACATATCAGGAGAACAATGCCTCTGAACCATTAGTGGGCCAGGGGCTGGACTGATTCACTCTAGGGCATGCCAGCAGTGGCAGTCTTTAACAAATGAGAGTGCAGATGTACTTTAGTGCAGATGTGCAGCTTTGTGAACAATAGACAAATTGATACAGTATGTCTGGGCAGGAGTGTATAGTCACTAAAGAACTCAACTTCAATATTCTGCATCTCAACCATACTGTACAGCGCTATGTTAATACAGGATATGTGACAGTTATGCCAAGGATGGGAATGCTCACCACAAGTGAGCCCCTTTTAACATTAGTGGGATGAGCCAAGGCAGCATGTGGCAACTACGATTTAGAGACCAAGTAAACAGGTTTATGCTTACCCAGGATCTATGAAAGGAATGGCACAGAATTCCAAGAGGACAGCATCTGCAGCCTGGTACAAAGCATACATTGCAGATGTACAGTTTGGATTGTTTTGAGCACTGGAACTCAAATGCTATCAAAGTGAGACTTTCACAAAACTCCCTTCTCTTGGTCAACCCTGTGTCATTTGTGCTCAATTAAACGCCAATGTCTTGCTAAAAAAGACTATTTTACAGATTATCCGTAATTTGTTGTGAAGAGTCTTTTGATGCTCTCTATACTGTATATCTATTACTGGATGTGTAATGATCTGATGGCACTTTTAAACACACAGAGTAATTGTTTTAAAAGCTTTTCTCTGAAATATAAACTATTTGCAAATACACTGTATACCAATTTTTTGACAATAGAAGACAATGTACAATACGTTCCATCCAAATATCTTCAAACCTCTTTATCTAATACAGCGTCTCGGGCGAGCTGGAGTATGCAACAGGCACAAGGCATGCTGGATAAACATCAGTCCATTGCAGGGCACTCACACATAGACACATGCACCAGGGCCAGTTTTCCCAAAGGCTAATTAATCTACCAGTATGTCCTTGGACTGCAGGAGGAAAATCCATAATGATAGCACCCCAGGTCATGAATTGATCCAAGGGCCACAGCACTGCAAGGCAGCAATACTAACTATTGTGTCACCATGCAGCCCATTTTAAACCCCATTTACAGTCAATCAAATTTCTCCTACTATGTGTAGGACAGAATATTAGATGTAGTCAATTTGTTGTTCTACCACAGGGGAATTTATGGTCTATTGCATGTCATCAAGCCTTTTTTAGCACAGGAACCCAGAGGATCTTCTCAGCCATCAGCATTCAAAGGCAATTATACAGCATGTGGTAAGGTACTGTACATACTTGAAGTTAGATGTTAAACACACATACAGTATATTGTATTAACAATGTATTTTTGGTATTAAACACTTCCCAAAGAGCTTTACATAGAGTATAGGAATATGCAGTAAATACACTGTAGAAATAGGGACTGGACTACTAAAGTGTAGCACTATTTATTACATATTAGTTGTAATAGCCATTATGTGCCAGCAGCCCCACTTCACAGACCAGATGTTATCAATTAAATGTGACAGATTTACAGTTTGTAAAAACGTACATCTTACACTACGTTATCTCATCCAAAGATTACCCACATGACAATGTTGTTCTTATGGATTACTTGTGAAATGAATAAAATGTATTACACCTTATGTGATAGTGAGCATGACATTTATTTATTTAACCTCCCCTTTGTACAAGGTGCTTTTACAGAACAGCATAGAGGTTTAAAAGTAATGCCACATTAAAGATGTGCTTTTAGTAAAGTGCACGGGGGTAATTACAGATTACCATCTGTATATAGCCTATCCTGCTCTCTTCCAATCCTTTAAGAATCATCCTGGGCAAACTGTGATGGAGATTGATTTTAAATTAAGGTCCAGTCGTGACTAAAAGTCTAAGGGGCAGCAATTAAATTCTAATTAGCCACCTTTACAGCTGCATGTTCTATTAAGCTGGACAACACACAAATTAACCTTAATTCACAGAATAAAGGACAACCTTTACAGAATTGTTTAATTTCTACCTTAAGAAGGAGATGCAACCCAATTAACAACTCTGTGAGTATACTGCTTTCACCATTTTCACTTGTCTTTTCTTGCGCAGCAAACACATTTGCTTGTTGTCCACGTAATTCTTTTAATAAATAAGGGAGAAAAGTAACTAATGCATCTATCACGTCTACAAAAGTCACACTGGCACAATTAAATGGATTTTAATTAACAAGATGTATAAGAAATTGTAATGGACAAATGGACGTGACACAATCAAGAAAATCCTAATTATTCAACTTTGCCCTCAGTATTAAAATATATAAATAATTATACATTAACTTTCTATAGATTAACAATGCCTAATGGTAAAGTGGTAGCAATATGTTTGCCTGTATGTTTGTCATTAGCTATTACAAAACTCATTCCATCTTAAGGAAAAGCTCTGCCAGAGCTGTTAACATGGGTGTTGTTACTGTATGTGCCCGTGTTTAAGAAATGTCAGGCAAAGTCAAAGTAAGAAGGACTGAAAAGAGAAAACTGCTGTCACATAAAAACAGTGGTCTTAAACACCTTGGGAGACTGTGATACAGTACTTCATTGATCAAAACAGGTTTGAATTGCTTTGAAAGGGGTTCTAATTCACACAGGGAATTAGTATTTAATAAGCTGGACCTTTGCCTTTTAAACACTCAGCAATGATTAGCTTCCAATACCATTGTCAAACCCCAGACAGGGAGGCCAGCGTACTGTGGCTGTCACCTCTACCATTGAAACCAAAGCTGCCTCAGGACTCTGGGGAAGAGATGGCAAATTCAGACACCCAGCAGCAGGGTTTGATTGAGGCAGCTTCAAAGGCTTCTTCTTTGGCATTCCTTGGGAGAAGTTTAATTTTTCATCTATTAAAAATTCTGAATTCTGAATATTCTTATGAAGCAGTGTTTTGCTTGATACCATGTGCATATTTTAATATGTATAGAAATGTTAAGTTTGCAAAAAAAAACCACAGAATTTTAATGTTGTGGGAATTTGTGTGTTTTCTTTTATTTGTATGAGAAAGATGTTAAAGAGAAAAACGTTTTGGTTTACCACACACTCATAATAGTTGTGTGTTCAGATCAGTTCCTAGTAAAAGACTGCAAAGAATCCAATTCTCTGCATTCTGTATGGATCTGTAACGTTTTCAACAAAAGCTAAATTTAAGTGAAATCAGAGGAATAGTGCTCTGTGGTATTTATCTTGTGTCTCATGTTTTCTTACTTTCCTGTGAGAAACACAATCACCCTAAAGAGAAATAAAACCTTGAAAAAGAAATTGAATATTCCCAGCTTTGAGAATCCATGCCTCAGCAATAGGAGACACTGCAAATAATTTAAACTGAAAGCAGAGTTTCTCATATAAACAATGTAAAAATAAAGGCTGGAATACCAGTGCATTGACTATAACAGATGCTGTTCAAGGCAGCATGCTACCACAACAAAGCATTTTTGGAATTGGAAACCAAACATGTGGGTCACAATCCAATTAATTTATGAGTGGGAAAAGGCTGTGACTTTTTCATGGTCCACGTCTTCCTTAGAACTAAAATTGAAAAAAAAAGTTTTTTGTCTTCCCACTTCACCCATAAGCGCTAAAAAAGAAGCTGAAATCCCAAAGCCCTCAATGAAAACCAGATGTTGACCATTTAGAGCCAAAATATCATAGATGTTATTAGAGCTGTGACATTAATATCAGAGCTGATTATCTCGAGAGAAAATTTAAAGAACAACAATAGACAACTGATCAGTCAAGGACTTTACTACTACTCTTTTGAGAGGTAAGAGAAAAGATACTTAAGCAGTTCGCAGAAACTATGCTTTTTCAGTTTTTAAGTGAGGCATTCTTATTCTGATTACAGATAATGTGTAACAGTACTCAGAAGGACATTTTCTCCTTTTTTTACACAATTGCAGATTTTTTCATGTCTTGTGGCTTTTCATAGCAAAGTTGATGTGAAATTGTGAATCACACTTAATGGTATAAAAATCATCCAAACAGGTATCCAATCCTGGACATGGAGAATCGAGTGTGTCTGCGGGTTTGTAAATGTACTCAGGTTCTTTCAAGCCCCAGCAGTTACTGTAATAATTGGTACATTTAAGCCAATGATGGGCTGATTTAGGTTGATAAGAGCTGAACTGGAATGAAAATTAAAAGAAACACTGGCCTTCCATGAAAAGGTTGGGATAGCCTTTGTCATATACTGTTTATCATTTTCCTATTACAGGGAAATTAGCTGCAAATTCAAAGAAGCATGTTTGATATGTTGTGTTTTGAGTAGATACTATAGAACAAAGTTAGGAATTATGAAGCCAATTTAAATCCAGGAAATGTGTCTTGGAATAAATAATATTTTTACTTTTTTTTCTGATAAGTCGAAATTAGTATGGAGTGTTTAAGAGTTTACTGTACATTGTATTGACTAGGAGTGGACTAGATCATTGCTCTGCATCTCTAAAGCATTACAATTGGAAACAGTTTGTAAATGGTGTAACTAAGAGAACTATACAGTATATCAATATTCTGTGATTTCTAGAATAATTTGAAAGAAACATACACATACACAAAGGAATCATACAGCCCAGCAATCAAAGTAAAAGTTAAAATGATACAAGTGTAGATTAAGCCGGCCCAGGGACGCCAAATAATGTAGGGAAAACCGGTTCAGGGATGCCAAATATGTAATCATAGTGGCTCTCTGAAGGCACCAGTTCTGTAGGGTTTGGGCATTTACTGAGACAATTATTAATTGTAGCAGTAAATCACAAAGTTGATTCTTTTGATGGCTTTAGAATCCAACCATGCGACATAACTCAAACAACGCACACACACAGGTACTAACACACGAGGATACATTTATTAATACATAGAATATGCATGTAAATCTAACCAACCTTATCGTGAGGGTTATCAGAATACAAAAGATATATATTCAATCAGTTACAAAGAGTTACACATCAAGAGGACATACGTTCAGTATATCATTCATTAAGACCGTTTCGTAAAGTGAACTTGGTTACAACTTCTACATTAGATACTCAAACAAGTACATAACTCTTAGGAATTAAATTGATATCAACTGGTTGGGATAACAATTGAATTCTCGAGCTGTAATGCATTGAAGTTGAATACTCATCCAATCTTTGGGGATTCAGATCTCCTGCGGGCACAAAGAAACAGTTGCAGGCTGTTGCTGTCCAATCCGCGCTCTCTGGCTCGGTGCCAGGCTGTGCTGTGCGGCTTGCGACGGTGCGCTGCTGATGCTCACTGACCGGCTAGTTAGCAAAGTTTGTGCACAGGAGAAAAGATGACTGTGGGTCCCAGCAAGTCAGGAAGAGGACCGGTTCGTTCCTGATGAAGAGCTAGTTCTGAATAGTGATTCAGCTTTCCACAGTTCCGACCTGTTCACGAGGCCTGCTGCTGGTTACTCTCTGGCAACCTCCACTCTAGACTCTTAGAACAAAGGAAAGTTCTGGCACTCAGACACACTGGCCGTTCCGTGGTTGTCCGGGCTCAGGATGGTCAGGAGGCGCGCTGCGAGAATGTCCTGCCCTTGGGAGCCTTCTGCTCCTGGGCCGTCCTGCCCTGGAATTCTCCTTTGACTTCCCTTTAGAAAAGTCCACAGAATCTTGTTGAATCTGAATCTGAATCTGAATCTGAATCTGAATCTGAATCTGAATCTCACAGGCTCTCTGTGTTGCCTGTTTTTACCTGGAGGAACTTCAGCTCATTGATTGGCTGAAAGTTCCATGGGCATCAGAGTCCCACGTGGGTTACTCGGCCCTACCAGTCCCTGATTGGTTGATCAAGGTGAGATATGAGTCACTTACTCCTGACACTTAGGAATGCAATCCAGATGTCCAACTCGCACTCCCTAGACAGATAGGCACCAATGGATGACCATTGATCATGATAGCCAGGCTTAGCTAAGTGCATCCCCCTTTGGGAGCTGTCCTTATCAAAAGAAAACATCTTGCATGAATGGTTTCTCTGTGGCTGCACCACAGAGATGAACAGAGAAATGGGGCCTCATTTGGGAAGCTCAGAAACACTTAATTCTGCATTATTATTAAGCTTTGCCGCTACACAAGTAACACACTGTTTAAGAAAACATTTGATCTCTCTTTTTATTGTTTGAATATGCGAGGCCTAATGTTTAAGGAGGGAATTGTTCAAGTACAGAAGGTACATTATATGCTAATGAAAATAAAATAATTTTACCACTAATATATTTGTGAAATCTTTTGTTAATGCAAATTTGATTATGTAATGTCAGTAATAATGTGAATATCTTAATTTTGCACCAATACCTCATTGAGAACATACCTCATTTTACTTACTTTTTAAATATGGAACAGCATGGTTTACTGGTAGCTACAACCCTCTTACACTGTTTCCTTACTGTATGATAAAAATTAAAGCTGACATTATTTAATTTTCCAGAAATGCAAGATGCTCACCTATTGGTATCTGAGGAGAGTTAAAATAAAAAGTTTGTATAACTAGCCAATCGATCTAGCTAAACATAAGAACAGCAAGTGATACAATCAAACACCACTTGTATCATGAAGATTTGCTGTTTGCCACTGACATGACTGAAGGCACCCCGACCATAAGAGAAATTAACCAGAGAATAAAATATTTTCTTTCATGTTTACCCGATGTGCATATGTGAGACCTTCTCACCAATACCATCACCAGAATACAACTGTAACTGGTCCCTTATGAAAATATTCATGACTTTAGATACTCTTGTTTAACGATTTAAATACAATAAAAATTACCACAAGGTACAGTGCTATATCTACAAAGATATGAAAGTAATACTTCTGCATAGAAATACACCTACATATTTAGACAGGATTTTAGTACATTTTAGTAAATATTCTAAATTACCCTTTGGTAATCTATCATACGGTATAAATTAAATGTGAAGGAAAGAGTGATGCAGTTGTTGTTTAATAGAAATGTACTCATGTTTTGCTCCTGTCAAAACTATAAGAATTCTTCAGTGGAATTTTCAGCACTTTCATTTCAGGACTGGAATGTGTTACATTTTCTTGTGGTTGAAAAGCAGGACATTTTCATAAGGGCACCAACTACCATAACATTTTACTTTGTTTCACATAGAAAAAATCTAAAGCTCTAGTGCTCTTGTGTTCCTTTGAATTGATAAAAATGTAGAGTTTAAATAATTTATCTCCCCTTTAGGCTATGGATTATTCTCTTGAAGAACAGTTAATTAAATGGATGTTTATACTTTCCAGTACAAACTTTATCACAATCTTAATGAAATTTAGAAAGGAAGGCTTGGAAAAGAAGACAGTACTTTGTACACATGGCTAAGTGTTAGTCTCTCACCCACACAAGTTAACACTGATCACCAGCGAAAGCTGTCTTCTTCTCAATTATGCACATAACTCTATTAAGTAATTAAGTATTAACAGTATTATTTTATCATCTTTCTTTACATTTTCTTATTCTTTTTTTCAAAACCGTGTAGTAGTTTTGTGAACGTGCTTTGCATGTAGTAGAGGTTTCTGTTTCAAAGGTTTCTTGTTTGTCTAGATGTTAGTAATAGCTGTGCAAACAAAGAAAAAGTGTCACTTTTAACAGTATGATGTTGTTGCTCTGTATTCTCAGGGAGTTCAATTCACTGACAGCGTGAGAAATGCTTCAGTCACTGATGGCAGTAAGTACACATTGGGTAAACATTCAGGAAGCTAATTGCTGACACTGTTTAAAACCTTCCTCAACTATTTTTTGAATTGTCTCCAACTTACCTAATTAATTATTTTTGTGTTCAGAATACAGTACCTCATGTTCTTGACGGAATACTCTATCCTCTGTTAATTAACTTCCCATGAATCTGGTATTGACTTCTAACATCATCAGCTTTGCTTGTGTTTACAAAGCTCTCTTTGGCCTCCAAGCTTATTGCTGCAATCAATATCACTTTCATGACATATTTTTTCTTTAAATTACACTCTTATCTCTAGCAGTGGGGGGAGGTGCAGAAATATTAGACTCTGCAGTGGACTTTGTTCCATCAGCCTGTGACTGTGAAACAAGTAAAGCTTTAGACATATTTACCATGTTTTCTAGACAGGCTGCATGACTTGTCTGCCACACAAACTGTGGTTTTAGTAAAAAGGGCATTGATTGCATTAAAGAAACTGATTATAGTATTTTAATGTTCAATTACTTTTGCGGAGGAGTGGTGTTCCATATTATACAGGTTTCCTGTTATGCTGTTCTATTTGAATGCATGAGTGTACTGTGCTGAGTACAGAAGCATACACTGGCTTACAGCTACCGAGCTGTGCATGCAAATGCCATCTTTTTAAATTGTCTTTGTTCTGCACCCTGCCACGAGCTACTTGCCTCCATTGCACAAGCTGCAGTTGACAGAAGCTACAATTTAAATACAAGCACAAATAAAAAGAGAATCCTTACACTAATTTGTTTATGCTCTCACACTAGTTTGCTACCATAGTCACTGCTCATTGCTGCTTTCGAGTCCAGGGAAAAATGTGAAAGATGCTCCCAGGAGGTAAATGGAATTGCTGTACGATTTTTTCTAAAATAAGTGTAAAATATAAAACCAGGAATATCTTCTAATTTAGAGATGTCTCTATATATTGCTACAGGAATATATGTTTTAGGAAGAACCTCTTTTAGACTGATGCCACCCACCACCTCTTTCTTTCAGTGTTGAACTGACAAGTTACTTCCAATCCAAGCAAAAAACCCTGATTCCTCAATTAACCTATATACGTAAATGGGGAGCAAGCACGGACATGTTCAATACAGACTCTGCATTCAGTACTGCACCTACAGTATCAACAAGTACACCTAATCCCACTAATCAAACAGACCACATACAGTACACAGAATCATTACACACAAGCCCCTTCGACCAAAGGCTGCTCACATGACAACAATGCCGTTTTACTGTTACTGTTAATACAATTTTATTTACAGTAAAGATTTATATTTATATTTAAATAAGTAACTACAGAAGTTGTGTCATTTAATTAAGGTATTTAATTAGGAATAACATGTTTTTGCACTAAGTTTATTAACAGTCAATATTCCATGTCTATTGGGGATTGACACTGTCCATTTATGATAGAAAATATCCTATGGTGATGTTAATAAAATTACAGCACTATTGCGAGATAAATGCTATTAATACACAGAGTGATTCACATGCTGCTGTAATCATTTACAGTATACCACAATTAAGATGTTCAACATAGAATCCTCCAGAGATCAGTCCTGGTTATCTGGACTCCCTGCACAGAATAGTCATCTGGAGTTCCTTTATACTGTATGTGATACTGTATCTTAGTTGCTTAAAATAATCTGATCCTCTAATTTACAGCTTCATTCTTACATTAGCTGGATTAGTGTCACCAAAAGTGTTTTTGTTCATGCTACTCTATATTCTATTTTTGCACTTAATTTAAACAGTGTATTGTCTAAAATGTATTGAATTCAGTTTGCCCCTGCTCCTTTTACATGAATTACACCAGGTGAAAAGGCTCAGTGTTTCATTTCTTTTTTCATTGCCATCATAATTTCAAGATAATTGGGTCCAGAAATAAACGTAATGTATTTCTGGCAAGGTTTTCATGTCCCACAATCATATTCCTACTAGCTTCTTTACTCTAGTAGAGTCCTGTTACCTTGCAACAAAGTACAGAAGCAAAAAATCACTGGCAAAGAGATGTTAGGTTTAAGGGTTCAAGTCACAGCCTTTTGTTTTCCATTTGTTATAGGAGACAGGGGAACGAATGCTGGATTGTATTTTTCCATCACAACAGAGTCCTTTTTCTTTTCTTAAAAACTCAGGAATCCAATTCAAAATGTGAGATGTGCCCAAACTTTTTTTCTGTTTGACACAAAATAAGAAGATCTCTGCACACTGCTCGGACTCTTGATAATAAGCCTCTATAGAAATAACGGTGAGTTCATGTTTATGGTAAAAGCCACAGGGGCAAAGAATAACATTTTTCACAGGTCCCATCTCCTTAGAATTGCAATAGCAGTGTTTACACTTCTTCTTGTGAGACACAGCAGCTTGTTCTTTCCATGCTAGGATGATGTCACCACATCGCCTTGTCCCCTTTAATGAAATTAATTCCATTGTATTAATATTTACAGTACAGTGTGTGCTCAACAAGATGTAAATATTTCCTTACTTAAATTTCAGTTTGTACACAGACCTGACTTGTAAAGTCTGCGTGTTTGCTTCCTGTCCATGTTCATAAATTGGCACGTGACCCTTTCTCTCAAAGCTTGGCTCTTCATTAATTCTTGTGTCTGAACTGTCAGCTTGATTATACGAGACCATACAGAATCTGCAAAATTAATAAAGAAAAAGGTACTGCTGAGTGGCATGGTGGAGCAGTAGCTAGCTGCTGGGGCTCTGGGTTCAGTTCTAGACATGGGGTGCTATCAGTGTGAAATTTGTATGTTCTCCCTGTGTTTGTTTGGGATTACTCTCACAATTTAAAGACATACTTTACTAGCAGAATAATTTGGCTTTTGGGGAAAATGACCCTGGTGTGAGTGTGTCCAGGGTGTATCCTGTCTTGCATCCTTTATTTACAATGATAGGCTCCGGCTCTTCCACAACACATTGAACTACAGACCCACAATATAGTGGTTTATTACATGTGTAGATTGTAGTCAAGGGGAATCTACAGTACTGTATGTTGGAAATCATGTAAACTTGGTGTAGGTGTAAAGCACTAGAGCACTTGCATCAGGCAACTGAGAATGCATAAGTGCTACCCCTTTGAAATGTCTGAGAATTTAAAGGAAAGGTATTACAGTTATTGAAATATGAAGATTTGAATATTAAAATATTACTGTAAATATATTTGGTCTGATTTTCCCAAAAATGTGTGGATGAGGCTAAGACACGCTATTCTAGTGTAATAGCACCTCTGCATTTTGAAAGAACATTACAAATCTGAGATCAGTTTGCTTTGGAAATATTTTGATATAATAATAATAATAATAATAATAATAAAACAATAATTAGTTTCAGATCTTTTTTAAAAAAAAAGACGTTTTCAGAAACACATGAAAAAAGATACTAATTTGAACTGTATTTGTATAAATGTATTATCTGATGCTCCTTGACCTCTTCATCTCTTTCAAAAAAATCAGAACATGCCAGCTTTTCTCTTTGGCTAAATAATGGCAGTGAGTGGCTCCACTGATTAGCAAACCAATGCTCTAAGCAGCCATCAGAACAAACATATTATGTTAATGTTTGTTTTTGTGTTTTGAAACATCCTAATGTGTGCTAGATGAACGTGTTGCATCAGAATTCCATTTTTATTATGAAGCAAAGATGAGCCATGACCCCCTGATTGGTTTTATGTACTCAGAAACACAAAAAAAATGATGGTGCTAGGTGCTCTGGGATGACTCAGACAAGGGTATTGTAGGTCACTGTTTTATTTTTTGTTGTTGTTGTCACTGTGGATAGTTTACCATTTACATGAATGCATTACCTAATTGACTGGTTTGGTACTTCACAAATGGTAGAATCCGCATGCAATTATTACCGATAGGAAAATAAAGCAATTTGGAATGTTATACCAAAATATACCACCAACTGTGACCAAGCATGCCACATTTGGCTCAGTCACAAATTAAGAAAAGCATTTAGACATTAAAAAGAAAAGGCAAAACAGCTGTGGGATGGCATTGCTATTAACACAGCCTCGGGGCAGCATCAGCAGATGAGAAATTAAAAAGAATGATCGTTATGATTAAATCATTTTATTTGATTTATGCAAGATTATGTGACATAGATACATTCTCTAATTAGCTGGGGTGGTGTTTGAATTGCTGTTCAACCCCAGAGTGAAAGGTAATGAAAGGTAGTTAACTATAGTCACCTGATAATTGCATACTGTTACATTTATAGTATTCCTTAATCTTGTAAAAACACTCATGCTTGAAAGTGGACGATAAAGACTGACTTAACTATTATTTTTGGATGTTTCCTGCAATATAAGCTTTTGGCATTAACTATCATAGGCTTGCTGCCTAATTAATGTATTTATAGGAGTCTAGTTTGTATTAATATGCTGTTTAGGTGGGCCTAGAAGCAGATCTATGAGGCATAGAGTGACCGCCGTGCTAGACGAGAGGCAGCTGAGACATCATGCAGGCAGGGGACTGCGCAGGCAGCATGCACACACAGGGAACTGCACAAGCAACATGCACACACAGGGAACTGCACAGGCAACATGCACACACCAGAAATTGGAAAAGGAGCTGTGCTGAGCAGAGGCGGTATGGTGCTGTACTCAATTAGGACTCAGGGAGGCGCTGAAGTGTATGCAGACAGACAGAGTGCTGTGGCAGGATAGAAAACCAGGAAATAAACACAATCCAACATCGTGGGGGAACAGATGGTGGTCAAAGCTAGTGGAGAGACACAAACAGCTCAGAGTGTAAATCCAAGCGGTGTGTACAGATCATAGCAAAAGAAAATTCAGAAGAAAATGTGAAAGCTGGCAGGGTCCAAAACAGGGTAAACACAGAGAATAAACAAGCCAAGGGGTAATCTGGGAACAAAGCACAAAACACAGCAGAGATCAGGAATCTTAGCAAGTCAACATTGGGAAAACAGGCATTATGAACCACCTGAAACGTACATGGTCGTAAATTGTTTCCAGATGGTCCAGGTCTTCTGTCAATTGGTTTCTGCAGCAACCGGCAGTGGGAGAGCCATGAAAAGTGACCAGCTGCCAGATCAATACTAGCCCACTCTACCACTTGTCAGCAAGGGTGAGCATGACATGGTTGTTACAGAGTATTTCAGTTGTAGCTTGTATGTAAATTAGTGAGCTAGCTTTGGTTATATTTTTACTGGAGGAGAATTTTAAACTTAAATGGAATTTGTTTATATTTAATTTACTCCTCTGATATTTGCATATCAGGCTTTTTAACCACAGTAATAACCTTGAAAAACCATCAATGACTGAAAAAAATAGACCATTTTTGTAGTGATATTGTTACATTCACCCCACTGTGCATGTTACTGTTACATCTGCCCTGCAGAAGTTTAGCTCTCTGAAGTTTAGCTCTACTTAGGTTTGCCCCAGCAATATGTCATTGCGCCACTCCTGAAACACCACTCAGTGTTTCCCAGCAGTCCTCCTTGCCTTTTTTCTGTTTCTATTTTCCTGCCTACCTGGACTTCCCCTGATGTTTCTCTACTTTCTGACACATCCGGATTCTGCCTGGGGACTCCGTCTGTTAGTTTGCTTTCCAGAACCGAAGCACTTTGCTGAGTGTGGCAGTGAGGCTGGGGTCCTGTCATCTCTGGGCACACTTCTTTGACCAGTCCAGGGCTCTCCTTCAGTAACTCCATTCAGCCCAGTTCCTGGCTTCTGGTTGACCACCCTGATGACGTGTGTCTTGCCAGGCTCCAAGTTAGGCCCCTTTAGTCCTGCCCAATTCTCTAGAATATACAGTCGCACAGCTCCAGACTTTGGTAGTTTTCCCCTTCCTCACCTGAGACTGGTTCTGGTCCATAGTGGGCACACTGCTCAGCCTGGACAATGACGTGCCTTCTGTAATCCATTGTGATAGCATGTGCTTGACTTGGTCTCTGGAGAAGAACCTTGTTGGAGCATGCACTACCCATGCAGCCTGGTCCCTGGTATTCTCCCAGTAGACTGCCCCAGCAGAGCACCAGGTGCAGGCTCTCCTGCCTGCCATCCAGCCTGCACTCCTGCCCTGTTCTGTGCCAACCTGCCTCTCGCCCAGACCCACACATGAGTTTCTGCTTCTGCTTGCCAGCCTTCTGCCTGCCCCTTGTCTTGACCTATCCCTGGAATTCTGTAGGTACATTGCCTAGCCTGGACCAGGGCACACCTACGAGATATCCGCTTAGCCCAGTTGCTGGAGTGCTCTCAGCTGTCCACCCCAATGACTCATTTGAGTAGTACTTAATAATACACTTTGAAATTCTTAATGTAGGGATGCTAGTGCAGTGCAGTTCAGTAAAGTGTTGAAATTAATTTATTTAATGCCCAGGCCCTTCCAGAGAGCACTGCACAACCATCCTCTAAATAAATCATTCTCAATGGCCTCTTTAAAAGCCAATCTGTCATCAGTGCAAACATAAGAGACACCACAGGTTTCTACTAGTTAACCACAGGATGAAAAAGGACATACATACTGTATAGTACAAACATGGTATAGTACTAGTCTTACTAATCATGGAGCGTACTAGTCACACAGTGCATATTTAAATATCCAGCTGTCTGAGAAAAAGTCAGAGTCTGACACCAGATCTGCCTGACAGAGGCAAAAAGTAGATCAGTCTGTCTGAACTCTACATTAAACAGGGGTGGAAGTGTATTTTGATGTTGGTGTAAACAAATATGTGGTATTATTTTACCTGAATATTCCTAGCCTCCCGTTTCCCACTAGATAGATCTGCTCAATACTTAAGACTGTAATTTCTTTTTCAAGAGTCTACATCAAGCAATATCTCCATTATTCTTACACTGGGTGACATAGTGATACAGTAAGTATTGCTGCCTAACAGCTCTTGGTCCTGGGTTTTATTTCAACCTGAGGTGCATTCTGTGTGGGGTTTACTGTGTCTGTGTGGATCTTCTCCTTGTTTTTCAGTTTTCTCCTTCCTAAGATACACATTACTGTTTATGATTAATTGCTCTCTATGATTGTTGTTGTTTGTATCTGTGTGTATGCTCTGCAATGAACTGTCATCTCATCGTGGGTGTCAAGCTATTATGTTCCCTGTGCTTCCATGATAAGTACCAGGTTGCAGCAAAATGATATTAGGATTTTTGATATGGGATGATTGGGTGCTTGGAAGGTTTTGGGAATGTCTCTGGATATATCTTTTCACTTTTGTAAACTGAACTGAAAATGAAAGGCACTTATGGTCCCGAGTCACTGAAACAAACTCTTCAGTCAAGTAATTTGAGATATGTAGAAACATGTGGAATTGATGAGCTCCCAGCAATTGAATAAGATGGATAATGTTGTATGTAACATTTTTCATGGTATTATATATTGATCCCTTGAAAACAAAACGCACTAAGCCATACCAAAAACTTTTCCCAACTTCTATTGTCCATTCTTCATTTGACTATTTTGCTTGTTCAATATAACAAATGGAGAAAGAAAATGTCTAACACAGCAAACAGCTCTTAGGGACAGCAGAATAAATTTTCAAAAAAAATAACAGGACAGGATCGTTTCATTTTTCTATACAAAGTCCCCAAGAAGAAAATAAAGCTGAATAATGAACAGCTTGTCACCAACAATTGATTATGAAACCACACTTAATATTCTAAATGAAAAATGTAATATCAAAGCTAGGGTAAAATATAGGTTAAACAGTCTCTGATAAAAGGGCATCGTTTACATTTTTGAATTAGTGATCTCAACAGATATCTTCAGAGCCCTATTACTGTCATACCTTTGGGTAGATATGGAAAAAACAACCACTATTAGCTGTTTTTGTGCCGTTTCTAAAGGTGAATAGGGGTATAAAAGGAAGGTAAAGGGAAGTAAATATTAGATAAAGGTAAATTGGACCTCTAAAAAATTGTAACGCTGGCAAATAAATTGCCTGAGTGTCACAGAGTATATTTACCGGGACCAGAGAATGTAATTTAAATTTCCAGTTGAATACTCTATTTCACATGAAACATCTTTTATTATTATTCTTTTATTTTTCACTGCAAGCAGAGGGATTCTTCTGATATTAGGTTTACTGCTCAAGTGTATTCATGTAGCAAATAAGGTTTATGGTATCAGTTATACAGCTGCCATCCCTTCTGCTTTAACTTACATTGAAAATCAAACACCTTTACAACAGGGATGGAAGAACATAATTAAAAGAGCCACCTGGGTTTGATTACTAATAGAATGTAAAGAGGCTGTGAGGAGGCGAGGTACTGCCGATTTGAATTATCAAATAACATAGTCAAAGCTTGGCTTTCCTGTCACTGCAGTCCATTGGTAGCTGACAATGTGTCCACATTAAAAAAAAAAAAACATTACGATATTCAAGATGCTTGGCGCTGCAGTAATAATTTTGGAGATTAATTCAATACCAGCACCTTGAGCTTGACGCACTCTTTCTTATCTTGTAAATTGAGTTAGTTATATTACATGGAAGAAAATTAACTGAAAAATATATTCGCGATTTTTTTAGCAGGTCCAATAAAACCCAGCAGCTGAGGAGAAATCAGCTGTGAAGTTTAAGATATGGATTTAAGAAAAGTAACTCAACAGTTCACCAAAAGCCCTAAGAAACATTCATATTCTTGTTTTTGTGAAATACATTTTTTTATTATTATTTTCAAAGAGAGCACATGGGTTGTATTATTATTATTGTTGTTTTTCTAAATATGACATTTCTATATTCTAATATATAAATACATCTTTTATATATTTTAAATATATTTATATATCCATATTTCAATATTTGACAATTCATGAATGAAGTGTTAGAATTTGACCGGTAACCACAGCTAAGCTATTAAGCACAATAAGTAGAACGATCTAAATAAGGTCGTCCGAAAGACACTATAACAGTGGAAAGCACAGAATGAGTACAACAGGAAATGAAAAGCAAGATAACAATATGCTTAAACAATTAAAGAAAAGGAACCATAAGCATCATATAATAATTCACAGCAAACAACAATTCATATTGTAGACCTTCTGCAGTGTTGTCCTGTAAAGTATTGTAGATTTTCAAGGTACAGAGGTCATACGGCTCACCAATAAAGTCTGAATAGTTTAAGGTTAAACAAGGATGTTTTGAGATGGCACTGAAAGGCAATCCCAGTGGCAATGTCCACAAGCGATTGCTTTCTCTGTAGTGGTGACAGTGAAAGCTATTAATGTACTTTTAACCACATTTTTCCTAACCAGCTTAATTCATTTTAATCACATTTTCAAAGCAGTGACTGAAAGAATCACAAGCTTAGCAAAACTGAAAAACATGACTGAAACACATGATGCCATAAAAAAAGTCCCAGGTACTTTCAAATGTCACACATGCATGATGAACTGCAGTCATGGCCTGAACAGGCATTGACATATTGGGCAATGATATGGTGATAAGCAAGGATGGTTTAACAAAGAGTGCTTGTTCTCTCAACAGCATCACAATTTAGAGTAATGAAATTTGTGTGTATTTCAGACATAAAATCACTTGTCTGAAATGTAAATACCAGCAGAATTGTTAATGCTATTTGGTACTGATTTGTTTTGCAAAACTTATAAAAGTATTTCTTTTTGTTGTAGTCTCACAGCATTTTTTTCTGAAAACTACAGAAAAAACATTGGTGACACTGTTCCCTTTATTTCTGAATTTCCAAACCATTGTAGGAATTGGACACTACAAATTGTAGGGAGTACTGTACCTTGTTTCACATAAAATGTTTATGCAAGATCCTATGTACTTGGCAATAACCCCTGGTGTTCTGGCTAAATTCTATTTTGGGTTGATACAACCTGGCCTACTTAAAGTTCCCCTAGGTATTTAATTGGTGGAGTAGTTTCACAGCTAATCTGCTGTTTATTAGTGGTGGTGGCATATAATGACTTCTACTGTACATGTCATCCAAGTTAGTGGTAAATGAAGTGATTCTCCTCCTATACTGTACGTGTGGGATCTTTTGGAATGAAAAACACTATTCAAATGTCAGGAAATGCTATTATTTTTTATTTTATTTTAGCAAAAATAATGTGGAAATAGCATTCTCTCTGATGGATTACAGACAATGTTTTATCTGGCATTTGTCTGATGTCCACAGGACTTATATCTGTTGAAATGTACAAGGCATGAATAATACACACGTTTGCTTGTCTGAAACCAGGTCCCAATCCATCAATGTTTGTTTCCTACAACATCTACCACATTACTTCCACTTGAAGGATTCATTTGGCCAAAGATGAGAGAATACTTCTAACACAAGCTGTACCCTACTGTACAACAAGGTGGGTTAAATTCAGTTCCTGGAGCGTCAAGTTCCTCTGGTTGTGTTCTCCCCAAACTCTCAATTATGAAGTTACCTAATTAACTACTGTACATAATTATAACGCTTCTAAACAGACTCTGGGACACTTTTAAATAACTGTACCATTAATGAACTGTACCGTGAATGTAAAAAAAAAATATATTTGTCCAACAAAGGAAGAAATTAGATTAATCATTTAATTGACAACTCAGGCTGGAAAAAAACTCCAAGACACTAGGCCTTCTGGAGATTGAGTTTGAGACTCTTGCTGTAGATGAAGAAAACTTCACCAACGTAACTGTGATTGAGATGTCTCCGCTGATATCGGTTGGAATCGCGAATAAAAGTCAGAGAGCCCTCAAGGAATTATTGAAAAATGCTGAGACTTCTCCTGCAAAACTATAGCCATTGGCGCAAAACAAGTCCTAAGCAGCTGCCAATAATAGATACACGCTGCTGCAGTCAGCCCTCTTCCGAGCTGAGTGGGTCAGAGTTATTTTATTTCACAGCTCTAATCATTTCCCAGGCCCTATTTATCAGACTGTCATGTGAATTTCCAGGAAAAACAGATGCCCATCCAGACCTGCTTCTTCAATTTGAGCACGGCCTGTACATTTAATCACTTGCCCTTGACCAGCAGTACTGTTTTGCCTTTTAAAATTGGCAGAGAGGCCTTGCCCAACAATATATATCTCCAGTGATCTAATTTTAGATCCTGTATAATTTATGTCACTGAAAAATATAGATATCCCACATTTTAAAACCTTGTAGAAAGCTTAAAGGCCACCTCTTTGGATAGCAAGTTGTAAAATTGAGATGGATGACTATTACATGTTCATACATTTCTGTCAAAAGATCATGTTGGAAGTATTGAACTGCATGTGAGTGCATAGGGAAAAATTAATACGACTAAAATCAATAGAAAACAAGACTACTTAAAAGTCGGCATAATGTGATTGGACTGCAGAGTATAGCTTGGATGATAGATATTAGATTCATACTGCAATACCTTCTGTGCCCCAATTTAAAATAAAATTAAAAATAGAGTTACACATTATTTTTCTTCATTTACTAATGTTATGTGTTATTTTCCACTACTTAAAAAATCAAGCATCTGCCTTACTTGACCTTGATATGAGAATTGTCAGGTTGTGTCCAAATGCATATTTAACATTTTCTTTTACCAGTTGAAATTTAAATAATATTGTATAATTTCATATTAAACTGAAGGAGGAGGTACTGCACTTTAGCTGAGTTATATATTGGTTTCTTTTTCTTGTACCATCATGGGCAGCCCTTACCATCAGATTGTCTGTGGAGGTAGAGATACCGGGTGAAAGAAGCAGCTCCTTCTTTTGGAATGCACAGAGTGCAGTCATCTATATGACTGAAAAATGTGGTCTCCAAAGGATTTCCTTCCACACCCACAATCTCCTAGTTATCACTGTAGTTATCACCCCTAATCTCACACATCAATCTCCACACAGGCATCAAATCGACTGCCTATCCTCATTCAACTTGGAGATAAATAAAATTTTGTATAGCGGGAAAAACTGTACCACAAGGTATTTGACATACTGTACTGCTTGTAACCCAAAATAACTCATCAGTCTTATATGTGCTGCATTTAGTCAGAGAATTCTCCTTTAAGCAAGCTTGTGCCTGATTAGAATTGTGATATGTGACCTCTGAGATAAGCCTGTTGCCATGGTAAGTAATGTTGATGTACTTATCACTCTCCCACCTGGACCAGAATTCCAAGTCCAATGACCCCAATAAGGTAATCTACTGAGTTGTAGGAGGTGCTGTCCTTTAGTTAAGACATTACATTGAGGTCCTGACTACCTTGTTATAGCAATGTTAATCAGAGTATGGGTTTAACCCAAGCATCCTAGCTACTTTCCACCCTGGGTTTGCACAATCTAGCATACCAAAGTCCACCCTTAATTCAGCTGGTAAAGTGATTTTTTAGATGCACACTATATTGAAATTTGAAAGCCCAGCGAAAGAAAATGAAAGGAAATAAATCAAGTAGCTGTTAAAAGTAGAACACAACTGCAACAGCATGGATGTCAAAAGCTTTGTGCAGTTGTGAGTTATCAAGTGAATTACCAAGTCATCTACATTGAAGCAAATGTACTGTAGTAGCGCATCCCTGCTGATGGAATAAAAAACAGGCATCATCTGTTAGAAGCAAGAACAGTACTGTAGCTGTGCATAAACCTTGCAAAGCTTTTAAATATGCACTCATTGTATACAGCATATTCTGTAGCTGTGTGGTTCAAGTTGTGATAGTACTGAGCAGATGCGATAAAAAACATTGATTAAAAACAAGTGCTCCTTTAATTAAGGAAGCAAAGGCATTTTATTCCTTGAAGTTCTTAATGGGGTTGAGTGGTAATAAGTGATGAAGAAAGTTTTTTGTGTTCCAAAAGAAATAGCTAAATAAATTATTAATGTTTCTGAAGGTTTGTTTCTACATAGGCAAAACTGACAATAATTTAGAAAGCTAAGCAAACAGGAAGGATGATGATAATTATTGTTGTTATTTTGGGTATAAAATAGAGTTTTTTCATAAACGGAACAGAGTAGTATCCTTTTCCTTCACTGCGTTACACATTTCTGACACAAGGCGTATTATTTTTTTTCTCTTACCTATATGATTCAGGCTCAATGCACCCAGAAATTACTTAGAAAGGTTTTTCACTGAGGCTTTTGCCAACTTGGGGGGTGGAACATCTTGACGCAAGGTCAGAAAAAATTATTATTAACTTATTAACTTCACATAATAATTCACTGAACAGTTTCTTCTGAGGGTAGGTCAACATTTAAAACCATCTGCTTTCATTGAATTAACAATGACCAGAGGCAGATTTTTATTTTTATTAGATTTTCAAGTCAATGTAAACAATGTGGTTACTCACACTGAATAAATATGTCTGTTATAATCTTATTTAACAGTTTTAAAATGCATATGCCTTGTTAGAGGTGTTGTGTTTATAATTTAATTATGTCGTTGTCTTCATGCCAGAACTACTAATGGCCCACAGCTTCAAATTGCAAAGGGATGGAGGGGGTCAAAAATGCAAGACTTGTAGTGCTGTTCCAGAATTGAAACAAGAATACTGGCAGGCAATACATTTTAAATGCGATGTAAGATTGACATGAACCTAAGGTATCATTCAAAAGTTTGCAAGCACCCTTTACAAACCGGTAATGACTGCATCCGTAAAGCCAGAACTGTCTCTTTTTATGTGAAATGCTACAAATCACACAGAAAATCTGAGTCTATATAGCATTGTGGGCTTCCTAATGGAAAGCAGAAAGAATTGTGCCACTGAAAGCTTTGAGTACTTACATTTCCTTGAAATGTATTCAGTCCCATTCACATTCTGGTGCTTTAAAGTTTGCAGTCATAACATTTTCAAGTATCGATCAACAATTAATATATAGACATTTTACTCCATATATTCACAGGTTTCTTTTCAATATGAAAGAAAAGTCATCCTTGTATTCAAACTCTTTGAAGTGGCAAACCTACATTTATTAATTCGCACAAAATTACTTATTTAGGGAGTCACACAATTAGTTCCCTCCAAAATGAACAGCTGGGCAAGGAGTAAACTGTTTAGTGGTGCCACTGTGAGGCCAACAGCAATTCTGAAAGGTTTACACAGTACAGTGGCTTAGATTCGAGAAAATAGCCATGGGTCAAGAATATTCCAGTCACTTCACAAAGGGAGCTTGTATGGAACTGAAAAAAATATATCTCAAATCTCACTTCGGGTCTGCAGCAAATCACATATGTGGCAAAGCATTTTGTAGTTGGAGAAGATGAAAAATTGAACATTTTTGTTTAATTGCACACCATGAAGTCGGACACACATCCAACACAGTGCATCATTCAGTCAACACCACCCCTATCACTAAGACCAGTGGTGGCAGCATTATGTTTTAATTCTGTTTCTCATCAGCAGAGTCTGGGAAGCTTATCAAGACTGGTGGGAACATAGAAGAAGCAAAATACTAGCAAATCTTAGAGGTTTTTACTCATATCAGTGGAACAAGGACAATGATTTGTCACACCCACTGCTATTCGAAATCCTCCACACAAACAGTCTCGCCCCAGCTGGAGGCAATCCCCTTAAATGCCGCAGATCAGATCCGTTAACCAATCAGGACAGCTCACTGGTTACCACACCCTCCACATCGAGATATATTTAAACCCTCTCCCACTCTCATCTCTTTGCTTGGTATTGGTAGCTTCTTAGGAATGCCTTGCCTCTATCTCTTATATTACTAGTGGCCTTGAATTCGGAACCCGTTCTTGACTTTATTTCTTATCTAGCGATTTGGCTTTGGTAGTACCTAAAACTTTCCCGGTTCGCATCTTTTCTGACCAGTGCCCAGAACTCAACATAGGGTCCATTATACTGCATCAGCACTGCGCGCCCTTATATGATTGAGAGTACAAAACCAAAGCAACACTGGAGTGGATTAAGAATATGGAAGAGAACGTCCTTAAGTGGTCCAGTCAAAGTCTTGGGTTGAATTTGAGAAAATGTGAAAAGATTTTAAATGTGGTGTCCATAAGCACAGTTAAAGAGAGCTTGAGAAAATAGCCAAAAATGGTACCAAGCTTGTTTACAAAATTGGCAGGGATCCACATAGACATGTGGTTGAAATTGCTGCCACAAGTATTTCCACTAAATATTGACTTCACTGGTTTGAATCCTCATGCAACCAACATATTTCAGTTTTTATCTCTTTGGTTTTTGCTGGCACTCTAACTTATTTTACCCTTAGAAGTCATCGGTTAGAGCATTCTGGCTTTGAGTTTACGTTTTAAAACGTGTATGTATCATTTTGTAATTTCACAAAATGGTAAACTATAGGATCTGAATACTTGTGCAAGGGACTCCACTGTACTACAGACATTGAGAAATACCCAGAGCGTTCTCTTTTTACTGAAATTGCTGGTCACCTGTTCACATACACACCCATATTCCTCATTTATATATCTTTTGTTATATAAGGTAAGACACCTCACTGATCACTATCTGTAAACAGAATATAAGGAAATTTTAGAGAATTTAGTGAAAAAAAACATAATACTTTTATCTATTCTATCCTCTTTTGCATGGAGTTTATTCTGAATTGTACAATACACTTTTGCCAATCAGAGCCAAAGGCCTTTCCACATGTTTTAATTTATAAAGTTTGTCAAATTATCTAGGTAAAAAATAACCCAAATTAAACCTGTACTTTAGATTACAGTACTCAAAGCTTTTTGATAGGGCTGTTGTTAATATTTGAGTATTGTATATGACATACTCTGCTCTTCACCTTACATGTAGCTGATATTGAAACGCTGTGGAGCTTTAATTACCTTTTAAAATTCTAGTATACAGTAGTCATTCAATATAAATTAAAGTGAAACCTAATTTAAAAAGTGAAATGGAACTACATTTGGTGCTTTAATTCGCATTTCAACCATCCACGTAAAAAGTCTACTTTTTAAAATCAATTTCTGTGAGACATCAACGTTTTTGAAGTGGTTAAAAAGTTTAACACTGGGCAAATGAAATAAGCATTTGAAAATACTGACCATCTCCATAAATACTTTCTAGTAGTTCAATTGAGGTTGAATTTGTACAGAAACACCAAAAAAAGACTTAAGATACATTTTATCATTTTTGAGCAAATAACACTATCCCCCGACATACACTCATGCAATGTAATCACAGAATCAGTAATCATACTGTGTGTACAACTAGTAAATAACTGTGTTTGATTTCATGGTATATTAATCTTATAACTCTTTCCATGCATGTGTGCTATTTTTTACAGGCTTTTCTAGAAATGTTAAGGTGAGCTTTATGTACTTCATGTACCTTAAAAACAATTTCCATTCATTCATCATTATTAAAACATTGGCTCTTTCCTATTTCGGACAGCAGCAGTACAGAGAATATTTTTTTCTTAGCACAGAAGCCAGCTTCCAACTGAAAACATTTCTGTTTTACTTGGCCATTGTGAGTTCACTGTTAATTAAAATAATTCTATATGACATGTGGCAAGGAGACAAAGTAAATCTCAAGTATCGACTTGACTAATAGTGTACATGACTCAAACTGATCTTTATAAAATAAAGTAGAAGTGCTAACAATTACAGTGTACAACATTGGGAAAATAATGCACCATTACAAAATATTAATAATGTAGGACATGCTTTCACAAGGATTCATAGATAGAATGCACTCAGAGAAGGTCATCAAACAGAACAGTTCACTTTTCTCAGCCATGAAAATTCTGAAACAAAATGTCTCAAGTGTACTCATAAGAGACAAATTTTGTTCCACTATTGAATTACACTCCAGTTACACTCCAGTGTTTGTGGTTCTGTACTGTAATATTAGATAATGAAAGATAATAGCATCTGCAAAACAATGATTTAGTCAACTACCGCATATGACAAAATCAGTCATAATTAGCTGTTGTGCTTTTGCCAGGATTGATTGAAATTACTAAAATTGAAACATTTTCAAAAGCTGGGCAGGCTTTATACATGTATAAAAAATGAGACTTTGAGAACATTGGGAATAAAAGAGTAGAAAACCAATTTAGAGAGGGAGAGAGTGGCTGAAATATCTGTGGAAATATTGAAGCAATCTTGCCAAAAAATGAGAACATCTGGCGTTTAAAAGCACAGTGTCCTAAAAGGTATAATCAGGTTGTTGATTTACAGTACATGAGCTGAAAGTACCCAAAACATTTTGATGAATCCTGCTTTTTAAAATAATAAAAAAACATGTTAAGCTGACGTGACAAAAAGCTTTTTAAAAAGTTACTAAACAAATTCTAATATGAATGCCCAGACAGCACTTGTGAGTTAGACTGTAGTGCAATGGTTGCTTTGCTGGCCATCAGTTATGTTGCCCCTTTGTTCTCGAGTCAGTGTGATAAGTATTAACATTAGTGACCTCGGTTCTGTGTAGTAACTTTGAGCAATTAATTTGTCACATTGGTTTCTGCACACTGCCTTTCAAACTGGAGCTTTGTGTGGAGGGCTTCCTCCATATTCTCAGCCATTTTAGAATCACTCCAGTTGATCAGGCAGCTTAATTTGTTTGATTTATTACTCAATTGCCACAGACGTATATTGAATTGTTACTTCTGTTTGACAGACGATAAGTATTCTATTTTTTTATTTTATTTTGCTTTGCTTTGAGTACTGTAAATTGAGTATAGCTTGGCCTGTAAGATTAAGTAGCTTAACAGAGGTAAGGCACAAACTTTCAGGAGAGACAACATCCCCCAAATCCATGCCACAGCTTTCTCATGCACACAGTAAATGAGGATTGTTGGTCCTTCCTTCCCTGGTTTCTGGTTTGTATCTCTCCTTTCCCTCTCTAACTCCATTGCCACTTTTCCTTGGCTTGCTTGACTTTTGCTTTTCATGCCCACGATACCTTTCTTCAGCAATAGTGGTTAAAGCTAATAAACCACCAATGCTGCACATTGGTGGTGGTGGAGGGGATCCCCATTACCTGTAAAGTGCTTTGAGTGGAGTGTCAAGAAAAGCGCTATATAAGTGTAGGCAATCATTATTATTATTATTATTATTATTATTATTATTATTATTATTATTATTATTATTGTTGTTGTTGTTGTTGTTGTTGTTGTTGTTGTTGTTGTTGTTGTTGTTGTTGTTATTAAAATGCACAAAGCTGGGAGGAGCTGCCTGTGCCTGGCTCTGTATCTCCTGATACTGATACTGTCAAGAAAACAGCAACTGCAGTGTTTCATCACATCACTTTTGCATCCTGAATGCAAAAAGTGAAGGATTCCATGACTGACTGGAAAGGTAACGTATTGCAGTGGTAATCTAGACACTAAACACAATCAGCAGGTGAGTGGCCTGCTGATTGTGTTAGAAGAATGTCATCATCTGCTGATCTGAAACTTGGGGGAGGCTTAATATAGGAAGAATTCCTATCATCAAGCTTGAGTGACACTGAATCATAAATCAGAGCATCAGGAAAGCTTTGGCAGCTCTGTACTCCAGCTGTGCTGCAGAGCTCATCGAGTTGTGATTTATGCTGTGCCTAATAAAGGTGTCAGGAGATAAGAAGACATCAAAGACGTTATGTTTAAAAAAAAGTGCGACTCTGTAGTTACATGAAGAAATGTGTTCTTCATGAACACATTTCTTTAGTTAAATTTAAGGAGTACAATTTAAAAAAAAAACAGTTTTTAGCTGAGATTGTATAATAGAATCAGATCAGGAAAATAATATGCACCACCATATCATGTTGTAGCTTGGTAAAGGTTTTAAACATTCAGAGAATGTCTCGGGCAAACTGTGCTAACATATTCAAAACCACTTCATCTCGAGTAAATGAACTGCAACATGTTGACTGCCGAAGGCATAAGCGAGCCTGAATAGTGCTATGAAATAGTGGGAGACAACTTCCTAACAGTTAGCCAGAAGTGAATCTCAACAAAATGAGAACCTTTGGAACCTTTCATGAAAGTCCTGCTTTGAAATGAGTCAAACAGTATTGCTTAACCCTGTCCCCTGTCAAATCTTGCATCGAGCAACTTGAGGTTTATATGCGAAAGCATTAGTCTCATTCATTTTCTACTTGAAGAGAAAGGTTCTGAGATAGAAGTAGCATTAAGCATGATGGAGAATAACATCACTGGGGAATTGATCTTCAGATCTGACCTTTCACAGCCCAAATGCTTTCTGTTGATAGTCATGGATATAGTAGATGTGGAAAGATTTAAATCAGTGATCGTCTAGCCTATTTACAGAGAACCACAGGGTCTTCTCATTTTAATTGTTCCTGGATTTGGTTGTTAAATTATTGAATTTATATTTGGGTCTGAGCTGCCATTATTCTCTGGTCTTACAATGTGAAACATTTAAAGGTCTGGATTCACTCAAAACATAACCTTACCCACAAATCACACAAAGAACCATTCATTTCTGGTGCAGAATTATAGGTTTTCATTGGAAAGAATACCTTCTGTAAATTAAATATAATCCAATACCAAGTTCATGTTTTGGGATTCGTAAGTGGTAAAATCGTCGAGGTTTTTGCTTCAGTACAAACTTGGACAAAACATAAAATGTGATAGTTCTATTGAAGTTGTGAAAAATTCACAGTAACAGTAATGTTTTATTTGATGTTGAGCATCTATTTGAATAAGTTAATTAACTTCCCCCTAAAAGCTGTTTCTTTTTATTATTTCATTATTTCTAATTGAGTGCTTATTAATTGCAACTATACTGTAGGAATCAGACAAAGACGTGAACCAACTATGAAATATTATGCATCACATTATAAATATTTTCTGCTCTAATTCTGAGTATAATGTCTATGTTTTTCACTGAAGAAACCGTGAGTAACTCACATAATATGTGATTATGTTTGGAACTAAAAAGGGAAGCACCACAAGGCTAATATCATTAGTGAGGATGACATTAACCTTAGCTAAAATGTCTAAGAAACACTGACTTTTATAAATGGTGGTGCTCACATGCTAACCTCAACTGAATGTCTTCTTTATTGGTGTCACTGTGTTCTTGGTGTCTTTTTTTCACAATTGAACTACGAACAAATTCATACACACATATAAAAGTGTCAAGTTATTCACTAAATACAGAGGTTAAAAAGTTGTATTTAATTTTTACTAACCTGTAATTATCACCAGGGAGCTGAGTCTTCTTTATTTTTTGTTTAGAATGTACTTGAAAAAACCTAGGCCAATGAAGAGCTGCATGTAGAATACAGAGGCCTCAATATTATCAGACAATGTGTAAATGTGTTCCAAATGCTAGTTTTAACTAAGTGACAGTCACAGATAATCACATAGGTTTTTCCCCTAGCCTTGTGTTGTCATACATCATTAACTTTGGAGCCAAAACACAATCAAAGCTAAAAACATGGCATAATGAAAGTGACAAAACTGTGCTGCTGAATAAATAAATTAATCTGAATTCATTTGCAGGATTTATTTCCCCAAGGTTCAAAACAGAAATTTGAAAAAGAATGTTGAATATTTATACGTATGTGCCACTACAATTGAGGAATTTTATGTAATATGGAACTGTCATCTGTCATTAAAAAACTAATAGAGATGGGAGGTCTGGGAATATGCCAGATCTTCAGGAACATTGTAATTTTGAATTTTATATGGCTACACTAGTTTAAAAAGTAATAGACAATTTGTGAGATATTTAATGATGTAAAAAAGTTGTTAAAGCTGTGAAGGTACAATGTCCAATCACATGTATGGAGAATAGAACTATTCATACAGTATGCAAAATACATTATTATGCTTTAATGTTACAATGCCCACATTTAATTATGTTCAACCTAAGGCAATTATTTATTTGCAAAAAAAGGGAATTCAAAATGCTAACTTCCTCTGGACATCTCCATAAATAAAATAGCAGACCTGCATTGTTGCCTATGGCAACAATGTATAATGGTTGGATTGAATTAGCATTGAAATAGCAGTCTTCACTTAGATACTGTACATGCTGTAGCTACTGTATATTGTCTATATTGTCTGTCTTATTGTTATCTAACCTAACTAACTCCTAACCCAAGCCTAAGAAATACACAGAAATTAAAGGGACAGATATTTAATTTCACATACACAGTAGTTTACCCTAAATTGCAGGAATCACGTTGTTCATAATTCTGCTAAATCTAAGTTAAAGATTGCTGAATGACAAGGCTGATTTGATTTCACCCAATCTAAGCTGTATTAATAATTGTCAACGTTGTTGTAATAGTAGAAAACACTGATGGTGGTTTGCACAGGATGTGTCAGTCACTCTTTTCATATTTACTGTAGGTAAAAATAAAGGACATCAAACCGGATCCCAAGACTAAATCACTCCTTCCAGTCCCTTTAAATTACACATTCACATACAAATATATGAATTTATATGTATTGATCAACTGATTATATTTTAATACGTTCCATAAAAATCAAGGCAACAGTATTTTGAAACCAGGTATATTCATTCACATTATTTTTGTAGTGATGCATATTAGTGTAGTGTCATTCTGCATGTGCTACAATATTCTGCTGATTTCAACAGCAGACTATGATTTTAATTATATTTCCTATCTCAGTGGCATGCAATGATGCCTGAGTTGGTGGTATTCATTTGTGACTAATTTGTCAGGCAACATCTTCATTGTTCACAGTTAAACACAAAATACCTAAGAATAACTGTCTGAGATATCACAAACTGAGTGAGGTCTGGTTTTTGCCTGGACCTGCCATTAGTGCTTATGCAAGTAATAATCATTGGTGTCATGTCAGGCTTTGTGCATTCAATAGGTTCTTATGTTCCATTGAAGAAATGGAACTTCTGACGTATAGTATGACAAAAGACATTATCGTCCTGTACTTGATCAATCTCAAATTGAATAGTATACAGTAGTTACAACATGTGGAAGAGAATCAAATTAAAAGAAAAGAGAATAGACATATTTTCCAGGCATAAAATATTCCAGATACCAGATAAGTTCCAATTAGACAACCTACAGTATGTTTCCTGGAAGTGGCAGGTCAGGCATCCCATTTTTTAAATAGTCTGTGAAATTAGCAAATTACATTAATCGTTCTTTATTTTACTAACATACATTAGTTGATTAGTTGTTGCATTTTTCTTATATTGATTATCTATTGCTTTATTATTTTAAGCAGTAATACATATATTTACCATTTCAATTTTGATTAACTATAATAATAAATACACAGTGTAGGCATGGGTGATATCTGTAATTGTTTAACACTAAACAAACGTGTGAGTAGGTACAGTATGTTTGGGGGATTTGGCATGTTAAACCTGTTGTTCTAATTCGATTGTATACCATGCTACCAATCAATAAATGTTTTACCTATTGATATGGAATGAAGAATATCCTGACCTGAAGTTTTATATTTATAGAAAGCTACATAACTTTTGCTACTATAATAGTGTCGGGTTAACGAGTACTGCCTGAGCCCCGGCAGAGCTCTTCTTATCCTTAGTCAGGAAGTGAGCGGTGTGCCTGTGTGTAGTCGTGTCGTAAGGCGATCCTTCTTCGTTATACAGTATGCGATGACGGGTTTTTCATTAAAGGGAAAGAATAATCCTCCCGTAGCTGTTCCACTACTGTTGTGGTTCTGAGCTTGAACAACGTCCGCTCTCTCGTGGGGATCTTAAATAGCAAACCTGATGAGCCTCAGGTGCTGTAGCTGCGCATTCCCTAGGGAGTAGGGAGTGCAGTGGGAGGTGTGCCTCACTGTCACACTACAGATACCCTGTAACAAGAGTGTAGTTAAGACATTCGTTGCATGTTGTTTCAGTAATATACTGGGCAATTAAAAGGTTAATTATAATACTGTATGTGTTTCATGGCATTTGTTATGAATGCCTTTCTTCCACCAACACATAACATTAAAATGCATCCGGTTTCCCTGTTTTACTTTAATCTGCAACCTGCTGATTTTGGAATTAGACCTAATGGAATCCTACGGAGGGACTGGCAGATGGCATGGCAGCTCATTTGCCCATTTTCTGGTGCCTTACGAACCAGAGGAATGTTCATTGCTCAGTTCTTTACCATATACAGTACACTACAGTAAGTTAGTTCAGATACTATGTCTTCATTGAAAATGTGTCATTTTTACAACACATTTACTGCATTCACCTAAACATTTTTAAACTCCAAAAACACTAAAGTGATGCCTTTTCACACTTTACACCTTCGCTTTGTTATTCAACTAGATATTTATTCTGTGAGATGATGTAGAGGTACTGGGGTACGTACTTGATACACTTTGTGCTTAGATTCCCACTCTTCAAAGACATGATTATGAAATCTCTCTATATCATGTATTTTCTGCCACACAGCCTCCTGTTTTGTTTTTTATTTGGTCTTTCATCTTCTTCTTCTCCGCCATGCAGTGTGCTTTAATGCCAGCTGATATTAATGTACAATTAGCAATTCAATTACTATACTGTAGTTATGCCATTCTGTTCATAGTCATTATATTCATAGACAGCATATAGTGGTCAACTCAAGATCTTATGGATTAAGCCATACTTTAGGTAAAAAAAAGGTCTCAGCAGTCAACGTGTAAACTGTCTCAAGCCTAATATTTCAGAATTGTACCATTCAGATGGTTTATTCTTCTTTATGAATGGAAAAAGCTCAAATGTTGCAGAAATAATCATCCATCCATCCAGTTTCTAGCTACTTCTTCCAACTCAGGGTCACAAGAGAGCTGAACAAGACAGGATACACCCTGGACAGGACGCCAGTTCATCGAGGGACAGACACACAGATGCAAACACAGACATGTACACATTCACACCTAAGGCTAATTTGTTTCCAGAAACCAATTAACCTAACAGTATGTTTTTTGAACTATGGAAGGAAACCGGCGCAACCGGAGAAAATCCACTTAATACAGAGGTAACATACAAACTCCACAAAGATAGCAGCCCAGATCTGAACCCAGTGCCCCAGTGATGCAAGGGAGCAATGCTAACCACTGTGCTGCCTAGAAAACATCATTATAAAAAGAATTTGTAGAAAATATTTTTATAATCGTTATTGAATATAATATGAATATATAATAGTAATATTATTAAATATAATTTGCATTATAATCATGTAATCACCATTTTATTCTCTGCTACAAGTTTTTTACAAACTAGTGATGTGCTATATCAGGATGGTGTATGCTTTCTTTGGACTGTCAGGTCATTTGGTATTTTACATACTGCAAGCTGCTCTGTACCTGTACAGGAGAGTTATCAAGGACTGCAGGCGATGTAAAATAGTGCAGTATTGACTAAACATTCTGCATTGCTACTTCAGCTCTCCAGATCGCAGCTGGTTAATAGCATAGCCCCCTTTCAATTTCCTAATAAATGTAACAGATGCAGATCCTTTTGCTGTTTTTCATATGGGCAAAGGGCAGCTGAATGTACCAGGAAGAGCATTTGTGCCAACTAAAAAAAGGAGAGCTGCCCTCTTAATGTGCTCAGCAATAAGATGTAATTCAGAGTCTCAGCAGGCTTCAGTCACTTTCAGAAAATGATGAAATGCTAACCTGAAGACAAAAAGCAGAAGTCTACCGAGACTTTACATCAAAACAAGCACCTCCTCCTGTGAGACTAATGAAAAGTCAATGTTAAGATAAGGATCAGGAAGTGTATAGCAAGTCAATATTATGTGATAGAACAGTAAAAAAATAGTCAAAGAAATCTACATCAAAGTCTATTGGAATGACTGGTTCACAGAGCCTTATTTATCAGAGAAAAAGTCAGGCTAATAAAAATCAACAATTTCGCCACTGGAGTTCGTCTTAAACTTCTGAATGCCAGGTAGGATAGTAAAATAAATGTGCTCTGTCTTATTTCTCACAGTACATACCTGTTAATGAATAACAGCTATTTTCAAAGTGAACAAAAATGCATTGCTTGCCATTATAGTCTGCATTCCCGAACAAATGGATTTCTGAAAGAATCAAATGACCTTCACAATTATCTTTGTGACAAGCAAATGAATCATTGCTTGCTGTCATGCATTATTGTAAGGGCTACAATTTTATTTCAGTAATGAATGGCCAGTAGTTGTTATTTGTCAATGTAACATTTTTGCTGTCTCCTTTTATTTGGTCTCATTTTCTGATCACTCTGCCTTGCTGTACTTTTCAAAAAAGCACATCAAGACAGAATGACAAGGTTTTGCAGACAACTGTCTCACTTAATTCCTTCACAATAAAGTCAGTTGTCAAGATAAACAAGACCACATTTGAGGTCTGAAACTGACACCAACATCATTTTACTTTGTTTTTTGCTTTAAATCAAGTGCATTTTTCTCTTTCTATTACAGTACATATTATGAAGGCTTTTGTGTGCAAACAATAAAGTTCAAATTAAATGTACTTTTTCAAACAGAATTTTATTTCTTTCTCTTTGCAGCCCTGGATCCCAGTATTATACTCATATTTCTACATAGTTCTGTTTATACTGCCTTTGTGTGTTGATTCAGGAGAACAACATGCCCCTGTCCCCGTGTCATTTCTGTTTTCTGTTTCTAAAGTATCTTTATAACAATATATATTTATTATTCCAGTATGGAAAAAAGAGGCACTTGGTGCAATGGAAAAAAAGTAAATATTATCTTTTGAATGTTCTGTGTAATCGTTCAACCCTTATTCAAGACTCTGTAAAACAGTGCTAAGACTTAAAATAGTTAATTAAATAAAATAGTTAATATTAAATTAGTTTATTATTAGGCCCTGTTTTTACAACTACCAGATCAGACTATTTAGTTCCATACTTTAGTGTCTTGCTGTTTTATTTTAAATTCATAAACATGACAACAACGGGGGAGGAATCTTTTAATTTCACTGGAGGATTGTGTGCTTGTGACTCAAAGCCATAAAATACAACAGTTTCTCTCTGGCAGGCTTTACCAGGTGGTAGAACTATCTTGGTATATCAAGAATGGCACAAACTGATTACAACTGCTGTTAAACACAAGCATTAGCCAACAGCTTGCAGTTTCATTGCTTGCAGAACAAATGAAACTTAAGATGTTGTCTTAAGACCTTAACAATAAAGGATTGTGTAAAAATAAAGCATCTGCTATCAAAATCAGGCCAATTACCAAGCCATGCAATTACCATAATAACAAAAACTCTTTTTATATAATTCATTGTTTTAGGTTTTATACCTATTCTAATGGAAACTTTGCAGAACTCAAACTCTAATGTTTCTACAAGAGAAAGTTAAACTTAAGAACTAACTTTGCAGCTTCAAGCAAGAAGCCCTTGTTGTGCTAGCACTTGGATATAATCTGGCAAGGTACTCCAAAGCCACAGGCCATAACATCATAAGGCTCTACAGCCAAAAGGATTTGAGATCTGGAAAGCTCATGAACTCCAGCAGTTTGTACAGTGCCTAAGGCTTCTTGCAGCTTAGGGAACAATTACATCTGCTAAACTGCAGGGGGTTTAGTCCAAGCAAAATCTTGGAACTAAACCAATGAGCCATGAAATCAATATGAAATTTGATTTCACTAACAGAACGACTTTAATATACTATGAGAGTCTTTTTGACTCTTGTAGTTGAGATCGACAGCAACAACTATAACCTGGAATACAAACGTTATTCCCATTTTCTTCCACAAGCAAGAAATATGTTGACTATTTTTTTTTCATCGAAGCAGAATTGTCTTGCATCAATTTGCAGCCTCAATTGGGAGAAAAAGTAGGTGATGGTGAGCTGAATAAAAACATTTCAACTAATAGTGTACCATTTATGTTTAACAGAAAAGAGATCAAAATTCCCTTTAGGGTGGAGCAGTGCAATAACCTTAAATTTACTGCAGTGTTAAAGGACTCCTTCTGTTAGCCTGGTGGAATTTACAATGGAACATTTTTTATGTTGCTGGGTTATTACTTGGCATTTTTCTTATCCGGAGGCTGTTTAATTAAATTTACAATAAAAAACTACATGTTTACAAAACATATTGCTAATAGTTTTCAATTAGATCATACAATGCCTGTATGTGCCTGCCTGTATTGTGCCAAAATTATGCTATTTTGTTGGTGATATACTGAGGAGAGTATTTAGTGTGACCAACAAAACATTGAGAGGCAGCAGGCTTGTATCTTATCAGGATGGGCCATCAGGGTGTCTCTGTCAATTAAAGCCAAAGCCAAGAAAAGCCATTATAATACATCACACACAGTTTGGTGTTCAGCTACATGCTATGCAGAAGTAATCTTTCACAGTAATAGAAAACAAAATTCTGGTATATTTCCAAATTTAAACAGGAGCAATTGCACCGTGCAAGCATGATATATTATAAACTTGGTTTCCTTCATAACACAAAGAGAAAACAAATTCAATAAAAAATAACCATTAAGGTTGCACTGTTTACATATACTAATGCAGGTTAAAAACCAATGCTCTAAATATTACAACAATATCTCATTGGGTACTTGCATAATTTTATTTATGTTTTAAATAGTAGGTACTGTAGGCTTAAAGGAAAGTCCAACTGACAGGATAAAAAACAAACATATTTTTTTATTATTCCTGAACAAAAAAGACTACAATTCATTTATTCATCTGATTAAATTACCAAAATCCACAAGGGCATGAATTAAGTCAATCTATTAGACTTCTTCAGAACCAACAGTAAGACAGTTTTACAGAAATGGCTCTAGGAGTAGTAGGTACAAGCTAAGTAAAACGCTGACTTATTTTAAGAAATAGGTGAATAAAGTACTTGGAATAACAAAATGTGAGGATCATCTTTTTATAGAAAAGTGTATTGTTTGGTATTTGACTTTATATAAAATTATATAAAATTGCCAACATGAGTTAAGAATCCATAAATTTAGCCATTCAAAAGACTTTAATTAATGCAAGATTGGTGAAGATTTGTAAAGAAGAGTGAAATACACATCCATACATTACTTCAGCAATGTGATCTTCTTAGTTGTCTGTTAGAGATTTTTCTCAATGACTGTGATGTGTTGTTCTGACAATCAGCAGACTAGTCCCACTGTGAGTGACAAGCCATGTCCTGGAAAAAATAAGATCAGGTCCAAGTTCATCCCATCTTTGTGTTCCACTAGCATGATCATTTTCAGGCTATAATGATTAAGCATAGGAAATTATTTTCCAATAGAAAGTAGAATGACTGTAGCTCGTTATCTGCATAAAATGATTTACATATTCAAAGGTTTTGTGTCTTTTACTGACATAGATGATAGATGCAATTTTCATCTTCTGTGGACCAGAGAATGTCAGAGTGTTCTACTGACCCATGAAAGACCTGAAAGATTACAAAGGTTTTCTAGACATTGTGCAAATCTTAATGGTTTTAGTGTAGTGTGGTTTGAGTGTGGAAATGTGGTGATGCGGAGTAGAATCTCCTTTTACACACGGACATTTTTGGCAATTTAACTTGTTAGCAATCAGATTTCAAACTACGTGAGTGAACAATTCCTATGTTTGCCAGTCTAGAAGAGTGACGTTTGCCGCACAACTTGCCAAGGACAGATTGTTAAACATTTTCAATTATATAGCAGTACATTGTTCAATTTCAATTCATTACAGTTATAGTTGATATACATAGAGTTGGGGTAGCATGGTCGAGTGGTCTAAGGTGCTGGCTTTAAGGCTCCAGTCATTGTGATGGCGTGAGTTCGAATCCCTCAGCTGCCACATACTGTAGGGGGTTTCTTTTGCCAGTAGCCATATCACCCTGCAACTTGCAACTAGCAACCCACTGAAGCTAAGCAGGCGTGAGCCTGGTCAGTATGGATGGGAGACCTCCAGGGAAAAACTAAGGTTGCCACTGGAAGAGGTGTTACTGAGGCCACCAAAGGGGGCTCACCCTGTGGTCTGTTTGGGTTCTAATGCCCCAGTATAGTGACGGGTACACCATCCTTTGAATGAGATGTAAAATTTGAGGTCCTGACTCTGTGGTCATTAAAAATCCCAGGGTGTATTTTGAAAATAGTATTATTAGTAGCAGTAGAAGTATTATAGCAATTTGGGTTGAGGTGAGTTTGTAAATGCCAAATGGCAGTCCTGATGGGGATGGGGATGCAGTTTAGCAGAATACTTTTTTATGCTTAGATCCTAATGCAAAAGCTTATCCTTCTTAAACTCTATACCTACTGTATGGTTCCAGTGAAAGCTGCTCCCAGCCCACTCTGCCATAGAGTGTACCCAGTATCTACCCACAAATGTTTTGGAAGTATCCTGTGATAGAGTACTTCTGGGTGTATGCCACTAATATGATTTAAGTTGTGATGGTTACATCTGTACAGATGAGCTCTCCACTGCTCCTTCTCAATGACAATTCCTATCTTACTGTCAAAGCTACTGAACTTCATTAGTTTCTTCAGGTCACTTTACCCCAATGTCTCTCATACTTTGATATCAATGCTTATACAAAGTCAGTTAAGGCGGATACACAACGGATGCTTTCCTCTAAATTGTGTAGCTCTCAGTAATTTTACACAAGGTAAGGCTCATAGAGCCTATTGCTGAATTAACATCAATTGCTGGAGAGATGTCTTACTGACATCACTGCAGTTTCATAGGCCCTAGACATAACACAGATGGTGCTATTATGTGGGAAGCTAAGGAGATCTAACCAAGGTTTCTGGTTGTAATACTTTTCTAAAGATGTAAAGGGACAAATGTACCAAAAGAGGAATAACCATACTAAAACATCACACAGGAAAAAGAGAGAATTTGGCTTACAGTTGGCTAATGACAGTATATCTGCCCTCCAAATGGATACTTTTCTTGTTGGGGTACTCTGGAGCCTCCTCTGTCATTATTAAAATGTGAAAAATAACCTTTACTTTCATACATATATATTACTTACATTGTTCCATGAATTTTCATGATTTGTTGGTCTTCTATCAATAGAGTGGTACACATTATACATTATATATTATATAAATTGTATGAATGCTACTCTGACCTATTAAATTGGGAGTATAACAGCTTAGAATGGTTCCTCTTGGAAAGATATGAATAGTAATAGTAATTCTCCAGTCAGAAGTAAAGTTCATGGCAAGATATAATAGAAAATAATATTTTATGAAGTACTCTACATTGAAACTCTTTTCATAGAACAATGTACAATGTAAAGTTGTTATATCAAAACATGAATAGATGAATTGCTGTAACTACATTTCTTTGAAAAGAATGACAACTTCAATTCAGATGCATGCAGAAAACTATTCCAAACTGACATTAAACATTTTAGTTTTGAATCCATTCCTCTCCAAAACTGAATTAGAAGAACAAATATATCCACAGCTGTGGCACAGAGCAAATGATAAACACTTGATGAAGTAAGTTATGTAAATTGTACTGTATGTGGACAACGGGAGGTTTTAAAAGCAAATTAAATGTTTCCTTAACTGTCAAAAGCAGTTCCCAATCTTGTTCTTTGCATAATTAAATGCAATAAAATGAACTATTTACAAACGTTACAAAGATATGAGAAGCATTATGCACAGCTACATTGCAGAAATGCTTGATTTCTTGTCCTTTTTACAGCATATTTATTTTTTATATTGGCTGTTTACAATCAGTGGATACATGCAAAAGTATTCAGACCTTTTCTATGATGTCCCTTTATGGAAAAATATAAAATGATACAATAGGTTTTTTACATGCTGAAAAGAGAAGAAAGAAAATACGTTCTGGCCTTGGAGCCTTCACCTGAAGAAGGCCAAAAGGTTGTGTTTTCTTTCTTGTTTTTTTTAGCAATGAATAAACCTATTACTTGTTCCTTTGCAGTCTACGCATGCTGACGCAGCTACCCACCTGAACTATTATAAAATGATGCATACAATTTTTTAAACAAACAAACCTGAAGGTTAAAACTGAAGACTAAGGGTAAGATGAGTTACAGAAAATGGGAGAAAAAACAGAAAAATGTTGATTGCATTCAGATGCATAAAAGTCATTTTGGGATTATCTTCACCCAATGGCAGTTTTCAAGTCTTTTCACATATTCTCTGGACACAGTTTGTTGGAACACCATGATCTAGTCAGAGTCTGGGTGCCTTCCTACTTTCCAATGATGGACAAAGCCATGTTCAAAGAGATATCAAAGGTCTATGAAATGTTTTTACACACTTCTAGAGATCTGTGCACTGGTACAACTTTATGTAACTTTGTTTTGAATGTCTCTTGGTTTTCATGGTTTAATATTAGCTTGAATTTCACAAACTAACTGAAGGACTATACAAAGACAGGTGTATTCATTCTTCAAGAACAAAGAGGCCTAAAACTCATTTAATTGTGTGGCTCATTAAGGGTTTTTGTGCACCTAAATTAATTTAGGACTGACATAGTAAAGGGTTGGCATATTTTTGCAAACAAGACTCCATGACTTCAAGACTCCAACAAGACTTTCCAGTTTTCTTTCATATAAAAAAAAACACTTTTTTTTGCTTTGCATGTGTGGGGTAGGTTGTGTTCATAGCAAACATCAATTGCTGCTTCTCAACATTGCAATTTTCACTCTTCTAAAAAAAAACATGAAATCTAAGGTTAACACTAGAAACAAAATTCTAGAGACTCCAAAAGGATTGTCCTGAAAAATACCTGTCAGGAACCAGGAATTAGGAATCAAGCATACTTTTCTCATTAGGAAACATCAGGTGTCAGCTTAGCATGGTGCTACAGGCCTTAAATCCCATATTCCCTCCTTTTCCTCCACCATGCATTACTGTAGTTTGTTCTTTCTCATTCTATATTCTGCCTTTCACACTTTTACAAAGTCCCTGTGGCAGTAATGTTCTTGTTTCTGTATTTGCCAACTTTCTATTCATCTAAACTGTAAAGGAGGTGCTGTCATGATTGTAAACCAAAAGAAGACAATGCTCTAGACATTTAGCTTAATGATCACCCCAGGCCAGTTACCAGCACTTTACCCTCAGACCTATTAGCCTGCATACAAAATCAATGAAGCTCTCAAGCTGCGAAGGCATCTAAACTCCTTTAAGTAAAAGCTGCCAATATTTTTGACATTAATGAATGACTTCAACCACAGCCCCATGGTATCAAATCAGAGACCACAAACTGTATTAATAGATTTGACAGATGCTAATCTTTGCAACCCTCTAATGACAGATGGAACTTTCAGATTATGACACTGATGTTTACATTACTTTGGTGTCATAAATACAAGCATCCATGGAGCTCTGGCAATAATAACTTTGGCAAAATTATTCTGACAATGTTTGATCACTAATTATTAACGCTACAGCTCATTACATTTAGAAGCCCAATTACATGGCAGTGTTGGAGTAAATTGTTCTGCATGACCCATAAAAACCTTTTTTGAAAAGCTTTTATTTCACACATCTTAACAATTTGTGTCAGGGAATCACATACAGTATAAAGTACTTATAATACTTTAAATTCCCATGTGAATTTCACACGGGTTAATCTAAAACTGATGCCAAGACAGTCAAACTTTATTACCCAAGATTTCTAAAATGGGTAATGCATAAATGGTGTAGATGTAATGTAAAAAATGTGTAAATTCTAATAGTATAAACTTAGCAAATAATCAAAACTACGTTTTCACAGCCTATTACATTTGTCTTAATGGAGAAGGCTAAAATGCCTGTAATGCGCACACAGTTTCACTACTTTTTTGGCTACTATAAATTGTTTTCTCTTTGTATTTATGTTGATTATATAAATTTAGTGTTTCAGACAATATTTGTAACAGATAAAGTGCCAAACAAATTTCCCAGATATCCATCCATCCATTTTCTAAATGCTTAGTCCAATACAGGGTGGCAAAGGAGCCAGAGTCTTTCCTGGTAAGCAAAGGGCAAAAGGCAGAAAACACCCTGGATGAGATGCCAGTCCATTGCAGGGCACGCACAAACACAAACACAGACCACAACCAATTTTCATGGAAGAAAATTCAGTATACAGTTAATAATAATCAATAATTAATAATAATCAAGCCTATACATAGACGGGGATTATTAGGAGGCCATGACTGGTTAAGGCCAATGGGAAATTTGGCCAGGAACCCCACCCTGAGATTTTTAATGACCACAGACAGTCAGGATTTCATTTTTATATCTTACCTGAAGGATGTTAAAATGTTTAAAGTGTTGAATTTGCTTTAGGAGATGTTATGCTTAAATTGTACAGTGCAATGTTATAATTTATTTTAAAAATTGTGTACATTTGTGGTCACCATGTTACAAAAAAGCTATGGTTGCACTGGAATCAGTACAGAGTAGAGCAACCAGACAACAGATTTAAAGAAATGTCATACTCTGACAGCCTCTGATAACTTAATCCTTGTTTGTTTTTTTTTGACAGAGAAGGAAATTCTGATTCAAAATTCTGAAATGCATTTCTACATGAAATGCAAAGTCTATACCCCCTTGAATATTTTCACATTTTCCTGTGTCAATGCCTCAGGGCTTCATGCATTTAAATGAAAATCTATTTCTTCTTATGTACTAATTATACTTTTCACTTTTAACAGGAAAATAATTTTATTTTTAAAAAATTACGTATTAAAAATACAAAACTAAAATATAATAATTGGATGTCTCCACGCCCCTAAGCTTATATTTGGTGGAAACACAATGACAGCAATTACAGTTATGAATCTGTATGAACAGATCTCTCCCATTTTTGATCACCTGGATATGGCAATATTTGACCATTGTTTACAAAACTATTTAAGCTCTGTGAGGTACCTTGGAGAGCATCAGTGGACAGCAATCTTCAACTTATGCCACAGAGTTTTTCGGTTGGATTAAGGTTAGGACTCTGACTCTGTTTGAGTTACTCAGGGACATTAACAGTACCTTTTTGTTCCTTAAGCACTCCAGTATAGCTATGGCTGTGTGCTCCTGGTTATTGTCATGCTGATAGGTGAACTTCCATCCCAGTTTCAGCTTTCTTACACAAGGCAGCATGTTTTCTTAAAGGACCTTTCTTTACTTTGTGTTACGGTGCGGAAGAAGGACCTTAAGCAGAATCCTCTGAACTCGAAAGTACCAGCAGGAATTTGTCCGAAAATGTGGGTCAGGACATAAGGCCAGGGTCAAGAACCAGTAAATCCACAATAACCAAGTCGAGATCCAGAAGATGAAGTCAGAGACAAAGCCAGGGGTCAAAGCCAAAAACTTAGAAATCTTGTGAAACAGGGAACAATGCAGCTCAAGCTATGTGAAACACAATAGTGAGCAAGGAGTGGTGTGTCAGGTTGGTTTAAGTAGGCAGGTGGAAAAAGATGTGTCTGATTAGTTAATTGCAAACTGCACTGGGATGTGAAAGAGTTGGTTAAGGGTGGTGAGTTCTCCGTGGGCGTGACATAACACTTTGCTCCATTTATTTTCCCGTCTATCCTGACAGGTGCCCCAGTCCCTGCCAATGAGAAGCATTAACATAACATTATGCTACTACCCTCATGCTTCATGGTGGAGATAGTATACTTTGGGTGATGTGCTGTGTTGAGTTTTTGTCACATTTACTGTTTTGCATTTAGGCTAAATGTTCCATTACAGTTTTATAAGACCACAAACATTTTGCTGTGTGTTTTCAGTATCAGTTAAATACTTTGTTGTTTTTCACAGTTATGGAACGTCATCACCCAGTGCCATTCACCTCACACTTCTTAATAATCACCTTGAAGATGCTCCAAATGATATTCCAAGCCTTTGATTTTTTTTATACTAATCCTTAAATCTGTACCACAACTTTTCCCCAAAAGCTCCTTTGAGAGCTCTTTGGTGCTCATGGTTGATTCTTTGCTTTGTAATGTAGTATCTGGCAGAGTAAACCTACAGGAACTGATGAATTCATCCCAAAATCATCAGTGAATCACTGCAGTTTAATACAGGTGGAGGTTAACTAAATTGATGTGTTATTTTGGTTACATCTGAGCTAATTTAGGATTGGTATTACAAACGGGGTGGAAAGCAAGTAATTTCAGTTTTTATTTATTGTATTATTTCCTCATCAATTTCTCCTCAGAGAAAGAAATCTATAAAATACATAATATATGAGGATATAAAATGAGTTGATAAAAGATTTTGTAATAGTGGTATTGGGGATCTAACGTGCCAGAAGTCTGTAAACCCTCAGTATAATTATGGGAATTACAAAAATCTTGCCATGTTACCCTTGTATAATAAATTTGGTCTTTAACCAAACCAACGTTTTTATCTTTCTGTTTTATAAAATCAATGATTTTTGGCACAATACTAAAAGAAGTAGAATGACGAAAAATTAAGACTAATTTTATGTGAAATATGATAAAAATTAACCCTGTTTACTTAGCACAGCTGGGCTATATAAAGGCAAGAAACATTATATGTTTTTTTTTCACCATACAAGTTTGTGGAAACACACTATGCTATGATCAAAAAGGTTAGTGATTCTCATCAGTCTGGAGAGAGCCATTGATAAAAACCACTGATAAAAAATATTTATCGACTCTCACTATGACACAATGATTCTACCCAGGATCATTCCTACAAGATTTCCACAAGACCAACGAGGAAAATCATCCAGAAAATCACAAAGAACCCCAGAGTAATATTTAAGGATCTATCTGTCTCTCTCACCGGCTAATAGAAACCTTCAGAAAAATACTGTATTGGAATGGATTTTATGGTTGGGTAGCCAGGAATAAATCTCTATCTAGTAAAATTAACTCTGTTGCTCATCTTAAGTACTGTATTCCAAAGAGAACTTAGATGATCAATAAGACTATAGGAAGAATGGTTTCTTTTGACAGACAAGTCTAAAGCCAGTCATTTTTGGCCAAGATTAAAAAAACAAAACACTGCCATCCAACAGAAGAACCTCATCTTGGCCATTAAGCATGAGGCTGCATTGCTACCTCAAGACGTGAAGGGTTTGTCTTTATCGGATGGAACCATGAATTTAGCATTGTATCAACAAACTCTGGAGGAGAATGTCAAGCCATTCATTCATCTGCTGAAGCTAACCTTAAAATGGGTCGTGCAGTAAGACAATGATCCTTTGCATTCAGTACAAGCAGATCTATAACAGAATGTTTAAAGAAGAACTGGTGCATTTTAGATTGACCAAGTCAACATGTGAACCTAAACCCCCTCATAATTTTATGGCAGGACCTGAAGAGAAGGAAGCCTGCAAACATTAGGAAGTAATATATACATGTAAAATAGATTGTATAGAAATTCCTAAGTCTGATAGTCAGTTACACACGGAATGGCTGTCTGAAGTCACTGCTGCTCCGGAATGGGCCACTAGTTAGTGAATCTGAGGGTTCACATACTGTACTTAATTACATGAGGATATTTACTGTTGCATCTTTTTGTTAATTAACCAATCCAAATATACCTTATGTCTTTAAGACTTTCATGAAGATCTAATTACATTTTAGATCTAAAACAGATGAGAATACAGACCAAGCTGGCAGAATTAAATACAGTACAGTGCCAATAGAAAGTCATGAAACCATGAAGCATTTAAGTAAAATGTCTGTTTTTGTTTTCACTCTGACATTATAGAGTACTTTGTGTTGATGAGTGGCAAAAAGTCTCAGTTAAATACAATATTTCATGGTCCCATACTGTAACACAATAAAATGTGAAAAAGTCTAGCAGGGTGTAGACTTTCTATAGGCACTGTACCTTTTCTAGGCAATGTATTTGTGTCTAAATAGAGTGCAGGACAAAAGACATACAAAATGATTTTTTTTATTTATTTTGTGTGATAATATGGTGATAAAATACTCTGGGATAGATCAAATCATACACACTTCATTAAACACAAATTCTGTGTTAATTGCATGATAATTGTAATACAGCTGTTATATTATGACCATGTGATTGATTACTAAATGCTCAATTTAAGTGCATAAAAACACATTTCTCTCTGGTGAAAGGTGAATAGTGGGCCATGTAGGCAAATATACATAAAGACATTCTTTTAAGGGAACATTTTTAAAAGCAGGTACTGGAGAAGGCAACATTTGATCATTTTGAGCCTTCGATAAAAATGAATATTGTCTTGTAAACTTTAAAGTAATATTGTATCATGGATTATTTTTTCTGGGGTAGAGAAATTATCAATGTGAAGCTGAATAAAGGGTGCATTGCATGGTTCTGTCTTGGCGGTTACATTAGAATAATGGTTACCATAATGGTTTCTAATTTGTCTATTAAAAATCTTGTGGCTGAATAGATGTGATTTGGAGATTTTCTAAGTGGGTGCAGCAACACCTTTTGAGGTCTAACTTCAGGTCTACTCTCTACTGCTTAATTCACTGTATAATTTTGAATTATTCATTTTATTAAAACTAAGTTAATCACATCATGACTAAAGTGTTTCGAGTGTTTCTGGGGGTTCTTAATTTGATTGTTGCTTTTTTAATGCTTTGTTTATCCATTTTCAAAGCATAATTTGCATTTTTGCATAATTTCATTTGGTGCAATTTATTCTGTTAGTAGCTTGTATAATTAATTTGAAATTATGAGCAGTCTCCAGGTTCCTTGCAATCAACTCAGACAATGATTTTTGACTGAATTTTGTTTTGGTTCACCTTTGACTCAGTAAACACAGAAAACATGGAAGGGGTTCAAGGGGGAGCTCTTCTGCTAGCCTATAACTATTTGCTACTTTATATATTTAAAAAAAATCCATTGTACTCTGGCAATTTGCCACAGGGTTACAGTTGAAAGTATATGAGAACATTTTACAAACAAGGCAAGTTTGGATTTTAATTCAACTCCAGAGTGAAAACAAAGTCCCAGAAATATCTTACTCATTTCTTACACCTTTGGGAATTATCATTATTGTTTAACTCCAACTGTATCTGATCTGTATCTGATCTGTGTCTGAAAATGTTTGTTTTCTGTAATTTTCCAATAAGAGGTCCAGATATACTGTAACGAACAGTTCTTTCCGGACCCTATGCGGACGACACAATCCAACGGAGTGGGGAAACACTAGGGAAACGTCATGCAGGAAAACGGGGCTGAAGACAGGGGGGCGTGTCCAAGGTGTGCAGGTGCACGGGGGAGGTGTGGCCGAGGCGAACAATCCAAAAGAGTAGTCCATAGAGAGAATCCAAAACACAAAGGGAAGTCCAAAACCAGGAGATCCATCAAAACGCGGAATTAAAACACGAAGGCCGGGTCCGAACCAGCGGACAGGGAACAGGAACGGGAACAGAGATTAAAACCTAAACGGGACCAGGCGCTTCCAGGTCCCGGACTCGCACGATATGGAAATCAGATGCAGAGCCCGGATGAGCGTCAGCGCCTGGCTTTTAAGGTGGGCTGGGAATAGGGAGCAGGTGCATAGAATAGAGTCTCACGTGAAAGGGCTGGAGCACCCTTAAGGAGGGGGAACTATAATCGTGACATATACACTATAATGCAAAACCATATATAAATACAACAATTTAATTCATTTATTAAACTTAATTTCATTTCTATAGTTTCATGTAGGAGCAAGTATAAGGTATGTAAAACAAATATAAAGTAACAAACATTTTTTTTGCTTTACAATTCTACCTCCCACTACTGTAAAATATCTTCTTTGGAACCATGTGATTGATAGTTTGATCGTTGCTTCACAAATACTTCTTTGTTTTCATGGAGACACCTGAGAATGACAGTGATTTTTTGTTTTATAATAATATATACATTTCTTCAGATATTATGCTTCCATGTCCTTGTATGAATTTAGTCTCAAGTTACTATTATAGGCTTTGAAGCAGTTATTTATATTTTGGTAAGCAATGTATTTTTTTGATTTTATGATTTTGATTTCTGTCATTCTGTCAGTTACCTTTAAAGTAGTGGCTGATTTGGTAACAGCAGTAGTCAACTGAATTAAAATCTATATCCCTGTGTCCTTCACCAAATGTATTTATCTGCACCATCCTGAGTATGGAGAATGAAATGTGCGCTTCCTAAAACCAAGAAAAGCTGTGTGGATTTGGTTGTTTTTTGTTTAAATAATAAAATTAAAATTGCTGGTGATGAGAATAAAGTGGTTCTATTAATGACGACATTATAATAAGGACACAAGGTTTCACAGCAAACACTAGTCAAAGTGGTGATAGAGGAAGGTTGTACTGTTGGTCCACGTCCCTTGCAATACTGTATACTGCTGCTCTGTCCTTCAGCAAGATGCCTTGACCCACCTGGCCATAAATGGCTACCAAACCGGCTGAGGGTAACCCTTCAAAATCTAGCATCCCATTCATTGAGGATTTAAAAATCCTACATAATAGGAATGAATATCAAAAAGTTCTAGCTATTCTTGTCAATGGATATCATCACAACAAGATAAAGTATTATTATAGTATATGTTGCTGGTAATATTATAAAACAGAAGAATTGGATCACTGGACCGTGATGGACTGGCATCCTGTTCAAGGTACAGTATAGCCAGCCTTGCCCCCCGTTGCTTGCTGGGATAGGCCCCAGCTCCCTTGTGATCCTGAACTGGGAAAAGCAGTTATATGGATGGATAGATTGCTTGACAAAACACTGAAAGAATTGTGGATTTTGTATCACAATATTAGCATTGCTGTGAGTAAACTGTGAAATACATATGTACAATGAGTCAGGTATCAAAGCTCAGACAAGACCGACAAGAACAACAGGTTTGTTTATGTGTGAGGATATGAAGTGCAGTATCAAGTTTCTGCTGTATTCTCTCAAATGCCATACAGCAATATTGTACTATGTAATCCAGTCAGAGGACTGTACTGAAGAGGTTCACCTGAGTAATCAACATACCTGAAATACATCTTTTGCATTCCAGATGTGCACACAGTGACACTACGAGCAGACAGTGTGACTCTATCACACCTGTATTCAGCAGGAGTAATGTAATACTCCAGCACTGGGTGGCATAAGCCAATGTCTAAACATTTATTTCTCACCTAACAGCCAGCTGTTCAGACTGTCATGCTTGACAAAAAAAATTATAAGCTGTGACTTTGCTTTTGCAAGGAGGAATTAGTCATGAGCTGATTGGGTTATGGACTCAACTAGTCATGGGCTATTTTAAATGCACCAGTGTGATGATGTTGTTTGCGTCAAAGGTGACATTCACACATTCACACACATAGACTACACACCATTATGTTTTATGTAAAGGTAACTTTTCTGCATAGATGCTCGTAGTTGCATGTGTGTGTGATCATTGACTCCAAAGGAATCATTGACCTTGTGGAAGCTGCACTTATAAAAAACATATTGTGTTAGCTGACAAAATAGTATCAATTCCTGTACACTCTTCCCTAAAGCTACAGTCACATAATGTAACATTATGATCACAATGCATAATACAGCTTACTTCTCACTCACTGATACCTACTGTATAGTATAGCACAACCTGCAATACATACAGTATATATAATACAGTATATAACCTATAATAATGCATAATACAGCTTACTGCTCATTCTACCTACTGTACTGTACAGTATGACACAAACTATAATACATATACTCTAAACTGTATAATACATAACCTATTATAATGCATAATACAAGTTACTGTTCACTCATCGATACCTACTGTACAGTATAACACAACCCATAGATCTTTGGAAGGAAGACATGGGATAAATCTGCTGCCTATCAAAACAATTTTGTTTGTTAGGTCTGCATGCTGTAAGCGACAGATGTCAATTTTGTCTTTGCTTATATAACCTAAACCATTTCTGACAAATGTTGCTCAGAGTGAGTTAAGTAATTTATTCTGTTCTGAGGTGCTGCTTGCATGTAATTGCTCTGGGTCTCTTGTGTTTTCTGAGGGCTCTGTACTACTCCATTCTACCCACAACAAAAGCAGGTATATTCAAGTATTCATGTATTTGTTGTTCATTTCCATTGAATGTTTTTTTTAGTTTAATACATTTGGTCATTTTCTTCATTAGTATCTACTGACTAATTTTTGAATTCGGTGCTCTGTTGGAGTATAGAGTTAGCTGATGCAAGTCAGTTTTACTGGCATAACATTTTTAACAACAGTTAGATGTCTACTTGAACAGATGGACGCATTATCTGATCCAGCTTGTGTCTCCAAAATAAAATTTAATGTGATACTTTGCATGCAACCTTTGCTATACAGTAGTTCTGTCATTCCTCTGTCTCTTTCTTTGGGTTATTGTGACAGATGCATATTACAGTATAATATCTAAATTCAAATAGAAAGGGGAGCAACAGCTTATTCAATTGTAGGAATAAGTACTTGAAAGTTGTAGGAAAGGCTAGTTTTGCTAAATTTAGAAATTAAGACATTTCCCCAAGACATTTCCTGGTAAAAATTTGTAAATCTGTCTTCCAAAAATCCTACTCATCAAATAGTTCACTTATGCCTTCTAGACAAGGTGTACCTGAACCGTCATAGACACTGCCGCTAAAACCTGTCCTTAGTCATTTACTGTATGTTAATTTGCTCTGGAATTACTGTGGGTAACATTTTACTCTTTTAAAAATTCTCAAGTACTTCTATTGTAATTGTCTGACTTTATTTTGTTGATTGTTGATTGTCATTCAGAAAGGTAAATAGCAATAGTTTGTTGTTGCAATAAGTTGTTCCTTTGCAGATTACGCATGCTGACGCAGCTACCCACCTGAACTAATATCAATTAGTTTGGGGATGGATATAAAAAGATGTGATTTTCTTACATTCTAGTTATAACAAAATAAATAAACAGGTTTAGCATGTTGATGACAATTTATGGCTTCCTTTCTTATCTGATATCTGCTTCAAGATAATGATGAGATAAGCTAGACATTTAAAAAGATATATTTGAAGATGTCATGACATCATGGCACAAAAGGGAAACAGCAGATTACCCGTGCTTTTTTTAAGAGGGATAAATTAAGCAGAAACAAAGTACAACAACAAGGATCTATGAGAAGAGACTGGGTAGTTAACATATTTCCTATTGATTAAGGTATAAAAACGTCAGCATAGAAATATGATTCGACTGGGCCAGTTGTCACACATGAAGAATGGCCTTAGTTGAAGAGTTAATAAATGGCCTCATTCATCACACTCTGTTTATCTCAGTTTTATTCTGAGTGCAGTCCAGCTGAACTTAAGACAGGGTTAGTGATGCTACAAAGACATAAGCATTAGACAATGATTAATCCACAGATTTAGTCAAATAGGGTTACAGACTGAGCTGTGCTCTCCATGGTCTCCTTATTCAGAACATAACCATTTGGTAAATGTCTGAGGCATTTTTGACCAATGATACCTCATATGCCTTATGGAAGGCAATTTAATAAAGCTAACCTTCTAACATACACAGACAGGGTAAAATCACACAAAGGTTGCAAGGAGAATTGCCTTTACTTCTTGACATTCTTCTTCTTTCAAAATGATGGTTGTAATAAAGTGCCTTTTTGATATTGATGCTTCATCCATTTTTTAAATTATCTATCCACATTACCTTCCTCCTTTGTAAATGGCCAGTTTTGACGTTGCAGATATCTATTATATACAGTATGTATACTTGCTTTTTGCATCTTTAAATGTGAGTGCTCTGAGAAAATACCATTAACCTGTAGCAGTAATATTTTTGAAATCATATTTTTTTTCTAATTTGTATCTTTCCAATCTGCGAATGCAAATTATACACGTAAATCAACTTGAGAAACCTCAGGATTCCAGTCTTACTGTCCACTTACCATACATCTAGAATGTAGAATGATTGTTAGAACATGCCTTGCTGGAAATCTGCAGTTTGTTTTCCTCTGAAAATTAATTTATCTGCACAATAAGTGATGATATAAAAAGTGCACTGTGTGTCACCTGTATTCCAGTGGGAATGGACAAAGAAATACTAAATTTTCTTTTCTTCATGCAGAAAGGTGTGGACTCCACACCTGCACTGGATTATGGCCAATACCAAGACAGTGGGAGGGCCTTCAGTACCTAATAAAGTTACTGTGTGTTCCACCGTTTGTCAATGGCGTTAGGTTAGCACTGCTGGCTGGATGTCTTTCTTCTCTCAGTATTTTCACTCTCCCAGGTCTCATAGGACATATGGCGTGTGAATGGCATAGTTCCAGATGTTGTTAATTCTTTATTTAACCAGATAAGTTCATTGAGACCAAATTCTCATTTACAATGACAGCCTGGAGAGTAACCATTTGAACAGCAGGGCATTTCCTGGAATAATCTGAGTGAAGCACCTTGCTCTAGAGAACAACAGCAGTGTCCTACCAGGAATGTGAATAATACATCTATACAGAAGCCCTTCCTCATATACAGTATTCACTTGATTGACAATTTCCTTAAATTAGATTAAAATTCACACCACAGCGATCCACCAGGAAAATCCTTTCTTTCCTGTAATGGTCAGCTCATACAGTACCATCTTCTACTGTTTATGAAGCTGGCAACATAATGTTTCATAAACATGGGAAATATTCTGTATAATCTCACTAAAGACTCCAACTCAGTTATGTCTTTCATCACGATGTAGTGCTTTGTTTAATTATACATCATTAATATTATAAGAATCTAAAGAACAATACAGTAACTTAAGTCATTCTCTTCACTCGATAGCATGGTATTCACCAAGGCTAGGTTACAGAAAGAAATTTCTTCTAAGGTTATTTTTGCACCATCTTCTTGTCCTGTTTCAAGGCTTTGAAAGGAGCAAAATATTAAATCATCGTAATGACTCACATTTGCAAACTTTTTTTTTGCATCTTGGTTATACAAATAAGGAAATATAATAATGCTTCTAATCTGCATTTGTCAACAGCAGACCTTTTAACTTCCCTGCCTGTGTTCTTTCATTAGCTCACACACTATCAATCATTCATTTCCACTTTGGCTTGCTCATAATGCAATTAAACATCTGACAGAAAATACATTGCTTCAGGAAGCAGTTTTATAAGTGTTGGTGAGCTGTGAGGATAATGGGCCTCTTTAAGTACAGTATATTAAACCTTAAACATAGTTCTTCTAAAGAAATCTAAGATCCAGAGTTCACAAAATGAAAAAGAGCACAGTACATGAATCGTGTTAAATACAATGTCTCCACTGATCTTCTTTACTTATCATCTCCAAACTCCTATCCCAGGTCAAAATACTCTCTCACCCAATTTTGTAATGCCCAAGACTATACAATATATTGTCACTCCCTCTGCAGCCAGAGGGCGCTCCTTCTCTGACCTGTCCCTAGTTTCCGGTCTGCTGTCCTTCCTGTCCCTCTCTTTCCCTTGGGCTATATATTTCCGGGTCTTGCACTCTGTCCTGGCTCAGCATTGACGTTCGGATGTCCTGAGACCCGCCTAGCACCAGGGCGCCCCACGTCCGCTCCCTGAGGGCATAGGTTTCTATATGGCATTCCTGAACTCTTTGCACTATGAGCCCGGGCCTTTTTCCCGTCTCGCCGCTACGCATATGGGTCTTTTTCCGCTCTCCTACTCCCCACGGTTAGTTCCTTTGGACGTCCGTATCATATATAGTCATTTTTTTTAAATTGATCTTTTTTTTCCTACAGTACCTAAGAGTTTAGTGCAAAATCTTAAAGGTAAAATAATAAAAAGAAATTCCTTTAAGCAATTAAAATCACAACATTAGAAGTTTCACATCACTGAAAAGGCTTGAGGCTACAGCTGTTTGTTGGAGAACCTTAAGAAATCAGCTTCAACAATATTGCTGGGTAGTTTGTATCTGAGATTTACTGTAAAGTAGTGCCTTCTAATTTTAGTTACAAATAATCATCCATCCATCATTTCTTGATGAGAGTCACAGCAGCTCAGAACTTTTTTCAAAACACAGGGCTCAAGACCCTGGAATGAACACCTGCCAGTTCCAGGGTAAACATAACCAAGCACAATGAAGCAGGGACAATTCAGAGAAACCAAATAATTTAGTCCGCATGGGAGGAAACTGGACTACTGAGCAAAAACTCATATAGACATATGGAGAGCATACAAGCTGCACGAAACCTAATCAGAACTGAAATCATGAACAGTTATTCACTTTATTCATAGCAAAAGGTCTTGCAAAGTGGAAAATCAAAAACATTTTTTTGCAAGGGCACTACAAGGACACATGACTTAGTCTACGTTTTCCTATCCTCAAATCTTCTATATTTCCAAAGGGAAAAAGTTGTAAATACATTTTGTAAGCAAGCTTTTATATATACTGTAAAAAGGAATATACATACTGTATGTAAATATAGATATACATATGTATATGTATTTGAAATCTGAATAATTATGTTTTTTTTAGCTTTTAGTTTTTTTTTTGTAGATTTGTCCTTATAACCAGCTGATGTGCCCATAAAAAATGTACAAAGAAAGGATTTCCCAGTGTTCTTTGGATTTTTCTCCTCCCACATGTTTATGAAAAAGTGATGGTTACCCCAGGCCTAGAAGGGTAAACATGGTAAGCATGCATGGAGAGTCTCTCAGCTGAAAAAGCTGAAAACCCCTCAGCTGAAAACATTGTGATATGGCATCGAGAGTATTGAAATATGCTACATATTTTGTTATCATAATATATACCAGCAAGAATTGTGTGTTCCTTTTGCAAGGGGATTAATGAATACCTGACATTAGAAGATAAATGTTTTTTCCCCCACAGACACCGCTTTTTAAAACCCTTAACTCCCAGTAAACAAGAAAAATAGGATTAAACATCCTGAATGACAAATGTTTTTTTTCTACAAGCTATGCAAAAAAAAGTGCTCAGCGTGGCCATCTATTCACCTGAATAAATAAATATGCTATTGACTCTCAAACTAATGCACTGGCCAAACATCTGCCGGTGATTATGTTCAGATCTCATTCCACTTTTGGGAAAGTGCCAGCTTCTTGCCTTTTCCTAATTACAGCAAAAATATAATTAGGACACCAAATGGAAGGGGAAAGCATTTCTGAAAGCTCTCCAACGCATTTCACAAGTACGGTTCAAGACAGAGGAATATAAAAGGACCAGCCCTACAAACATGTGATGCTTGAAATTTTATACAGGGGAAAAAAGATCCTGAAACTCACTAGAGGATGCAATACAATTCTTCTAAATGGCTTCGTATTTTTCCTGGAGGAAAGTAAAATAAAACAAAATAAAGAATTATTTCCCATCTTCCAAAAATATTGAAGTGCTTAATAAAATGTGACATCTCACATTTCATTTGTTCCATAGGCCTGAACATTTTATAGCAAGGCAGTCATATATTAATGGCCTATTGTTCTGAGGCACACATCAAGCAGTGGTGATGTGGCCTGCCTCCCAAGATGACAATAATGAATAATAAAGTAAAACATAAAATCCACTCCTCAGGAAAACAGGGGGTGTCATGAACAGAGTAAATGACTGTTGGATTCTGGACAACCAACAACAGAAAGAAAAAAATCAACAGGAGAGGTTGACTGAAGAACCTATTAAATACTATTCCTATTAAAACAAAAAAAGCAATTTATTCTAAGAATGTAACAGATTTCTAACTCCTTCAAGTTTTTCATTGCATAAAAAGTTTTCCACGCCAATAATTTTTCACTGTGAGGACCTTTTTATCTACACTATAAGATGCAGAAGGTATAATACAAGATTGAACCCAGGATGGGAGGTGAGACCATCACAGGGGACATACACAAGCATACGGGAGGCAATTTAAAGATCCTAGTGTCTAGCCTGTGTCTTTCCTTACAGTAAGTACAGATACTGTATATAGTTTGTAAAGATCTGTTTGGTACTAGAAAAGGTGAATGGGCTACTGAAATCGGCTATGAAAAGCCACATAGTTTTTTTTTTCCTGTTTCATATAAAACAGGAAATTCATTTTTCATTTCTCCAGATTGGCCATCTTTTCAGCCCTTTTCAATTGTAAAAAAAAGTCTACATAATGAACTTTACGCAGTCAATTTATGATCACTTTTAGCTCCCTCACTGATAGTTCAGATAGTTTATGATTACAGATAGTTCCCTCTTGCATAACAATGGAGTTGGAACATTTATTACATTTGACCAGACAGATGTTTCTAGGAACAGTGCTGCCAAGTTGTACTGATTAGTAAAACTTGGTTACTTCTGATCTTATAACTGATTGTAACTCAGGGAAAGTGGAGTGTGGCATTCAGCTTATATTATCTGAAATGTCAGTAACAGAAAATGCAAGGAGGACTTGGCAGGATAGTGACAGGTTCAAATCACCACTCAGTAAGTCCAGGGGAGGTCACAGAAGTTGTAAGAAATATAATCAAACTAACAGGACAGAGTGCCAAAACTGTCCATTTACTAAAAGCTCTCTTGGCTCAAGAAAAATATTTACAAAGAGGAACAGATAATATCCAACAAAAACAGCTTTAGTTTCACCAAAGAATTTCCTATTGACAGTTAAAAATGCTGGCCTACTAACCCGAGCTGCCTAACAGCACACAGACACATATACACCACACAAGAATTAGCCAAAAACAAAGACTAGCCCAAAAAAGTAATAGTTCAAGAGATTTTCATTGTTCTGAACTATAACTTAAACTGTGTTACCTCCATGGTCATGAAAATCGTACCGGGAATTCTATGCTTGATGGCATATCTTCCACCTCATTAAACATAATCATAGTATTTTTTTCTCAAAACATGTTCCACCGAATCAAATGTTTTGTTTGCTATATATATATTATATATATAATGTGCGGTAAATTCTGTTAACACTCTTTACCAAATGCACTATAATTCAATAGAACTGAACAATTTAATTTACTAAAGAAACACAAAAAATAGTTGGATGTTGTTAAAATAATTTTGCTTTACAGAAAGTTTGTCATTTTATTACAATTAATACAAATATATTTGAATTAGCATGTAGAAATATGAGTGGCATTGTAGTACAGTGTTTAGCATTAATGCCTTGCAGTGGTGGAGCCCTGGGCCCAATTCCTGGGGTGCTGTCTGATTGGAGTTTGCATTGTCTCCCTGTGTCTGCATCAGTTTCCTCTGGGTGCTCTGGTTTACTCCCACAGTCCAAGGATGTGCTGTTAGGTTAATTGGCCTCTGTGAAAATGAACCTGGTGTGTGTTTTGTGATGGACAGGCATCTCTTAGGGTGTACCCCACCTTATGCCCCCCAGAATAGGCTCCTGGGCTCTATTTATCTGAACTGGATAATCTGTGATCTAAAGTGATGTAACATTATGTAGTAATATTGTAACATTTTACAATTTGCTTACGTGTCCATTGTAATGGCGCCTAGTGACCAATATTATAATGCACAAAATAGCATAACAGTGTGTGAACACTTCCTACTATAATTAAATATATTAAATGATTTACAAATGTCATGCAAAGGAAGACTCAAGGAGATAATTATATTGCTCATTCTATTATATTGTCGTAATATACCTCTGACATTGATGTTCTGAGTGTGACTTCATTTTTAAAATGAAAATAATAATTTCTAAAATGAAAAGAAAATGTGCAGAAATGGGAAGAAAGTGTGTGTTGCCTTAGATATCAATACAAGGATCTTAGGATGTCTTAGGATGCAAGACTTCCAATTCAAAGCTAATTCTAATCAGTGCAATTAGGTTCAGTTTTTCAAATAAAAAGGACAAATTTGGGTGTCTTTATGGTTTTACAGACAGCTATAGTGGAAAAAATATAAATATCTTTGTCAAGATACATGGAGATAGGATTCCTTCAGGATGTCCAAGATGCTATATCTCAGCCGTTTATCTGTTGGTATAATTTTACCATAAAAAAGACACTGTAAAAAAGGTGCACAGGTGTTATGGTATTTACAGTACTTGCATTTAGCAAACTAATGTTACAGACAAACAGATCTGAGTGATGGAGGCTACTGGGGAGAGAGATACTGTATCACATCTTACCAAGTTTGTAGTTTGAAAGCGTAATTTGCACAGAACAGTAATAGTATCAATTACAGCTACTATATGTTCAATTCACCAGTTACACGGGACTGACAACTGCAATTTAATTAAGACATGTTTGATTTATCACAGTTCCCCAGAAATTTCATTTATGTGATGGAGACATTAAAGTCCTTGGCCTTTACGAGACCTGGGAATAAAAACTTAATTAAACTTATTGTTCTTATATAGTGTAAAAATCAACACTATTTGACAAATTTTCCAGGCATTACAAAGGTTGTGTATTGTAATCAATACATTTATGTTCTAAAATTGCAGGATCAGGGAGGCTCTTCTGTTAGCACTTTTGCTGGAGATTTTACAGTGAGTTACAACAAATGTAAATTTTCTGTGGTATTTGTATTGGGCCATAAAACATCACATTGGTTTTCAGCTCAAAGGAGACAGCTTGAATGGGTTTCATTCATGATGAGTCTTGTAAAACCAACGTGGTTTTATTAATTTCTAGTATCATGTTTGGCAAGCATAGAAGAACAGAACCTCATTGATTTAATGTGAGCATCAGCAGTCCTTTGTTCAAGCAATGCCTTGTTGTTCTAATACTTTTACAGATGAGCACAAAACTGTTCTTCCACATGCCTTACTTTCTAATCTCTCACACATGCTGCAAGACATTCTACATAAAAAATAGAAACTAAACCCATTTCTAATAAAGAAATAAATTGTTTGAGTTATTTAGTCAAGAAAATATCCAAAAATGCACATTTGCCACAATTGGGCTGGAAAACATATTTTTTGCTGTTGCTATCCAGTTGTTTTGAGCATAACCATCTGTTTTAACCTTATTTTTATAGGCATGTTTGGCATGAAGCGTCTCCAGTTCTAGTCCTGGACATTCCAAGGTCTTCAGGAAAAATCTTCTGTAGTGTTAGATCATACAGCTCATCTGTCAGCTCATGTTGTCAGCAAACTAGTAGGTAAACCAGTAGACCTTTAAGTCACCAGTAACAGAGCTGGAGACCTTATTTAATACATCATAATTAATATAATAGTGTCAGATCCTATTCAAATGTAATTCAAATGTATATGTGTTCATTTCCAGTCACATTTAACTCCTGTGTTTTATTAACCACACATGTACTGTAAGAAATCCAGTTAGGATTTTGCAAAATCATACAAAATAGGATTGTTAAGGTGCATTAAAACAACTTCCTTTCATTGAACATGGATGAAGCTAAATCACTTATATTTGATTAAAATGAGTTTAATTAATAGACATTCCATAGAACTGAACTTGTTTATATCCTTATGGACAGACGACTAATGAAAAAAAAAACATTTGTTTAATAGACATATGTTTCTTAGTTTATAACTATACAGTATCTAAGAGCAAATGGTTTTCTATCCTAAGTCACTGAAATTGGTCATTTTCCCCAAATTTCTAATAAATTCCTGCTTCCTCAGAAAAAAAAGTAAAATGGTAGTGTAATCTCTTTTACATTGTTTTTGCTTTAAGGCAAAGCACAACTTGCTGTTATGTAGAGCACACTTTTTATAATGTTAAGTTCAAATATAAGCCCAAGGCTACACATTTTCTCAGATCGAATGCTTTAATTAATTTTATTTCTCATCACTGTGACCCTGTCTACATTTTGCACATGTACATAGTTCAGCAATATACAATTTATAGTTAATTAAAAATGTAAAATTACTTATACAGCAGGACCTAGAAATACAAAAGGCAGAAAGGAACAAAAATGAATAAATCAACCCACCTTGCTTTATTTGGCATGGTGTCAAGAGATTTTATTTAAGTTTATGTCTTGTAGGTTGTTTTTTTCCAGAACTGAGCCATGGCATTCTTGCCTTTATTGGTGTGTGAAGCAGCTGTTGACATTACTTAAAGCAGTTCCTCCACTTACACAACTTTGCAATCAGTGATTAAACAGTGAGACTGTTCGTCTAATAGTACATTTAATTGTACTCAATGCACAATTGCACAGTATCTTGTCACTTAAAATTTTTATACAGTGGCACATTGGTGCAGTGGTTAGCATTCCTTCCTCTCAGGTCTGGAGCCCCGGGTTCAATCTCTTGGGTATGCGTTCCCCATGTTAGTGTAGATTTTCATTGGGTGCTTTCATTGTATTGGGAGAGTTTCACCCTCCATGGGATGTCAGTCTATTGCAGGGCACACATAGACACATACTCTCACCAGGGCAAATTCTCCCAGAAGCCAATTAACCTACCAGTATGTCTATGAACTATGGGAGGATTAATTGGCTTCTGGGAGAATTTGCCCTGGTGAGAGTATGTGTCTATGTGTGCCCTGCAATAGACTGACATCCCAGTCATTACCAAGACAGACTCTGGCTACCCTGTGACACTAAATTGGATGAAACAGCTAGAAAATGGATGGATAACTTTTACACTTTAAAATCTCCAGCAGTATGGTTTGTTCTATACATTGCTTGTGTTCCCAAAGATAAGAGCTTAGCGGAGGGCATTCTCTCTGTGCTAGTTTGCCCTTTTTGTAATTGAGTGAAACATCCACTAATTTCCCTCAATTTTTCTGACTTAATTTATCTGAATTCTATTATCTACAGTATATTTTTGTGGATTTATGAATAAGTCCTTTTAAACAAGGCACATCAAACACATACTGAGTCCATAACCTCTGAAAATGTCAATGAAAACTCTGCATTACAATAACATTATTATGTTGTTTATTAAATTTGACTGTTATACCATTAAAAATTAGCTCTAAATTGTGTCTTCAATAAAAATTATTGAAATTATTTTGTTGCTATTTTATTTTATTTTAATGAATATGATGAAATGGATAAAAAATCTCTTCTAGCTCTCACAGTTTGTCATAAAAATAGTTATTTGAGGTAAAAACACAGCACTTGAATTTTCTGTAAACAAAGTACTGTCTTCAGTGCTTTCTGCTGGGAGACATTCTTAAAAAGCATGAAATAATAACTGTTATTAAATGTTTCAAGAATCAGGATATTTACTATGTTTATTTTTAGTGATTCTCCATCAGCTTAATAAAGATGCATTAGTACTGCTCCCTCTTACATTTTTTTTTGCTTTTTTTGTTACCACAGAGAGGTTTTCCCACTTAGCAATAATAATAAAAAATAACATAAGAAGACTGATCTGGACTAGCTCGAAATACACAGAAACCCACCTACAGTATCTCATAGGAGATAAATTCAAATTCCTGGAGTGCAGGGGGTAAGGCAGGACTTCACCCTGGATAGAATGCCAGTCCTATGAAGGGCACAAACCATAAAATAGAAATGTAGGGTATTGTATTTATTAAATGTGTTATAAAATAATTCGGCCTACTAAAGCCACTATTGTTAAAATGTGGTGAGATGAAAAACACAAGAGCCATAACAAAGCGAAGGCTCTGAGAGAGACGAAGGCAGACAGAGATGGCCAAAGCAGTTCTGGAGCTGCATGGAGACAGACAGACAGATGTAGCAAGACAGAGAACAGCAGCCAACAGGACCGGGAGGTGAGCGCAGCTGTCGGGCTGAAACAGACAGGGCGGCTACGCCACCATACGGGATCACAGGCAGGGAGTGTGGAACTGTGCCACTGGTCCAGTGTTCCCAAAAGCAACCGTCTAGAGACAGCCAGGACAAGTTAGAGACAGACAATTAATCTTACGGCCAGGATTCAGGCTGTCCTTCTGAGGCAGAGGTTAGTATTGCTGAGTGCACTATTTACAGTAGGTCCGAAGGTGACCGGATTAGCAGCAGAGCAGGGTATAAATATCGAAACTTGATGGTATTAGCACTCATTAATAGAAGGGAGGAGGTTGGGAGCGAGTCCGAACAGCCCTGGGTGAAAATGGACTCTTTTCTGAAGGCTGAAAGAGTAGGTTCTACTAGGCATAACAACTACATTGGGTAATCTGACAACTGCAGAGCACACAAACAATTGGGACCAGATAATTTAATTGAACTTGAACTTTATTGCCATACTGTATGTAACCGGTACATGTACTGGTATAATGGAATTATTACTTACAGAAAGTCTCTCGATTGTTAAAAAAAGTGTAAAACACAAAGTGGAGACAGTGCATCAAGACAATATACAAAACAAACAGTAGACATATTCTCATCTACAATGATAGCCCGGGATCCACTAATAAAGGAGGATATTTAATGGAGCTCAAGGGTGCTACAGCCCCATCCTTTGCTCAGTTTAAACCTCCCGCCACCCTTGTTTATCCCTTACCAATTTTCTGTTGTTCCACTGTCATTGTCCACAAGAATGGAAACACAGGCTGTTATATTTGTAAAAACAAAATGTTCACATATCTACATAAGAATAAGAGCTCACCATTTGATCTGTTCTAGCATGTGGTGTTGACTTTTGGTTTGAAGCTGATGGGAATTGTTATTGATTGTTTTATTAGCAATTTATTTGTGTTTTTTTTTCAATCTTATTGTTTTACAACATTTACACTGAATGACTGAGTAAATATGCATTTAACATAGAACTGTGAAACAAAGAATGAATCATTAGCCAAACTTTCAACACAATTCTACAAAGGAATGTTTTCTGCATTTCTACATTAGACTCATTGAAGCTTCTTCAAATGAATGCACTTCAAAAGAAACCACTGTGTGTTAAGCTGAAATGATTATAGAGAGGGCTGATAGACTGAAGCTGTTTAAAGTGTACTGTTTACCAAAGCCTACTGAATATCCATGGAGTTGGAGGTAAATAAATCACTTGTGCTGAAGATGACACTGTTTATTTGAACTTGATGAATTAAACATGGATTTTATGTGACATTAAACTTTTCTCCTGGATGTGATTAATGTTTACGACCCCTTAAAATTGACTTTAAAGTTTATCATTTAGAAAATGGTCAAAAACGTGCAAAAACTACATCTTATTAAGTTGATGCATAGTTAAGGAAGTAATGATAGAAGCAAAGCAAAAACGGGTAAAATTATTTAATTAATTAATTAGATTAATAATTATTAAAGCCTATTTACTGTTAGCACAGGCAGCAATACCAATGCAAAGTTTTAGTTATTGGAACACTATGTCTACCCTAGGTGGAAGTCTACAAATCGATAAGGCTATTCCTATCATCAGATTGCAGCCCAACTTCATGTTTCTCCCAATGTTGTATGTACTGAATACTGGGTCGAGCACCTAAACATACATGCTCTGTATGACACGTATTTCTGTATTGATCATGAGAATAATATTGATGCAAAAACAGGTATTACTTCAAGAATGGTACAGTAAGATACACATTGGCATAAAATCATCTCCATGGGCATGTACAGTAGCTGCTTCGAAATTTCTGCTTCATCCTTTCTGTTTCCTCTCTGCAGAAAAGGTTTCCAGTGAGATTGTGACATGTTAATATAATACTTCATTTTTTATATATATACATATCACAGGAAACAGCTAAATAGATTGTTTATCATCTACACTTTTATTTTATTGAGCAGATACTGTATAACAGGTAAAAGTATTATTCTGACCAAGATTTGTCATCAAAAGAATTAATCAACAGGGGTCTACAGTGAAAGTCATAGGTTATTCCTGTGTGACTACCATAGGAAGCAGTATAAGCTGTACGTTGCAGATAAGGTTGCAGATGCTGTATTGTGGGATTCTGTCCCATTTCTCTCATAAACACTTGTACCTGGTCATTATTGTCCAAGTGTTACTTACTGTAACACACAATGTTCCAGTTCATCCCACAAATATTCAGAGGGGTTCAAGTATGGCAGGTAGGATGTCTACAGCATAACAGTCAAATCTTTCAGGAAAGACATTTATCCGAGTCACATGACGGGCATAGCTGTCTTTCTGGACTTTTATCACATCAGGACAATCCTGCTGGAAAGCCTGAGAACTATCAGTGTGGTGCTGTACAGACGAGCAGCCAGCACTCACTTGCTATGACCTTGAGTTTCCAATGCCATGATACCGTGCCAGAATGTTGTGTCTTGTTTACTCCTAGGTTGTGGCCAAACCTTGATTCACTGTGGTTGTGTGTAGTATTTTGGCAGGTTACAAATCTCTCTCTGAAGGTCAGAAGGTAGCATGAACCAGGACACGTAAGTGATCAATACTCAGGTTTTGTTTGTTGGTATAAACCTCTTGACTGAGGGAGTAGTTATCAGAACCCTCCAGTACTTGGGGTGAACCAGGGAGCTGCTGTGAGGGCACTGCAGCTGAGGGAAGAATGTAAGAAGTTTAATATCAGGTTAAAAACCACATATGAGAGGAGAATGGAAGCAGAGAAGATTTCCTCTTCCCCAGCTTTAGTTAAAGCTGAGTTATAAAACCTTTATTTACTTCCAACCACTAACTATGTGTAATACCTGGGATTTTTGGTAAATTTTTATGATGAAATTGTTAAAATTAGTAGATATTAATAGGCATCTTATTAAAATGTATACCTTGTAATAACTATCCCTTATTAAAATAATTATAGTGCATGATAGGCTATTCTGTTGGCCCCAAATTATTAAAAGTATACCCTCCAGTATGTATTGTCGTTTTTAATGGTTTTTGATTGGAAATCAGTCATCTGAGACAACAATTAATATTCTGTGCACATTATTTTTATCTTGTTCTTCACTGTTTATTAGAGAAAGGTTTCCATTACCTTTATTGTTGATCTTTTGAAACAAGGCGATTCCAGTATTCCAGGAGAATTAGTGAGCTTAGGTACAGTATTTATTGCAGTGGTACAGAACATGTTCTGGACTTTGACCTCATTGTTTCAAAGTCAATCCCTGGGATGCCTGAGAAGAGGTAATAACTGGGCAGCAAACAACCAACAAACAGGAGGTGACTGTGAAAGAGGAGGGGAATTACTGTATAAAACACAGCACGTTGGATTGAGAGAACTTTAACCACTTTTTCATTACTTACCAAATAGATTAGTGGCGCCTCTTATTTTTCAGGTTGTGAAATAAACTAATAGCTGTTTAGATAACAATAACAGCTGTTATGAAGGTCATCCTAGTGGATCCATATTAACTGGATTACCAACCATCATTCATTCATGTAAAAGTCTATGATTTATAAATGGTAACCTAGGCCTTGCTGGAAAATACTAAGAGACACAATAGGACTTAGGTTATGGCATGTTTTTTTTTTAACTTGGACCTCTTGGTATGCAATGAGCCTTTGTTGAAATGATCTTAACATTTTCCTTCACCATTTGACAAATAACTCCTTTCTAAATGAATTCCTTTGCAGTGAATAGAAACAGCCAATGTACTGTATGTTTTCTCTCCTCTTAACCTTCCTTTAGATGAGAAGGTTGGTATTTCTGATTATAAGCAGCTTGTGTCAAGAAGAACTAAACAGTGCTACTTTATGACCCAACATGGATTACCCCCATTCTTTATCATGCTTCTAGGCAATTAGCAAGAAATGTTATGCTGTCTGACTACACTGTGAAGACTAAACAATAATAAACTCAAGATAAAGAAGAAATGCTCCAGTTAATCTTTTTTTTTTGTCTATCTTTCTATCACATTTTGGAGACTGCACAAACTAAAACTTTGCAGTGCATTTATTGTATCATTAGGTACAATATTTTGCTTTGTTTTATGAGTTTGTGATTGAAACTTTATCACCATAATTTTATTTTGCATAACTCATATTCGATTTTTTTAAAATGTTTAATGGTAAATGCAGTATTTCTGGCCATTTCTGTAAATTTCAAAGAACAATTGGGGTAACAATAGTCCTATTGATTTAGCCCAGTAGGTCTTCAACACCTGAGACTTACAGTATTATTATGTAGCATAGTGATGCAGTGCTGGAGCCCTGTGTTCCATTCTGGATCTGGGGTGCTCCCTGTGTGGAGTTTCTACATTGTTCATGTGGATTTCCTCTGGGTACTCTGGTTTCTCCCACTGTCCTAAAACATATTGGTAGGTTAATTGGCTTCTGGAAAAATATGTGTATGTTTGTGTGTCTGCCCTGCAATGCATTGTTGGTGTTGTACCCCTTCTTCAACTACGTCATCTCTTAACTGGACAAAGTGGTTAGAAAATGAATGAATTATTATTATTTTTTGACAGAACCTTCACTCTAAAAGGTGTCAAGAGCTGTTTCAGTTTGCATCTTCAGGTTAAAGCTCTTAACCTCAAAGTTAAATCTTTGCTTCTGGACATGGAAATCACTCTTTTCACTTGTGAAATCCTTGTTTCATTGTCAGCTAACTGACATCTACCATGCTTTTTCTTCAAAAATGTCATCTGTGCACTTACAATTACTACATTTACCTCTTAAAACTTCAGATCATTGAATCATATCAAAATGTATTTACATATATTAAATAATATGAGGATTTATATAAATACTGTTGGACTCCGTGAATGCACTTAGAGATGTCATAAAAAAAATTGAAATACAGTATAATTTAAAAGTAGATATCAGTAATGCCTTTAAGATATCACTACATAAACAGGGATTTTCTATACAGTATTTCAAAATGAACAGTTATCACCAAGTCTCATTTCAAATTAACATTCCTTCACAAACAGACAATTAATTTCAAAATGTTAATTTCTTATGGTCAGTATTTCCCTTGAAGTATTAGGCGAAGATCTCAGTGTGACAGTAGTGAAAAATATCAGTTTACAATATGGCTAAATTAAAGGTACAGTATGTTGGATTATGTAAAGCAACTAGAAGAAAATGTGCGAACATTTTTTTCACTTAAATTTGTAAACTTAGCAATCAAGTGACATTTTAGTTTTGGTATTGGTTATTAATACAAGACTATGTAGCACACATCCTCAAATACTAATAATCGATTTTAATAGGAAATCCTCCTACTTCAGAACATTACTGAAGTTATAAGAAAGCATTAAGTCACCTGGTTCAAAACCTTACAAAGAAAAACACCCATTGTATGTCATCATTATATTCCTAATACAGAGTATAAGCCAATATCCCTTGATTATAAGACCAATGAACCATCTTTTCTATCTTGTGGTTTTAATAGCTTAATTAAATGCATAGGATTCCTTAGAAGGTTTTCCTCTGAGTAACATTTAGAAGCACACAGAAATTGCATACCCATTTCTTGTAGTTTAATTGCTTCATTGTATTCTAGAGCATTAGTCTTCATATCTGTAATTGATTTCAAGCCATTATTGAAGTTTTCTATAAATCCATCTATTTTGAGATAATTAGCATTATGGTTGGTAAAACATATTATTCCATTGATCATTTAAGTTGATTCAAAAGCAATTGTAATATCATATGAATATTGTTCCACACCAATATCCAGTATTTAATCTTTGAAGAACACTAATATTATTTTCAGAACATTCTGTTAAATACACTGAAATTCAAATTATCTCTCTCTCATCCTAGCGTTAATCCCACATCAGCAGGGTCCGCTTGCCAGCACACCCGTCTCCATTTGGTGGTTTGAACCAAATCTTTGAGCTGACATTGCCATTAAATGCGACCGAGAATACTCCAGCCGGCGCATCGCTCCCCCTGCAGTCGGGGGGGGAGGAGAACAAAGTAATGTGGCCAATTCATAGAGGGGGGTTATTAGGAGGCATGGGAAATTTGGCCAGGATGCCAGGGTTACACCCCTACTCTTTTCGAGAAACACCCTGGGATTTTTAATGATCACAGAGAGTCAGAATCTTGGTTTTACATCTCATCCGAAAGACGACACTTGTTTACAGTATAGTGTGTGAAATTCAAATTATCTGCGGCATTAAAAATAGTTATTATGTACAGTATCTCTACAATAGGTACATATAGCAAAATTAATTTAATTTCAAATTATTTACATGCAAGCACTGAGATACTGTATATGGGGAAAGAATAAAATGTAAGGTAACGTTTTTGGTAATTTCATTGATTTTGTGTGCTTTAAAATATCTAAACCAGGAGTGTCCTACTAGTTTCTAGAGTGCTAATTAGAGAGCATATTTACAGTAACTTTACTGATCAATAATTATTATCAGTATACAGTACGTTACTGATATAATATACTATATAATTATAATTGGCACAATAGAATATTTTCATTTTTCTTTTCAAACTGATGTCTTAAAATACATTCATGATTGAAAATATAAATTGCTATAAAAGCCTTTCATTCCTAAATGGAAGTGAAAGAAGACTAGGGCATTGATACCCAAGAATTAAACTTGACGTAATTGCTTTTGACAGGCAGTATGGTTGTCTATGTGTTAGCATTACTGTGGTCCAGTGATGAGGCCCTGGGTTAAATTCTGGACCTGTGGTGCAAACTGTGTGGAGTTCATATGTTATAATATTTCAGGTGGGTAGCTGCGTCAGCATGCGTAGGCTGCAAAGGAACAAGTAATAGGTTTATTCCATGCTGAAAAAAAGAAGAAAGAGAACACAACGTTTCGGCCGTGGAGCCTTCTTCAGGTTGCTCACACCTGAAGAAGGCTCCACGGCCGAAACGTTGTGTTCTCTTTCTTCTTTTTTTCAGCATGGAATAAACCTATTACTATGTTATAATATGTTGGTGTGGGTTTTCTCCCATATTCCAACAATATACTGGTAAAATAATTGGCTTCTGGGACAAAAATCCCCAAGTTGTGAATGTATGTGTGCATGTCCGTGTTTGTGTGTCTGTCCTGATGGACTGGCATCTCATCCAGGGTGTACCTTGCCTTGTGTAATAACATAATATACTTAATTTATTTTACTATGTATACTGTTAAACTACCAGTAAAAGGCAGTGTTACTTCATTTTTAGACTGATTTTATCTGAAATGGAGGCAAATGCCACACTAATAAAATAAAGCACTTAAGAGAAATTAAAACTGGCATTGCTGCTGACCTCATGAGATGACTAACCCAGTAAAGTCACCTCACGGTGACAGAAATGTGATTATTAATTCAAGGATACTTATTATACACTTCTTTGAAGGTTTGAAGATGAGATGGGCAAATGAAGTGGATACCAATTACTTGGATTCAGTAAATACAGATCACATGAGATTTATCTTGGGTGATGAGAGCAAGTATTGCAAAGCAGAAAAGACTGAGGTGATAGCCAGCTACAGTATATCATCAGCACCCCCAGAATGGATACATGTTTATAATTTATTATATGCAAAAATGATGATAAGATGAGGCAGCACAGTGGATCAGTGGTTACCATTGCTGTTTCACAGTATTATGGTCCAGAGTCCAACTCCTGGGATGTTTTCTCCATGGAGTTTGTACAGTTTGTTCTCCCAGTGTTTACATAGGCTTATTCCTCAGTCCAAAGACATACTTTTCTGGGAAAATTGACCCTGGTGGCTGTCTGTGTGAGGTTGTCGGTGTGTACATGGCAATTGACTTGTGTCCCAGCCAGGGTGTCAGTATAGGTTCCGGTTCCCCCTCGACTGTGTATTAGATGAAGTGGTTAAAAAGGGATAGGTGTTGTTCTGATGTCACAAATAAAATAATGGAGACAACAGTAACAGGCATCATGCCATAATGTATTTAACTACTTTTAATAAAGTAAATGTAGTTATCTCATCTGAAGTTTTCCCATAGTTTTTACATAATTTGGAGCAATTAAGAAGTGCTTTTTGAGCACAATTATGATATGACTAATAAGGGAAGATTACTGAATATTTTGAAAAGCTGCCAGTTAGGTTGTTAAATGTTCAGTTGTCACAGATTTTGTTCTGTTGTCATACATTATAAGAGATGTTCTAAAGAATAGAATGAATCAGAGAATGTAGCTTGGCATCATTTTATAAAAAAGCTAACAAATACTTATTTGAGTCAAATTATCTGATTAATTGGTATATTTTAATGCTTCACCTCTTCAGACCCTGAATCAATTATATTCCTTGGCTCATCAATAGTAATGTACTTTAACAAAGCATTCAATTGGTGCAACTGAGAAAAACATTTGAAGTGCTGAAAGCTAAACTTAGAATGTAAAGCAGCAGATGCTGTAGCCCTTGAGAATTGAACTTTGACATCCCTGCCTTAACTAATCAGATACATTGACAGTCTGACGTGTTTCTGGGACGAGTAAAGCCATCAAATAATGCCCAGCCTACATCAGTTGCTTTTTTATTCAAAAAAGACATTTCCCAGAGGACAAATTATTTTCGCTGTGAGCAAAATGACATTCCACCTAAGCCTGTGCAAGAAATGAACATATCCATTTTATCAGACCTGGAGAGATTATCAACTGTGAAGTAAAAAAATGACTTGTCAGTTAAGAAGTTCAGCATGTCCTTGAAGGTGTGTCTTGTTTTAGTTTGGTTTAAAAAAAGAACTCACTCCTTTTAACAAGCCCACTCCAGTACATTTCAACATTTCACCTGGTTTTCCAGACAGCACATTCAGTCAAGCATCCATACAGTATGTACTATCTAATATATCTCAGTACTGTGTGAATTGCAGTTTCAGTTAATTCTTTCATTTGCATAACTGTGTAATTATAAACAACATTCTGTAATTCTTACAAGCCTGTATTTGATTTATTTTATTTAATTACATTTCCAGAAGACTAAAGGCCTGTTGACACTGGCAACAAAGTAATCTGATAGCAGAAACATTGCATTAAGCTTCTGATGAAATATTCTGCTCATCATGGCTAAGTGGTGACCAAGGGGCTACTGCATGTAATGAAATATATTCAATCTTTTATTTTTTTAGGAACTATTGTTTCATACTTGCTGGATAACAGTTAGAGGGACCCTCATTAATTTGCATAACAAACCAAACTGGTAGTTCTCTTTTGATTCTAAAATGATGACAAGACTGTTTAGAGAATTAAGTCTAATAACTCTATTTTGCAAGCTACACTACAACACTAATTTTTTATTAGATTTCTATAACAAAATACATTCTTTTGTCATTACGTGTTTTTGGTAACATCCACAATGCCAGTTTTACTCTATGCCCCATTATGATTAAGGTTTGACCTTAATTTCTCTAAATGGTTATGAGCTTGATGTAGGTTTTTTATGGGGGACTTTGCAGGACTTGCCTTTCCAGTACTGTATCTGATTTGGCAGCAGAGGAGCACACGTGTACAGGAGGTTGTGATGTAATGGTGACGACAGACAACTTTTAGCAATAAAGCTGGTTTTGCTCATTGCAATCTCACTCTAAAATGTTTTGCTGATCTCCTTTTGTGATCTCTGCTCCGCTTGTTGTTATAGCACCATCAGTGTTAACAGAATCCCTTTAGTTTACACACATCAGGACTCCCAACTTTATCATCAAGCAGCAAGGTGGAATCAACATCATTCACTCTCCAGCTCTGTCACTGGATTTTAATTGAATTATGTATCTGTTGGACAGTTTAAGTAGACATATAGATCATCATCAACCACTGCCAAGCAACACAGTGGCTCTGGTGGCTATCCTGCAGATTGCACAGAGAAAGATAACTGTTGTCCATGGGCAACTTTTCTGCAAGCTTATACTGTATAATATCATGTCTTGCTTATGTTGGAACTCATGGAGCACTTGCCAGCTCATGACCATTTACATGGGAGCAACTGAATGCACCACGCGCCTTCATTATCTCATGACTGTATTGCTGCACACTTGCAAATAATGAAACAATGTCAACAAAACGTATCATTTCAAACTTAATTTTTAAGTGTTGCAGCATACAATAAACTAACAAGAGTGCAGTTATGAGATACTTCTCTAGCAACTAACAAATATGTTTAAAACTGCAGCAATAAAAGGCTGAAAGAATCATGTTAAGGGGTTTGTGAGGAAGCTTTCTGATGAGCAATGAATGTCGCCTAAACAGTCGATTTCCTAGAAGGTGATGGGAGAAGGGAAAGACATATGTTACTAATTTGAGGAAGCAATTCTGCACATCTTTCTGATTTTGGTTGCTAGTACCTCACCTTTATTTAAAATGAATTTGTGTGACTGTTCCTTCAAAGATCCCATGAAATGAGGTTCAGTAACATTGGTAGGCAGCTAGTTTCCCACTACAGCATTCTCAGTGCAGTCCTGATACTCAGTTGTAATCACTGGATATCAGGACAGTTGGACCAAGGAAGGAGAGGTCTGGCTACATGAGGACTTAAAATAGGGCTTTATGATAACTAGAGGAAGGGCAAACAGAAAGCAGCTGTCTGAATATCTGGGAGAACACAAGACTCATCTAAAAACAAATGCATTTTTGTTAATATTATAACTACAGATTTGTGATATGACCCAACAAAAATGCTTAAATGTTGGCCACTATTAAAAATGACTTGGCAAAATTACTTCAACAGTCTAGAGCCTGTAAGTTAATCTGATTTTCTTAATTTTATTCCTGGCAAGTTACACGTTTTAGGTTAAATATGAAAAATAATGTTAAAGTATTGCAGTAATATCTAGTTACTCATGTGCACAGCGTGAGCTTAGCTGAGACTCCACAAAAGAATCTAGATGCTCTTATTTTTAGTTTAATTGCTTAAGAAACAAGATTTAACAATACGTGCCTAGTCTTACTTGTTGCTCAATGCTGCATCTAATTGAGGAAGGCTGCTCAATTATTAAACACTTATTTGTTTAAGTCACTGGTCTCTTCAATTGGAGGGTAATTGGAATCCAAGTGTGAAGGTGGTCAGAATAAATTCCATAAATAACAGCTGAACCTGACTTAATGTGTATGCAACAGCTTAAAAACTCTTATTTGGGGGAAGACTATTGTGTTTTTAAAAAAAATGTTACTCTTCTGGATTTTATGCATTGTGCAAATAAATAGTAATAAGGTGAAAGTGACAATAGTATAATAGTTATATTACAATAATAGTATAATAGATCAGTCCCAGATTATGTACATGCCCAAGGGGAAAACTCTATTATGTTTGTTTTGTGCTATTTCATGTAATTTGCCTTTTCTCCTTTATCTATGGCCTGTATTCCAAAAACTTTATTTTTCCCATGCTGTGAAATATTTTATCGAAGTACCTAAATGTCTATAACCGTCCTGCTTCAATCTCTCAAATCTATTTCTTGATCTCCAACTACAAAGCACTATAAGCTGGTCATCTTTTAATTCTACCTGATTTAAATTTGTATTCTTATTTTAATTTAAAATCTGTCCTTTTTTAAAATGTATTTTTATTGTGCTGGTACAGGTACTACAGCAGAGTTCTCTCATATAAAGAAGAAGCCTTTTTAATATACTTTCTGTACAGTAGATAAATTACTTTATCAAGGTCTATCCAAGGCTGTTATGTCAATTTCATCAGTTATTTAAAATATTCAGAGCATTAAAGGAAGCTTAGGCTGATAATGTCCACAATTACCTTCTTTTTATTTGCATATCCTTCTGGTGTGCTTAAAATTCAGCTTATTCACAGTACCCTGACAGAATTGCAAGTGTGCTCATTTAAATAAGGATTTACAGAAAAAGTGGTAGCTATTAGTAAAATATGCACTGCATAAGATACATTAAAAATCTGAAAGGTTATTTCCTGTACTTAGACCATTTTTACATACAGTAAGCTATCAGACATCATTTGCAAAAGAGTTTCAAGATGAACCTCTAGTATGAAGCACATTGACTCTGCAAAATATTAAATTTGGCTTCAATATATAGATTTGCATTGTGCAACACAAAAATAGCATACATTCTACTGAAGGCATTCTAGTGATGAATATCCCTGCAGATCTTACTGTAAATAAGACCATCCTAGCAGTATTCAATAGACAAGTCTAACCATTAATAAAACATTTAAAAACATGAGCATTGTTGGTAATATTTTGTCACGAAAAGAAGCAAGTGCCTGTGTGTACTGTATGTACAGTACAACATTTTTTTTGGACCACTATTTCAGACATTGTGTAATCAGAGTTTTAACATCCAGAAAAAAATGCACTAAATTGCAAACACTGGGGAAATGCAATTCCATACAATAATCAAATAAAAAATAAACCGACAACAGATTAATTGAATTGTGTAGATTATTACTGATACTGCAGGGTACTAGCTGAGTTACAACAATAACGAAAGAAGCCTGTAATCCTGTATTGTTCCCCCTTTTTCAACCAAGGCCTAGATTGAATTTTTACTGGTTTCTTTTTTGCAATAGAGTTACAAGCACAAATGTAAAATTGATCATATAATTAACTGTGTTTGGATTGCACCAAACCTGTGACTTGATAATATATCATTTCATCCATAAACTAAAAAACATAAGTTGTAAAAAACAAGGACACAAATATGCCATGCCAGTGACTGCAGCAGAACTCAGGATTGTGTTTTTGTGTTCCATAAGCATGTCCTAAAGCTCAAGGTAGAAACAGTGTTAAACATAAACACACTTTGGCACAACAAATAGCAGTTTGTGGCTTGTGATGTCAGCATGGGAAACTGGAGTTTCAAACCAGGGAAGAAAGAGAAAGATGAAAGAGATTTACTGCTCAGAAACTTTGGCACTGATCTGGAACATTGTTTCCAATGACTAAAAAGACTTTCACCAGACTCAGCAGAATATGTGGAAAACCCCTACTGTCTATTAGAAATATGGTGGCCAACTGGAAAACAAAAGGTCAAAGGGTGAACTGTGGTACTATTTAAGAACATAAAAAAATTGTGGAGCAAGGCTCTTGGGGAGAGATGGTTAATCATGGATGAGTTAACTAAGGATTAACAACACAAGACATGTACAGCTGCTTTCTGTTCCAACAATGCAGCGCTCTGACCTTGTCCTCCAGACATTACTTGTGTTGAACTACGGAGTCTGACTAAGGGACTAAAGTATTGCTTCACCCAATATCCCATTCCAGCTTTGCCTATTACCAAAACCAAAATGCATTCCTAAAATCGTTATGAACAGAATAGTTTTTAATCTGGGGATTTTGTTCTTTTCTCCCTCAGCAGGAAGTTTTAAGTGTTTTTTCATGCTGTATGTTTACTTTTTTCAAGAGATAGCCATTGCATACAGTATTTCAGAGTGTTTTCATTGTTTTCCCAAAGACTTTATGTTCTTTATGATTCTTTATGAACATCTACTGTGGTAAATTTACAATGTAGTTTAACTGTACCTATACCACAAATTTACTTTGGTTTGCCAAGGTTTCACACTGTTTTCATGTTTTTTTTTCTATGATTTCCTTTTTTGCCATTCAATGGCAAACAAAAAAAGCCAACGCAATGTACCTTTTGATAGAGAAATTGCTGAAACAAAAGTGTTTGCTTGACACAAAACATCAGCTTCTTTTTGTTTACTTCAGCTCTGCTCCAGCATAATCTCCTGAGCCTTGTTTGGTTTGATATTTCTGTTTCTACCAATGGCATCAAGGTTCTTTATAGGATTCACAAGTTCCTGATTTGCACAATCTCTTTTCTCCTTGTCTTTTGCTTCACTTTACCATCATTCCATACTAGCAGGTTGTTCTATTTCAGTGTGATCCATCTTTTTGATTCTGATGGCAAGACTCGCCTCCACAGACTTGAAAAAGGAAAACAAAAACCTGCAATTAAATGTCAGTGGTATCCCAGCAACTACTTTTTCGAAGAAACTGAGTGAAGTGGTACCTTAAGACAGAAGAAACTTGCTAAGGTTAAGGTTAATTTACCATAATTAGATGCCACAGCTCCATTACTCTATGAGGCATATCGTGTGGAAGATATCAAAAGATGGGAACAAAGATTAATTGGAAGATGTTGTAGATGAACCATTAAAAGAATGCTGAGAAGGCTTGGAGAAGACATAATTACAAAGCATAAAATCTGTACTTATTACCCCGGTATTTAATGACATTAACTATTTCTCAGTCATCTTGGATTGTGAATATATACTATATAGTAAACCAATATGGGCAGCATGGTGGTGCAGTGGTTAACAGTGCTGGGGCACTGGGTTCAATTCTGGACCTGGGGTGCTATCTGCATGGAGCTTGTATGTGTTCCCATTGGCTTCTTCCAGGTGCACCTGTTTCTTCCCACAGTCCAAAAACACACTACTAGGTTCATTGGCTTCTTGAAATTTGGCCCTGATATGAGTGTGTGCGTGTCTGTGTATACCCTGTGGTGGACTGGCTTCCCGTCCAGGATGTACCCTGCCATTATTCGCCAGAATAGTTTCTGGCTCCCCTGTGACCCTAAATTGGAAGCAGTGGTTAGAAAAGGAATGGATAAACCAATACTAGTAGGTTTAATATCTTTATTATTACCTATGCAAGATCGTATTTCTCTGTCTTCAATTGTATTTAATGGATATTTAAGAGATATTTGAAAAAGTAGATGGGTCTCTACATAGATGATTTTAAAAATTGGGGAACTATTATTGTGAATATTACCCTTTGGTACCACAATGATGAAGAGATGAAAAACCATTTGGTACTTTTTGAAAATTAGCAGGATGACTATTCCTTATTTACATTCCAGTGTGAAAGAGATGGAAAGGCATGTCACAGGAAATGTGGCAGCATTTCTGGCAGCTGACATGATATATTACAGGATAAGCAATAGAAGCTGAGCATTTATAGTTTGATTTAATGAGAATCAAAACATCTGCAGTAGATGTCTCATGTTTATTGATCTGAAAATCACTCACAAAGAAAAGAGAAAGGAGTGTGATGAGTAAAAAGTGTCTGATGTTATATAAAACAGGATCCCTTTTTTTCAAACATTTATTTAATGCCATAAAATTCATTTGTATACTAAGACATGTTTAAAGCTTAATGTACCTGCTCAGTTACAGGCATTCAAGCACCTTCTGTAACAAGAAAGTGGCATGATTTGCTTTAATGAAACAAGTGTAATTGACCCTAATTAGTGTCATTGTAAAGCGGCATGGTCATTTCAAGATGGCAATCAGTTCTAGAGCATCTAATACAAAATGTAGCACCAATATAAAAATAACTTTGGTATTGTGTTATGTTTATTACGATATTACTTTCTAAGGAGAGTAATTGCTTTCCCTCCATAAATCACTGCTGAACACCAACTAAAAAAAAGCATAAAGGCTTCCTTCAGAAATTCCCATTAGTACCGCTCAAAATTAAAAGTGGTTAAGCATTATTATTAAAAGGTTGTCATATTAATCAAATGAATTAACTATGCCAGTGAATTTCCTAAGGGTAGAGCTCTTTAATTGTTCATTTCAGGTTAAGAAACTCTTGCAGCGTTCTCCACATTTTCATATGTGGAGATGTGAAAGTCTGAGCTCCTACTTGTCATAATATTGTTGAACACGGAAAATTGATTGATTATTTGAATGATCCATTAACACAGTCTAAGGAGATTAACAAAGTTAATCTTTGACTACATGGTCAGTACAGAAAGTTCTATAAGAAAAGAGAGACTGCATCTACACCACAGTAGTGGATGCATGTAACATACTATTCTGTGTTGTCAATGAAACAATCTGAAACACTTTATTATTTATTGTTTTTTCCTCTTGTATTACTGCAAAACCTTTTAGCCTGCATTGTGTTATCCTTTTCAATCTCTTCTTAATGATTTGATGAATATAGACCTCTGCTTTCTTACCTCTCTCCACTTATTTGTGGACGCTTTTCTTCTTCAAACAAGATATCGTCAAACAGTTGCTATCCATTCTCTAGTCATGTCACATTTGGCTTCCCTTATATTCTGCATCATTCTTTTAATGTCTGCAAGCCAGGAATTATAAACATTTGTTTTGGATTATAAATATATACTTTTAAAATATAGACAAATGAACAAGAAAGCTATTGTTAGACAGATCTACCATTTCACTTTTTGGCAGCTATCATCTGCATAAAATCTTCCATAATAACCATTACTTTCTTCATTACTTACTTTACACATACATCCTTGATAGTATTATATAAGACTGCAAGATAATACATGTCTGAATTTGGTGATCTGTGGCATACTCCTAATACTAACCTTTTAATGTGTTTTTCTGTCTAATTCTGACCCACATTGTCTTCAGACCCTTGAATCATCAAAGCTATGTTTTTATGGCTGAATGCACTTTTTGATGAACAGTCCTACACTTTTGGATGAAATGCCATGTATACTGCTACAAAGCTGCAGGCATGATACCTAGAGTGTAGAACTGTGTGGTGAAAATGTTTAAGGCTACTTCGATCTAGAATGTTTCCTACTAAACCTAAGGGAACTAATAACAACTTCCATGTTACATGTTGTTCAGTGAGGAAGTGCAGTGTGATGCTGTTGTGATTTACTGAAACAGAAATTGGAAAAGTAAATTGCTTTCAAAGAAAACTTTGCTTTCAAAACTGTTAGGAAGCAATCAAAAATAATGATTTACAGATAATTTTCTAATCATACAATATACAATTTATTGATATTACACCAAAATATGCATACAGTAGCTTGCTGTAACAGGAGGCAGGAAAGGGAGTATGGATCCTGTGCAGGACTGTGGAGAGAGAGAGGGAGAGAGAATTCCAATCCAAATCGCAAGGCAAAAACGTAATCCAGGAAACAAGCAAGAAGGTGAGATAACGGTTGAGACAGCAGGAGATCAACAATCTGAAACACAAGACTAAACCGTAAACGAGGGGGCAGGCAAGAAGGTCTGATACCGAATAGATAGTAATAGTAAAGAGTACACACTTGGGAAGTGAGAAAAAGGGGAACTGAAATAGTGACGGGAGTGAATGGTGATAGGTATATTACTTGCGGTGTGAGCGTTTGTTAAACAGTGCGCGTGGGAATGTGAGATGGGTCAGAGACGCGTGCGGAATGCGTAACTGTCACAGTAAGGTGAACCCTTTGGGCGAGGAATGTTCCTGCCTCGTATACGACTACGCCACCTAGCAAACACATGGGGTGCCAGGGCCCCTCTACAAAGCCACAGGTTCTGTTTATCGCCCAGAATCACCAATGCACACACAGACCAAGCGACAAGCATTGTATTGTATAAGTGCTGTTTTTATTTTGTAACTTCATTCACATTCACTGTCACCCAAAGACACAACCAAAACAGCATTGGCAGCTACAAAAGGTCCTTCCAAGGGTCATAATGAATCCAGAGGGACAGCAATCGTTCCTGTAAAGTATTGAAGAGAGGCCACTCAAACATTTCTTCTTAGTCCCTGTAGTCTCTGATGGCCCACTTGCAGGAGAGGGGTACCAACCAGTCCTAATTCCCCAGTCTCTGTTCAGGTTACACTAGAAATCCTCTCTGGGCTGTGTTACATTCCTCTCAGTTTGTATCGGCTAGCTGGGATGGTTTCTTTGTTCCTTCCCTTCAGGTATTAAAAGTCTTTGTACAGTACCTCTGTTCCAATGCCAAAGTCCCCCATGGTCATCAGTTCCTTAACCATTAGTTTTTGCCTCTGTGGTATCGCACTCTGCAGCTTCCCTTGTGCTCCCTGTGTTGTCTCCAGGGTCCAGTGGGAATCGGGAGCACACTCTGTTTTTATTCCTCCCCTTAGCCAATCAACCTCAGGGGATTTTCCACTGTTCTTGTCAGAATTGGGTTAGCCCAATATTTTACCAGGAGGAAGCTTGGATTGTTTGAGGGGTGTGGGATTGCCGAGCTAGGTGTTACAGGCCCTTATCACGTCTTTGTTTATTCTACGGCTTCCCATCTTCCTCCCTTGGGCTGGTTTATTCCATGCTGAAGAGAGAAGAAATAAACACAACATTTCGGCTGTGGATCCTTCTTCAGATGTGAGAAAAACAGGACAGTAAGCAAAGGTTATGTAGCGGGAGAACAAAAGCTCGGAGAGAGGAGGAGCGAGAGGCAGGAGCAGGGGACAGAAAGATAGGCCAATCAGGAAGTGTAAAGTCAGGATAGGTGAAGAGAGGTGTGAAATGAAACCTACAATGAATAGAGAGAATTTAGAAGAAAAGTAGTCTGTCGTTGAGACAAGGGGGAAGGTGTGATCCTAGCTGCAGGATAATTTTAGTTATTGTAGTCTTTCTGATGTATGAGTTTGGAAAACCATCTTTGAGAACACAGATGGAGAGATAAGTGTGATCATGGCCATCAGAGGTGAAATGAGAAACAATGGGCTTGAACAGATCTTTCATCTTCACAGCCCTAACATGTTCTCTGAAGCGGTCTCCAAGTCTCCTTCCTGTTTCTACAATGTAGATGGCTGGGCATTTACTGCAAGCAATACAGTAAATAAGGTTGCTGGAGGTACAAGATGCCATCTGAGTGATCCGGAATTGTCCTGAGGGGCCTTGAATGAGCGTGGTGTTAGATATGAACCTGCAGGTGATACAGCAAGCTCTGTTGCAAGGGAAAGTGCCTGGTGTGGACGGTTGCTGAGGGGGGTCAAGGGAGCTGTGAACAAGAAGGTTACATAGATTAAGTGGTAGGCGATATGAGATGATGGGGCACTCAAAAAGAGGGAGGAATCATCCCTCAGGATGGAAAAGTTCTGGTTAATGGTCCTGGGGATAGGAAGTGTGTTGGGGTTGTAGGGAAGCACCAAAGGAATACGGTTGTTATGGCGGGAGTCCCTGATTGAGTTGATGGTCCGAGGGGTGTTTTAGGCTCTGGCAAGTGCCCTGTCAATAACACTGCTAGGGTATCCTCTGTTGATGAAAAAGGAGTACATTTTGAGGGCTTGGTTCTAGAAATCAATGTTGTCGCTGCATAATCGTTGTAGCCGAAGGAACTGTGAAAAAGGGAGAGAGTTTTAGTGTGTCTGGGGTGAAATGAGCTATACAGGAGATAGCTGTGTGAATCCGTGGGTTTGTAATAGACCAAAGTAGAGAGTCAGGGGTAGTTAATGGAGAAGTTGATGTCTAGAAATGGAAGAGTAGTGGAAGATATGTTATCTGTATATTTGAGGGATGGGTGGAAGTTGGTGAAGTGATGCAGAAAGTGCTCAAGCTGGTCGTTAGAGCATGTGGCGGCACCAATGCAGTCATCGATGTATCACTTGTAGAGGTCAGGGACTCAGCCAGTTTAGGGAGCGAAGAAACGTTCTTCTACCCAGCCGACAAAAATATTGGCATAGCTGAGTCCCATTCTGGTGCCCAGGGCAACTCCACTAAGCTGTTGGTATAAAAGGTTATTGAATGAGAATGCATTCAGTGTGAGGACCAATTCTGCAAGGCGTACCAGGTTGTGGGTGGGTGGATCAAGCACTGTGCGTTTGTCCAGCGTGTACTTGAGGGCTGTAAGGCTGTCATTATGGGGAATGACGGTGTAAAGAGATGTGATGTCCATGGTAAAAATGTAGCATTCGGGGCCTGGAAATTGGAAATCATTAAAAAGTTGGAGCACGTGGTTGGTGTCCTAATGACAGGAAGTCCTTTTGAGAAAGGCCGAGATGTACAGATGCAGCCATTTAAAACAAACAGGGTACGCTGTGGTATAATGTGGTGGGCGTGTCGCATCAAAACATGGTATAATGCTTCATTTTGCGTCATACCGCAAATTACTATACGCAAATTAGATGTTAATAGTATCCAGAATCACCTTGTAAAACCGCCAGGAGGAGCTAATAAAGCTTAACCTCTCATGTACAGCATTTGAGCTGTCACCAGAAAACGCTGGTTTCGAATCCCGATCACAGCTGAGGGACAATCTTTATTCAATTAAGAATTTAAGTTGTATACTCTTTAGACTTTAAAATTTAAACTGTGTATTACAGCATGTTAATCATCACTCATTAAAAAGCTGGTATATTTTATGAAAACAAGATTGCTCAGTTGGGCAAAAGTACACAACCTAATTTTATCATAAATATTTTAATTATGCAGAAATATTTTATCAAAGATATTACTAATAGTATTAATAATGAATGACCTTGGACAAGCTGTTAAGTATTACCCTGGTCCACATTCTTTGTAACCATTTTTTTTCATTGACAAAAAGTAACACCACAGCTTTTCGTTGATCCGATCACGTATTTGTTTCCAATCATACAAAGTAAATTTTGAGAATCTCCGATTCACCACGCCTTTCACATGCTCATAAACTATATTAATTTAGTAACATAAACATCTTATGTATACTGTATATTGCTGGTATTGGTAGTTTAAAGAAAAAATACACATCAGTATTTCATTTCTCCCTAAACATTTTAAGCATCAAAGTCTTACATGTGGTTATTTTGGAAACGTTTTTACTTGCTCCTTCTGAACATATTAAGATTATATACTTTGTGAAAGTGATAGTCTTTTAAGCTTTTCTGTGAATTCACTCATTATCTGCTTAAACAAACACATACTTTTCGAATTTGATTAACAGGGAATATAATATGGAATCACGTATCTAAACAAATTAATAACGATATAATTATATTCATGTACTGTCTGGCAGAATAAACTGAAGAGTTAGTTAATGCTACACAGAATTATTAAGAATTATCACCTCTTTTTACACTTGAGAACAAATGATAACATTCCACTCAGTGGGCGATGCATTGTTATCTCAATCACCTGCTAATTCATTTTACACCACGGAAAGACAGGAGAATGTGATTGTATTGTATCTGTATGGAATGTATGTTGCGTTTACAAAATTAAAGTGTTTAATGTGTATAATTAAAAAGTTAAAAAAACGTAAAGCTTACACAAAGATTCTAACATGATCACGAGGAAGTGTATTGCATGTCTAATGGTCTAACCCCATTTTGATTAAAATCGCAAATGCGTGTTTAATTAAATGCCTGTTTTGATTCACAATGTGACAATGAAAACCGGGGTAAAGTTAACTTGAAGTTCAAAAATGATTTGCGGCACGCCTGTAGCATTTTCACAAAACATCCTAGAGTTGTAAGAACACTTCCTTTGTGTATAAAGTACATTGTGAATGTTTTCACAGCCTTCACTTTGTCATCTTTATGCCATTTTTTTGACCACACACGAATATTCTTATGTCCATATCTTCACAAGGGAATCAATGCGAATTTTAATACTAATTAAATGACCACAAGCACTTTCCACCCCCTCTAAATTCTCAGAGTAGAATAAGCTAACCTTAACAGTTCACCTCCCCACGTGCTCAGAAGGACCACGTAAAAACGTTTCCGAAATAACCACATGTAAGACTTTGATACTTAAAATGTTTAGGGAGAAAGTGGAATACTGGTGTGTATTTTTTCTCTAGAATACCAATGCCAGCCATATACAGTTTGTAACGTAGGGATTTCAATATTTATGTCTTTATTTAGCGGTTACATTAGTGACAAAGGCTAAACTTTTAGCTTCAGTAGCGCATACACCGTATGGCATACATGTTTGTAATGACAATATAGTGTCGATAATATTTATTGTCAGTAATAATATCAGCGAACATGGTTTCATGGAGGGCTTCTCAGAAAGTTGGGCATTCAGGTAGATTGCCAGGTGAAAGGATTTGTAAATACATAAATATAATTATATTGTTATTAATTTCTTTAGATATGCGATTCCATATTATATTCCCTATTAATTCAATTCTAAAAGTATGCTTTGTTTACTCCGATAACGAGCGTATTCGTAAAGAAAAAGTTAAAATGATCACTTAACACAAAGTATATAAACGTACAGTAATATGGTCAGAAGGAGCACATAAAAACATTTCCGAAATAACCACATGTAAGATTTTGATGCTTAAAATGTTTAGGGAGAAATGGAATACTGGTGTGTATTTTTTCTTTAAACTACCAATATCAGCAATATACAGTATACATAATATGTTTATGTTCCTAAATTAATATAATTTATGACCTTCAGATGTTTTATGCTCCTCTTCTTTTTATGCTCAGCTACTAAAAATTCCCTTTAGTGGTAAATTCCATGTAAATATTCAATACTAAGCGGATTAAAATGTGCACAGTAAAGAGATTAAATGATTAAATCTTTTCACTTCCGACCAATGCACCACAAGTGCCCCTGTTGGTCATTTTGGCCAGCCAATCACATACCGCGAACTTTGAATGGCTGCATCTGTAAGTAGTCGGACAATTGCATGCTAATATGATGCGGTGTCCAGGGATGTCCGGTTTGTGGATTTTATGGAGGAGGTAAAATTGAAATACCTGTAGATGTTCAATGATGAGCCGGTTTGCCTCCTGGGGGGAGCTCCTTACTGCTGATAAGAAGGGAGATGGCGGATACCACTTCCTTTTGGTAGTTAGTGGTAGGGTCCTGTTGGAGTGGGAGGTAGGAAGAAGTGTCGGTTAGTTGTTTAGAGGCTTCAAAGATATATAGGTCCTTACGCCACACCACAACAGCGCCTCCTTTGTCCGCTGATTTGATGAGGATATCATCTCTGTTGCGGAGAGACTAGAGTGCCTGAATTTCTCCTTGGGTGAAGTTGGACCTGTGTTTACTGGTATAGAGAGTGTCTTGGGAGCTTGATTGGTGCATTGGATAATGAAATAATCGACTGGTGGAAAACGCCTGAAGGGGGGAGTCCAACAGCTCTGTTTAGGAATAATATTGTTAATGACATCAATAAACAGATTGTTGTCAGCTGCTTGTAAGGAGGAATCTTCAGCAAAATGTGCTCTGAGACGGATCCTGCGGTAAAAGCGGTTGAGGTCGACTCTGGTCTGGGGAATGCCCAGCTTCCTGGGAACAAAACTGAGGCCTTTGCTGAGGGGGAATGCTCATCCTGTGAAAGGGAAAGGTCAGAAGGTATAGTGACAACATGGTTAGGATTGGTGAAGGTGTTAGGGTTGTTGATGGTTTTCTTCTGTAGAAGATGACTCAGTTTTTTATCCTTCTCTGTAGTGAGAAACTGGTAGAGTTTGGTCGAGAGATCTAATGAGGATAGTTATAAAAGGAAGATAATGTGGAGCTGTCAGACATAAAAAATTCATTAGCCTCTTTGATGTTGATGTCAGAAAGGATGATCTGTTTTTTTGAGGGAGAAAATGGTAGAAAGCATTAGTTTCCTAGAAAATTGCTGTAGAAGTCTCTGAGTGTTACTCTGGGTGGTATCAGAGTCAAAAGAAAAGGTATTAAATTTCAGTTTCATTTCAATTTTCAATTTCAATTTAAGGAATGATATCATGTCTACGACATCTGTAAAGGAATTAAAGGTGGTTAGAAAGCCTGGTCTTGGAACAGATACTGTAGCTGTGAAGAGACGGCATGCTGGTTTAGTGAGAGAAGGGGGCAAGTGGCCTAGGGAGGAAGAGAAGAAATGATGAAGAGATCTAGAAAAAGATTTGGAGGAAGGCATAGTGGGTCGCAGCAGGTGTAGGCTGTAGTAGTTCAGGTATGAAGCTGCGTCAGCTTGTGTAGTCTGCAAAGGAACAAGTAATAGGTTTATTCCATGCTGAAATGTGAAGAAAAAAACACAATGTTTGGCCATGGAACCAAATTAGAATAATTAATTAGAATAACTGCAGTTGCCACCCTTGAGTGAGAGGCAACATTGACACCATCCTGGAAATCAACATAATCCAATCAATTACAACCTGTTTCTGCCTCAATGGCCCACATCCTGCAACATAACACTTGCATAACAATACAGCAAGAGTAATAGAATATATTTAAAATTTGAGAGTTAATACTTCAGAGTTAAAACACATTATTAGATTGTTAGAAATATTTAATAACACTTAATTCCAAGTGTAATAATATGCCTTGCCACTACAACATATTTCTCACATTTCTCACATTTTATTTTTTGTGCATAGTTAGTACACAGTATATTGATTCAGCAGGCACATCTACCTAGCTTGTAGTACAATACTGTACATAGGTTCAAAGATAATACAGATAAAGTATTTTATTTCCTATACAGAAACCTGGCCACAACATACATTAGAGTATCTCTGCCATGAACTGAACCTGCTGAATTAGAAGGAGGATTTCTCATGTCACTAGAAATTCTGCTTACCGTAGGTAAACCGGTGAAGAGTGTTTAAATATTGAAGAGAGAGAGACGTGGTTGGATAATTAGTTCCTGGATGAGTGTGTGAGAATGCCAGGGCGCTTACTGGAGAAGGTACGAGTCATGACATGCTTCAGGAGCAATGGTGCTGTTTTCCAGCAGCCAGCCATCAAAAAGCCATGGGACCTGTCCCTTCTTTGGCTACCTTTAAGAATGTGGATGGGCCTACTCCATATTAAATACTGGACATTCCAAGTATTTTGTTTTTATAGCTCTTTATTCCAATATTTGAGAAGCTAACATTTATTTGTAAGCAGAAACTAACGTTGGGTTGTGCTCACACATTTGCTTTGAAAGAAGTTCACTTCACTTGCCATAAGGTAATCAGAGAGCTTGACAGATATACCATGGTAGGTTAAATTACTTTCAAATTAAATGCTTTTTCCTTACACAAACAAAACCAGATTCCTGGGAAACAAAGCTAAAAATTGGTATAATGTACTGGGTTTTCAGAGGATGTATTCTAAGTAGAACCCTCAAAAGAAGAAGGAATTCTGACTACATTTGTTGGCAGAAGTTTGGTAGGGGAAAGAGCTGAAGGGTGAGACAGCATCAGCTGGACACCTGGTGGAGCAAAGGAGGGTATGCTGTGACCTTAGCAACCAGGGCTGTGACCTTCACACCCTCAGGGCATAGTAAGGGGCTCCTAAGGGGACAGCGAGAAAAGGAATGAGGAAAGGAGAAAGAAAAAGTATTGGGAAGGAGAGTGGAGTGAGCAGAATTAATGAAATAAGAGAAGGGGGGGGTGAAGGAAATGAAATAGAGGTGGTTGTTCAGAGTTCTAGCAAGGGTTGACTGTTTGTTCAAGAATAGGCAAGAAAGTGATTCCGGTCATCTCCTCCTTGTAGCAGGTGAAAATGATTAAGGTAAACACATCTGACTCCGGCGACATTGAAACACAGAGTGCTAGAAAAGATCCAGAGTTGTGGTTAGCCTGGGAGTATTCATACATACAGTAAGTGACCAGAACTGCGGATTTCACCTTCTTTTGAATTTCTGTTAAATAATACTATGTTCCAAAAACATCCATCAGCAAAACTCTCCAAAATTAGTATCCTGGCGCACATCCATCTTCAGCACCGAAGAAAGAAATTAAACCTTGTATAGCCCTTAATTGCCAATGGCACCACCTTACATGTAGGTCTTGACAGTCCCAAATAATATGTTCTATTTTACTCCCATATTATCCCGTCTACACCAAATAAAAGATACAAAAAAGACGACCGTGCCCGTGCTTTAATCGTTCAGTCAGTCAACTGAAGAAGACAAACAACTGAAGGCTACTTGAGGACAAGCACTGTATGCAGTTGTATTGTCACAGTGTATTGTCTCTCTTTGCTTTGTCTTTCCACTCTCTCTGTTCCAAGTCTGGCTCCAGTCTGTTCAGCACCCCACACAGTTTCCTCACTTTTGTCCATGTGACAGAAGGATGTGACCCAGGATACCAGATGGTGCTTATCTGTGAGAGTCGTGCTATAGAACTTTTGTTTCTTCTGGGACTTGTTTTAGTTTACGTGGGACCATGACATTAATGTTTGTTTTTCGTATGTATGTGTCCCTTGGGGATATTGTTGTATGTTCTCTTATGACGTAGTGATATGTCATAATTATTAGAGGAATTAAAATACTTTTATGGAGTATAACTGTTTGTGCAGGTGTGTGGATGGTCCAGGAGCCTACAAAGAACTTGTTGGGAGATTTGTCCTAATTAAAATTACTAGGTGGCATAGTCGGCTACAAGTAATGTATACCACATATTGGGGTCACCACTGCATATATTATTACATTTTTCCAGAAAGGTTTCAACTTTGTAGAATAATCTAAAAGAAAATAAAAATTAGTCCATCAAATCCCTTTATTTTTCATAAAGTACATATAGTATATGTTAATTCTCAGATTCCCAAAAGCTGAAAAAATGGTTGTACTTACAACACAATTCTGGAAAGTCAGAACTTTTTACTTCATACAAATACTGTTGTCTTTAACACCAAATATACGTTTCATCACAGTAATCAAAGCAGATGTCTCAAACATACTGCTGAAAGTAAAGCTGAAAAGCCTGCAGGAAATATAGCTTGTTACAAACTAAACAGCATTTTGCTAAGTGACAGTGAGCACCTTTTGTATATCAAATATTATTGGTGATGTCACTTAGAAAAATCTGTAGATAAATACATATTAATTTAGTGTTAATCTTTTAACTCCAGCCTTAGGACATGTGAAGTGTTCCTGTATATACATGTATATCTTTTGCAACATTTAATTTTGAGAACGGGGATATACATATACTTTCCCCAAAAAACAGTAAGCAGTAAATCTTTTACCCACATAGGAAAATATAATTTACTGCTATAAACCTATTAATGGTTTTGGTACTATTTTCTTTTAAATAGATAATGCTTATTTGACACTAAAAACTATGTGTAAAATATGCTAACATATATTTTTCAACAAACAAAGGAATAAAGAAATCAATTAATTAACAATGAGCCCAGCAGTCTTTCCTTATGATTTAAGATCTGCTGATTTACAGGAGAACAGTAATATTTTAAACCAATACTACACTTCAAGATCATCACTCTTCTTAGACTGCAGTAAAATATTTTCAATTTTCCATAAGCAACAATATCTACAAGAGACAAACTCTTGTCTGCTAAAAATGTTCATCCCTCGTGGTGACACTAGCAACAAAAATTGTTTTCATTCAATTAGTCAAATAATATAATTTATTTTACTACTTTCTTAAATTCTATTTTTAAATCATTAAAAAATGTTAGTTTCTTAAAATAATGGGAGACAGCTTACAGAAACTACTGTATCAACTTTGCTGACATTGGTATTCCATCTGTTGCATTTCAGAGAACAATTACATTATTTTTTGACTAATGTACAAATATGCTTTAAAAACTATAAAAACTCTAAAAATATGTATTTTGAATACTATCAATGCAATTTGGAAAATGTAATTCTTTGCAGACAGCATAACCAATTTCATGCATGCACTAAGCTTATGGAAGTTTGAACAGAGCTGAACACATGCTTCAATTCACTTCATCACATTCTAATAACTTCCCACTCACCAACTCACATGATCACAGATGACACGTGGAACCATTGCTTCTTTTATTTTTGAAGTCTAACCTGACACTTTCACTTATTTCACTTTTTGATATATGTTGTGGGCATAAGGTTAATGCACTGAGTTCAACATTTACACTACTGTATATCTAGCCTAGGTACAGTCTTCAAGCATACCAGAAAAATAGGAAAGCCAAATGTTAATGTAATGATTGTCTCTATATTGTAACATCACTAAACCATGCCCATCTTCAGCCTCGTGTTCTGCAATAGTATTACATTTTATGTAGTTTTCTTGGGAGAGGAGTTTATAGATCTTGATGATTATCTTATAGTATTTGAAATGTTTCTAAATTTATTATGAAATAACACATTTATTGCATCAAACTCTCATAATATAAATTTTACATGTTGTCCTCTCACTTCAAAAGATGGAGCAATTAATTGACTCAATTCAAATAATTTTGTGTAAATATTATCTATCATGGGTGATATAGTAGCATGGCAGTGAGCGTTACCTCCTCAAAGCTCTTAGATCCTGTGTTAGATTCTGGACTGGGGTAACTTCCAGTATATCTGGACTTGGGTCTGGACATGTTCTCCTCATAGTTTATGTAGATTAGATCCTCTGGTTTATAATCACCTTTCAGAGACATACTGGCTACGTTAATTAAATATTAAGTTGTTCAGCATAATATACTGTACTTTTTTAGTGCTTCTCTCAGTAAATCCATGTATGTTTTCTTTTAGCGTTCTTTATTCATATAATTTTAGTTCAAAACATTTTGGGTTTATTTGGTTTCACTTCCTCTGCAAGCAATTATAACAGTATTAATGTGTATACACTGTATAATACACTGTTAACAGTCTAAATCTCAGAGATTTTTTTGTTTTCTAATTACAATTTCTACACAATTACTACAAATTCTGTATACAGTACTGTATATAATTAAAAAATGAAAAATTCTGTTAGTGTTACTGTACAGTATGATTAGCACAGGAAAGCACTAATGGGGTAATAAAAAATGTTATTAAAACAGGATTTTAACATTTGTTTTACAACCATATACTGTACAGCTGAGGTACATTAAAGATTCACAATCTTATAGAGTAGCACAGTCACGCATCGGATTATTTGAAAAAATAAAAACAGTGAGACACGGTACTGTTTGTCATGCCGTGGTGCTTGTTTTGCTATGCATCTGTAGCCCTCAGGTAGAAGCTGATTCAGCTGCCGCTATGCTGGGCGGTATTGGTAACAGATCCAGCTGTTTCTATGTCATAGATTCAGGTTTGTCTTATTATCTAGCATCAATGACTAAACAAGATCAGTGGGTTTTACGCTATTAGGTTATGGGTAATGGTTATTATTACTTTAGGATGTTAAAAGAAGGTTCTGTTTTCTTTACCTAAGTTATCTGGTTACATATCCTGGAGGCCATTAAAACTAAAGGTCTGGAACATACACATCGTATGACAAAGACATAGTAAAGCTGTATTCATTCTGATACTGTACTGTATATGTTGCAGCCTGACTCTCCATAGTCTGCTATTCCTCTGCACCATGCAACAAGTCAGGGGTCACTATCTCCCAAAGGATAATCAACCAATGAGCAACCTGCAGGGTGGATACCAGGCCTATCACTAACTGTGATTCTGTATCTTTAAAGGTTGTACCGAATTCATTTTGTTGGTTAACTCACTGGTTTCTCTTCTCTCTCCAACTAACCTGGCACTCTGACTTTACGAACCAGATGAGTTCAAGCAGTCCACATCAAAACTTAGCTTTATCCAAGACATCAGGTCACAGAATTCTGCCCAAGATATTCTTTCTACAAGAAGAAATCTTGTGTTTCATGAGTCAATTGTAAATTTCTCCTCACTAATGAAATTAAGAACTAGACGAGCATATTCAGTGAAAAGCTATTGCTGGGACAAACCACGTTTCTCTCACCCAACTTCCCTATTGCCTGACCCAAGCCAATGACTGTGCACAGACTGCAGAACTGTTCTCAGTAATCAAAGCTGAGCCAAAGCTCTTCTCTCTGTTTATGCACCGGGACACTTCCAGCACAGAACATGCAACTAAAAGAAACCACAGTGTGAACCTTGCTCATCTCTGTTTTCAGAGGGAAATTTAAACACTTCAAGAAACATTTTCCCAACAGATGATAGAGTATAAAATTTTTTAATTCACATTATATTTCTCAAGAGATAAAATATTATTCCAAACACTTGTTTGAAAAAGTAGTTCATGAAAGTAAATGCATCTTTACATATCTCAGAGAATATAAATGTGATCAACTGTATAAAACTGATATAGCCTACAAGGTATAGCATACTGTAACTCATTGTATAGTCAATATATTAACTCTGTCATTAACTCTTATTTATGTAATCTCTGAATGAACAATCAGCTTTCGTATCACAAGCAGGTTGATTCACAAATATTACTTCATAGTTGTCAGTATGCTACACATGTTTTGGCGTAATAACAATACATTGTAAATTACATGTATAGAATCCATGTAAATGATTATATGTGATGGATTCCCAGCAGTCTTTTAAGCACTCTCGCAATTTATACTGTTCCAATCTCTTATCGTTTCAGTACATTAAAAACCCTGACATCATTACAATCTGATACTTTATATGGGCTTTTTCTCTCTTCTTTTTTTTTCTGTTGTAACCAAAAACATGGTGCTTGTGAAAGCAAGAAAATTAAATGATCTAGCAGTGTTGGAAAGGGCCCTATTACAACCAGATTATTAATTCTTATATTATTTATACTAATTATACTGTGTGCTACACTGTAACACAGTGTTTTACATAAAGCAAGCCACTTACCATTTTTGTACTATGTGCGTTGGACGGCATGTACTGCCAGTGCCGGTGATCAGGGGCATTTTAAAGTCTTACCCTTACTACTAAATTCCTCAGTTGAAAGAACGATTTTCCTTCCATTAGATTATTGTATCCTTTTACAGTATAAGCAACCGGGTCCCCCCAAAAAATGTTTATCTCAAACTTAAATTAAATAACCTTATAAATTATGTTTGGAATCTGAAATGGTGATCATCAACTCATTCCATTTTTTTTCTTTGTGTACCCTATGCTTCTGATCTTTATGTAATTTTACTTTGTTCCAGGTGAAAACTTTGATGACTTAAACAGAGCCATTGGTGATTTAACATTTCAGTCACAAACCCAGAAATAACACTAAAGATCACAAAATTTCATCAAAACCTAAATGGTATTGCAGTAAATGCTGTAACTAACTCTCTATGACACTGTGTTCTCTCTTCTTTGTGATTCATTTGCTATGAACATCTGGGAGAAGAACCACAATCAGAGCTCATTCTGCTGTAAGGAAAGGAGGGGAGATATGGGTGAGGTTAATTTGCGGGATGACTTGGGAACAGTTGCAAAGCCGTGGGAACCAGGCTAGAGTAGCCCATAAAACAAAATTTTTATAAGCCTCAGTGTCATATCTATAAAATGTGGCTTTGTTTAAACACTGTTGGACTGGGAAATTACTCAGAAAATGAAAACATCTATCTTGTTGTGAAAGGTCATGGTAGTGAGTGAGAGGCACAAGAGAAACAATACATTTTGAGGCTAATGTTATCACCACAGAGATAATAAATCATAGGTGATGCCAACATTTCACACAAAATCCAGAGGCCCTGTGACATTTATGTAAAATATTGCCCTACTTTGCTACCATGTTTCCTTTTCAAACAGTCATATATATGTCATACAAAAAAGCCCATTCTGAAGAATGTTGCAATTTCCTTTGGCCTTTGTTAATTCCCCAGTGTGGCTTCGCTGTTGGATATGACAAGAATCTCATGCCATGAAATATATTTTGAAGTTTAAAAATACAGTTTTTCATGAGATAGGCCTGAAAAAAAGCTTAACATAAATATATTGTTAATCCTGTTTATACAATATTAATTTATCTTTGTATTTGACATTTTTATGAAATACGTCGACAGATTATTGGAATGTAAACAGTGTGCAACAAGAACAGTTTGTAAGCAAAGGAAATAGTAAATGGTGGCACAGCAATTAGCATTGCAGCCTTGCAGTGCTGGGGCCCTAGGTTCAATTCTGGTGCTATCTGTGTGGAGTTTATATAGTCCATGTTTTTGCATGGATTCCCTCCAGTCCAAAGCCATGCTGCAGGTTAATTAGCTTCTGGGAAAACTGGCCCTAGTGTGAGTGTGTGTCTGTGTCAGCCCTGTGACATTCGGTCCAGAGTGTACCTCACCTTGAGCCCGTTGCTTCTGATACAGGCCTCAGTTGCCCCGTAATCCTGGATTGGAAGAAGCACACCATCTTGTTTAGTAAAATGAGGCAGGAAAAGTATTGAACACCTCACTCCGCAAGACTAACTAAAGAAAGACACTATAAATAATCCAAAATTTTCTGTAAGAAGTGATAGTGCTGTTGAGTTAATTATTTCAGAACAATAATAGATTTTACAGTTCATAGTATTAAAAATAATTGGATGGAATATCTTTGACAAATGTACCTTGCAACTATTCCTCACAGGAATATATGCTTATGTGAAATTATAACAAACCTTTCATAATTTAATAACAGAGCACAATGCCTTTGGAAGTAGGTAAACTAATCTCACAAATGTGTCTGTAGAAATGCAATTAAAACATAAAAAAATCAATGTGAGGTGTATATAAACAAATATGCAACATTATGTTATTTGTGTTTGTGCCTTTCAAAGGTTGCATTTATGATGGTCTTATGTGGAGATAAATTTCAATAAAATTAAACATTTAATCTAAAGTAATGTAAGTACAGTGGCTATCAAAATTATTCATCCCCCTTGAATGTGAACCTTTTCACATTTTATTTAATTAAATTAACTTTATCAGATTATCTGGAGGTATGTCAGTAATCAGGCTGAGGAATCCACGTGTGAGAGAAATGAGAGGCAATTGAAGATCAAGTGGAATATTAAGACAGGGCAGGTGTCAACCAGAACAGGCGGAGCTCAGGTTGCATGGCAGGGGCAGAGGTAAGCGCAGGCAGGGGCTGCAACAGTGCAACTAGCAGACAACGCTGGCACTGACTAAAGGATAAAACAGGCTCATGGTAGTCCAGGCAGAGTTCAGTAACAGGTCGTCAGAAAGCAAAGTAAAGCCAAAGGGGAGATCCAAAGACAAAGTCTACTGTATAATGTAGTAAAAAAAATCAGGAGTAAAGAGAGGGCTGAACACACAGAACAAAGCACTGAGAGCTGGTAAACAGACTGAATGACAGAGTACTGAATGAAACCTGGAAAAGGTTTAAGTAACCGTACTGGGTGAGGGCCAATCCCTCAATACTGGGCCAATATTGAGGGATGACAGCTGGCTTGAATTTGGCTGGCAACGGCCTGATCAGAGTTCTGCATGGGAATGCAGTTTTTTACCATGGTACTGTAGTTGATGAGTGCGAGCCCTGACTCACCACAATGTGACAGTGCCCCCCTCCCTTAGTGGGAGCTCTCGGACACTATACATTTTTTTTCCTGGGGTTCCACACATAGAAGGCATGCATCATGCAAGGAAACCTGCAAATCTCCTGTGCCTTTCTTTGGAGATCCATCTCCTACAGTGTACCAAGTATTGGAGGCTCCCCTGTAGCTAAGAGAGCTAGAGTCTAGTATGCTCTGTGGCATGGGTTCTTCAGATCCCTCAATGGGCCATGTTTCAGCATAGATGAAGGTGCCACTTTGGTGGCAGGAACCTTCGGGTATTTCATAGAAAGCCACACTTGCTAACCTGGCCTCAATGCAGGTACAGCCTGCCAATGACAATTGGTGGACCATTCATGTCTGTAAGTGGCCCTCTCCAGATTTTGATTAATAACCCACGTTCAGGACAATGTTCAATCACGTTACTTCAAGATCCTGTGTGACCCTGTCAGCAGCAAGGAGTTCTGTGGAATCCAGACAAAGTCTGAGGAGAGGTGGTTGAAATCCATAAAGGCACTGAAAAGGAGGCATATTGTACCAGAGGATGTATTAATAAGGATGTTTTTGGATGAATCAGCCCAAGGTTGGAGGTGGGCCCAGTCATCCGGTAAAATTGAGATATGGTTCTTCAGGTGGATGCCTCATTGAGATTGTGAATTCTTGACAGGGTGTCAGCCTTCCCATTCTTCAAACCCAATTGATAAGATCATAAAATTAATCCAGGAAAAGAATAGAGACCAACACGCCTGTTGAGGTTCAACCTCTTGGCCTTTTCGATATCATGCAGGATTTTTTAATCAGTGCAGACCACGAATGGATGAGTAGCCCCTTCAAGTAGATGCCTCCATTCATCCACTGTCAACTTTACTGCCAAGAGTCCCCAGTTGCTCACATCACAGCTGTGCTCTGTAGCGGCAATGCTTGTTAATAAGACAGAATTAAGCGTTGCTGTGCTTTCCTAAATGAGGCCTCATCTCACTCTCCATCTCTGTGGTGCAGCCACAGAGAAAGTATTCATGCAGGCTGATTTAAGATGTTTTCTTTGATAAGGGACAGCTCCAAAACGGGGATGCACTTAGCTAAGCCTGGCTATCATGATCAATGGTCATCCATTGGCGCCTATCTGTCTAGGGAGTGCCAAATGGACATCTGGACTGCATTCCTAAGTGTCAGGAGTTAGTGACTCATATCTCACCTTGATCAACCAATCAGGTACTGGCAGGGCGTGGTAACATCACGTGGGTCTCCAATGCCCGCCAAACTCTCAACCAATCAGCACACATCTATGTGTGCAAGCTCAGGTCGGTGCTCTCCTTGGCCATTTTCGCACATCCTCAGAGACAATCATGTGACAACTGCTGTTGTTTGTCTGCACTGGGACTTGGACTTTGTTCTAAGCACGAGGCTGAGGATCCCGTACATACTCAGAATTCTACTAACATGAATGCTCCGCTTGATCAACGGCAGCCTACAGTTGGACCCTCGTTGACAACCTGGATAGCTTATTCAGAAGCAGCGCTGGACCGGGAATGTACCAGCTTCTTCCTAGGCAAAAGAGTGACTTGTGAGGACTCACGGTCACACTCCGTGCATAGAGACCTTCTACTAGCCAGCCGGACTGCTGGTAGATCCCCTCGGAGCAAACACTGCCCTGTGCGCCGCAGTTAGATTCCTCCGCCTGTCCTATTCCAAGCTGCACCTTGACTGGTTTGCTGGTAGCCAGAGGATGCCAGGACGCCCATTGGACAACTGCTGGAACAGAGGCTGCAACAGAGCCTGTCAGCTGGTTTGATGTTCGTGCTGTGAAATTCTAAATCCATACACAGTGGATAAGTAAACCCCATGTTCTACATTGCGTCTCGAGAATTAAATTGTACCTCAACATAAGTTGTTATCAGTTTAATTCATGAGTAATGTATTTACTTCCGAGTTTAGAGTAACAGTGGGTAATAACACTGATTAGCGATTTGGTAACTGAACAATATATATTGACATATATTCTCTGTTGTGTATTTCATTGTGTTTGCATCTCTTCGAGATTATATACCTTGTATATTGATAACCCTCACAGTAAGGTCTGCTGCTTGTATCCAGGCAGACTAGTATATGTTTGGTGCACAATTTATATTAATAAATGTATCTCGTGTATTGAACCCGTGTGTGTGCGTTGTTAGTTGTTCTGACGATTGATTTTCTAAAAGCCACAACAAACCACCTCGTGATTACTGCTACAATTAATAATTGTCTCAGTAAAACCATCAAACCACTACATTTTAGCATCCCAGGGTGGGCTAGTTAAGAATGAAATGAGAATCAATCACACAGAATAACTGATGCTGCTGTGAGTTTAAGTTCAGCACAGCACCGCGGCTTCTATACGCGAATACCGGGTGTGCTGATAACTGCGTAAAGAAATCACCCTGTTTTCTAGCGTTTAGTGTAATATGTGCTGATTGGAAATCGATCTGCTCGGGTGTTTAGATTCCATACTGTATTTTGGTAAAAGGAAAAAAGGGTAGTACTCTTAAAGTTTCTCTGACGTAACGACAATGGCTGCTAAAATGTCTGAAGTGGAGTCGCTTATAAGTACTATTTCTAGAGACGACAATCCTGGTTACTGGAGCGGTATCGAAAAGTTGAACTTTGATGATATTGAGAAGCTGCAAGTAGATTTAGTAGCTAAGGTAGCAAACCAGCTTAACACAGGAGGGTCTGTGAACACAGTTCAGGTTCTATCTAGTTTCGCCTTAAATCTAGCTAAACAGCTGGAACTGTCTTTGTCAGAGCTGACAACGTTTCAAAAGCTTCAGGGAAAGCTAGAAAGATATAAAGCGATGCAAGTTGAGTTGTTGGATATATTCAGAGAAAAGAGAGTGAAAAATGAGGAAAGAGAAGACCGACTCAGGGAAGTTTTAGGTAAATTAGATGACCTATCTGCTAGAGAAACTGCAGCTGAGGTAACTAGGAGAGACCTGCAAGCGAGCTTGAAAGAAAAAGAAAAAGAAATTGAGAGTTTAAATGAGCTCAGCCAGGAAAGGCAAAAGGAGTTAGATGCCAGTCCACCAGCGCGCGGGGAGGAGGTTTCTCCCGGCCAATGTCTGTGGTCGGATCGGCATGGGGGAGATCAACAAGTCCTGCGCGAGACACAAGGGCGATTCAATTCAGGCACAGACCACCTGCTCCTGATCATAGCTGTCTCCCTGCCCGCGGAGAAACCATAAAAATTAACCTCCACTCCCTGAGGCAGCTAGCCAAAGATGTAGAAAGGTTTGACCCGTCAGTGTCAGGGAATAATGTGGAGACCTACATCGATGAGCTGAGATATACTTTGCAGTTTATGCCCGAAGCGACCGAACAGGAAAAGGCTATGTTAGTAAGGAAAACTACCAGCCGAGCGGTCCACGAGTGGATGTCTAGACAAGGACCGGAGGTCTGTAAGAGCTTTGAGGAGCTGTGTCAGGCAATGATTAGAGAATTTTCGGCTTTTATCGATCCCATAGCTGCCGTGGCTGCTGCGCACCATATTAAGCACGAAAAAGCTGAAGCCCCTCGTGACTATTATGAGAGACTTAGGCGCACTTATTTTGCAGGCCGGAATGAAGAGGGTTGCGAAGAGTACGTGAATTTCAAAGGTTTATTCATTGCTTATCTGCATCCCTCAGTCAGGAAAATGATTGTGATGCACACTGATGCAAAAGCGATGAAAATGGCTGACATTAGAAGGTTGGCTCAAAAAGCCTGGGGATCTGACGTCTCTGCTTCCTCAGAGCGAAAACCTGCTAAAACAGCCGTGTTCGCCACTAAAGCCAGCAGGGTTGACGACTCGCCTCAGCTCGAGGGAGTTGAGGTTCCTGAGTCCGCTAAGCCCTGGCGCAAAATAGGCAGGCAGGACCGCACTAAGTGTCAGAGCTGCCGTGAGCGCTACAGGAAAGGCAAGGGCTCAAGCAGAGCCTATCATAAGGCTGGACGAAGGGAGTCGACTGCTGCCCGCCTGGCCAGGCTTGAACAAGCACTGCTTGAGAGATCAGGACAGGGTAAACATTCCGCACCGACTGCCGGAAGCGTGAATGAGCTGAGGGGGACCACGCCCCTCCTCATTGGAGGAGGCGGGGATCCGCCCCAAGCCCCTCCCCCATTCTATCTGATTGGGTGGGAGGGATCCTGCCTGGAGAAAGGCTGTGACTCTGAGTTGATCCCACCCCATAAGTCAAAGAAAAGGCAGGCTTTTAACAATTCTTAGGGAATCCCAGCCAGAAAGGCAAAGCAAGGCGTATTTATATCAAGGTTTCTCTTGAAAACGTCTTAGATAGAGAAGCACTGATTGACACTGGGGCTGAAATTAGTTTGATGTCAGCCGATCTACTCAGCGAGCTCAAACGAGCAGCGAAAGGAAAAGGCATCAGACTTAATGTAGAACCGTGTGAGATAGATATTTCCAGCTATACCCAGGATCATGCCAGGATCACACACCGAGTGTGGGTGGCACTTAGGTTCGGGCCAATGAATGTAGTGCATCCTGTTTACATCTCTAGGTTTAAAACAGAGCCACTACTCATTAGCCAAGACCTGCTTGACAAGCTGGAGCCTCTGGTGGACTGCCAGCGTGGACAATTGTGGGCTAAGGTCAAAGACCCTAAGCCTGTCGTACAGCGAAAAGTGAGGGTTCAGTGTTTATGCTGTGCTCACACAATGCCCACTGAACACTATAGCTGAGATGGAGGTTCCTCCTGGTTCCTCTGGATGAGAAATAAATGTCTCTTCTAGCTTTCCAAAACTACAGGGAAGTCCTGCCTAGGCCAGCACTCCCACGGTCTCCCAACTATAGGTGCAGTGCTCAGAGCAGCTTCTTGACCCGCCAGGTAAAGCACACCCCTTTTTCATCCATGAAGAAGAGTGGATCTCCCTGTCTGGTAATGAATGGGAGTCCTTTCTGTGCATCCTGGCACCTCAGGGGGACCAGGACTACCACCCCGTGGTGGTGAGAGGGGTCCAGGTAGCAGAAGTGCAGGTTGATGATGTAATTCTTAGCCTCAGATCTGAGAAGTCCATAATTAGTGAAGGTCTGTTCGAGGACCTGTCGCGAAGCCGTCAGGTGACCCTGGTGACGTAGTCACAGGTTCTGTGGTGGGCACCCCCATCTCATAGGTCCGTTTGGAGCAAAGGAAGCTGTGTAGCTTCCATCTCCATCGGAAAAAGGAAGTTTGCTCACTACTTCCAGGTAGCACCTCAGCTGACCCATTCGGTCTGTATTGGTGCAGACCTGTTGGTTCGACTGGGTGCCCAGCTGGACACAGTAAACAGTGTGCTGTGGACACGGGTGAACCCAGATGCCCACTCTCTAATCGGCGACCCCGAGAACATTCGGTCAGGTCAAACGATTCCTCAGGCCTGCCAGGTAGTAAACGAATCGGACCTGATCATTCCTGCGTCGACAGCAGGGTTTCCGGTACACCTAGTCCTAAAGAAGGGACAGAGAATGGACGCCGAGATGGTTTTCTTCCAACCATCAGCTCAGTTTATCAGACTGAACCTAGCAGTCTGTGGTACCCCCAGAGTGAAACGGAATGGCCGAGCCACCTGCCTGTTGGTGCAGAACATAGCAAAACAAGATGTCAAAATCCCTGCTCGCACTGACATGGAACTGGTAATTGACAATGGGTTCTATGATTTCGAACTGGCCATCCCAGTACTGGGGCAGCTCCCTGGTCCCTTGGCCAGGGAGAGGGGAACCGAGCAGGTGTACTACACCTACACCCGGCGGATGATTGCAATTATGCCAATAGAGGGATTCTGCAACCAGGAGGTGTGCAGGGTGGACCTTAGCGATAAGGATGAGATAGTTGTGTACACAGTACACGCAGGTGTTCCGACGGACCACTCAGCAGAGAGTGCGACCCAGGATACCGCCATGACGTCAAAAGCGGGGTTCCTAGAGCAGGTACAGGAACAGGTTGGTAATGCAGATGCCCTGGAAACGGAAAGCCAGCGTCAGCAGCTGCGTCAGATCTTCCAGGATTTCCACAGGACGCCTATGACTGCGGGGTGACGGATTTGCACACAATGCGCATTCCCATGGCCCCTGGTGCCCGCCCAACCTATGTCAGGCAGTATCGCATTCCCCTCACGGCATACGAGTCTATAAAGCAGACGTTGGATGCTCTACTAGAGCGTCAGATCATAAGGGAGTGTAACTCCACTTATAACTCCCCACTGTGGCCGGTGCTGAAACCCAATGGTAAGTGGCGTCTGACCATTGACTACCGGCAGCTGAATAAACAGGTTCCTTTGTCACGATGGCCAATGATCTACCTAGAGCAGGAGTTAGCCAAGGTGACAACAGCTAAATATTTCACCACAGTGGATGTGGCCAATGGGTTCTGGACCCTTAAGGTAGAACCGACAGACCAGTACAAAATGGCCTTTTACTTTGGAAACAGGCAGTTCACCTGGAATCGATGCCCCTTTGGGTACTCGAACTCCACAGCGGAGTTAAACACATTTCTGCACAAAGCCATAAGTGATGCAGCCGCCAGGGGCAACCTGGTCTATGTGGACGATATTCTGATGCGGAGTCAGACCTGGGAAGAACACATGGCAGAGATCAGGCATGTGTTGACCCAGCTCTCCCATGCAGGGGCCAAACTGTCCCTAGCTAAGGGACAGTGGTGTAGGACCCAAGTGGAGTACGTGGGACTATTGGTTGGAGCCCAAGGCATACAGCCACAGTCCAGCAGAGTTTAAGCTATCCAGAATATGAAGTCGCCCACTAACCTGTCTGAACTGCGCAACTTTCTGGGAGTATGTAATTATTCCCGGCAGTTCATTGAGGATTACGCTGAAATAACAAGGCCCCTCCACAAGCTGTTGCAGAAAGACGTGCCAAAAGATTCTTGGGGGGTCTGATTGCTGCGGCCTCCGCCGTGGGTTCGCTATTTTCAGCTGGTCTGTTTGCTGCTAACACTGTCATCCTGACCACCCTGAGAAGGCAGATGTCTGGGTTACGTAAGGAAATGCCAGAAATTTCTGACAGGCTGTATCAACAGCAGCAGCGGCTGGAACGCCTAGGGAAAACCTTACAGGGCACAATTGTCGCAGTAAACCTTCATGCAGCAGTGTTAAATAACACCCTCCACACCGTGGGCAGGATTGTCGACGTGTTACAGTGGGACTATGCTTATGTTCAACAGGTCAGAATGCTGATGCAGGATCTGCTCAGGGAGCTTAGTGCCATGGTAACTAGCCTAGCCATGGGACAAATTCCAACCTACTTGGTTCCACCTCCCTTAGTAGAAGAAGTACTAAGGACAACCACTTCCGAGATGGTGCAGCCATTGCAAGCACATCTTGCATACAGTCTAGGCAGTGCCATTCCCATACATGTCAACCCCGAAGCCAATGAAATAGGTTTCCTGTTGAACCTTCCCATCGTGAGAAGCAAGGATATATATAGACTCAAGTCTATATCGAACGTTGGCTTCTGGAGGGGGAATATGCATGTTGACTACCCCACTGCTCGTAGCTTACAAGGAGGATGATCCGAATTTATACCTTGTTCCAAACCTGGAACTGTGTATATCAACCAAGCATATCCACTGGGTGTGCCCAAGTAAGCCATTCCTTAGGGACACAACTCAGAGGTTGTGTGGTATCAGGAAGGGGGCCGCCACTGAAAAGTGTAAAGCCACAGTAACGAGCAGAAGGGAGGTTAACGAACCCCAGGTTGAGCAGGTGGGAAAGAAATGTCTGGTCAGCACACCACAGTAAACTGTTACAATAACCTATGACAGACATGATACAGCCACCGAAGTGCAGCTACCCAACCAAACAGTTTTTCTACAAGTTCCTGAAGGAGCTATAGTGCATCTCAACGATTTAGCACTATATCACGTGGAGTCAGAACTGTATGAAACGGAACTTGAGATTATGGACACTTTCAGAGGACACAGCGTTGACTTGGATGACAGAATCCAAGAGACAGTAAGCCTTGAGGGGGTACAGTTAGTCGAATTTGTTCTCAACGACACAAACTACGCTGATAAGTCCCAAGCACAGTCGTTGTGGATCCTCTGGGGCGCTGGGAACAGTAAACGTGGTCATCTTGACACTGCTGCTGGGTAGCTGGATCATGGCTTGGGTAATGTGCTGGATGCTGTTCTCTTGTATCAAAGCCTTGCAGGGTAGATTGAATGAGACAAAGGGAGCAATGGTGTATCACCGAAATCAGGTAACCACTCCCAAATGTCTGCCTGCTGCAGAGCTATCCGATACTGATAGTGAACTGCTGGAAGTTTAAGGTCTAGGGCTAATGATGATGCCCGATACCTCATTTCTATGTACCTTATAACCAAGAGCAGGTATACCCAATGTTCTTTCTAACAGTATTTCCTGTACGAATTCTCATGAGGTAATGTGAATATTGGATGGTAAAATCCACCGTGGTACAACAGACATCACTTAACTCTGTTTTTGTTTTGAAGGCAACAACACCTTAGGACCTCGTGACCTTCAAAAAGGGGGGATATGTAGCGGCAATGCTTGTTAATAAGACAGAATTAAGCGTTGCTGTGCTTTCCTAAATGAGGCCTCATCTCACTCTCCATCTCTGTGGCTGCACCATGCAAGTATTCATGCAGGCTGATTTAAGATGTTTTCTTTTGATAAGGGACAGCTCCCAAATGGGGATGCACTTAGCTAAGCCTGGCTATCATGATCAATGGTCATCCATTGGCGCCTATTTGTCTAGGTAGTGCCAAATGGACATCTGGACTGCATTCCTAAGTGTCAGGAGTAAGTGATTCATATCTCACCTTAATCAACCAATCAGGGACTGGCAGGGTGTGGTAACACAACGTGGGTCTCCAATGCCCGCCAAACTCTCAACCAATCAGCACACATCTATGTCTTGGTCAAAAAGGGAGCGCAAGCTCAGGTCCGGGCTCTCCTTGGCCATTTTCGCGCATCTCAGAGACAATCACGTGACAACTGCTGTTGTCTGCACTGGGACTTGGACTTTGTTCTAAGCGCGAGGCCGAGGATCCCGTACATACTCAGAATTCTACCAACGTGAATGCTCCGCTTGATCAACGGCAGCCTACAGTTGGACCCTCGTCAACAACCTGGATAGCTTATTCAGAAGCAGCACTGGACCGGGAACGAACCAGCTTCTTCCCGGGCAAAAGAGTGACTTGTGAGGACTCGTGGTCACACTCCGTGCATAGAGACTTTCTAGTAGCCAGCCAGACTGCTGGTAGATCCCCTCGGAGCAATGACTGCCCTGCACGCCGCAGTTAGATTCCTCCGCCCGTCCTACTCCGAGCTGCACCTCGACTGGTTGGCCAGTAGCCAGAGGACGCCGGGACAACGCACATTGGACAACCGCTGGAACAGAGGCTGCAACAGAGCCTGTCAGCTGGTTTGGTGTTCGTGCCGGGAAATTCCAAATCCATACACAGTGGATAAGTAAACCCCATGTTCTACATTGCGTCTTGAGAATTCAATTGTACCTCAACATAAGTTGTTATCAGTTTAATTCATGAATAATGTATTTACTTCCGAGTTTAGAGTAACAGTGGGTAATAACACTGATTAGCGATTTGGTAACTGAACGATATATATTGACATATATTCTCTGTTGTGTATCTCTTTGTGTTTGCATCTCTTCGAGATTATATACCTTGTATATTGATAACCCTCACAGTAAGGTCTGCTGCTTGTATCCAGGCAGACTAGTATATGTTTGGTGCACAATTTATATTAATAAATGTATCTTGTGTATTGAACCCATGTGTGTGCGTTGTCAGTTGTTCTGACGATTGATTTTCTAAAAGCCACAACAAACCACCTCGTGATTACTGCTACAGTTAATAATTGTCTCAGTAAAACCATCAAACCACTACAGCTCCATACTGGACCATTTCAAGGCAAAGAAAGCACATGGATGGAGATCCGGAGGGCATCCCACATCTTCATGAAAAGACTGTGCATATCCTTACTTTAGATGCGTCAACTTCGTCTTTGTGTGTTAAGGAGGAAATTGGGTTTCAAAGGAGAGAAGCCAGGGTACAGCAGAGTTTTAATTCCTCAAAGGTATCTTGCATTGTGGCATTCCATATTTCCAGACCAGAGTTGTAACCAGAGTTACAGACTCGACCTTCCCAGGGTCCATCTGGGGGCCGTAGGGTGAGATGATATAACCAAGGAATGTCACTTCCAGTCAGTGGAACTCTTTTCCACTTTAGCAAATAATTTTTTATCACCATCAAGTGGTGAATGGATGTATCATGAATTGTTCATTTGTCATTATATCATGGGGGCTAATTAAAGATCTCATATGTATTGTAAGAATGAAAAAGAGGGATGATTGAACAGCCTGAGACTGTGAATTGTGAACTTGGGAAGCAATTACAGTAAGCACACATAACTATTATTAGTATTGATATACTGATATCAGTAATAATAGAAATGTTCATAGGGTGAAAAAGTTCATAGGGTGATGGTGATAAAAGGAGAGTCTTAGTCATTTTGGATTCCAAATGCGCAACAGGTTAAAATTTCAAGGGTAAGCATAGTTCGTAAGGCAGAGTGTTTCCTTCTTTTCATGACCTTTGAGGCAAAGGCTAATTTGTGAATGTGCAATGACAAAGCAGAAATCTCCTTAGAGTAATTTATGGAAGAATTTAATGCCAGATAAGTATGCTTTGATGTTTGTTAAAATGTTTTGTTGCAATGCACCATTGTTCCATTAAGTGAATGAATGAAACCTTAAAAGAAACTTTCAACCTATTGTCACACACACTAAATTGTTCTGCCATTCATGGTGTAATTTAACTGAAGTTGGGTGGAGGTCAAATTGTAATATCATGCTTCTGCGTCTCTATAAAAGTTTAGTGGCCGAACATGGATATGCCCTGCTTGTCTTTTCTTGCAGTCTGTGTTTTTACTTTCTCTACTCCTCAGCCTCAACCATTCACCAAAAACAAGCTGCTCTGTTACCACTATTCCATCTACATTTTCTTTGTCAGTGCTCCAGATGTTGTCAAGTCTTCCAGAATCTACAACTGTGGTAGTTGTGTTTCCCCTTTTCCCTTCCTTTTGCTCTCTTCCTAGTCTTGCTCACTCTGCTCTCCTTCCTTGACCCATTTCTCTCCATTCCTGTTTGACCATGTAACTCGTTACTCCTATGGATCCAGCCTATATCTGTATACTACCAACCTATATAACCTATTGTATATCTCTGCTACCCACCAATCCTTTTTGCTGTCCCCATAGTTCCCCTTGAATGCTGACTCCCACTCTGTCCCGTGGTTTTCAGCCTGCACCGAATTAAAGCCTCATCATTCAGCTCATGCTGTCTGCAGTGCTCTGACCTAGGCTGCTACGATCATCCCTTCTCCTTCCCCACAATTACCCCCATCGATGTCCAACTGGTAAGGTGTTGGCCCTTAACTAATATTTCTTGTTGGGGCCTTTGAGCTCAGAATAAGTTCTCATTCATTCCATCCAGCAAACTTCCACATCAACCATTTCATCTGCCCATCACATAGTTTCAATTACCCCTCCATCCATCCCAACATCACTGTTGCAGCATTTTTTCCTTAGCTCCTACCTCATGAGGAGTGAGTGATCTCAGACCAGCATTGTCATTTCCTCAGAAAAACGAGTTAAAGACAAAGCATTAAGCATGCTCTATCTCATAGCTGAAATATTTTGTCTTTTCTTTTCAGCAAGAATAAACCTTTACCTACTGTATTCCTTTGCACCCCTCAATGCTTGTTTCGTCATTTTTAAAATTTGACTGAACAATTGAATTACTTTTGTTTTGAAGTCTGTCAAAATCAGTTTGGTTATTTAATACTCAGAAATGAAATACTAGAATAAGACGCGAAATAAAAAATACTGTTGCCTGTTTTAAAATTTCAAAGAATGTTTAATAAAAAAACTTCTATCCAGAAAATATTCACTCATGTCTCCTTGAGTTTGTACAAATAATATCAAAAATCATAGTTTCTTGTAATCACATAAAGCTGTTTGTTCCAAAGTACTTTCTACATACGAGAGGGCGCACTGCATTCACCAATGAAGTCCACCACTCACCTGGGTAATGTATGGCAGGTATTCTGCATCATCAGAATAGCTGAACATAGATACAAAATAGATCAGGAAGAGAAGTGAGAAATTGCTTCACCAATTGAATTAAGGGTTATCTTATATTGGTTGGATTGAGGGAAATTTAACCAGGCCACCAGATGTAACTACACTTTCTGCAAAAACATGCCATAGAATCATTTAGGACTTTTTGAGTTAAAATCTCAGCTGATAGATAACATCCTACAGCACAGTGTCCTTGTTACCTGGGGTATTCTGGTCCACCAATACTACCAGGTATAAATAATCCTTGAAGATCATATCTTCATATCATATTCTGACCATATACAGCCTTACTTAAGTTGTAAGATCTGTCCATATCAGGAGGTATCACTGCTAAGAACCTCTAATGGTGCCTTAGAGGTTCGAAGGAATTCATGACATGATGTTTAAAGAGATGTAAGCAGTTTTTTAAATAAACTAACTGTAGGAAACTGTGACAGAAATTATTATTTTACCATTCATTGGATAGATTAGAATGTATACTTTTACAGTCACAAAAAATTGCTTGTCCTTGTCATTTCATACAGGTAATAAAAATGAAAAATCACAAGAAGGCATTTTTTCATCTATCTACTGTTACTGACTGGGGTCAGTTTTAAAAGAGGTTGGAATTTTTGTTACAGGTTTTACAGATGTATGACAGCTAAAATAACATGTAAAATTACTCAGCATATCTAGAAGAAAATGTCTGCTAGGGTGACATTTACCCAGCACTTTCTGAAGCTGATTTTACAAGCCGTAATAGTCTGAAAATGACTGCAATATTCAGGCTGCCGTATTTCAACTTTATATATCCCAGCAAGTATGCCTGGCCTTCCTGCAAAACTTGCTGCTACAAACAATTCACAACATGTCATGTAATTGTGTTGATGCCGTGTGTCGTGACAGTGAATTTTGTTTAATATTGTAAAAATAAGTATATTTTTCCCATCTGTATAAAAAGTGTGGCACTGGTCATAAAGGGTACTGTATAAACAATCAGAAGACCACTAAAAGGCTTATTAAATATGAAATTGTCCTGTTTCTACAGGTAATGTGCAGATGTAGAACAGCTGTTGTTATTCAATTATAGATACAGATATTACATTTCCATTTAAGTTTGCCCTTTACTTCAGAATTAGCCAACCTGAACTTATACTGTTTAAAACATGTAGCAACAAGGCGTCTTATTTCATTTAGAATTAAGTGTTATTAAATATTTCTAATGATCTTTGTGCGCCTTGACCAAGCAGCCTGGTGCCTGTCTGTGTGATGGCACAGGAGTGTACAGTAGCTAAAGAGGGCCCTTGAATGACCTAGCGATCACAGCATCTACCCCAGGACAGTGACAATCTAAACCCTTACGATAGATGTCCACTGCTCGCGCCTGGATGTCTAGCAGAGAGCCATCGGCACACCTACTGTAGATTTGGTCTTAAAGTCACAGGTTGTGGTCAATCACCCAAAGGCAGATCCACTATTAACTGATCTGTAGGGTGGGTACTAGAGGCATTTCTGATGGCATCTCAGCCATTTAACAACACCCCATATAAAATTTTTTCACTGCTCAACTCACTGGCTCCCTCAATCTGTCCATATAATATAGCAAACTGATGTTTACAACCATGTGAGTGCAACCAGTCTGCGTCAGTTAATCTGTTCTCCAAGAATCAAGGCAAAAAGAGTGTCAGTAAGGTACAGAAGATATTCTTCTTAAAACAAAGAAATCTCATGCTCGTAGTCCCACTATTGTCACCTGATCAATGAAATTAGACAGTGGACTCTTGTCTTGTCGACATTCAGAATATCCAGAAGTATTCTCTGAGCAAAAGATACAGCTGGAGCAAACTAAGTATACTTGTCTACCTTGTGGCCGGACCTCAAGAAGACAAGCTGTGCTCAAGAAGACTGTTTTAAAGACTGCAGTCAGTGAGATGCTACTTTGGCAGAGCTAACTGAGCTCCAATGCAAGTCAAAAGCCCTATCTCTCCACTGTCTGCAACAGGACTCTCCCAGCACAGAGAAGCTACCATGGACCAACCTAGCCCAGCTACATAGCCCAGCTAACTTCGTTAGCATGAAGTTCAGGGACACGTGGAAACAGTTTCTTTGAGTAAAACTTCATTATTCATCTCATAATTCTTAAAAGTCATACTATTATTCCAAATGTGTGTCACAATAGTAAATATATATTTACTTGTGTCTGAGAATATAATTGTTATTTAGTTACATGTAACTATTGGAACCTATGAGCTAGACTGTAAAACATTATAGTCAATGGGTATTTTAACTCTGAAGTTATTAACTCTTGAGTGAATGATCAGCCATTCGTGCTCACAACAGATCATTTCACAGAAATATTCTAATACATTGTTGTTTGTTATGCATGTTTTGGTCATATCAATAAATGTTATATCGTATATTTGGAAACAGTGTGTGAGACTGTAAAGTATTATGCTTGATCGGTTCCTAAAATTTGTCATGTGCAGGAAATTAAAACCCCCATCTCCTTCACACACCTCATCATCAGTCTCTCTCTCCCCATCTTAATTTTTCTTCTCCTGGCATTAACAAGTTTACTTTCTAGTTCCACATTTCCTCTGTGGTGTAATGCTTGCCTTGTGTCAGTAGTCATTTCTAACGCCCTTAAATTCATGTCTATCATCCCTAGACCTCAGGCATCTCATATGGTCTGATAGATAGGTAAGTATTTCATAATGTCGCTCACTGAATGAGCCCAAAGCTTTTCTACACTTGAGCTACCACTCAAGAATTGGTGGGTCCTGTCAGCCTCATTTTCATGAGTAAGCTGTCTTTCCCTTAGCCAGGCAAGTTATGCCAAATAAACTTTTAATGTGTTTCGAATTTTCAATATGCTTACACATTAATTAGGATTTGGCCAAGCTACTGAACTGGGTAATTGTGGAAAGAGCTTTACTGTACATGTACTTTATTATTTTTTTTTCTGTATCAGTCTCTTTTTATACTACTTCAGTAGTAAAAGACAGCTCATTCTACAGATTAAACTATTGCTGCATCTGAAGCTTTAAATGCCACAGGCAAAAGAGAGTTCATTCTTGTCAGTAGGAATTTTTTTATCATCTTTTTAATTTTGGTTGTGTTAATTATTGGTTAACTGGATATCCCAATAAAATCAAGGCCGATCCATTTTTCAGCAGTAAAAAATAAACATTTTCTTTCTCTCTCCACCACAATTTAGGTTAAAAACCTGTAGTTTAACAACAGGTTTTTAGAATCTGTACAATCACAAAAATAAACATAAAATCATCTGATTACATTGAAATAGAACTAGTTGAATGCACTTCTACTTTCTCTTTTATTCCAAAGAAGCAAGCAAACAAAGTTGATTTTGGCAGTAACATTTCTGTTGTATCATGGGTTTTTCTGGCAAATTTATTGAATTTATGTGCTCAGAGAAAATGATACACTATGAACAGTACAACGCGATGAAACAAAAATTTATAGAAAATGCATTGACTTAGTTAATTAATACTTTAAATCTTTCAGGTATCCCCCATGAATAATACAAATTTTAAATACTATGTTCTCCTTTGTAACAAAATGACAACAAAACAAATGCAATATATAAAATTACTGCATACATTTCCAAATGCTGATGCCCACAAATTGTTTATTCACTTAACTCCAATCATCATAGTTACAGTACAGTAACAGAAACAATCCAATTTAAACCTAGCCCTTTCTCAAAATATAAGAATGAATTTCTCCCTTGGTCAGAATTTTTTAAACAGATCTTTTTCTGTTTTATCTGTTTTATCTGTTTATATCTAATCTGTATTTTTCTAAAGCTCCCTCACTGTACACAGATGTATGTTTCTCACAAATCATTGCAACTCTGAGGCTGAAGCCAAATTCATTCAAACTATAAACAAATCAGATGTCAGAGATTATACATTGTTTTTTTCCTGTGCCATGAGCCTCACAAATGGACAGAAAATGGATAGATATGATTTACAACTAACTTCCACTTTATAGAAACTAACTACCACACTGCTTTACAACAGAAAATGCATCTTGTAGCAGTGTTTCATGATTTTTAATATTATGATGACACATTTTTCTTAAAATATTTATTTGCTAGTAATATCTTCCCCATAACACACATACTGCCTCATTACTTTATATTGTATTTCATGACAATGAAAGTTGTTTGAAAGCCATTGAAACTGCCTGCAGGTCTAATTGTAAACAATAACTTGAATGGTTCTATTTGTTTTTGCTTTGTGAATCTAACAACCTTATTTAATCATAAAATAGATTCAGGAGTTCAAAAGAAACAGGTTTAACTGAAGGTTTCCATAAAACCAGTGTTAAAAAAGCACTATTTTTAAATTAGATTTTTAATAGCCTCCACGTTCAGTATCATGTCCAAGTTTTTGTCCATATTATGTTTAATAGGCCCTTTCACTGTCATAGTTTAGAATTCACCTGTGCTTGATGTTTAAACCAAATTACTAGAAATGAATTAAGTTAGTAATATGACAGATTTTGATTTTGAATGAATTTCAAAACAGTTCAATAACAGAGAAAACAGTCAAGCAAAACCTGCTTTATTTAATTGCATCTGGCACAAAAGTAACCACATCACCCAGTGACAGAGTCCAGTTTTGCTTCAAAAGATTGCATTTAAACAGTGACATACTGTACAGTAAGTGTCCTTGCACTTCATCATTATTAATTTGTGAGAACTGGGTGACACCCAGGTCAACAAATATCAATGTATCCATTCATTTGAGGCCTAGGCTTTCAGGTGTAACGTTGCCATAGCCAAAATGTAATGGTAGTGTGCTCTCTGAAGGCACCAGTTCTGTAGGGTTTGGGCATTTACTGTGACAATTATTAATTGTAGCAGTAAATCACAAAATTGATTCTTTTGATGGCTTTAGAATCCACCCATGCGACATAACTCAAACAACGCACACACACACAGGTACTAATACACGAGGATACATTTATTAATACATAAAATATGCATATAAACCTAACAGATCTTATCGAGAGGGTTATCAGAATACAAAAGATATATATTCAATCAGTTACAAAGAGTTACATATATCAAGAGGACATACGTTCAGTATATCATTCATTAAGTACTCAACACACACTTGTAGCAGAAAGATATGTTTTATAAACCATCCAAATGGTTTCATAAATGAACTTGGTTATAACTTCTACATTAGATACTCAAAACAAGTACATAACTCTTAGGAATTAAATTGATATCAACTGGTTGGGATAACAATTGAATTCTCGAGCTGTAATACATTGAAGTTGAATACTCATCCAATCTTTGGGGATTCAGATCTCCTGCGGGCACAAAGAAACAGTTGCAGGCTGTTGCTGTCCAATCCGCGCTCTCTGGCTGCGTGCCAGGCTGTGCTGTGCGGCTTGCAACGGCGCGCTGCTGATGCTCACTGACCGGCTAGTTAGTGTTGGCTTTAACTAGCAAAGTTTGTGCACAGGAGAAAAGATGACTGTGGGTCCGAGCAAGTCAGGAAGAGGACTGGTTCGTTCCTGATGAAAAGCTAGTTCTGAATAGTGATTCAGCTGTCCACAGTTCTGACCTGTTGACGAGGCCTGCTGCTGGTGCTAACCTCGGGTGGATCTTCTGGTTACTCTCTGGCAACCTCCGCTCTAGACTCTTAGAACAAAGGAAAGTTCTGGCACTCGGACACACTGGCCGTTCCGTGGTTGTCCGGGCTGAGTCTCAGGATGGTCAGGAGGCGCGCTGTGAGAATGTCCTGCCCTTGGGAGCCTTCTGCTCCTGGGCCGTCCTGCCCTGGAATTCTCCTTTGAATTCCCTTTAGAACAGTCCACAGAATTCTCCACTGAATCCCTTCTGAATCTCTCAGGCTCTCTGTGTTGCCTGTTTTTACCTGGAGGAACTTCAGCTCGTTGATTGGCTGAAAGTTCCATGGGCATCAGAGTCCCACGTGGGTTACTCGGCCCTACCAGTCCCTGATTGGTTGATCAAGGTGAGATATGAGTCACTTACTCCTGACACTTAGGAATGCAGTCCAGATGTCCATCTGGCACTCCCTAGACAGATAGGCGCCAATGGATGACCATTGATCATGATAGCCAGGCTTAGCTAAGTGCATCCCCCTTTGGGAGCTGTCCTAGGAAACCTTATCAAAGGAAACCTTAAATCAGCCTGCATGAATAGTTTCTCTGTGGCTGCACCACAGAGATGAACAGAGAAATGGGGCCTCATTTGGGAAGGCTCAGAACACTTAATTCGTTCTTATTAATAAGCCTCGCCGCTACACAGGTAAAAGGAAAAAGGGACATAGGAAGATACAACATGAGGGACAGAGAAATCTAACACTAAAAACAGTGCATTCAAAGATTTACTGGCAAGGCATTCAAGTTTTCTATTCTCTTCTTTCCTCTTCTTTTAATATGTTTTCCTTAACTTTTTCGCTTTATGGAAAATAATTCAGAAAGTCTTCTCATATGATATAATTAGCAAGATTGGCTGAATGACCTCCTGTCTTTGTAACCTTTCTATGCTCTTAATGTCTATCTGATTCTTTTAGTTGTGAAATACTGGTTATATTATGCAATACCCATCCTCCTTGCATTACAATGACATCCACTTAAAGCAAACAATAAATCCTCATTTTCCTTTTGTCTGGATTGTAATTCCACTGCGTAGAGAAAAGTGTTTTTTCACAGTATGTGTGACAGCAGGAATTACACAGGATGTTATTTGGTATGAGGATGTCATGATACATATGTATTATGCACATTCCACCTCAATATAAACAACACATCACTGGGTTATACAATTCAGATGATGCTACAACTAAAGATTACAGAGCTAGGACCTTTAGTTGTTGAATGCTAAAATATTGCAGCACTTGGTTGAATTAGAAAACAACTAACTTCTTAACTTTAATTCTTGTACTTACCTTGACGTTATTTCCAAAAGGATTGTTATCTATCAGTACCCAAAGTTATTTAGGCCTTGAGGCAATGGGGCACTTGTCTGGTAAAAATTTATAATTAACATTTTTTGTTACAATATATGCACATTTAACCCCTGATTCATTATTCTCAATGGACCCTGTCTCCCAATGTACAAGGTGTGTAGTTGATCATCTCGGCGTATTAAATAAAAAAAAACATAAATTTTGTTATGAAATATCTAAACTACAGTATTTTATTTATTACAGCTGAAGCATGCCAATGAATAAAGGCAGTCTAAACTGAAATGTAGCCCTGGAGGATGCTGGGATAGAACTCTAGCCAATGTGTTACACTTGATAAATAGCTATGCCCGGGATTTCACACTGGCATGACAAGTGACATTTTAAATGTGAAACAATGATGCCTTAAGAAAGACCTTCATATATAGTAACAGAACAGCAGTGAAGGCCTCTGGGAAAAGAAATGTATGAAATGTAACAATGTCAGGGGACTGCTTAAGGACAGTTTATCTTTTGATTCAAAAAGGTATTCAAGCTGTCCTTTTATGAGATCAAGTGATTGTTTTAGAAACAGAATGACGTCTGCGATTGATTGTGAACGCAGGCTATTCCGCGACTCGAATCAAACGTACCATACTCATTCGTCAGAAGGAATAATCAGATAACTTGATAGTATTGCTCCCACACAAAAAATGGTTGTTTACCTTCGGCAGCATTTTCATTTTTATTCAGCAGTCCTCAGGCTAAACTAAAAACTCATATTCTTTCCGTAGATTCCTTAAACCATGATTAAAAAACAGAACACCAGACATAAAAGACAGATACATTTATTGCACCAGAGGGAAGAGAAGATACTGAAGAGTGAATAATTGAATTGGTTAGGCACTACTGTAAGAAGCCTGTGACACTTCTACCCTTTCTCCTTGCCGGCAGAAAGCATAATTTGTAAAACAAGAGGGTGTTTGTTTTATGGGAGGAAATCTATGACTTAATCCTAATTTTGGTTGTGACTGTTGGAGCTTAGAAAAACCTTGTTTCTGAAACCTAATAAAAGCCTTAAAAATGAGAAAATAAAAATATTTGTAACTGTGTTTTTTAGAGGTAAGATTCTCTCTATGTAATTGCATGCTAGTGTCCTTTATGAACCAGCTTGCTTTTAGCTTTTTCTTTACCTAATACATTTTTTTTTCTTTTTACGGGTAAATATAAAACATTTTTACAGAATAAACAATATACCAGCAATAAGTATAAAATGATACTATATACAGTGCTGAATGTAACCAACATGCACTCATATAGAAGTAAAAATAATAGGAGTTTTAACAAAAGATCAGGAGGGTATGAAAATCTTAAACTCACCCTCTTCTGTTTATACCTATTGTGATACAACAGAGCATTTTATGTCAAATTGGTATCTTTAAAATAGATGGTTCTCTGCAAGGGAAACAAATCCTCACTCCTATTTGAACTGTTAATTGGCTTTTTCCAAAGGCTATTACTCTCTGCACTGCAACTGCAACTGGATAGAGCTAAGCTGCTTACTGTTTCACTCAGACTTCTAAAACAATATGGTCTCACTCTTCAACTCAAACTTAAGTCTCTCTGGGACTGTTTTCAGAACTATCACAGCTTCCACAGCTCCTGCAGCTGAAGTTCACACACAGGGAATGCGCTTTCTGTCGCCAGATGATAACTAAACCTGACCATGGAAGCCTCTGTTTTCTGCTTTTTAAATTAGCACCTGGTTGATTGTCTTTTCACAAGTGGCCTGGTGATCTCATGGAGGCAGGGCTGGCCCTGAGCATAGGCGAATTAGGTGACTGCCCATTGCACCAAGGTTGCCAGGGGCATATTTGTAATGGAAACCCGGTCCACAAATGATCAATCAAAATTGAGTAATATGTTTCTGAAGCGCAGAAAAGAAGAGCGGGACAAGCGATCTTAAAACAGGGGTACACTCAAGTCATAGAAATAATGCACAATATGCGTAATAATGTATTTCATTTGGTTTGGAGTCTGTCAGATCCATAGAACTAGAGAATGGTAGAGATCGCATATTTTCAAGCGAGACACAGAGACTAATTGAGATGTTTAACTAGAAGTCGGTAATCCCCGGACAAACAAGAGTGTGAAAGCGTTGTAAAGTAAAAATAACAGCTATACGTAATCAGCATTAAAATGCATTGTTTTCCTTGTAGTTTCTCCCTTAGCCTTTCAAATCGTAATCACTCTCCCCATAACAGCAGCAGGAGCAAAGTGGAGCTATTCAGAGATCAAGATGACTAAAACATACCTGAGGTCAGCCATGGCACAAGACCATCTCAGTGGACTAGCATCATGAGCATCAATCATGCGGTGGGTCACCTACTATGGTATGAAGATATAATCGATGATCTGGCTTTCCAAAATCTAGGGAAATTGATTTCTTGAATGTTTTTTATTAAACTTTCCCATTGCTCACCATTACTGAGCTCACCTCCCTTGTTATAGAGTGAACTTATTTGTTGATTAATTACATACTGTATTCATTTCTATAATTCCTTTCTACAAAGATTTCAATGAAGTAATTTGTACGTTATGATTTGCTATAATTTTGAAGTAACAGAGATCATGTTTATCGTTACTTATTGTTATAAATGTTCCTATTTATTACTTTCAATGTTTGTAACTTTATTATGTGTTAATATACATGCATATATAAATGTCATATTACATATACTGTATATATAAATGTTTAAATATCTTTGAAGAGCACATAATTTATTGCTGTATGTGTTCTTCAAAGCTATTTAATAAACATTTTCTAGTTATATAATAGATGTATTATTTTAAATAGTTAAATAGAGTTGTGTTGAGAGCTGATAATACTATCCCACTCGTGATCTGGAGGGGCCCCTTCCCAATTTCTTGCCTAGAGTCCCCAAAGTGCTAGGGCCTGCCCTAGGATGTGATGTACTCACAGGTCACTTATTAAAGTAAAATATATTCAGAGGCTAGGCTAACCTACTGTACTCCACCATACCCTAATCTTAATGCAGATTTGTAAAAAATGGTTTCCATAACAATATTCTTTTGCTTGAACCACCTGAAATGGAACAGAATTAAAGACAAAGCTTTTTGCCATTGATCACTTCCATTATATGTCAATCATGCCAAACCGTTAAGAGATACATTGACCAATAGCAAAGAGCAGCAAGGACAAACAATAGATTACTAACTGGATGGAAGTGTTCAAATATTTGGCTGTTCATCCTCCTGATCTTTGCCAAGGCATTAATACGGATGGGATTTCCATCTGCTGACCTTGTACACCGCCTTGTTCAAAGAGTCCCAAAAAAGAAAGATCAAAACAAACTCTCATCGTGGCTCCTCAGCTGTTGGAATTGAGATACCAATCTCGCAGATATTATAGTGCAGAAAAAAGTTGTGTCACAAATCGCATGCGGGCTTGCAAGCGCTCCTACATTCCCACAAGCTCTTCTCTCCCTAAACATCCACGCACCAATCTACCCAGCACTATTTAAAATCTCACTAGTCTTCTTTTCCTTGCTCATGATTGAGGTCTCCTCCCTGAGCTCCGTACTCATAGGTTCCCAACCTTACTTTGATTATTTACTAGACTCCCGGTATTTCGACTCAACGCTCTTCCTCGACCTCGACTTCGCATCCCGATTTGGTACCTACGAACTCTTGGAACCTTCCTGGATTTTGACCCAAGCTCCTGTCCTCAACGACGACTCTTGTCTTGCTCCTGTCTTGCTTCTTTACTCTCAGAACCTACCCGGCTTTTGATCTTCTAGCTCCGTCTTCGACCACTTCTTCGCCTCCCGTCTTGAAACCGAACCACCAATTTCAGAGGTGCCACACACAGGGTCCCAATCTACCAAAGTCTGGTTCGACGTGACAAGTTGCAAGAGTGTGCCAAAGATAAGATATGATCAGTTGAGTTTAGATTTCTGATTGTAACACACACTGTACAAGTCCGTTTGTACACAATGGGCACGCACACAGAGAAAAAATAAATAAATTCAATTAGTAGCATGCATTGAAGGTAGGGTGGTGACAATATGTTTTTAAAGTCCAAACCCGATTTTCCATGAAGACTTTACATAATCAGTGCCGTGAGCAATTAAAACACAACAACTCTCATATGTAATGTATATGAAGCTACTGTACAGTTAGGTATTTGGTTATGCTTTCTCAATCATTAAATCACACTAGTTGATGTTTGCTACACTTTAATATACTCATTGTCAATTCACTAGGAATGACAACACCCAAAATTAAAGCATGATGAAAGTATTATGGAGTGAATATTTGGCTTAACCTGCTTGGCTAAGGGCTGACCTACTGGATGTAGGACAAGGAGGCCAGGACCCTCATGCAGGGCAACCAAGGGGCTGCTGCAGAGGTGGAGATGCAGTGGAGGTGGGATGCAAAAGACGTACACTAGGGAGAGATGGGGATCACATTGGTATTTATAGCATTTGGTAGAGGGAAGGACGCCAGGAGCGATTGCTAATTACTGACAGCTGAGTATGATTGAGCTTGATCATTGTCATCCGTCCCGAACTTTTGTTATAAACTCCATTTGTAGATAGTGATGGAGTCAAACTGCAAGGTAAAGTAATAAGCTTTATAGTACCGAGACAGTTTTTACCTATAGTCCAAAGTGAGCAAATCCAGAAGGAAATCCAATAGAAAATTTCCAAAGGGTTTTAGAACCTTTCCAATTAGTTGAGTTCCAGTCACATTCCTGTTGGATTTTCTGTTGAAATACGTCTATGAGGCTTCCTGTAAAACATTTTTTATGTTTTAATGACATTAAAACACATTTTGATAATGTCTTTAGGTAGTTTAAATAAAAGTTAAAACATCCCTTAAGTTCTCTATAGGCGATCAAATCATTAAACATCATCAGGAAAAGGCACACTTTTGAAAAACTGTACCCTGCAAAAGAGGACTTCTTCATTAACATTCTTAATGTTTGCAAAACTATTTTCTGAAGAACATAATTTAAATAAAACTATATACTTTCAACCACATGATAAGTTTTTTTTTATGTTTGGTATATTTTTCTTTCATAAAAAAGATGGGTTCCAGGTGATTCTTACTGATAAACCAAAACACAGAAGCAGGAGACTACACTTTAGACAGTACCTTTGGAATAAACAGTACCCTCTGGAATACCCCTTTGAAGCCTACTACATCTGCTAAAACTGCAAAAGCTTTGAATTACTATCAGGAATTACTTTCACCCGTGTGATAAGAGAGAATATTGCTTTCTCTGATGTGAGTGAGAGTGAGTCTGGCCCTCTGGAAAAACAAAAGCTTGGATCAGAATAAAACCAAATGGAAATAAAGGAGAATGTTTTCAAAACACTCCCTGTGGCAGCTGGAAACAAGACATTAGAAAATAAGGGAAATATTGCCAACAGGCCAATGTTTGAGACAGCAACATTATCTGTGTGACAGTGGGGGCAACGGCTCTGCTGTAAGGCATGCTGTGCATCCCTTTTTCTCACAGGTGCTCTGTTTTTTTAGCAACCTTTTGTAAATACTATAAGATTAATGGTGGGAAACATTACTGAAAGCATAAATCTGGGGAAATAAGCATTGTTTCTATGACAGAATTATAAAGATCCACAAAATAAGCCTTATTCTTTCAGGCTAAAAAATATTTTTTAAATGAAAACTGCAATTTTTCCCAGGGATGTGTTCAGAGGTGATCCACATCCTTATCAAGTGACTGTTTTTCAAAGCCCTTTCATTTTTTAATGAATTCTCCTGCTTCCAGCTTCCCAGTGACTCTGTAGTGTACATAATGAGCTTCAAACTAACTCCTGGCTGAGTAGAATACAAAAACATCTGCCCATTTGCCGTTTAATGGCCAAAATTCCTACTAAACCTTTTAAAAAGGGAAAATAAACTTTAAAATAATAATGAAAGATCAGGTCAACATTTTCAAATTGTGTGCCTATCCACCATAAGGTTTTTATGAACTAAGTGACCTCACTGAAGAGCAGAGGTTTCTGATAGATTAAGCTACTCGGGGAGTTTCAACCTTTCTTCAGGTTAAAACAAAATCAGTTTAATCGACATATTGTAAATGACATGGAACAGAAAGAAGTTAAACTACATTAACATAATCCTAGGTAGAGTAATTTAAGACTTGATACAAAATTGTTTCTGAGTAATAGCACTAATACATGTATCTGTAATGACCGAGTTCTTTCAGGGCCCTATGCAGACGACGCAGGGGAAAAAGGCATGCATGAAAACGGGGGCGTATCCAAAGTGCGCAGGTGTCCAGGGGGGTGAGTCCAGGGCAAACAATCCAAACGGGGAATCCAAAATGGGCAAAGTCCAAAGCCGGGCGGTCCATCAGAGAGTAGACAGGATAAAAACAGGAACCAGCTGGGAACAGGAACAGGAATGGATAATAAAACCATAACGGAGCCAGGCGCATCCAGGTCCCAGGCTCGCACGATACGGGAATCAATGCAGAGCCCGGAACTGAATGGGCTGGGAGGAGGCTGAAACAGGAGGCAGGTGCACAAAATCAAGTCTGAAGTGAAAGAGCCGGAGTGCCCTTAAGGGGGAGGGACTACAAATGTGACAGTATCTGTATCTGTTTTCTATGGGTTTGACCCTTCCCCTACCAGAGCTTGGAGTTAGGAATCAGTTAGGAACACTTTTAATAAACTCACAATGTTAGGCACTATAACATAATCTCCCTGTATATTTTATTTCATACACATACTGTATAATGTATTTTTGCATAACATTTGTTTAATATCAAGTGCCATGTGGCTACATCAGTGCCAGTAGTTCACTGTCTTAATGTATATAAGATGCACAAGCTTAAAGAAAATATAAAACTTAGAATATCTTATAACTCAGACTTTCGTAGTTTGCTAAAGCTTATTTTAAATAGCAAATTATTATTATTATTAAATTGCAAATAGAGGCGTCCTCAAGGATGAGAAGGTTATAACCTATTCAGAAAGAGTGCACTGATGGTATAGTAACGTGTATAAAATAAAAAAATCCAAAGATCTGAACAGAATACTAAAAAAAGAGTGAATCAAATTAAATTATTTAGGGTGGACTAAATCAGACACTCCAAATGCTGGTCCTAAGACTACACACATCTGCTGTTTTTTTTCCAGCTCAGCTCTCATTTACATAATTGATCTGTTAATTGCTGTAGTGATAGGATTAATTTAAAATTTATCAATTCCTGATGTTGAACTCCAATGTTGGAGGTAGTTTTTAAACTATTGTATTTACTAAGTTACATAGCCTCTGCAGCTCTACGATAGGAAAAAAACTTCCAATCAAGCAGCTTGTTAGTTTAATTTAAGATTCAGTTAAGTACAGAAGCTGGGATGAATATCAACAGGCGCATGGAAAAAATAATTTCCTTTTAACCACCGACTTAATGATCCTAATAAATCACACACATTATACATGCTGGACATTACATGTGTATTTATTCTTTCTTTATCAAAACATGGCGTCTCTATATACTCTGTTTCCTTTACTGGCTCATTATATGGAAATTATTATCTGATGTTATATCAACAAGAAGTCAATCTCATAAAGCTGTTCCTAATCACCATCTTTACAGAAATTAGATATATATTGTATATATTGAAAACAAACCTCCCTTTGCATTTGTCTCAAGCATCCCTCCTCTACTTCATAAGCACCTTGTAAATACCCTTCAGTTAACTCCTTTCTGAAAGGGTTTTGAGCTTCTTCATCCTATGATCAGGAGGCTACCCATTTACCAAGTATTATATGCCAAACTGATCCCACCAAATAATCCAACATTCACAAAGTATCTAATTTTTTGATGTTGTCTCTTGTGAACTGTTAAATCTAGGAACACACTGTTCATATTGTGGTGCTGACTTTAATGAATTGGATAGCTAGTGAACAGTCTAATTGTCCAGATGGCAGGTGCCTAATGAGGTTACATTTTGTAGTATTAGTATAGCTCCTTCACCTTATTACTGCTGCGATTCACCATTGCTTCTGACCTGTGTGTTGAAATTAAATAAAAGGATGTGTCTCCTGATTTATGAGAACCACAAAAAATAATTCAAGTCTCTTATTCTGAGGATATGTTCACCTTAATAAGACGTACTGTAATCACTTTAAATCAGTAATCAACATATATCAGTTTTAGTGCGTTGAAAGCAGTCCAAGATCTGAATCCAATTGTCTGAATTTATCCTATGCAATTAAATAAATGCATGAAAAAGAAGAAATTAGCTTTCTGTCGGAGAGAAAAAAAGGAGGTAGATTTCAGCCTTTGCTGTTATTTTATTTACAGAAAGGAAAAAATACAAAATTATACTGTAGAGTACACTGTATATATATATTATACAGAAGAGGAGAGTGCACAACCTAATCTGGAATAAATAACATCTTCATATTTTGAACTGATCTGTTTTTGCCTTTACTATTGGTAGTTTTTGTGCTTATTTATTTTGAGGAAATGTATTACTGTAAGGAGCCTCAGAAAGCATTTTGTTCTGTATCTTCAACTAAAATATATCCCTCAATTGGTGGTTGTATGCATATGTTTATACATATATAAAGCTTTCTGCTCTGCACTTAATTGTAATGTAACACTATTGAGTTGTTTTTGTTTGTCACCACATGTGAAGGTGGAACTCCACTGAATTTATTTGGCAAAGGTTTGGTCATTATCACCCTGCAGAGAAAAGGAAGCTCAAATGTTGTACTCACCTGGAATATGATTAAGTACATAGAAGCCAGGCCTGACTTTCCATGCAGAAGAATTTTACTATATGTGGTTAAAATGGATTTGGGGTATTCGTCCACTTCACATGAATGGAATCCTGTAGTTAAATTAATCCATTCATATTCTAACTGCTTCATCCAGTGCAGGGTCGAAAGGATACTGAGTTTACCTGCAGTATTATGTGCTTATTGCCAGCAGCCACATCACTCTGCAACTCACAACTGGCAACCCACTGAAGCTAAGCAGGTGTGAGCCTGGTCAGTACCTGGATTGGAGACCTCCTGGGAAAAACTAAGGTTGCTGCTGGAAGAGGTGTTAGTGGGGCCAGCAGGGGGCTCTCACCCTGCGGTCCATGTGGGTCCTAATGCCCCAGAATAGTGATGGGGACACTATACTGTAAACAGGTGCCATCCTTCAGATGAGACTTAAAACTGAGGCCCTGACTCTCTGCGGTCATTACAAATCCCAGGGTGTTTCTCGAAAAGAGTAGGGGTGTAACCCCAAAGTTTGGGCCAAATTTCCCATTGGCCCTTACCAATCATGGCCTCCTAATAATCCCCATCTATGAATGGGCTTCACTACTCTGTTCTCCTCCCAACTGATAGCTGATGTGTGGTGAGCGTTCTGGCGCACTATGGCTGCCGTCGAATCATCCAGGTGGATGCAGCACATTGGTGGTGTTGGAGGGGAGTCCCCATTACCTGTAAAGTGCTTTGAGTGGATTGTCCAGAAAAGTGCTATATAAGTGTAAGCAATTATTATTTATTATTATTAATCTTCATTTAAATGAATTGCCTTGAATAGTTGATTGAAAGTAATTTATGTTTTAATCTTAGTATTACACTAAGTACTTGTCTTGGGATGTGTGTTACGATATTTATTTTACATGTGAATGTAAGTAAAATTTTAATTTTTAAAGTATACTTTAACAAGCTTTGAGCACTTAAAAAGCCAACTCCTTGAAATTATTTAGAAGGCAACTTATCAGGTGGCTGTGTGTGGGTTAATCAGAGAGAATGGATGAGTTTGGGCTGCAGGGGACTAAAGACTAGATAAGCTTGTCTGAAGTTGTTGTTTTTTTCTGTATGCTATTTTTGTTCATCCTTTCTTTAATGCAGTGTTAATAAATACATTATTTGTGCACCTGCTGTCCCTGTATTCTGTGCTTTTCTTCTATAAAGCTTTCTCCTTCATTGTCCAGTCCAGACACTCCAATATAAATATAGCAGTGTTATTTTACATTTAAGTTTATAGAGTTTACATTTGTGTTTTAAACAGAGACTGTTTAGTATTCTGTTGGTGATTTTATTGCAAGGATATTGATATCCTCCAGCCCAAGACTACTTTCAAACTTTACTTGGCTAATCCTTAGGGTCTGAGCCTATCCAGCAAAGAGGCATCAATAACCATAAGGCTGTCTTTCTGGATGTACAGAAGTTGTCCCACCACCTTATATTAACTTGAAAACAGACTATAACCTTTTATAAACTTCATTTTGATTGAACTAACTAATTCAATTGCAATTTTTTTTATATACAGTAGCTTCAAGATTCTCCTTCTATTCCACTTTCACTGAGAGGGATCACAACAGCCCCTTTTCTATCTTCCACTAAATGTTCAAACCATTTAAACCATTTTGGCTAGTTGGTCCAATTTATCCTTGCTATTTCAAGTTTGATGTTGTCCCAGCTACTCATGCTGTTAAATGAGGTCCATCAAGCACTTATTCTGATATTAAAATATGGATATGTGTAGCATTGCTCAGTTACGGTCTTTTCTCTTTCTAATGCTGAAATAATGATAATGCCTTTATTTTTAATTAAAATTAAACCACTTTAATGCCATAGCTTTATGTAGTGGATTAGCTACTAAACTCTTAAATAAGCTTCAGTATGTCCAGAATTCTGTGGCTTGTGAACTAACAAAAAATATTTTACCTAAGCATTAATACTTTTCCCTTTCTGTGTAAATAGTATGGAAATTTAGACTGAATTTATTGTAATTACAATGTTAACCTGGAGAATATATTTTCTGGCTTTGGAACTTGGTCTAGAATTCTTTAAGACTTCTTTCCTGTAGCTTCCCATAGAATTTAGTCTGCTATTCGGATCATTAGCTTCACCGGGCATGTCAGGGGAGCGACATGAATGCAGGCATTGCAGCACCATCCTACTCCCACATACCTTGGAGTGATGCTTGCCTGCCAGGAGCGCTGCTGGTTCTACATGGGGCACTGCTGCTACCACCCTCCTATGTCCCCCTATCTGACCAAGATCATCACTGTAAGATAGGCTGCTAGGGCAATAGGATCCTATGCAGGACTCAAGACAAGAGAAAGACACTAAGCAGATACGCTAGGCAAAAACGAAAACCAGGAGGCAGGTGAGTAGGTCTGAACATGGAGAGACAAGGAGGAAGCAACAATCCAAAAACACTAGGCGAAATCGAATCCAGGAAGCAGGCGAGTAGGTCAGAACACGGAAGTACAAACGAGGAAGCAGCAAACCAAATCACAAGGCGAAACCGAAAACGAGAAGTAGGCTAGGAGATCGAAAACCGGAGAAAAGCAAGAGATAAATGCACACTAGGGAGCTCGAAGAGAATCCACAATAGTGAGCGGGGAAGTGAGGAAAAAGGGGAACTAAAATAGAGACGGGAGAGAAAGGTGATTGGTGTTTACTTGCGGCGTGAGCTTGTTTTACAGGGTGTGCGCGTGGGAATGCAAGAAGGGAGTGAGGGGCGAGTGGAATGCGTAACAATCACATACTCCCAGAGTAGACACCCAGCTGAATGCCACCAACTGTATCATCTATGGAACCCTGTTCTCCATTCCACTCTTCTGGCTCCGTGTCCTAGCAAACATCACTCCTCCACACATCCGATAACCAACAAAATGCTCACAAAGTCTAAAATGCTCCTCACCTGCCATTACATGAGGACATATTTAATATGTATTAATATGTATTATAATATATAATTTCTGGAACAATCCTCCCCAACAAGTGTTCAATGCAGACTCCACCTGGGTTTAAGAAAGGGATTCACTGGACTTCACAAAAAAGCACCTCATCACATACCCTACCCAACATCCTCCCGGCTTTCACCTTCCAAGAAGAGTGGTCCACTCTAAACTGCTTTAGAACTGGTCATGGTCCATGTCCTGCCTGGCTCTATAGATGAGGAAACTGTGCAGCCCTCTTTGTCTCTGTGGGATGGAGCAAACTATGCAGCACATCCTAGAGCACTACCCACTCCACAGAGTCGGTGGACTACTACACACCCTCCACACAGCTGGACCCTAAGCTATCACTTGGCTCAGGAACTTTGCATTCACTAAAAAATAATAAGTGAATAGGTTGCTAAAGGGTAAAGTAGCTGCATCCCACCCAGAAATCCCCTGGTTTTGTCTACTGACCATCAACCATCATTCTACACTGCTTCCAGACCTTATTTTCTGGGAAAGAAAAACTAAAGAAGAGAAGACTTTATAAATATTTTTTTCAGTCCAGTGTCTCAAATTGCAGTAACAAGTAAATTGCAGTCTACTTTTGCTTCAGACACGTGGTTAATTTTTCTATACATTGTTAAAATGTTCTTCTCTTCATGCTATATTAATATAGTCTTATATATGAATATAAGTTCATTTTTAATTGTTTACATTTATCTGACATCAATATTGTCTTTATTATACAGATGTGGGTCCAATCTGTATAAGACAAATGTGCCCTAGATTTAGGTTAAAATATATTGTCTTACAGGTGTTGAGTTTTAATTTACAGTATATGACACTATGTTGAGTGGGCAAAATGCTGTGTTCAAATTTTAAATTATTCTTTTTATTACATGGAGTCAAAATCATGTATTTTGCCTTGTCATCCGTGACTTATATCACACTGAATATCTGATATGTAAAGGCAGCAATACCACTGAGGTGTATAAATGTGCTCATTCAGCTGTGATCTCAGTTGTATGTTTGCTCTTTGACATCTTCTGCCAGAACCAAGATTTCAATTACCACCTCTCCTCTGTTTGTCGTTGTCCCCCTGTTTGTCACATTTCAGTTTGTGTAGCATTTTGCTGCCCTTTATTAAACTTGTACATCTTATGTCATCAATGTCTGGTAATGCTACTTTAATGTTAAAGTGAATTTTTCAGAACTCATCTTTTTGTACTCTAATTTATACAATGCAGACAACAGGAAAAACATACCTGTATTATTTCAATTTTTGAAACACAAATCCTGAGCTACTGAGTTTGAATGCCTTCTGATTTAAAAAAGGCCAATGCAAATGAAAGGCCAAGAAAATGTTAAAGACAATGTACATTTATTTATATGCATAAGGTACATTTGATTGTCAAGATTTCTTATAGTGTGTACATTTCTCTGCTCATGGACACTAGGGAGTGGGGAGTAGAATGCCAAATTATTGTAATGGACATGCTGCCTGGTCAACTCTAAGAAACCTTAAGAAACTTAAAAAAGTCACGGTAAATGCCTATCTGGAAACAAGCATCTGTACTTAGGGATCTAAATGAACAGTTCTCTCCTTCCAGTTCATGGAAATGGACTATACATTCAAACAGTTCATTACAATACATATCATGACTTGATCTCTGAGTGAGTATGTCTGAGACATGAGTCACTAGAAGAAGTCAAATCACGTTTGACTAAATATGTTAGGCATTTTGCCAGCAGCACAAAGGTGAAACGGGCTGTTTGCAAGTGAAAGAGTAATGGAGACAGCTAATTGATTTCTTCAGTGTTGCCAGGTTCTCTGTTAAAGCACAATACATGTTATGCATCTTCAGCATCTACAATATATTGAAGACTATTACGTGAAAAATATGTCTGTTTTTTATGTTAAATTTACATTTTGATGACATTCAGGCAAATCATTGAAAAAACTGACAGAATCTCTAGGATTGATTAAAATGGAAAAAGAAAATTAGACCAATTGACATCCTCCAAATTGACAAGATAAGAGAAACAAAATAGCCTTTTTTAATCTCTCTCTCTTTTTAAGGTCTTGTTCTGTACCCCTATTTAAAGTTGTCAGTGTGGTTCATAAGACTGTTTTTCAAAGCTCTTTTTCAAAAAGGTAAGATGAAGACAAATATTAAATGAATGATTCAGAAATCGATATAAACTACTTGCTGTCAATGGGTGCCAGGTAAGAAGAAGGTGACAACACTGCAGTTTTCCAACAATCCAAGGTGTTTATTTAACATCTGCCAAATAGGTCTAGTCCAGATTTCACAGTGCTTGTGCAAATATACTGTATATACAGTGATGACCAAGTGCTGAAAGCTCCAATGTCAAGAAAACAAAAATAATCTATTTCTAATCCCTCTGAAAGGAACTACCTTCTCAGGACAGAGTTAAATGTGTACATGATGAACTTCATCCCTCTCCCACTCTTCATTTGTTTACAGGTTATCCATTCACTTTAACTCACAATATTTCTATGTATCAAATAAAAGCAAACCACAATAATTGAACCACTAATATGTTTACACTCATTCCCATTAACCCATATGTGTTATAAACCCAGAGTTGAGTATGTGAATGAAATGATCAAGCTGTCTAATCCTGTTCCTGGAGGGCGGATGTGTCTGCAGGTTTTCTATGTTTCTTTAAAGCAGAAGTACCTGAAAAGCTGACAAATGTTGTTAAATTGGTTCAAATAAATCACAAACGGGCTGCTTTAGGTCATTAGAAGCTGAGCTGGAGTGACAATGTACAGACACTCGAGACCTACACTGTACAGGTCCTGGAGCAGACACTCTTACAATGCAGCAGGGATCTCTAGTCCTGATCCCGGAAGGCCAGGGTATCATCAATACTGACTTAATTGGATCAGTTTAACAGCTTCTTCCAGCTTTTGAAAAGGAAAAGGAGGTTAGCTGTCCTCCATACCACTAGATGGAGTTCTTGCAGATTAAGATGACAGTGTTTACCAGCAATAACTGTCCTTAACCACTGAGAGGCCTACGTTCTGGTGCTGTTTGTAATATAAAGCAATTGAGTTAGTTTAGGGCAAAGATTCGCAAATAACATCAACTTAACAGTATTGTAACAGATATACTGTAATTATATTTTCTTTGGAGGGGTTGCTGGGGAAGATGGATGTTTGGAAAAACAGGTAAGTTTATATTGTAACGCAACGGGGGCTCAGGCGGGCGCCCTTGCCGCATCTGGTCGGCCCCATCCCGACTGGAGGCTCGAACCCGGGACTTCCGCGTCTCTCTGCAGCGACCTAGCCCCGTGAGCCAAAGAGAGATCTCTCAACAGCCCAGTAGCTGTGGTCCTGCTATCACAGGGAAGGGCGGTGACGTCACCCGCTCTGGTACGCCGGCTCTTACACAGCGCCTGTCGGCCGTAAGCGTTACAATATTTATTTAATGTGATGAGGTTGGTAGTGGTTTGAATATAAACAAAGCTGTCTGACCAACATAAAAGCTGTTTGAGGATTCCCATCACAACAGGGCTCCACTAATCTAACTGAGAGTGTTAAACACGCATCCTTTAGTGTTCCTCAGTAACCATACTTAGGAATTCAAGAAGATGATGATCTGCTTCATTCTTGACTTGTTATTGATCATTTTTTAGGCTTTAAAAAACTGTTGTGTTGACAGACTAATATACCCCTTCACCAGAGATTCTCTTGGTTTGCGACAGTCACAAATCGAATATTTATGCACATATAGCATTCTACACACTTCAAAATATATGCCACACTACTTATGGTCTTTTTTTCTTTTTTTGTGGGGTGGGGGGGTGTCAGGGTTTTTTTTTAAATAGGTATTATGTAGTCAAGGCTGCTAGTGCAGCACATGTGATACAAGTGATCTGATACTGGATTTGAACTGCAGTCTCAAACAAACTTCCAAGCATCTGATTCTCACATGTCTAGTACATCTGTTATTGACAATGTGATAAACAACAACAAATGCAACAATATCTGAAGCACTTAAGCACTTAATCCAAATTGCTTTTATTATTAAAACATGGATCAGGTAAAGAAAAGAGTAAAACAACATCTTGTAGACCAGTCTAATTATAAGGGAAATGCGAACCTCAATTTCACAATTTCCTTTACACATATGTAAAGTCATTACTCTTAGGTGTGAGAATGCACTTTAATATCAATATTTTTCCGCCTCATTTCTAGTCATATGATGCAAAAGGCAAAGACTGTCGCTCCAGAGAGGAAGTATTTGAGCTTAAAAAGTATGGTGAAAAGGATTTATAATTATAGCCTTAAACCCTAATTAAAAATAATGGTAGAACATTACCATCTCTAGCTATTGATTAGAATTCGAGAGATTCTGCCAGCTGTGAATGCTTAAATAAGAGAACCCACAGGTTCTTCAAAAAGAGGAGTTTCCATCCCCTGACAGGTCTAAATTGTAGCAGAATTAATTATACAAATGCCTTGGCAGTAGCTCTTTGAAGTGTTGACTTTTGATCTCTCCATTGAATTGATAAACGGATCATAGCCTCATCACAGCAACTCGAAACTGTTCAAAGATTGGGAATATTTCCTACATTTTATATAATGTATTTATTCTGAAGCACAAGTCTATAAAAATTGAACCCTTTTCTTGCTAAGCATGATACATTATAAAGGTTAGGTCCTACAAATATTCAATACACTTAGGTTCTTATAACACATATAGAAAGCAATGGGATTTCTGTTTAAATGTTTTGAACATGTGGCACAACGTTTTTTCATGAGACTGTTGATTAATTAAAAAGTCTTCTAGCAGAAATATGTGAACATAATTGTCATAATAATAATAATTTTAAAATAATTATTAATGACAAATAATAAAAACTACTAATAAAAAATATTTGTACAATATCACCCTTGTCAAAGTGAATACAAGTCTAAAACCTAATGTGTCCTTGGACCCTTGGGGGGAAAAATGATTACTGAAATTAGCAATATGACGTTGTGGAATTTATGCTGAACAGAACAGTATCTTAGACGTACCTATCAAACACAATTTGAAAAAAATAGACATCAACGTATTTTTAATGTCTGAGGCATGATGCACTGTCAGAATAACCTCTGTTAAGCATTAATAATCCTGGAAAAGCTCATACACAAACATGTTAGCACAAGCACTTTGTTAATGTATCGCTGAGCGGTAAGGGTACCCTTAATCTGGACCAAAAGGATTCTTGTGCTACATGGAGCTTTTAGCAAAAGTTCGGTTCAAGGTCAAAATTTAATCTCGCCCACTTCCTCCTACGTAGGTAAAGCTATCACCCCTCTTGCCTTCCCCCGTCCACACCATCATCCCCTCGCAGCAGCACTCTGAATCATCGTTCATTTAAGTGGGGGGGGTCCAACTGCCCCATCCTCAAGGGACGGATTATAGTTTCTCCTCATCTAGGCAAGTTCCTCCCAATTAAACTCACTATTCAAATAACGCCTCTTCTTCGTGTTAATTAGAATTTGACAGAGCTATTGAAATGAGATCCCTCCCCTCATCCTCACACTTCCAGTGCCCAGATTGACTCGGACAATGCAGCTATGCATCAGACTCTCCACAATGTCTCCACACGGCATCTTTTGTTAGGTCTTTCAAGGGCAAAATGGCATCAGTAAATAAAACACTCCACTGCTCTCTCTGCCACTGCTTTCGGCCCACAGAAGACAGTTGTTTCATCGCTCAGTTGTCCAAATGATACCCCTCAATGGCTCTTTAACATTTTCATGCAGACTGTTAGTTGCATGCTGCTGATGCACTGGTTATTTATAATAATAATAATAATTGCTTACACTTATATAGCGCTTCTCTGGACACTCCACTCAAAGCGCTTTACAGGTAATGGGGTCTCCCCTCCACGACCACCAATGTGCAGCATCCACCTGGATGATGCGACGGCAGCCATAGTGCGCCAGAACCACACACCACACATCAGCTATCAGTGGGGAGGAGAGCAGAGTAATGTAGCCAATTCATAGATGGCTATCTATCTATGGGGAGGCCATGATTGGTTAGGGCCCATGGGAAATTTGGCCAGGACGCCGGGGTTACACCCCTACTCTTTTCGAGAAACGCCCTGGGATTTTTAATGACCACAGAGATTCAGGACCTCTGTTTTATGTCTCATCCGAAGGACGGCACCTGTTTACGGTATAGTGTCCCCATCACTATAATGGGGCATTAGGACCCACGTGGACCACAGGGTGAGCGCCCCCTGCTGGCCCCACTAACACCTCTTCCAGCAGCAACCTTAGTTTTTCCCAGGAGGTCTCCAATCCAGGTACTGACCAGGCTCACACCTGCTTAGCTTCAGTGAAATTCTATTTATTTCTAGAAAGTCATGCTGTAGCTACTGCAGACAGAAAATTATTACACAGATGGATCAGACAGATGGGAGGAGTTTTCTGGACAAGTTCAATACTTGTTGAAGCAGAACTTCTCATTTTCCAGAACCCTTTCTTATAGACAGGCTACATTCCATCCTCCTTCCTGAAGAAGGCTCCACGGCTGAAACGTTGTGTTTTCTTTCTTCATATTTCAGCATGGAATAAACCTGTTCCTTGTTCCTTTACATTCCATCATGCCAATAGCAACCAGGTGATATTTACTTAATGATTTGGCCTTTTAATATTCTAATCTCTAATGACTAGACTTAATTGGAAGTTATACTGTATCCCTAATACAAAATACTTAGCTGTTTTATGAAACCACACAATTCTGAATATTCAGGGTAAAACCAATCAATCTGCAAACTGAAAATTCCTCACTGCCTGCAAATGTGACAGTATTCAGGGAATGTGGATGCCATTTTAATTGTTTTTTTTTTTTTCAAATTAATTTATTTTCCTTATTTTGCATGGCAGTGCAATCAAAGGTTATACTAACTGGAATTTGCTCATTGTCTTATTTTTGTAATGAGAAGTATCCCTACAGAAGTGTTACTGTTATGTAAATAGAAATTCAGCAAAAACAGTTGTGAGTTATAATAATAATAATTGCTTACACTTATATAGCGCTTTTCTGGACACTCCACTCAAAGCGCTTTACAGGTAAAGCACTTTACAAAAAAGTTTTGATTTTTGATTCATAATATAGAACATCTGTACTTAGCAAAGTAGTGCTGTCTTAGTATTTGTATACACAAATTTGGTATATAGTGAATGCTGTAAATGCCTATGTTGGTTGTAATGTTCATAAATCATAATCACCAAAAATGACATTTTATTCCTTTGGGAAAAAAACACTTTGTGGACTTTGGTCACAGACTGCATGAACAAGAAGAGACTGGTTTCACCTTGATATTTTAAACAATGTCGTGTTAGAAGCATATGAAATTAAATTTGTTGCTTCCAAACAAAAAACGGGAAAAAGGACACCTTAAACCTTATGAGTCTGGACCACATTCAGGTGTGAGCATTTTTATATTTTTTTCTGAAGCCCTTATAGAACCTCTGTACAAGATTGGAAATCAAAGCAATTCCTGCAAAATGTCAGCATCTGTCAGTGCCTGTGAGAGGTTTCAAAAAGTTTAGTACTAAACACAGCAGATAGAGACTCACTGTAATTCCCAAGGTGCAAGTTGCCACCAAAAGCAGCTCAGTCTGTCCTTCTGAGAACTGTGCCAATACAATCAGCCTTTCTTCCCATCCTCAGCTGAGCTCTGGTGCTTAATTGGTTATCTTAGCAACAAAGCGATTCAGGAAGCAGCTACAAGCTAGCACATGGCTGTCAGTTTTAGTCTTTTTCCTCCCGGAAAAAAATAAAACAAGTAAAAGTGACATTGTGGTTTAATATCCTTTGGAATACAGAAGGCAGCCTTGCAGCTGGAGATAGAAAAGCTGTTTCCAAACAGATATAAATAGAGTCTCCCAGAGTTGTTTGGGAAAAGAAACAAAACTGGATAGTCCTGAAATAAACTGAGTTCCGCAGAGTAATATTTCAATGTTGTCTTTCATGGCTAGAAAACAGACCTACTAGTTTTTATTCAGTTCTAGGAAAATGTTGGAAGTTTTCATTTTTACCTGAAAATTAACACCAAAAAAATCTTAATCAACCCAAACTCAGTGGTCCAATTATTACTATTGTGATCATGATTAGGTTTTGGCCATAGGATATAGCTCTTAAGATTTATGCGTAGGGAAACAACAAGGGATCAAAGAAACAATAAACCTGTGCTTTGATCTTGTACAGACTAATGCAAGCCACAACAAAAATATTTCAACAGAATAGAGTTTTAAAAGTTTTTGGCTTGAAATGTCTTGGGATCTTGGTTTTAATGCACAGGACTTTAAGGGACAGTTCAGAGCCACATAGAAATTTAGATCAATATGAAATTCAAACTTTTCACCCCTCAGCAGTCCTATTTTATGATTGTCACAGTGTTTGAGTTGACCTAAGCATAAAATGAACTTTTGCACATGAAATAACATCTTTATCTAACGTGCACTGCATCTAAAGTATTTCTAGATTTATAATTTTACAATTTTTTATAATTTTAGGGTTTGTTTTGACAATTTCTTTATTATGGAACTCAGTCTGGCAGAGGTGTGTGAAGAATTAAGTTTGATTTAAAATATGATAACCTTGCACATATGAAGTCACTCTGAAGCATACATTTCTAAAATGAGGTCCACAATATTAGATTGTGTTATCGGTGGGAGAAATGACATTGACTCTCACCTTGAAGGTTCTGGAATAATGTTCTTTTAGCCTGCAACCCTTGGGATTTTGATCTTCCCTATATACATTGCTTTTAAATAAGTAATTCAATGTTAAATATAGTTTAGCCTTTCTGGAAATTAAATAAGGAAACACAATGACAGTTTGATGTAAATATATAAAGCAGCAGTGTGCTTCAGTATTGGATAATTAATATTAACACTTTTTTAGGTACTGTAGATGGAGGTATCTCTACTTTATTCAAAATGTTAGTACACATTTCATTATTATTATTCCTGGGTTTGTGTTAGCAATGTTTAACGCAAGGGTCCTGCAAATTTACAGCTCTGAAAGCTTTGCAGTTATACAAAGAAAAATAAGACTAGAGTATGAAATTATCAATGCTAACAAGTAGATTTTTTAAAGTTTTTTTTTCTAAATTACCCCAAAATTCAGTTATTCTGATAATAGTGAAATAATAGTTAACCTTGCTAACAAAAGATGCAGGTTTTATGTAAATTTGAGGAATGCTGGAGTTCCTTGTGAATTCTGAAACAGGGCTGATGCAATTAATTCAGTAGATTCCAGGCTTTTAAAATGCACCTATTAGCCTTTGGATGTTTTTGTTGAAGCCAGGTCCCAGTTTTCCTATTTATGCATGGTAGTCAACTCACATCTGTTATTAATAACAAAAGAGTACAAAAGAGATGTTTTCCATTACTCTAGGTATGACTCAAATTAACCTTGTCATACAAGTAAAATCACATAGCATTAACATTCTAGTCTGCATGCCTTGATCTGCTTGTTATGTTAGGTCCTTTGCAAGGTAAATCACCAAAACAAAACAATGAGTTTTTCTGGATGGCTGCTAATGCAAGAAAATGACATTTCTGCTGTCTTGTTTTTCATTTACAAGATTCATTCTCTTCACCTAAAGTAACAGTAATAATAATAATAGCCTTATTCAAATTGTAAGTGGGAGTTTAAAGCCTGCTCAGCCTTAAATGTGAGCTTTGTCTTGACAGTTTCTGATGCCATAAACAATAGTGCCTCAATGAGTCGTTTTATTTTTTTGTAAATATGTTTTATTGAGCCTGCATTCAGAGGAAAATGCTTGCCTTGAACATGTGTTGTTTTGGCTTTAAACCGCAATCAAGATCTTACAAACCCAAAGTAAAAAGAGAAGAGTTGTTTACCAGCACAATTTCACACCTCGTCATTCCTCTCCCCTAGAAATCACTTTCCATGTTCTTCCCATGCTGGCATTCTCAATAAAATCACAATGAATGAGGGCACCAACAGGCCCACAAAACTAGTTCTTCTTGTTTGTTTTCCTAATCAATTGTGATTCAAACATTCAGCGCTGTTTGACACATAGAATGTTTTTACATGCTATCAGCTTGACATGGATCAACACAGCAGCAACAATCTATTTGATTGTGCTGTATCAAGTAGTTTGCATATTAGCTTATAAATGCCAGCAGCCCTGTGTGCAGAAAATTATATTACCCTTTAAATGCATACTCAGAACCTCCTGTGTGTCTCCAACATTCACAAACAACTGAAGTGCATCAAACTGTAAGTATGAAGCAAATAGATGCCCTTAGTTTCTAAATAGGAATTCACACTTTTTTAGGTAGATGGAGGTACAGTATCTCTGCTTCCTTCAAAACGTGAGCATGCTTTTGATTATTATTATTCCTGGGGTTTTATTAGCACAGTACAATATTTGGCATATGATAATGGCACATATAGCTCTTCAGGAGTACTTTCATTATGAGTATGTAGCTGCATCAGCATGCATAGGCTGCAAAGGAAAAGGTAAAGGTAATACAGTACTTCAATTACTGTAACATTGACAATACGAGTGGCAGGAGTACCACTCTGTATCTAAAAGCCGCTCAGTGACTTTTGAAAAACACAGAAAAAACACTTTGCCTAAATAAACATGTTTTTCTCTATGCTTAGCTTCTTTAAACACAAAGTGCAATAGAAATAATTAACCACGATGAGAGGGGGAGGGAGGGGGGTTACATTATTTACTATCCTTTTATATTTATTTACCACCATTGTTCTTTTATCAGCACAGGTAAATGTATTGCAGTCTTGGCACATGTTTCCCATGCCTTAAGGTTTTTTCTTGTTTTAAAAGAACTCAGGAAAGGCTACCAACAAGAGTAAAGCATATTTAATTACAGCTGCATGCCTTGTATCCTGGAGACGTACAGTTCAGATCATTACATAATCCGCATTGCATATCAGAGTGTGTTTAAACCTCAAGTTATTCAAAAACTGTGACATTGAGAAAATGAACGTACCTGACCTTGACAATAATGCTGTGTGGAGTAAGCACATTGTTTTATACCCCATTTCATAATTGATTTCTCAGTATTTATCTGCTCCTTTCAGGCTTTTTGTGCTCTCCTCACGCTCTTAAAATAGCCTTTAACCTTGGTCTTCAGCAGTTAAGATAACATCCCTATGTAACAGACAAAAAAAATCTTTCAGTAACATAATCCCTTATTTATGAGCACATCACTTTCTTGTGGAGCATATTGGAGCATACAGTATAATGTGAATTGTAATGGCAGTGGTGGAAACAAATTCCTATTCCACAGTTACGTACATGAATCTTGCTGGGCTTTAACTGTATGTTTCTGTTTAACCGTCTGTTTCACTGAGGCTTGTCTAACTCAGCTTAAATATGACTAATTTAGGTAATTACACTACCCTACAATTTGAGTCTCATTTCATTGTCCTCAATAGATAAGATAAATACTATGTTTTCTCTACTGGCATATAATTACCACCATGCACTTCAAAGCTTCAATTCATTTTCCTTACCTAAACTCCTCTACAATAAAAAAAACTCATAGGAGCAAGAACAAATTCCCAGCCTATCCTAGACAAGCCTATCTTAAACTTTGTGCACACTGTAATTGCTGCTATGAAAAGGGTTACGTTCTTTTTCTTTTAAGATTAGTGTACCTAATAATACAATACTCTTGTGTTTGAGGGGTGTACTGAAAGGACCCTAAGCTTCAAGGTATTCTGACAGCAGAATCAACATTAATGATGAGGGTAAAGAAAATAAAAATAAATTAAATATTTATTATTAAGTTGGAGAGAGTCGATTTAACACACCATTAATATTTCATTGTAGTTATTACATTAGAACAGTAACAATGGGGTCTATTATTAATGAAACGCATTACATTGATAGAGAAACTAAACTGTGTTTAGGGGGTAGAGTTTAGCTTAATGCTTCTGGAATTACAAAAATGGGCTCTTGCTCTTGGGCGTGGCTGACTTTGCAATTACTAGAATAAAACCTGGTCTGCTCTCAAATTTAGCCTAGAATGACAGCAGCAGAATCTGTTTCTTTTGAAAACTTCAGTGTGGTCTTCACACCAGAACAGCACATGGCCTATAAAAGCCAGTTAGTGTATGGTATTTAATTGGATATATTCACCATAAGTCTGCTAAGGAGACATGAGAATTTATAAACTGTATCATTCAGAGCTACTTATCTTACAAAAGCATAAGCATATATTGAACCCTGCATTATGAGAGCATTATGAGATTAGTGCAATTAATCAAGATTAGATCTTTGAAAGCATTAGCCATATTAATGGCTAGATTAATATGCCAACCTGCATAAGTCTTAAATTTCTTGAAAACTTACAATCAAAGCATTTTCTTTCTTTTATAAAGAGGTAATGAGGAGGTGGTACTTGTAGTTACAGTATGTGGCAGTAAGTCCCGGGGTGGTTACAGACATTATGAAAATATAAGTTGGGCACAAAAGTACCAGTTTACTTCAGAGTCTTGTGCAATAAAAAATATTTACCAAAGAGAAAACACGACACAATTATCAAAGATTCATCAACTGCAATTTCTCCAAGGAATTTCTCACTAACAGTTTTTAAATGTACTGAGTTACAATATTATTATATTCACCTATAAACCAAATTGTGTAACAGCACACAGACAAGGATGCACTCACCACAAAGATTTGACTGCTGCACCATGAATACCAGGTTAAACACTTTAAATCCCACCCCAGCCTCCTCTTCATAGATGGGGAAGCCTCCATTTACACCAGAGGTGAGCCATGGTCTGTATCCTCGATCTAGACAAAATGGTGGAACTTACAGGAAACAACCTTGTTTCCTGTCCTGTGGATCCTCAAGAGGTTAGATTAGTACAAACAACAACCAATACACAAATGCATTTACAATAAAAAGCAAAACATATATACAACAATATTATGCCCTTTGTTTAAATATTACCTTGGAATGACATATGAAGTAAATAACAAGTACAAGAGATGAGAGACATCATGAGAGATCATGCAATTAGCAGTGCAACAGCCCTTCATCACAGTACTTCAATGTTATGGGCATTGTGAAAGTTGTAGCTTATTATTGTTATTCCAACATTAGATTAAGGACTATTCTATAACTGTGTAGGTAGTGATAAAGGTGCAGCACTGGTTCCTATAAGCTCAATCATAGCAGTGACACTACGTTAAGAGTTCAGTTTCTGTAAGTGGTATCTCACTTTTAGAAGAAAGAACAATAATGTCTGTGATTCCCAAACCCAGCCCTCTAGATAAAATGTGTCTTATACAGTATTTTTTTTCATGTTACAGTGGTTCTTTTAACACTCAAAAACAGAGCTGACCACTGAACAGGCAGCAAGCATTCAATTCTAAGGAAGTTGTACAGTGGTTTCATAATGGAGTCAGGCCCGATTGGGACATGTTTACATATAGAGCATCAGGGAAGTGAATATTCACTAAGACTGGACTTTTAAAATGCATTGTGAAGGACTTTGTTTTTGTCCCCCAGGTAAAACATTTAAATAGTAGTAACCTGAGGCATCATATCACAACTCATCCCCAGCTGGGATTTAATCACTATCTCTTTTAGGCATACTCTCCACCACAGCCACTCAACCTTCATCCATTAGCAAAGAACCGGGCTTGCCTCATGAGAGAATGCAATGCAGTTGAGTGTCCTGGAGTCTTGATACTATAAAAGGCTCGGTAAATGATGGCCAAGACATCACTTTTTTTGTAGAACTTGGGATGTCAGAGATGTCAGTCTTGTTTGTTTTGTTGAAGACAGGCCCCTGGAACCACACTGCAGTGTAGTCAGGGCAGCCACAAGAGGGCAACAAAGCTTGCATAAGTACAAAAAGTTTTTTAACTATTAAGTTCATAGTTTAGTATACTAGTTTCAACTATATGTAAGTGGTTAAAATATTTTATGGAATGTCTGCAATGAAGGGATTTCAACATGGTTAAGTGTACGCTACTGCTCAGTTGCTGTGGTAGTGTAAGTTCCAGGTACTGATACTGATTTTTGTTTGCTATACTGTATGTACTGTATATAAAAATCTCTAACCAGTAACTCTTAAGCAAAATCCTCTACAGTAACCAGTAGATTGCACCATTTGATTTACACCTGAAGAAGGCTCCACAGCCGATACATTGTGTTTCCTTTCTTTTCAGAATGGAATAAACCCGTTACCTGGTTTGATTTATAACGCATATATAAAAATACGTTCTCTTCATTGTTGCAGGGAGTATCTTCTTCAAGCTTTTAGAGCCTAAAATTAAACACAGTCCTTTTTTTCCAAACACTAATCATCGAGACCTCCATCACTGGCACACATTGAGGAATGATCTTTTTTTTGTGCTGTTATTGTTGCTTTCCTGTATCATCAGCTTTTTAGCCCCCCAGCTCACTCGTTTTGTTATGAAATGTCAAGACTACAAGCCCAAGCAGAAACATACTTGATTTATTTTTCAACTTTTATTTTCAGATGTGTGCAGCGTAGCCCTCCTTGTGCTCACACCCTTCTGATTTGGGGCCATGCTGATTTTCTCTTACTGACTTGCATCATGACTTTTCTAAAGGCTTTACAGAATAGCACCAACGCTGAACATCTCATTCCCAGAATTGTGAGTGGGCTGCCCACATCCCCCAACTTGATTTCATCTTTAAAAGAAAAGAGAAAAGGTTTGATAGTCTTCATTTCCCCCTGAATAATCATTTTATCCTGCCGTTTGGAAGGTTATTACCTCAATAATACTGTAAATCGTAAAAGGAGCTATGCTTTATAGTCCCTCTTTTCATTTGGTATGTTCTTGTGAATGCACCTCTCTACAACACAAGAAATATTTCTTATTCTTACAAAACATTTTTTTAGCTTTACTTCATAATTTAAGCTTTTTTTTAACAAATAATGTAGCTTTGTTGCAGTTGCTATTTGTATGCTAAACTGCATAATATTGACCAGATATACAGTAAGTGTGATTGACCTGTGTGATTAAATGATGGCAGCTTCTGTTTCTTCTCCGCTTTCTTCCCTTGTTCCAACTAGTGTAAAGGCTATTGAGAGATTTGGCTATGCACAGTGCTACAGTATAGAAAATTAAGGTGGAGAGTTTATAATGAAATCTATAGCCGTGAAAGCCAACACACAACTTGCAAAGATTCACTTCCAGGCTCATGATGAGATGAGCAAGATGGTACAATGAATTATGGGGAGAATGTTAATTAGTTATCACTGTTTTACCATGCTGGCTGTTATAGTGGTTATCACTGCTGCTTCACAGCGTTGGGGGCCCTGGGTGCTGTCTTGGGTGGAGTGTGCATGTTCTCCCCATGTTCACATGTTTTTCCTCCATGTGCTCCAATTTTCTCCCACAGTCCAAAAATACACTGGTAGGTTAATTATACACTGTAAGATTGGCCCTGGTGTGAGTGTGTCTGTGTCTGCCCTGCAATGGACTCACGCACAGTCCAGAGTGCAACCCATTTTGCTCCCAATGCTTGTCTGAATGGGATAAGTGGTTGCATGATGTGAAAGTGATGTGATGTTTCACAATTCTGGAAACGGAACTGTTTAGTAAATGTTTTATTTATAGCAATATACAATACTTTTTTGGTTTCTATGATATTCATAGATTTTGGAGGCACAAAATAAGATTATGTAATGCTTTACCTGTTTTATTGAGCACTGATAATGTGACCAAATATAGACTAAATAGCTAAGTGTGAGTTATCTTATGATAGAACCATGAGCCCTAATTGACTATAGAAAATAGCATAGAGCTGAGAAGTACCTGTCTAGACTACATTCAGATGGAAATTAAAATAAGCAAGCTAATAATTTTGTTGTCAAATATTTATTCTGTGCTATTTTTCAGATACTATAAGTATCCCTTGGTTTCTTTACATATTTCATTTTATTAACATATTTAATTTCCTTTAACATATAAGGAACTTATAACATATTTAATATAACCTATAACATATAAAAAAACAACTTTTGGAAATCCACATTAAAGCAGTCCTTGTGGGTTTTTTTTTCAGGAGTAATAAAAAATACAAAAACAAACAAGCACCAAAGTAAGTTTAGTGAAAATGAAGGGGCTTCAGAGAAAGTCATTAATTTCCTGTATTGTTTTACTTTCCTAAGACCAGGGTGTCAAAACCTCTCCATAAGAGAAACTTTAAGTCCCTTGCATCCACACAGTGATGTCAGAATTCCCTTAATACTTTAACATGCGGTGTTCAGAAAACCTCTTCTCTACTAATGGATCGCAAAAAATACCAAAACAATGAAAACACCACAGGCAGAAAATGAGAAGTTTCACATTTTACAGATAGTTGCCATAACAGTGATCTGAAAGCCTTGTGTAGTGATTGAGTTCTGGCTCTTTTGTGCATGAGGCTCTGGTGGTGTACAGTATAATCTATATAACAGTGAATCTTGGGCCAAAGCATATTCTTAAAACTCCTTTGTCTTTGAAGCTGTCTTTCTCTCATGCGACCAGGAAATGGGCAGTCACTTTCTAGGATCTCAGCCACATTCAACTAGACATATTGTGCAATGAAGGAAGATTGTGCCAATAGCATCTAGCTATCATGAGAAAAAATATGAATTTATCATTTTAAACATTTTAATTTGACCCAGAATAGTATGCTCTTTGCAGCTTCTAAATATGCAAAGGTATTGAAAACAGCAGTCGTTTTTCCAAAGTGGTGCAGAATTAGTACAAACAAAACTGGTTTTATATTGAGTAGGACTGCAACATAAAGCCAAACTACAATAAATGAACCACAGTCCTTGTACAGTCCTTTGAAGAACTGGTCGTATTTCTTTTACTTTGATTCAAATTCCAATATTTTAAAGATTTTCCTTCTCTTTATTGAAAAACTTCATTAAATTCTTCATACATAGACAACCTTTGGCATATGTCAATGTGTGAAGTCTACAGCCAGGGCCAAATGCTTTAGCTTCCATTTATTTTATAAAAGCAATACTACTTCATAAATGCTGTGGCCAGACTTCAGATGGAAATGATTTGCTGGCCTTATATAATTCACTTTACGTGCTATATGTTTTATGTAATGAACATTCTATCTCTATTTGAATGCAATAATTCAGTCAGATGTTTACCTGCTTTACAGTTTGACAGTGATGTAGTGGCACCTAGATTGAAGTGTGGAAGAAGATTGTGTCTCTGCTGCTAAATGAAGCATCATTAAGCACAAACTGTTGCCAGGAAGATCTGCTTCATGATAAACAATGTTGATTAACACAACAATCCTTTCTAGGCTACAAGAACTAGAATATAACAAGTGTAGATGCACAGATTGTTATTGCACAGCAGAATATTACAGAGAAACTGGCAGCTTCCAAATACTATACGAGATAAGATGTTTTTTTATAGACTAGCTCATGTTAATAATATAAATGCGACAGCAGGCATAGTGCGCACAGTACACTCACCTCACATCAGTTACTGTACCAGCGGGGAGGAGAACTGAGTGATTATAGTAATCCCCATATTCATAGATGGGGATAATTTGGAGGCCACAACTGGTAAAGGCCAATGGAAAATTTGGCCAGGATGCTGGGGTAACACCCCTACTCTTTTTGAGAAACATCCTGAGTCAGGACCTCAGCTTTGCATCTCATCCCAAGGTCAGCACCTTTTTACAGTATATTGTCCTTGTCACTTTACTGGGGCATTAGGACCTACACAGACTCCCGGGTGACTACCCTCTACTGGCCCCACTAACACCTCTTTCAGGAGCAACCTTAGTTTTTCCTCCCATCCATGTACTGACTAGGCTTACACCTGCAGAGCTTCAGTGGGTTGCTAGTTGTGAGCTGCAGGGTGATATGGCTGCTAATATGCTAATAGGTTATGTGTGTTTATATTTATATTGACTGTATAAAAAAATACACTAATTAAGATTGTGCTTGCTTTTGCTCATTTGTAACAACTCAGAAATGGAGCTCTCAACTGAACATAATAGCCATCTCTTCCACTCATGTAAAAATTTAGCTGAACCCTTCCTCCTGGGTAGATCTCTTATGTAGTCTCAGATGTTTAGTATTCAGAGGAAATCCCTAAATCCTGAGATAAATCCATTATATGAGAACTGTGGAACACACCATTATGAAAAGCTAACATAAAAAACAACTACTGTACATGAGCCTATTATTTGCAGTTTTAAAAGGCCTTCTCTTGTATACAAATAAAAATGTATACAAAGCTCTACATACAGTATATGGAAACTTTGTAAAAAATTCAATGTACGTAATGTGTCAAAGTAAACGTGTCCATATTTAATATGAAAATAAGAAATTTTGGAAATGTGCTATGTTTTTAAGTTTAGTTTATTGTTTTTAAAAAAGAGAACTACTGAATATTTTTTCTGATGTTATATTTTGTCACAAATACCTGTACAGTATATTATACTCATGTACAATGTGCAATAGATGAGTATTCTCTTCTACAGGATGTCATAGTGACATTTGTAGGTGTTGCTGTTCACATAATGTACAGATGCAATGCTAGAAGATACCTTGTTATGTTCTGTACAAGGTGTCAGTTCTAAAAGATACAATTTGACATTTATTTTCTTTCCAAAGCTAAATTACTAAAATGACTAAATCACTGTAGAAAGGCAAAACAAATGCTAATATTTTTTTAATACAACAAGATATGTTAAATTTATATTACTTTAAATAAAACAAGGTGTTTTGATTTATGAGTCACTTTGTGAAATAATAAACAGTTTCATAAACATTTCTTTTTACAATTTTACAGCTTCAATTGGAAACTTTAAGTGGAAAATTATATCCAGATGTATTGTTGGTTTTTTTTTTTTTCGTGTTGTTATAGAGTGTTTCATTATTACAGACTTTGGCAAAAATAATGAGATTAAAAGATTAAGATGCAGGACCTACGATAGAAGCCTGAGAATGCCGACACAGTCACAGTGAAGAGGAATTGTCTCAGTCTGGTGCCACTTTATTACAAAATGGGTAATTGTGACATTAGACACTTATACAATGCTCTCATTAAATTACTGATAGGATACAACAGTAGATGATGGAAAAATGGTAATGGTAAAATGCCTGCATTATTCAAGTAAATAATTTTCTCAGTGCACTACAGAAAGGGGAACTACAGTCTTGTGGGTTACTAGGTAGAGCAAACAAGGATAAGCTCACTAGTGTCACATATATTTGGCCAGAATTCAAGTGCAAACAGTCTGTCATTTCACAGTGTACTTCTGTATAACCTCAAATATCCCTCAGCAGTAACAGAATGTGCCAGGCTCCGAATGTGAAAGAAAAAACAACAGAGAATGGTGTGCGAGGGCAAAGTAAATATTAGACGTTCTTAAGAACAGTAGCTTTCAGACAGAATATGTCATGCTATGTCAAACATTTCCCGATAATTTACTGACCTAAAAATGAGAAAGCCAGCAGACCAAAGTTATGACTTCTAATTTTGTTCCATGTTAACTATTGATGTGGGATAAAAGAAAATCTGTTTTGAAAAAGATGGGCATGAAATAATATTTAAAGGAAATAGAAGTCAGTTGTCCACTGATCTGGATTCTCAGTGCCATCGGTACAGTAATAAAAAAACTATCGATAAACTCGTTGATAATTGCATTACAGCGAAGAGAAAACAAAACCTGAAAATGCTGATTGATGAATATGAATTTTAAGCCCATGATGAAGGAATATGAATCCCACTACCCTAGCTTCCAGGATATAACAGAAGCAATAAATGCAATATTGATAAATCTTGCAAACCTCTTAAATTTGTCTCCCTCCTATTTTAAAAAAATATATATTTGATTTATTTACTTTCTCCTTATCTCACAATGTGGCAAATTTCATGACACTGATGTGTTTTACCACTTTATCCCTTTTATCAAAATAAACTACTTTTAATTTGATCAAAATAAAAAATAGTGAAAAAACACAGATCAAAAAGCTTGTGTGTATGGGCATGGTTACAGTTTCAAGTAGCACATTTATCCAGCATTGAACAAGTGAACGCAGTACACTAAGATAACTTACATGACTGAAATAATTTGATTTTATTAAAAAATGACTGTAAATAAAGGAGTTTTGGTGGTAGACTGGTGCTGGATAATGTTGTAAACCTGAATACAGGATCTGAAGGCAAATGACAATTTGTCATTTGTGTACATTATAGCTTGCGATTGTCATAATTAGTAAGATGAAGGCAAATGATAAATATACAAATAGGTCTGTGGGCACCAACAATTATTTATGAGGGCTGTGGAAAGATTGAGCTACAGATGAACAGGCCCTGTTTCAACAACAATAATGATAGTGTAAATAGACTCCACTATAGTTTAGGTTATACATTTCAGTGTCCCACTGTGTTTCATCTGTTCCTTTCTTTTAAGGAGTCTTCATTTTCCCAGTTTGATGCTGACCCCTCACAGGAATGTAAAGTAATTTCCTTCTGCATGAGGCTGGGAAATTTGTAATTTTTCACATCAGCAGGACACAAGAAAATTCCTGCCAGAGGTTAAGCTATAAATTCCAATCCTGTTACACTTGTGGGTGCAGTGCACTAGTGTCAAGGCCACTCATGCTGTTTTTATCACTGTGAGGTAGAGCAGGGCCACGGAAATACTTTTACAGTAGTACTGCTATAGTTTTTCTTTAACTTTTTAAGCAGATGGGAAGGGCAGGCTACCAGCCCTAAATAAACCTTAGCATTTTTTCTGTTCTATCCTTTGTGAATTTTTAATAATTTACTCTTAACTTTCAAAAGAAAAAGACAGCAAAATAGAGCGCAATCACCATCAAAATGTAATCGTATTTTACTTAATTCCACCAGACCATTACCTTTAAATGAATGCAACCAAAAAGCCTTAGTCTCCAAGCATAATATTATTTTGCTAGAGTTAAACATGGAAACAAAAGACTTTGTACTTGGAGATTGTTAAGAACCTCGGTAACGTCAGTGATAAGCAGTATTCAAGCAGTCACATCAAAAGACACATTACACATATGCACAAAATTAACAGGATGCCTCAAAAGCATGTAAAGGCAGCTACAAGGCACAACCTGACTGTATGTATAATGGAGATGGTCTGAAGAATTGTTCATCTGGAACCACTGCAATTGCATTTTTGTGCAAGTTTTAAATTGTTTTATTGCTAGGTTTTAGGAGGAAGGGTGACAGACTGCTTCTCAATAGGTTATACTGGTCAAGTTCTCCATCCTATATAAAGGGGTTGACTTAGAAAATAGAAGTAAAATATATGGAGAAGAGACTGGACCCTATTGAAATGAGCTGATGAGCCACTGGGTACGAAAGTAAAACACTTTTTTTTAACCATGGAGGTGACTCCTGCACGGGCCTGATTGTTTGGACTGGGATCCCCAACAAACTTGAAAATCATCTTTTTTACCTGTAATCCCTCCCATTCCATTTTAATGAAACCCACAACCTAAACCTCCACACATTTTTTTCTGATTAAAGAGTGCTATCCGCATGGAGTTTGTATGGCTTTCCCTGTGTTTACATTTTCCCAGGTGCTCTAGTTCAAAGACATACTGGTTAATGGCAAGAATCTGTGGCAAAAACAGCAGATGTACACATTTTGTCAGTTGATATTTTTCTGTTTGCTACTGGTAGCAAAAAAGGAAACCTGTAAGAGTAGAACTTTTATTTCCCAGATCAGGAAAAGTGGTGAGGGATACACAATTTAAATAAATGAAGGGGGCGTGCATGCATACTTGAAGGGCAGAGAGTCAGATGGGCAACGATAAGAGAATGACGTGTCTGCTGTTTATTACAAGTGATCGAAACACCCTGAAGATAAGTCTAAGGTTCTCACTCCTGGGGATTTGCATCAGACTGGTAGCAGCATAAATCTGGACTCAATATATTTTATCTTGAGGGCGAAAAATAGAAGAATACTCATTATAAATCTCAAAGTGAGAGAAGGAAGGCAGAGGTGAGAAGACCATCTCCACTGGGTGTTCACTGTATTCTGCCTTCTAAGAGACATTTTAGTCAAGTTGTGTAGAGGTCTGTCAAAAGCCCTAATTTTAAAGAACAGAGGACAGCTTAAAGAACAGTTTTTAAAAATTAAATGCAAATTGTCCTGTGTGGTAAGATGTTTTTTTAATGAGTTAAACTTTTTTCTGTATTTATGGATGGGTTGATATTTTTGTTATGCCGTCATGAACATGACTTAAAGGGAAATTGAGCAAGCTTTAGGAATATTATGAATTAAATTTTAATCACTTTCTACAGCTTTTACTTTATGGTCTTAAGAAATCCATTTCAAGCAATGGAGATCAGTATCTTCTGATAGTGTAACTTTTTCCTGTTTGAGACTGTTATTTGCACTATTTCCACACTGTTTGCTTTACTGTACAAAATGTGCAGAACTCACTGAAGATGTTTTGGTGCTCATCCTATTGCCACACTCTGTCTGAGCTTTAAAGTCATAAAACTTAATGTTTGGATAAAACCTGATAAGCAGTTTGATTTTCACACAGATTTGGAACCACAAGACAGTTTTAGAGAAACAAAGATTTCATAATGTAAAATATCAGCTCATTATCTTCAAAAAGATTCTGAGAGAGGCACATTTTGTAGGGAGACAACAAACACATAGAGTACAAGTAAGGTTTTTAAAAAACAGGTTGTTATCCATCATTGCCAGGTAGGACTGTGTACATGTGTACTGTATGTCTGTTGGTTCTGTAGCACCATCAAGATTCATTCATCTTGTCTTATTGCAATGAATTAATAACCTTTACTCGTGAATTTTAAGGATGAATACTGATTTTGACAAAACTGGCAGGCCATACTAACAGATAAGGCATATAGAAAACCAATACATAAATTAACATATGAATAATTTACACAAATGTACATAGAAAGTGTCTTGTTCCAGGATGAGGACAACAGATGAGTATGTAAAAAAGTTATGATATGCTATAGAAGAGGTCATGTGACAAGTGTGTACACCAAGCCTTCAGCTCAACCTATCTTTATGTAAATAAATTCTTAACAGTTTTCTAGTCTTACAAGTAATTTTTTTCATTGTTTCTTAAATAACATTTCTTTGTAACTATTTATGCCTGGAATCAACTCCTTATGAAAGCCTTGTTTTATAAATATGCATGGTGTTTCCATATTTTGCTATAGTACTTTTTAACATTTTATGTTCCATTTTAATTTCCATTGATTTACCTTTCTTTTTCATGCTGTTTACAATTCTTTCACTCTGGTGCACTGCACATGTTTATGATATGCTTTAGCATAAGGAACAAGTAAATGGTTTATTCCATGCTGAAAAGAGAAGAAAGAAAACACAACGTTTCGGCCATGGAGCATTCTTCAGGTGTGAGGTGTGATACCTTATCCTCTGCATTTCCAGCCCTGATCAAATGCCTGCTTAGCACAGATTCTGAGGAATTACCATACCTTCCTCACATCTCAAGAAGGCTACACAGCCGGTTTTGTTTTCTTTCTTGTCTTTTCAGCATGGAATAAACCTATTACTTGGTCCTTTGCAGCCTATGCATGCTGATGCAGCTACCCACCTGAACTTCTTTAGCATAATATGTACTCATTTAAGACTTTGCTGTGCTGCACTTACTGCAAGAATGTTCACAATTGCTTCTCATGATGGAAATATCACAAAGTGAAGAGAATGGATGTGGAAGAACCGTTAAATTACGTTGATTGACCAATTAACCCTTATACAACTTCACACTAGTGTTGATGCAGTTTCACACCCTATCCTCTGTGTTTCTAGCTCTGATCAAATGCCTGCTTAGCACAAATTCTGAGGAATTACCACAACTTAGGTATTGGCACGTGAAGTTGCTGAGCCAGTTTGGACCAGACCTTGGTCAGAGAGGGGGGAAGAGTTAAAAAGATAAGTTATGAGCCTTTATCTTCAGCCAAGAACAGAAAACTTTTTGAACAAGGACAGATTGTGGAAGAGATTACAACCCTGCACCCAGGAGATGACTCAGAAAATAGAGACTTCACAGAAAGCAGCTGAGAAAGGCTTCAACATCAACTTTCTCTCCCCCTACCTGATGTTGGTGTCAGGGAAATCAAGATAGGGGGAAAACATGAGGGATTATGTTGTCCAGGACAGCCAGGCCTGGAGAAGGAGCCCAAGAACCACCAATGGAACTACTGTACAACTAGGGAAGAGTACTGCTGGACTTTTCCTCAAGGACATTGGGTGTGGTTACTGGGTAACTGGGGTCCAATGGGGTACTTGTGCGGGTATAGAATGTGTGTCCTTTGGTGTCAGTATTTAAATAATGTGCCCTGGGGTTTGAGTAGAATCACTAGAAAAGATAAAGGCAATAAAACAAACAATTATGTCAGTTGTTGGTCTGTCCATGTATTTGTGATTCTGGGAGATAAACAGAATCTGTGGCAAGGTTCGAATGTCCTAGTCTTCATAGATTGTGTTAAGACACAATCATAGTCTTAACATACAGCATATGACATAATAATAATAATAATAATAATAATAATTGCTTACACTTATATAGCACTTTTCTGGACACTCCACTCAAAGCGCTTTCTGGTAATGGGAACTCCCCTCCACCACCACCAATGTGCAGCATCCACCTGGATGATGCGACGGCAGCCATAGTGCGCCAGAACGCTCACCACACATCAGGTATCAGTGGGGAGGAGAGCAGAGTAAATTAAGCCAATTCATAGATGGGGATTATTAGGAGGCCATGCTTGGTAAGGGTCAATGGGGAATTTGGCCAGGACTTTGGGGTTACACCCCTACTCTTTTCGAGAAACGCCCTGGGATTTTTAATGACCACAGAGAGTCAGGACCTCTGTTTTACGTCTCATCCGAAGGACGGTGCCTGTTTACAGTATAGTGTCCCCGTCACTATACTGGGGCATTAGGACCCACATGGACCACAGGGTGAGCACCCCCTGCTGGTCCCACTAACACCTCTTCCAGCAGCAACCTTAGTTTTCACCAGGAGGTCTCTTATCCAGGTACTGACCAGGCTCACACCTGCTTAGCTTCAGTGGGTTGCCAGTTGTGAGTTGCAGGGTGATATGGCTGCTGGCTGATGAAATGACTGCTCCCATAATGAAAGCATGGGAGCTACCTGCTATTGAAATTAATTTTAAGAAACCCATAGCATTAATCAAAATGTCTTGACAGTACATGTGTAGGAGATTCTCACTTACCTGTACATTTCAGAGGCTCATAGCTGTAATTTAAGTGTAATTTATGGTGTTTGATGAGAAAAAACTCTCGAACAAAGACTCACGTTATCTTGTTGCAGTTGCATAGATGTTTGCTATCCTGAAATATTGACTGTCAGTCACTCTTGGCACATGTGGAAATCTTCAACAGTCAGCATTTGCTAGGCAACAAAACACTTTTTTTATGTGCTTATGCTGGCGTCTTCTGAGCACAGTCTGAGTGTTCCAGGGACATCAAGCCAGCAGGATAGAAGGAAACAGGTGTCATAGAGGAAAACATTTGTCAGCTTCCATGATATAACAATACAAATTTAAAATGTTTAGCACGACAATGGGAGTGAGACCAGTTGATTGTCCCTATAATCACAGCAACCTGTCAGGAGTTGATTTTATTTTTAAATATTTTAAAACTTTTTATATTTTAGAGGCTGAATGGCCTCCTTTCTTTTTTTAATGTTTTTGTTCATGGTGTTATTAAACTATCCCTATCACAGAAATTATAGATCACCAACAAAGTACACAGTGGGACATACTGTAGTACTGTGTAAGATATGATATAGAATCAATTAGGGTAAAAAATGTAAGACAAATTATTGGGGAACAGTAACTTAATAATTTATTTTTACTAAGGCTGCAAAGATATCAGCCATTGCTGTTGACAAAAATTATTGTGCAGCTTGCATCCTTCATGTTCCAAGTAACCATGAACCACATGAATTTTATCTAAGGCACTGGAGACATAATTTGGTTAGAATAGCATGTTTATTTTCAAGTTACGTCCCACACAAGAGGCTAATGGTAAGAAACATTCTTGTCAAGAACAGGGTTTTATGTCTTCATGGTTTTTAAATTTCCTTGATGTGAAATATTTTGAAATCTGTGCCTTGTCTCACTCCAAAAAACAAACAGTATATTATGAAATTCATGTGTTGCATGTCGGCAACATTCCAGCTTTGATTTGAGAATTTAAAGAAAAGTATTCCTTTTCCTTGAATCAGTTTCTTTTTGTCTTTTCTTGTAATTGAATGGTGTGTGTGTGTCAATTCCTCACTTCATTGTGAAACAGAGCTTCTGTTTATTTAAGTGTTTGTCTAGTTTTCTTGCTGAGCTTTAATTAAAGGAATTTTACCATCTGCTTGTGTTTCTGAAGCAAAGTCCAATAGGACCAAAAGCTGACAGCACAAACTCCTGAAGCCCTTGTTAATAAATAAAACACCATCTGTAGTCTGCTTGTGATGCAGGTGTTGGACTGTCCTCTATTGTCTTTTGGTGCTTTCAGAAGAAGGCCTCATTAGTCTGATGAATCCAATCGCATCTGCTCTCATGTTTTTCTTACCTGTTTTTTTTATCACTTTTGTGTCTACTACAGCACATGCGTCTTGTGTTTTCCATAATCTGGGGAGGGAAAACTGGCCGAACTTGAACTGCATCAAGGACCTAATAAGACCAGATCAACCAAATACACTCTCAACCTTCAAGACAGGTAGAATTCAGACACAAGGCCTCTTCTATTCAAATATCTATTGCCCAACACATTTTTTTTTGTCTTCAGATCTCTTTGATGAATTAGAAATACTAATTGTAAGATTTCCCACTAGGCATTGTAGGCACAGTGCCTAGGGCCTACGAAAGTTTTAGGGCCTACGAAGGAGGGAAACACTAGTGACTAACGAAAAATGAGCTGAAACAACATGCTTGCAATCGACTCTAGGTGCTCCAAATTAATAATCATATGCTATCTAGTGGCTGTTCTAGAAACTAGAAATATCTAAGTGATGGCCACTCAATTCGCTCCATCAATCATGTGGTTTAGCATTAGAATAGTTTAAAGTGCATCATGTCAAGCAACGTAATTCATTTGGTTTAGCCCTCTTTTTGCGTATTTCGGAGTCAAAGTGCCTAGGGCCTACGAACACCAAAATCTATCCCTGATTCAGCTGCAAACTTAAATCTCAGAACAGAAGTTTGTCATGGCTGCACTCTAAGAGACTTAGAAATGTGTCATAAATGTCATAATGCAAGTGTAAAAACAGATGTGTTACACAGATGGGTTAAATTCCATGGGTCTCAATTACAGAAATAACAACAAGCATGAACAATACCAAAAGCCCCCAGCCTACAAATACAAAGTCACAGAGAATCTACCTGCAAGACTGTCCCCCTGCTTCTGCTCTTTCTACTCCTGCTTCCTGATTTTCATCTGCCTTTCTGCTGCTCCCTTGTCCAGATCCTCCTCATGGAGCAAGAGAAAGAGAGAAACATTGTAACTAGTTTCCCAGTTATCTTGTATACTCATTTGCTACCTTATGCTCCTTCCTGCTGTTCTTTCCTGTAGACAGTTGGATCTCTTTCACCATGATTACCTTGTCACTTCCCCCTTTTCCAACTCCCAGACATTGTATTATTGCAGGCGGTCTTTGGAACTGGTAGTCAGTCTCTATCCAAGCTAAATTTATCTCTGCTTTTGCCCATCTCTCTCTTTTGAAAACATGAAAATTCCACTACTGAGGAGCCCTCTCCTCTTCCATTATCCCTTGTTCTCTCTAGACAGAGTCTTGGCACAGGACAGGACTGCTATTTTTTCCCCTTCTGGTTGCTCTCTGTCCTGTTCTGTTCCTTCTCTCTGTTACCACATTTAACTTTCATGATGATGACATACATTTCCCTACTCGACTCCTCAAAATTATTCTCTACCTCCCCACTGACACTCTACTTTATTTTGGTGATTTTTTTTCTTTCCTGCCACTTTCCCTTTTTGCTAGGTAACTTTATCATTCACCACCTTAATTGCATCTCCGCAGCTGAGATAAGTAGGAAGTGTTAGATAAGTTGACAAGTGCTCAGTCTTTCCATCTAGCCTTCCTCACAAAACTGGTCATAAACTGATTCCTTATCCTCACCAACTCCTCTGTCATCCTTCTCGAGTATTCTGACTGTTGCTTCATCTCCATCACTCTCACACCGTTACATCTCTGTTCCATCAGCTCCCATTGTCACCTTCTGCCATCATCTCCACTCGGTTTCCTTCTCCTCTGCATGCTCATGCTGTCACGGATGTCGGAAAGGATGAACCGTGGAATGGCAGGAGAGCGAAAATAGATCCTATGTGTAGCAGCAAGACGGGGGTTAGCCCAGGCTCAGCTGTTCAGGAAATGCCGTATAGAAACCTATTGTCACGGACGTCCAAAGGGACTAACTGTGGGGAGCAGAAGAGCAGAAAAAGACCCATATGCGTAGCGGCGAGACGGGAAAAAGGCCCGGGCTCATTAGTGCAAAGAGTTCAGGAATGCCGTATAGAAACCTATGCCCTCAGGGAGCAGACGTGGGGCGCCCTGGTGCTAGGCGGGTCTCAGGACATCCGAACATCAATGCTGAGCGAGGAAAGAGTGCAAGACCCGGAAATATATAGCCCAAGGAAGAGAGGGACAGGAAGGACAGCAGACCGGAAACTAGGGACAGGACAGAGAAGGAGCGCCCTCTGGCTGCAGAGGGCGTGACACCTATGCCCTCAGGCCATGGACATGAGCGACCTGGTGCTAGGTGGGTCTCAGGACATCCAAACCTCAGTGCTGAGTGAGGAGCAGAGCAGAAGCAGGAAGTAAATAGGCTACACAACAAGACACACCAGAAAGACAAGAATAATCACAGGGAACTAGGAACAGGAGTGAATTAGAGCACCCTCTAGGTGTACTGGGCGTGACACATACCTTCCCCTTACTAATTATTCTCTAAACAATCTTTGACAATCTTTGTTACCTCTACCTTTTTCCTTTTCTCATCCTTTGTTATTTTAAATCCTCCTCTTGCAGGGAACCCTTTTTCCTTCATGTTTTAAGAGGTTTGGGCACTTTGAGGGAGACCTTTTTTTATCTCTCTTTTAAGCAGAATCGCTCTATGTCTTTCAAACCTCCTAGTTCCCATTTTTTTCCATTTGAACTGCCTTCTCAAGTTTAAACCAAAAATGTGAGATATTGATTGAGTTCTGGAAGTTGATTATTATCATCGGTTTTTGGCCAGGCCCGGGCTTCTTGGCAGAAAAAAACGAATGTTTGGCCAAAATGTATATGTTGGAGTTCAAGATTGTCCACTATCTTAATAAGGGCACCAGGACCCATAGATGCCAAAAGGCCTCCAAACATAGACCGGCCACCAATTCTAACAGTGGATATGTGTTCACAACGAGTTTAATCTTTTTTTGATACTCCAACCATAATACTGATGAGCATGTTGAAAAAGATAAATTTCCATTTCATCTGACCTGTTTCTATTTTCTATTTCATCTGACCACCAGATGTGGTTCCAGGTGTCTTTCACATGCAATTTTTGCATAAACACATTTCATTTAATTTCAAATTGATGATGCCAAATTGTAGGTTTTGATACTTTGAATATGTTAACTGTTCATGTAATTGTTGCCTTTAGATTTTACAGTTGCCTCATGAACCACTTGCTTCACAGACCATTGTGACAAGACACACCTCTATCCTCTTCCATTTGTGGATACCGCTATCCCATCCATCCATTCATTTTATAAATGTTTCATCCAAATCACAGTCGCTAGGGAACTGGAGTGTAAACCGGCAAACCATAGGCGCAAAGCAGAGTAGACACACATTGGAGGGGAAGCACATTGACACTAACTCACATACATCAGAGCCAGTTAATCAATTAACCTACAAGTATGTTTTTTTAATTTTGGGAGGAAACTGGAGCACCCAGTGAGAACCCAAGTGAACACAGGAATTCAAGCCTGAGCCCCAACGCTGCAAGGCAGCAATATTAATCACTGGACTGGCATGCCACTGTCTGCTATACCAATAGACTTCAATTCCATCATAATGGAGACTGCAGAGGAAAGAGTAGATTTAGCTTTCTTTTATAGGCATCCCCCAACTTGTGGAGGTCAGTGACGTTTTGCCTGCTATGTTCTGAGATCTCTCTGATCTTAACTATGATACTGCATGCAGCTACTGTACTTCATGTCTTCCATATGGAATCCTCCTTTTATACCCCAGGGAAAGGGGAAACCTTCAGAGGTCTCTATATGGCTCCAGAGGCTTCCATTGCCCTTCCAAAGCGTTTGTAGATTTATTTTTGTTGGATTTTATTTAAAGGAATATTTGGAGCTCTGAATTAATGTGACCCTGGTGTTTTCTGAAATTAAATTAATTATTTATGACAAATATGACTTTGCCTTTTGCAATTCTATTGCAATTACAGTAAAAGACTTTTATAATAGTTTTAAGCAATCCATAACTCATTCTATTATACAGTGTGATGTTTTGGTTCATATTTCATCAGGTGTATGAATAAATCTAGAGGACACTAGACACCATGAGTAACTGAACACAGCTTTTATATTCACAACATTTATTCATACTTTTTTAGTTCAAATCTTAGAAGACATTCTAAATGGCTAGTGTGTCAATTATTTTAATACAATAAAATTCAGAACTTGTAATTCTGTTGAAAGACTAATAATATAACCAATACACATCACATCACAGACTTTAAATATACATGAACATTCAACACGTTGTTTCAGGTCGACATAAGAACTTGTTTATCAATCAGCAACAGAGGTAAAGCCCTCCTTAATGGCCTTTGGCCCAAGTTAAAAGGGACCCTAGTCATCCATGTAACATTTCACTTGATTGACTACCAGGCAGAAGGGATCATCTGAGGTAACTGAATGTTGTTGTTTATTAATTAACAAATGAGCAACAGCTTTTGCATTAGAATGTGCAGAGCTGGCATTCATTCTTCTTTTCTGTTGTTACTGATGTATTCCCAGGACATGCTCGTGCCTTCTGTTGCGAACGGCATTTCACAACTGGCAGTGAGGTATTTCTCTTTCCTTATGTGTGCTGTGCGGTGCTTGAACACCAAAGTTCTTCAGTCTTTCTCCCTGTCTAGCTGTCTAGGTGAACAAGTTAATGAAACCCTCAGGGCAATTTAATGATGGCTTCTTCTGTTTGATGTAGTGTATAACAGCCTTGGAGTATATCGTTTTATGGAAGCTGCTCCTTCTCATTGAACATAGTTATTGTTTACTTTGCAATTGAAAAACACAAAGAAAACAGGGCAGCATTCTGTGTATCATTTTAATATGATAACATTTTTCTGTTTTTCTTTCACGGTGACTGGTAATTAAGCTCTATCACCCATTCTCGTAAAATACAAGGGAGTACACTGAGGAACAAACCCTGAGGATTTCAACAGCAAGGAGAGGGTTTTTTTGGATAAAGAGGACAATACCTTCAATAGCACTCAATGCACACACTACACAGAGCGTAACACATGTACAAATTATTTTCTAAATTGTCGATCCAATAAAAAGAAAGACAATCAAATAGTAATTTTCTTCATCTACCTTGCCCCCTCTCTGCTTTGGAATATTTGGTGGATTACCATAGAGTAACTTTCCAGGCTCACGACTCACACAAGATAGGGATGCCATCAAGTGTAAATAAGGTGCAAAAACTTACTCGCCTCACATCTAAGAGGTCATTCCAGTAAAATTCTTCTAGAGGTCACTCATACCGAATACAACCTGAGCCAGCAACAATTCCTGTCTTCAATTAGACATCTCGTGTACAAAGGGACTAAAACTACCTTTAAAATCATACAAAAGTTCCTAACAACACCAGTCAGGCAAGCATAAAATCTCAAACATAACGATTCCAGTCTTCCCCATACATGACAACAATTAAAAACAAACAATTAGCACAATTAAAAAGAGAACCTGAAATGGGAAGCACTACTTTATCTACTCAACACTGACCCACTGAAATACTTACTCAAACCAAATGGGTGGAAAATAAACTTCAAAACAGCATTACCGTTTCCTTCCTTTCTCTCAACGACCATCCAGTGCACCCACCCAACTCACACTCCTTGTACAAAAGAAGTGCCAGCCGGAAACTAATCGAAATAAAGGTCCTCTCTATTTATGTAGTTAGCCCCAGCTTTTAAATCCCCATTGCCACATAAAGAATGGCAAGACCTAATTAGAGCAACCCAATCACAGGGCCAAATACAAGAGGAGAAAAGAGAAAATCAGTGCCTTAAAAATTACAACTCCCTTCCAGACCCTAATCCAATTAATTGCAAAGCAAAAAGAGTAATGTAGAGTTATTCATCTTCTACAACGTTGTGGCATCACTGAACAGAGTTTAATCCATCACTCAAGGGGGATCAATATCCTGGACTGTAGTCCTCCTGTGTACACTGACTTTATCAGTGGAGCTGTTTATTTAATTTACAACTGAGCAGGGTTGTGCAAATAGCCATCCATCCATTCATTTTATAATCACTATATCCATTACAGGGTTGAGGGGGAGCCAGGGCCTACACTGCAAGCAATGAGGTGGGGTACACCCAGGGCACAGTCCATCACAGAGCACACAGACAGCCACACACTCACCCCAGAGCCAGTTTTCCCAGAAACCAATTAATCTACCAGTATGTCTTTGGACTGCTGGTAGGAAACCGTAGCATTCCAAAGAAAACCTATGTGAATATGGAGAAAATATACTGTACAGACTCCACACAGATAGCACCCCGGGTCCAGAATTGATCCCATGGCCCCAGTGCTGCAAGGCAGCAATACTAACCATAACACTGTTGTGCTGCCCTTACACAACAATATTTAAGTTAAATTAAAGCAGAAAAGGGAAAAAATGTTTTGAGACATGTAGGAAAGCAATAATGCAGGAGCAAATCATTATATGTGACAGGGCCACACGATTGAAATGCAAACATGCTCAGTGTAATTCCAAAACAGCTACACAAATGTATACACACATGTATACAGTATATACATATACAGTATGTGTGTAATAACGTGTGCCTGGGGGCTGCATAGCCTTCTGATAGCTAGCACTGCTGTTTCACAGCTCTTGAGTCCTTAGTATTATTCAGGACTGGGTTCCCTATTGTGTAGAACTAGTATATTCTCCTGTGGATTCTCGTCATATGTTTTGCTATGAGTTCCTCCCACCTGTGTCTCTAAATTTGAATTTTGTGTGTGTTTGAGTGTGCTTGCGCACCTTGTGATAGACTGGCGTCCCATCCAGGGTGCAGTCCTACCTTGTTGCAATCCATACCAGGAGTTAGAAGTTTTCTGATAATTAACAGATTCAATTGCCTTTTTCTTTATTACGTTTCAAATGCTTTTTAACTTCCAAACTAAATAAGCTTTTAAAGCAAATGGCAATCATTTGCTGGGTAGACATATTAAACTGCTTTGCCATTTCCCTGTCTTTATTTGCAGTCTTGCAGACCTCATGCACTGATTAGCAGCAGCTGTTTGTACTGTAGGTGTGCCACTTTACTTGCAGGAACTAAAAACAGACACCTTTTAAAAAAAGAAAAAGACACGTTATGCTGTAATGTTCAAGCTAATTTCTCAGCAGGTTCGATAAAAGGCAAAATTAAGGATTGTTCAATCCAACATTGAACGATTCGTCATTCTGCAGGCAGTTTTGACAGATGTTGTTGTTGCTGTATTTCTTTCCTTTCTCCCCACTTGCTTCTGAAAATTCACACAATCTGCAGATGAAATAAATAAGCGTTCAATAAACCTCCATAGAATAACAGCCCAGGAGCCTGGGAGCAGAAGGAGGCTGTTTTCAATAACATCATTAAATCTACTGCAAGGCTGGGCTGTTCCACCTTTAAAAGATTGAATTCTATAATCTGAGATCTAAATTGTTGAGATGTGTGTTTTGCAAAGGTACAGGGATGGGTCCAGTGTTTGTGGTCCAGAATCTTTCATGGGTACTTTTCAACTAGCAAGTGATTTAGACCTATAGAAACAACTAGCTCAGCCGATTGGAATTACCTGCTAATTGAAGCTGGAATGAAAAGCAGATGACCCAGCTGTACACCGTTATTTCTCATCTTATATATTTTCATATAAAACTGAAAGTATAACTGTTACCTTGTGATAAACATCTCCCGGCATGTAAAGGAGATGACTAAAGAAGCCTTATGATGAAGCTTATTGCCTACAGGAAGCAAATTAGCATCACATAATATAAAACTATTAACAATGAATACGTACGGAAGCGTCTACAGCACAGACCATCCTCCACATCTGGTTTGCTTACTAAAAATCTTCTTCCTAACAGTTTTTGTAATATAGTTTTTGTTTAATGGTTCATTGGTAAATACCAAGTGCAGGAACAAGAAAACATGGTCATTAATAATAAACACAATAAGAAAACATTTTAAAAATAAATAACTGGAAAAATAATAAGTCATTCAAAGTTCTCTGCGAAGTATATTTAAGCTTTTAACACAACTGAGAACCATTCCTTTCCAACTAATGTTACCTCAACTGAATTAAATAAAACTATACAATATGAAGAAAAATATTGGATACAGTTGTATGTCTGTTGCATTTGTAGCCATCCTCTTTAAACCTTACAAAAGCTCTGGTCTTGTGCATCCCTGTTTTACATATCTGTTTTAATTAGTGTTTCCAAAATGTCTTTTCTGTGTGTTTAAACACATGCTTTTTCCTACACGTTGAATTTGACATCTGCAGTGTTTATTATTTGATCAGAGTACTGAACAAAACAAGTCTAGCTTGCTCCGATCTTGAGATGATCAAGCAGATACACTATACACTGATGGCAAATACCTGGCTGACGGATAATGAAAGGCCAAAACAGGGTGCAAAAAGGCATATTCTGGATGGTAAAAAGAACAGATAAGAATTAATGAGAGATGTGCTGGGCCTTATCTGCATTGGGTTGATAGTATCTGGCAGTAGGGCTTCACTCTGCACTACCTCCAGCTGAGAACAGAGACACATTGCCCCCCCAACACACACACACTAGCATTGACAAGGACAGAAGCCAACTGTCACTGATTCGTTTTTCCCCTGACAGCCCTGTAGGTTACGTGAAAGAATGAGGAAACATCCTTCTCTAGGCCTGTGAAAGGTCTCTCCCTGACAGTAAAGGCCTGTATCTACAAATACCTCCCAGGCATCGCCTGGGAGTGGGAATTGGACTTTTGTTTTTAAATTTACTCTGTTTTGTTTTCGCTTTGTTTTATGTTTATATGACAGACGAAGCTCCCCTGTGTCTCTAAAGCAAGGATGTTCAGGATCACATGCAGATGTTTACTCAGGGCTCTCTCACAAAGTAAGCCAAGCAACTCCCATGGCTGCTCTATGCACAGGCTGTTTACCCAGTGTAAACAAGGAACAGCCAACAGGAAACAGCAGGGGAACCTTCACAATCCAATGGTGCTGCTTGACCAACTTCATTTCTGGCTGATATTGTATTTCTCTCTCTTAGTTTCTGAAATGAGGCCAAATAAGTGTGCAGAGTGTGCTGTATTTTTCTCTGCATTCCCAGACCCTGATATTTAAGCCCATGAACTGTGGTCAGTTTTCAGACATTGAGCTAGAAAACATTTTAATTGCGAGTTCCCAGTTACCAAACCACTACCAAGCAACAGGTTACCAAATGCATCAAAGTTGTCTCCAAAAATAACATTCTGCATGCTCTGTTACACTCCTGGCTTGGAAACTACAATTGAAGGCACTTCAAAAGCCCTCTTTGGAACTGTTACCTAATACATTTTATTGTAAGTTTGCTTCATTGACGAGACCCCCTGTCACATTAGAAAGCAATACCAATGTTGTGCAGACAGCAAGTGATCTGTAGAAAGGTTCTGTGAAGCTATAGCCTACACTGACGTACCATGTAAGTGAAAAAAAAAATAAAAATAAATAAAGCACTGCTTATAATTTCTGTGCCATGTGAAGAGAGAACAAACACAACCAGCACTCCCCAGTCCCCCATCTTACCTCCCATTTCTCCTAATTGTGGACATACAGACATATTAATCCAAAAAAGGCCATATTTGATTCTCACAGAAGGCTTTTCTCAAAGTCATTAACATGCAATTCATTTATTAATTGAAACAATGATGCAAAAAACATATGTATCATAGATCAATATAGTCAATTTGAGAATAAGAACATAATATTTTGTTCCATTGTACCTCACATTATTTGGTACCTTCATATTCCCCATAATTACAATAGCAAATCTGTTATAAAGCTTGTTATATTCAAAATCTGATATAAGTGCTATTAATTTCACAGAAAAAAAACAATAAATGGCTTGGATGGATTTTGCTCACAAAGGGATTGGGGAGCGGAGCGCAGTAACGTTTTTTACTTATTTTGGCCTTGTTACCGAGGATTGCAGCCATATTCATGCTTTGGTTTGTTGATAGTGGTTTGTGATCTCACTTATGTTACAGCATTCTGGGCACAAAGTTCAACCCTACCATTTCTGTGAACCTTTAAGCCAGAAACATATGGAGGGAATAAATGAAAACGTTGGGCAAGCTCTCAACAGAACAGCTACTCAAAGTGCTGTCACTTGCAATGCTAAAATAGGATGAGAAGGCATTTTTTTCCAGAAGCTCCTTAACAGCACTTTACTCAGAGATCACAGTACCCGTTGAAGGCTGTGCCTCATTAGGATGTGGACGAAATCCCTTCTGAGCAAGAGTAGACTTTGTTGTGTAATATGCGAATCACTTTAACTGCATTTTAACTCCATGCATTGCGAATCCCACTGTATCCTCCCAGATAAAAAAAAAACTATTTGTTTGGAAGAAATACTGTTTTCTTAATGGTATTATTCATATTCCCTGTGCAACTGTTCCTAACTCAACATTATACTAATATGTGTCTTCTAATACATTGTTGAACACATCTGGTGCTAGGTTTGTGCTTTTCTTATGTGTGGTATAGAAAATAATGCAATGTTTTTTTTTTCAGAACTTCAGCGTACTGAAAATGTCCTTCTCTGCAAGAGTGTTTTTGTTTGGGTACAATCAGAGCATTTTGTTTTGGCCAGAGTCAATTCAAGTTCATTAAGTCTGACCAGACTGGCAGCACATTCTTTAATATTGTAACCTTCTTCAATATCTTTGACCTTCCCAAGCTGCCTTTCCTCATCAAAGAGAAGCAGAATATAATGTGAGTCACCCCAGTTAGGCTACATTAAATAAATAAACTAGTAAATAACAAAACCGCTTTTTTATCATCTTTAAAATAAGACAAGATAATGTGTGATAACTAGTTGGAGAAGTTGCTAAATAGTTATTCAATAATAATAATATCTTGCAATTACATGCTTAATCTTTATATCCAAACATAATTGTATTCATTTTAAAGGTGTACAGTACATACTGTATAATTACAACATATTCTGGGATTCATTAGATTCCCAGTTTTTCAATGAAAAATTAGTTCTAAATAATATTTTTGTCATTTAAATTCAATTCTAATTTAGAGTTTTATACATAAGACACATTTATGACCCAGAGTGTGTTCACATTTTTCTCAGAATAAAACAGTTGTAATTGTAATTTGTAATATGTAATTTTGTTACCTGCCTGTAATAGGTGTTTTTAGGTCATTTGCTTTCTGTACCCTTGGCTTCATTCAGACTAATGCCAAACTAAATTGATTTAAAAAGCGATAAAAACTGTTTTTTTTTTCTTCTAAAGCTCCTACAGACATGCATAAACAAATTATGTTTAGAAATGGCGTGCACTGATGCACTATTCAGTGCATGTTTAATTAAAAAGAACAGGGAAGCCTAGGGTACAGTCTCAATATAATTCATGCATGTCTGTTCCATCCTGAATTTAGGTTAGCCACATTGTGCCTACCTTATGAATATGTGAACAAGATTACTTACGGGTTGCTAAAAAACCTATTCTCTTCTGCAAGAAGCGTGACTTTAAAAATAACATGAATTATTAATTTGCTAAGGTGGAAAAACAAGAAAAACTGTTTGTCTCCCTGTTTCCTATAAGAAACAGGTCATAAGAAACGAAAACAATAGAAAACACATAACAGCAACCGTTTTACAGCTCATTTGTCATTCTGATGTCTTGTAAATGACAGTTTATAAAAAAACTCTGTATTGTAATTGCTTATCCTTCACATGCTATTCAGTTGTTTTATCTCCTTGTTCAGTTAGATGAATTGAGTCCCTGTGACCATTGTTCTTTCCTGTTTTCCATCCAAACAAGTCTATCATTTGTCTGTTATGTTATTTACATGATCCTTTTAACATAAACAGCCAGCCCAAATTTGAAATAATTACACTAAACATTCATTTTTCAATATGAAAAGAGGTTTGCTCTCTGTAAACACACTATTGTTCTCTGACAAGACTGCTGTTCTTGGACCTTGCGTGAAGAAGCGGTTTAATCAACACATTGTATTGAATTAGAGGTTATGAATGAAGCTCATGTACCAAGGACAGCACCAAAGAAAATCATACTGCCATCCACTGAAACGTCAGGCCTCAGTGATTATGTGGAGTATTATAGGAGTGAGGGGCAACGTGTTTGCAAGATGAATACAATGTGCTGACAGCAGAATCAAAGAACCCAAACTAAAACATCAATTAGTACAATATGTCCTTGAGGGATGGGGGAACCTATCCATCAGGGGAAAAGAAAGCCTTTCAAGCTGTTATTGGTGGAGTCTTTCACTTATGAGCTCGAGAGAGTATTAGCAACCACTTTAGATAAAACATTCAGTTTGCCAAGCTCTATTACTTTTAATTAAAAATGCAGGCAATATACAGTGGATTTTAAGTGCGTACATTGCGCCTACTGGCTTGTTGTGTAATTTCAATTACAATATTCTGTTAATTTTTGTCTATAGATTTGAGTACAATTACTACTATTGTTAAGCTAATAATGAAGAGTCGTCATGGATATTTAAAGATTATGCATGGGGAATGTGTGATTCTGACATTACATATAACTGCACCTAGATTATCTGTCTCTTGGTAAAGCCACACCACAGATAACCAACCAGTATTCATTGTAGAAAATAAGCTTAAGTAAAAGCCTGAAAACTTTGAAAATTAATACAATTAATACAAAGCTGAATCCTGACAGAGTCTGCTTTTATTTGTTCAAAAAAAAAAGAACTACATGGGTCCAATGTGAAACAAACCCATAACCCACAAGACAATTTATTTTATTTTGTTGCAAAATAGGAGCCTTCTTCAGGTGTCACACCTGGCTCCACGGCCGAAATGTTGTGGTTTCTCTCTTCTTTTTTTCAGCACGGAATAAACCTATTACTTGTTCCTTTGCAGCCTACACATGCTGACGCAGCTACCCACCTGATTTTATTTTGTTGTTTTCCAGTTTAGTTGGAAATCTCTGTGTACAATTATTTGTCAAAAATAAGGGATATATAAATTCTCAACTGAAAAATAAAAACCTTAAAAAGGGATTAAATCCATGCATGTAGATGTTCATTTATAATAAGATGAGAGGTATTAAGATACAAAAAGGCCTTTAGTTCAGATACTCTTCCTATATTTCCTTTGTTTTTAATGCCTCTTAATATAGTTAAGTTATATTAGTGAAGTTACATGCAACTTCACTGTCTGTCTTAAGTAGAGTTATATATATATATGAATATATAAGTTAAATGTATGTACCCAAAAAGGTAGTACGTTCGTTCATATATTTCCTCAATGTTTCTTCCAATTCAGGGCTGTGGGGGAGCTGGAGACTCTCCTGGACAAAAGGCAAGGAAGACCTTTGACAGATAGACAGCCACAAACACAGGCACACCAGAACCAATTTTCTCCGAAGCAATTATGTGTTTGGACCGTGGGCAGAAACCAGAGCACCTGGAGGAAACCCAGACAAACATGGGGAGAACATATACTCCATGCAAATAGCAACCCCGGTCCAGAATTGGACCCAGGTCCCAGCAGTGGTATTAAGACCAACAAAAGGCACTAGAAACAAAAAAGTGTAGGAGAGGGAAAATTGTCCCCGGATTGACATGGATCTATACTTTGCAATTATACTAGTGATATATGGAAGAAATTACCTGTCCGCCATTATGGATATCCTAGGCCGAGCAGCTGTTGGACTGAGTTTAAAAAGAATCATTCTTCTGATTTATTTTTTATTTTGAATTTCAAGGTTTTCTATTTGAACTCTTTGCAAACAGAATTTAGTCTCTGTGCAAGTGGTGATGGGAGCAAGAGGCAAACTGTTTCCAGTTAAGCTGAATGAATCATCTAGCTAATGTAGTGGAAGCTTCTCCGTCTGGTCTGCTATGCAGTATGGCTGCTGGCACACCTCGCAGCCTTGTTTGGTGGATGAAAAGAGCCTCCTCCTTCATATAGTGCCTTGAAAAATTATTCAGACCTGTCTTGTCCCTTTTTGTGAAATTATAAAATAAGGCACACACATTTAAAAAAAAACATTTTCAAAACTTTTAAGAGCAAGATAAATCACAGGAAGTCTTAAGAAATTAGATATATCATTTGCGTAAGTGCAGTATTCTGACTCAAATACTTTATACTCAATACATGTAATGTTGCTGAAACATGAACATTGTCTCCCATCTCAGCCAGTGAACTTTTCCATATTCCCCATTAGCCCCATGGTGGCATCCCTAGCCAGTTTCAAGGCTGCGGGGGGTTATCCTGATCAAAGCAGTGTTTTGGTGCCTTCCACGTCTTAATAATCAATACAACTGCACTCAAAGAGATATTAAGGTACTTCGAAATGTCTTCTTACCCTTCCCCTGATTTAGTTTTTATATAGCTTCATCCCTGTTTTGAAAGATCCTCAGTCTTTGTGTTTGAATCTGTGCTTGAAATTCAATCCATGACTGAGGGACTTAACAGAGACAGGTACTGTATATTTATTCTGAAATCAGGTGAGCCACTTTCATTGCATTCAGCTAGTTCACATGCGCTTATGTCATCATAATGTTTCTACTTCTATTTCATATTAATTATATATTTACTGCATTCTTTTTGTGTTGAATTTTGAATGTGTGGAGTAAGCTGTGTATGTATAAAATAATAATTGCTACTGTACTTCAAAGTGTCATGACTGCAAGCCTTAAAGCCAGAATACACAGAAACTCTGCAAGGTATGAACACTTTTGCAAAGCAGCACACATGCAATTATCTTCACCACAGCAATTTACATGAGGGCTATTCATTTTATGTGTCTGTATACTTAGAAGCATAACTTTTCATTACCTTAAGTGAAGCATTGCAGTTCTTTTTTCACCTTTTAAGTGAGGAAAATTGGAAACATTGAAGGAAAGGAAGGTATTCTCCTCTCCTTGATGGCACATTCTGAGGTGGATTATATCTGAACCATCCCCAGTTCTCGTCTTTAAATGCTGTTGTTTTGTTTCACATGCTGTGCCTGATGGGTTTTATTTTTCAAAACGTGCATTACGTGCAAAAGACATTAAGATATTGGTGTGTTCCGACAAAATATTGTATGTCTTTAGAGAATGCTTTTTATTTTTGTTTGAATAATATAGCCCGTAAATTATCTCAGGAACTATTCTGTGAGACTTGCATACCAAAAGTTTGAAATGAACTGTTCTTCATTTGCAAGGTTAGAATTGAGGAACAGGAAAATTAAGGTCAGAAAGTCTCCTGATGGAGAACAGTTAGTCATTCATGTTTATCTGTCAGTTTCTTTGTGTGGTTTTTGTGTCTTCTGTCACTTGCTCTGAAGGTCAGTCTTGAAGGATTTATAAATATGTATGTACACCTGTTTCAGGATGTACTTCCAAAAACATCACTATTGAGACCACAGTAGAATAGATGGTGGCACTGATGCTCTGATCTGTAAATGTTGTCCTGCAATGTGAATTGTCTGCACCACTCATTCATTAGAAAACCCTAGGAATTCATCCACTCCAATCTAGTCCTCCAGACAGATACAATCACATTTTAGAAATCAAAATTCCAACCTAGAGCATAGCATTTATGCCAAAGCACCACTGAATATATTGCCCGTTGTGGAAACCAGCGTAGAAGCATTAATATTTAAATATTTTCTATTAGGGTCAGCATTTCACCTTGAAGTGGATCCAGATATGGAAGAACGGAAAAGTGCCATGCTTACCTACAGTTTGCAGTATTAGCATTGGGGCATTCTAACTACTATTCTCGTAGGGTGGTCTCCTCCTCTTCATCTTGCTCTTTGCAAAATATAAGCAAACAACTTATCATTTCCTCAGATATGTTGATGCAGAAGGATGCTATCGAAAAACCAAACACTCACACATTGATTTTGTAAGAAAATTAAAGTGTTTACAGGAAGGCTTGAAGAAGCTCCCATACAATTGCTGTTTAAATCAAGAACATATGGCCCTTTTTCTTCTCCTTTCACCAGTTGGATGTGTTTATTTTACATTTCCTAAGGGGAGACGGAGGGGGAGGGGGGAGAGATAAGTAGGGGGATGTCAGGAGTACCTAACCCTGGATTTGGGCTTCTTGAAACTTCAGAGATATCTTACATATCGATTTATGATGTTATACAAAGACCACAGGGCATCCCTAAATCCCTACAGAATCTAGAACCTCTTACACTTGACATTAGTTGTATTTTGCTTACCAATACAGACTGGAAAAAAAAACTGAAAGAGATTATTTTTTATGTTTTGCAGATACGGGCATATATTTCTGACCTTCAATGAACAAAATGAGCTTTATTGTATTGAGCATTCAAATGCCATTTGCAGGTTGGGAGAGAAGCAAAACTGGCTTCTTTGTTGTTAGCTGGTAGAGCATTGCAGACATGAAACCAAGTGGTCCCAAAAATATACCTGAAATGCCCATGCAGTCAAGTTACCTGATGCATTTGTAAATCACAAATTGCTTTGCCATGTACATTTACTCATAAAAGTATAATTTAATGGCAAATTCTCAATGCCTGTAGAGTGCACTTTTATCCAGCACTTCAAATAAGTTTAAATTATGAAGAGAAACGTTAAATCATACCATTACATGTACATTCAAGGGTTCAAATTCCAATTAAGATGAAACAAGCAGACGAATATAAAGGGATAGCATACCCCTTATTAATAAATTATTTAAATAGTAACAGTAATCATACTATTTAAATAATTTATTTAAAACAAAGTTTTCATCCCAGTAACACATATTGTCAATTTCTGTCACTGCTCCAAAATAGAAATACGAATTCAGTTCCGATGTGTGTTCCATAACTAGCCATGACAAGCTGCATGTAACCACTGAAATGAAGAGGTTCCTAACAAAGACACATCTCACATCGTTGAAGCTGTTCCACACTACCTGACACAACTGTTTCTGTTTTCTGTCAATCTAGACCTTTATCTAAGATTTTCAGTTTACTGTGGACCAGTCCCCTGATCAAATGTGGGTGTTCTGAAAAACACAAACCAGAGAGCACATGTAGAAACTATGTGGAAGTGCACTTAAAACCAAGAACATCTTTCCAAGAACATCTTTTAGTTGTTGTTTTTCCGTTTTGGTCTAAATAATGTAGATGTTCATAAGTAATTCTGTTTCTGTGTTTAAATCTCTGCTAACACAATGTAAATAGTTCTAAAACAGTACAATTGCAAACTTATTGAAGTCAGCACCACCTAACAGTGTAATTAGAAACTGGTCTCTAATATGTTCTAACTGTCTGTGGAAATGTGGTAGACGATGACAAAAAACAATAACCAAAATTAAAGCAGACAGTGATTGAGTGTCACAACTGTGATGTCACATACTGTTGGTATGACCACTTTTATTGACGGTAATCAATCAGTTGATTGCACTTTTTGCAGCAGCCTTAGAACTGGGTTTACTTACCCTAAACCTCTTCGGCAAACATGAGAACTGACACTTTACATGGTCTATAATCAGTTGGGCTTTTAGACGCATGTCTTGCATGTTAATTAGCACATAATTAACATGCATGATGTGTGTCATAAATTGATCTCTACTGGCATTGAGCATCTTACAAGCTTTCTATAGAGAATAATTTTATTTTTAAGAATCTGTATTTTAAACAAACTAATTTCATTTAACTTAAAGATTAAAAAATCATTGATTCATAATAATTGTTCACCTCCTTTAATTGCACTGGTCATACTGCACTGGGTGACAAATCATACAACCAATTTTGATGCTGATCAGTTTCAGCAAAGTTCACGCATTTACAATTAATCAGGCTTTTTTACTTTAGCATTTTCAAATCTTTAACTTGAACCATGTTTTCTAGATAGATGTTTTGTACCTACTGACTGGTTATGTAAATGAGACTGACAAGGTTTAGCATAACTGGTGTGAATCTGTGTTATAGAGTATGACCTCATTCTATACTACATAAGTATTATCAGATGTAACAAGAAGACTAACATCTAGAGACTGTAGGCCATTGGGAGAAAAGGGAACTAATGAAATTTGCCATCTCCTTTCACTCAGCACTCTCAGGAAACATGCTGTATTTAAGGAATTACAGAATCAGGAAGATAAATTAATTAAGCCTTGTTGCTACAGCAACCTTAACTCACGCCAGTACTTCCCAGGCATTGCAGCTGGAATTGCTCTTTTTTTCACTATTTATAGCTCTGCCAAATTAGAACCTACTGTAGCTCAAACGGTGGGGATCTTCATGCAAGTGGCATAAACTTTCAATTCAGGGCCATAAAACTCAGTTGCAACTTGATCATTCTCCTGAAATTCCAGGGTCTGCTGAGTATGATCTTAGTAAGAAACACAGAAAGTGATGATATTACAGCCGCCATGGCCAAAAGGCAACTGATGTGTTCTTGAGCAAGTATAGTTTTAACTCGTCCATCCAACCATTTCTAACTAGCTTATCCAAATGAGTGTCTCTGGGAGCTGGAGCCTGCCATGGACAGGGCAAAGTCCATCACAGGGCAGACACAAGACACCCACACACGGTCGATGTTTCCCAGAAGACAATTTAGCTACCAGTATATCTTTGGAATGTGGAAGGAACCAGAGCACCCAGAGGGAACCCACGCAAACACAGGGAGAACATAGAAACTTCATGCAGTTAGTACACCAGGTCTGGAACTGAACCCAGGGCCCCAGCACTATGAGGAAGAATAAGAATACCAACCACTGTACCACCATGTAGCTGCTTTTTAGTGAAAGAGTTTCACAGTGATAAATTTCTTTTAAATCTTGAAACGTTTTTTATTGCTTTGCCATCACTGAACTGTATCATTTCTAACAGTCTCCAACGTAACAAAACAAACTATTAACTAAATTCTTCAGCTTCAGTCAGTTCTTTTCAGTCAGTTTAAAAAACCTACAGCTTTCTGTAGGGCTAGTCTTTTACTTCTGTTTTCCTGGTAGGCTACTTTTATAAATTGCTCATTCAGCAGCCCACATTCAATTAAAATGAGGCACAGTTATGGCAGTGCTTCATTTTTACGGTTTTGCATCTGTATTATAATGGAGTAGCGCAACAGATTTTGAGGCAAATACAATGATAATTGAGTCAGTTCATTCCATAACTGAGTTTTCTGGAAATCAATTTAAAATTAGACTGTTCTCTCTTGGGAAACAAAAAGCTTAAAAGTACAATATCGAGCCCTGTTTGCACGATTGAATCATTTCCCAAAACATTTTTTTTTCTAATCTTGCACTAGGGGACAGTTGTAACTTTTCCAAGGAGAATTGTAATGAGGATACTCGTTTACAAAATGTAACATAACCTTCCTCTCAGACAATCCAATTTTAAAGTCTTTTTTTTCCTTTAATAACGTCAGATTGCAGCAAATACGCAACAGAAGTGAGGCAAACAATAATGTCAGAACAACGTGGGAGATTAATTTTAATGAAGCTTATAGAGATACCATGTGAGTAGCACTGTGGAGGACTAAATCTTTGCCTTCTTGCACACAGAGTAAAAGCTTTACTTAATCCTTTATGAAATATCTTAATTATAATGTATTGAATATATCTGAACTATTTAATGTTCTATCCAGCAGAGACTCTATATGTCAAAACAGTAATAAGAAGACTCCTGGGACTTAATGTCTAATGAGAGTAATCAACAAAGGAGGACTCAAGGTTCTTGACTGAGTGTGTGTGCCTCTTGATTGAAACCATTCATATGAGTCTCCTGCTTTCACAAAACACTTCTGTGGACATTCTGAGTACATTTGTATTATGTTGTATATTCAACAATCTGCATTGCAAATGTAAAAAAAAAGCTTCAGACAATGCAGAGGGGATTGAATATTTCAGTTGGAGAGCAATTTTAATACTACTAATACGAATAATGTTTATGTATGAAGTGCCTTTTCAAACCCAGGGACGCTGTACATAGTGATAAAGAAAGAAAAAGACAAAAATGCAATAAAAAGAAAAAGAAAAAATAAACAAGAACATACAGGATGAACTGTAGGGCAATCAGACATAAGCCCTACCAAAGAGGTGAGTTTTAAGTTTAGATCTGAAATAATCTAAAAGACTCAGAGAAAAGGAATTCCATAACAATGGAACAGCAACGGAAAAAGCACCAAAAGTCTAAGATTTAGCCTCAACGGAACAGAGTGGAAACATGAAGATATTCAGAGATGTATGATAGACACAAATTATTTAAAGCCTTAAAAGATCTTATATTGAATATGTGACTTTATAGGCATTCAGTGTAGAGTCTTAAGGTTGGAGTGATATGCTGCCAGGGTCTGGTGTGAGTTATAAGTCAGAGTTTCGGACATATTGCAACTTACCGAGAAGAATATTAGGGAGCCTGTAGAGTAACGCATTGCAAAAATCAATCCTTATTTATCAATCAATACCTGATGTTAGAAATGAGTGAATCCTGACTATGGCTGTTGTGTGAATGGGAAAGCTATTCAAATTATTGAGAAGCTCTCTAACTTTTCCAGCTGACATTTGCTGCCCACCGGTTTCTGTATTGTCAGTATTTAGCTTCAAGTAATTTGATGTCTACCAGAGCTTGTCACACTGACAAGAGATAAGTAATGGAGACTGGAGATCAGAGGGGGAACGAGTTTTAATGTAAATCTGATTGTCATTGAATGAAACTAAAGACCATGTTTGTGTTTTATCTGACCAAGAGGAAGCACATAAATAATAAAAATCAAAGGGCCCATGACTGAACCCTGCGGCACACCATGATTGACTGGTGGCCATGGGGAACTTATGAGGACCAATGAAAACAAAATGTAAATCAGACATGAGTGGATTCAGATAAAGACAGTACTATAGATGGACAAGAATTCTTGCAATCATTTGAGCAACAGCTGATGATTTACTGCATCAAAAGCCACATTAAGATCAAGGAGCATAAGAATACTTATGAGTCAGATGGCATTAGAAAATTATTCTTATGGCAGACTTTTCAGGCAAGAACAGCCTCGGTGCCATAATTACAGTGAAAACGACTGGAATGGTTTGAGTAAATCATTAGCTATCATGTAAACTGTAATTGAATTGTAACCACACGTTCTAAAAATGTGAAAACTTAGAATTTGTCGATTAGACATTGGTCTGTAGTTCATCATTATCTAAGCCATGTTTTTTTTTGTACTGGATTGATTGATGCAGTCTTTAAAGGACTGGGGACCAAACCTATGGAAAGGGTGCTATTAATAATATTGACAATTAAAGGGCAGATGCTTGGCAGGCAAGGTTGCAGTAAACGGGTAGAGATGGGATCTACTGTAGGCGACAAGAAGTTGTTTTATAGCTGTTAATAATTTTTTGTAAGTTGTTCTGAATTAATTAAGCTAAATGTCAATGGAAAGACTAGGACTCAAATAGTTATCTGGATCAGGAACAAGGCCAAGACGTGGTCAAGCTTATTGTAGTTTTACAGCATCAATCTTGGATTGAAAGAATTCCAAAAACTTAATACAGAGGTCGGGGTGAAAGTAAAGCATACTGTCAAAACATCTTTTTTTCACCTTAGAAATATCGCAAGACTACACCCTATGCTATCATTAACTGTGGCTGAAAAGCTGATCAACATATTTGTATTCTCTCGAATTGACTACTGCAATGCTCTACTCCCTGGGGTATCTAAATCTACTCTGAACAAGCTGCAGTATGTCCAAAATTCAGCAGCCAGAATCCTGACCAGGTCTAGTGCAAATGTTCACATTACTCCTATCCTGGAGTCCTTGCACTGGCTTCCGGTCAAATTCCGCGTAGACTTTAAAATCCTCATGCTCACCTATAAGGCTTTACATGGCTTGGCACCTCAATACCTGTCTGAACTTTTATCGCCCTACTCCCAACCTCGCAACCTCCGTTCTTCAAATTCTGCCCTCCTTACTGTCCCCCAAGCCCGTCTACATTGTATGGGCGACAGGGCCTTCTCCTGCTATGCCCCCAAGTTCTGGAACTCTTTGCCCAAGGATATTAGAGAGTCACCTTCTCTAAACTCCTTCAAATCCAGACTCAAAACCTTCTTCTTCAGAAAAGCCTTTACTTAACTGGTTCCATTCTTCACCCCTCTGCTCTTCTTAATACCGACTTCCACGGTCTCTTCTATTGTTATTGTTGTATTGTTGTAATTATAATTGTGTCCTATCTTGTGAAATCTTCTTAATTATTATTGTAGTCTTCTTATTTATTGTTATTGTCATCCTGTAAAGCGCTTTGAGAAGCCACCTTTAAAGGCGCTATATAAAATAAAGTTTTTTATTATTATTATTATTATTATTATTATTATTATTAACTAGCTGAGTTGTCAGGGGATTTAATGAGCTTAGCAATAATAGAAAAGACCAAGTTATGATTTCCTAGTTCAGAGCTGATTGTATTTGACATCTAGGAGGATCTGGCAGATGCAAGAGCATCTCTGTCGTATACGCCTTATTGTGAACCACTAGGCTTTGTTTTTTTGTACGTAAGCACTCCAGACACCAACCAGTTAGTTTCAAAGAGAAAACTTCAGTTGTATACCATGGAGAGGAGTGCTTAAAAGAAACTAAGCACATTTTAAGGGCAAGTTTATCAAAAATACTTGTCAATGCAGTGTTAAAATTAGTGGTTCTCAGATTTCTCACAGAAATTGTGCATTTATATTTCACTGAAGAAAGTGGGATACACACATCAAATAACATAACCTTATGATCAGAAATGTGTAGCTCAAGGTCATGAACATCACAAATTCTGAGGCCAGAAGCACAGACCAGGAGTGTGACCACAAATGTGGGCGGGATATGTGAGATCATTTGAACACAAAAAATCAGAAGGAAATTTACAGTCTAAGGAGTCAACATGCATTTTAAAATCACTGAGCATTAATACTGGACAGGTCATAGTACAGTACTTAGCATTTTCAACAGTTTAGATAGTTCACATAAAAACACAGGGCAGGACTTAGGAGGCTGATTAAGTAAAGTTAGCAATAAAGTAGAGGAGGCTGATTAAGTAAAATTAGCATTAGAGTAGAGCCACAGAGTTTAGGAGAAAGGTATTCAAAGGAGATGTTAGAATAAATGTTAGAAGAACAGTTTCTTGATAATTATATCCTTCCTATTGTCAAAGAAAAGTTTAGAAATTGTCGAAGAAAACTCTTCACTCAGGTTAGGTGTGGTTAAGGTGAGTCCTTTATTCATGCGCATGGGGAAGGATGTAATCATGCAGATCTGAGAGCAGTCTCTATACAGATCTGTAACCTCTCCACCAAGATGATAAATGCAATGAGTTTTATACAGCAAATTCACACAGGAAAGCTCATTCTAAGTTTCCATATTAGGAGTTGTTTTTTCTCTACAAACATTTCTTTGTAATTGACCACGTTCTTATTAAGAAGCAGTTTTATCTTGTATATAGTCACAGGGAAGTATATAAATAAAAAGTGTGAAATGAGCTTGACATTCTGTGGTTATAGCATTAATATCAAAAAGTCAAATAATATACTTGCAATTGTTCTTTCATACTGTTGCTAGCTAAAAGGCATTTTTCAAAGCCAACTAGTCACTATCTAGTGACTTAAAAAAACTGAAAAGGTAAATGCTAAAATTCTTCCTCTCTATAGACTATAGGCAAACCACCACTGCAACCGGTAGAGCAGGGTTTCCCTACATACTGTAAGTAAAACCATTTGGAGGAACAGTTTTATTCAATAAAAGAAACTAATTTGAGTGTTGCCAATCTGGTTAGCACAGAATATCAACACGATTTCGTCAGCGAATTAGCTATTTAGAGAGCAGGTGTTTAGAAGTGCAAATCTAATGTCACGTTGATTTACCGGAACAAAAAAAAGAATCCCTCAGACAATGTAGCAGTCTTAGGTAAAGGGCAATGACACACTGGCATTTATTCTGTGAGCAGCTTTTGTGTTTATGTCTGTTACGCATTCCACTCGTGCTGCTCTCCCTTCTTGCATTCCCACGCACACACCCGCTAAGACAAGCTCACGCCGCAAGTAACGCCAATCACCTTCTCTTCCGTCTCTATTTTAGTTCTGCCTTTTCCTCACTCACTATTGCGGATTCTCTTAGAGATATTTTTGATTAAAAAAAATAATTACTAAAAACCTGAACTGCCTGCTGTAACGAACAGTTCTTTCCGGACCCTATGCGGACGACACAGTCCGACGGAGTGGGGAAACACTGGGGAAACGTCATGCAAGAAAACGGGGCTGAAGACAAGGGGGCGTGTCCAAGGTGCGCTGGTGCACGGGGGAGGTGTGGCCGAGGCGAACAATCCGAGAGTAATCCTTAGGGAAAATCCAAAAACACACGAGTAAGTCCAAAACCAGGAGATCCATCAGAGGAAGGAATTAAAAACCACGAAGGCCGGGTCGGAACCGGCGGACAGGGAACAGAAACAGGAACGGGAACCAAGGTTAAAACCTTAACAGGACCAGGCGCTTTCTGGTCCCGGACTCGCACGATATGGAAATCAGATGCAGAGCCCGGAAGAGCGTCAGCGCCTGGCTTTTAAGGTGGGCTGGGAATAGGGAGCAGGTGCATAGAATAAAGTCTTTAGTGAAAGGGCTGGAGCACCCTTAAGGAGGGGGAACTAATATCGTGACAATGTCGATTGTCAGACCAGGACCACAAAAGTCATACCATTGAACTTTACCTGCTTTGCTGAAGGAACTACAGTATGATCTTGAAAACAAGACTAGCAGAATCCCTTCAACAGCTTGCAATAAGTCCGAGAGTAACAGTGTTGACTGGGGAAAGGGGATTAATGAACACCAACAAAAACAGTGCTTGGTATTGTATTCAATACAAACACAATGTGAACTCAAGCTTCATGTATAAGCTCTAGGTCAAAAAAGACCCCTCAATTCCTGATATGAACCAAAAACTAAACAAAGGTTGACGTATTGACAGATAGATTTGATATGAAGTGCCAATCAACTTAACTTGTCCGAGGTCAGATATAGAAAGCCATGGTGCAACTGAGCAGTGTTGCAAGGTAGATGGTGCTTGATTAATGTAAAGTCTGGTGTATGAATCAAATAAATAGGACGCCATACCTAGAAAGACTCCAGGCATACCCAAAGCTTTTTCCTTTGTTTTTTTTATTATTTTCAATTAAATTATAAAAACATGCCTGTATGGTTGTCACCTCAATCTCATTAGGAGCCGCAAACCAAATACAGAACTAATAGTGAAAACTGTTTGGGTATTTAATGACTAGCAAGAATAAGGTGATGAGAAGAACTGACGATTCAAGAGAGTAAAACAGTGAAGGAAAGGATGAAAGCAATGCAGGAAAGCAAAGCAGCACAATAAATACTCAAAAATTAGAATTAAACTTACAATAGAAGTCTGAAATACAGACCTAAATATAATTCTCTCCTCTTTGCATGACTTTACAGGCTTCTTTTTATGCCCGACTTCTCAACTTACCAAAACAGGATCTCATTAAACCCACTTTTTAGTTGGATTCTATTTTTTTAGTTTTATTTTGTTCCTATTTCTCTACCCTTTGCCCCTTGGTACTTAACATAACAAATGACTCCCTGAGTTCTGGCACGGTGCCTGCAGCTTTTAAAACTGCTGTGGTCACACCAGTGCCTAAAAAAACCCAAACTAGGTTTTTGTAGAATTTGATAGAGGAGCTGCAGAGCAGAGTAACCTGGAGACAGAAGAATTCCATGCAATCATCAAGCTCCATGACTTCATAATTGAAATCTTTGTTTAAATAAGCATATTAGTAATTATTAGTAGCATGAAATTAAAACAGTCATTGCTGTAAAGAAATAATGTGTGTTTCACTTACTATTTCTTAAAGGAATGTGCAAATTGGAAGGAGATTTTTTTTTGAGAAAATAGGATAGGTGAAGGTTAAGTTTTCTGCAAAACACAGAAATACTGCTGAAAGACCCATTTGCCAGATATCACAGATTCTAATATTCACCAGTAGGACAGAACAACAATGTAATAGCAATGATATTTTCTGTAATGAACATTGGATCCTGAAGGATCTCAAAACCTTTCACAGGTACAGTAGGAGAGGACATTCTTCATCCACCACTGAAGAGCAGCTTCCTTTAGGGCTGTAGACGCTCAGTACACAGTGGACAATCTGAAGGGCACTTGAGGCTACATTATGCCACTCCTGCTTCAGAACATTTCAAGATTAGTAAGCTTGGTAGGGTGTGCACACCCTGTTCATCAAGGGATATTAAAATATTATTCAATTATCTTTATAAATTATCTCTAATGCACATTTCCTTCATGTTTTTGTCTATGAACAACTGATCTGCAATCATTTCCCACTGGCACTTGGAGCTATACCTTTATATTATTTGATTAAAAAATATTTTACAGCCCTCTGTATGTGATATTGATTTGAAATGGAATGAATAGCTTTCATTTCAAAAAGAACTATTATGCTAAAGAATATTCCCATTCATAAATTATAAGTTAAAATTAACATAATATTTGAATCTCTTTATTACAGTGTGATATCTATTTAGTATAGAAAAAATGATGCAATTTTCCATCTTTGCAAAGTAAAATATGCAACTTTCTGCCTTGAGGAATCTTTTCAGATTTTCATTAAATCACATTAAATTGAAAATTTGAAAAGCATGTCTCAAAGGCAACAATAATAATATTTTCAGGTTCCTGTACTGAGGTACAGGAAATTAGTTTGTGTTTGTCCAGTTTAATTATGTAAGAAAAATAAACAAAAATGGAAGACCAAATTTGAGACCAAGACCAAAAGACCAAATTTAGGAAGTTGTTTTTAGTATACAAAGAAATGGAACTTTAGCAGGTTTCTGTATAGACCCTGCGTGAGCACCCTCCTGAACATAATGACTTGCATACATCTTCATACCAGTGAAACTAGTGCCCTCATGTGTACTGTCATTGTCCATGAGAAAAGGTACCTCAGTGACCCATTTGGATTTGTGCCAGTCGGCTTCGTTCCACACTCATAGTTTTTACAATACAATTATTTAGACAGGTTACCTATAGTCTATAAGCCCCTGTGTGTATATGGTTACGTATGAAATAAAATAAATAAGAATAACTAAAACATTCAAATTGTCTTTCCCATTCCTCTTCAGAATCACAAGAGATAAGATGCAGCACAAAATACTAATTTATCAGCTCTCATTAAGAGTGCTGTCCATATTGCCAACTGCACTGGCATTAATGATATTGTATATTGATAACTGATATTGACAACTAAATTGCCATTAGGTAGGTTAATTAGGTCTATGTAAGTTCTAAATATTGATGAAAGTGAGATTTAACTGCAAATCTAACTAACTGTATATTTATTAAATATTGTCATGTCCTCACTAAATGGAGGAAACTCACTTAAATGAAGACATACAAGGGGCTAGTCATTTTGCAAAAACAAAGTAAATGATTGGGAAGCACATAGGTCATCTCACTACCACAGCGACCTGGTGTGACCTGTTCATCAGATTGGAATCTGGTATTTCTCATTCCTGTATTATACAAAGAACTGGGTAGCCTCCTTGGAAATGTGTAAGCACATGTAGTGTAGTGAGGGCTCATTTCCTCTTCAACTACAGGGTCCTGCTATTCTTTCAGAAATGCATCCTGGCCATACTGTTATCACAAAAGTAACAATCACTGTGAGAAGCAATCATCTGAAGTCTGAGGCTTTCATTTCTGGGGAGACTGAAGGTGGGTCTAAACAGCTCTGGGCTTTTATTGAGAAAGTAATTCATATGTTAAGGATATGATATATGCAGTGATTAGAAATAGAATAACATATTCTATTGCCCCCGGTTGATGCACATGTCCTGGCATAGCCATCACTCAACTTTTTGCTTGGTGCTGCCTCCGAACCAGAACTTCTTTTTAAAATTCTTCATTTAAAATCTACAGTAGGTGAGAGAAGGAACTGTCTAAACAGTCTTCTTCATTATACTTTCTGTTTGCCACTGAACCTTTACAATGTACCATCGAGGCCTGAGAAACATTCTGTTGTTCTGGTTATCTTAATAATTTAAGATTTCATTAAATTCCTTTCCTTCTTGGTTGTGTTTTTTTGTAAATGAAGCAGTTTTGAAGGGTTGGTATTTTCTATTGGAGCAAGCAAGTGATATTTGGTCAAGAGCCAACTACAAATGTGTGTGTAGTTAAGTAAACACTTTTTGCAGCAGCTTGTAGCCCTGTTTCTTGAACCTGTTATGAGCTTTTCTAAAGTCTGCATTGTCAAAAATAGCAAGATGGCTCAGATGACCTACTATGGTTTGTAACTTTTTTTATTATGTTCTATATCTTTAACCTCACTTAATTCTGCACTGAAGTTACAAAAAACATACAGTGTTACAAAACTCACCAAAAAAAAAACCTTCCAAAAGAAGGATTTGTATCAACATTTGAAATCTCTAGAAGATTTTCAATATCCCACTCATCTGGTTTTCTTTCTCTGTGGTAAAAGGTTTGTGACTATGACCTTTGCTACAGATCTCCTTTTTAATTTTGGATTTTTGTTTTGTTTTTTTTCCTCTAGGCTTGTTTTTAAAAGCCCGGCCGGATGTGCTGCAGGAGTGCCGTGTGGGAATATTACATACAAATGTAAAAAAAAAAAAGTTAATCCAATCGAAATTAATTAAAATGGACAAAAAAGAATGTATGTTTTTGCCTGTTGGTCTTGCGGAAACAGCACCCCTGAGTATAATGAGAGGTGTAGGAGGGCTGGGAATCATGGTGAGGGAAATGTGACACATTATGAGCCCATTAGCTGTTCAAATGTTTGTGGACATGATGGACTATTGCAAATGCTGTGGTACTTAGACAGCGACAGGGAACAACTGTGGTAATTATTTTAAGGATCTAACTCTATGGGATACCAAGGGTTATTTCCTGAGGCATTATGAGTACAATTGCTGTATCCTTTATTGAAAAGTACACAAAGATTCGCAGCATGGCTTTTATTGCTGATGTTGTTCTTGCTCAGACACTGAACTGAACTGAAAAACTGAGAAAAAAAAACATGTTTAAAGATTAATAGCAGCCATGTACCCCACATACCTTGAAATACTGTATGCTTATGCATTAATTTTTAATGGTTTAATGAAATCCATTAAAGCTTTGCACTTGTTCTGTAGCTGGGATTCTAATTAATATTCAGAAATATGTTTTGAAGTATGTTTTGTATTTTATTCAAGGTGAAAAATCGAATTGTACATTAAGCATCCCAATAAATGAATTGCTGGATTGCCCTCTTAAGACTGCAATAACTAATGCAAGAAAAAGCCGATTATGTAACGTTTAATGAATAACACTACCAATGATTTGGTACTGTATTATTAGGCTCATTTTGAAAGTTTTATTAATGAGCAGATTATGAAGCTGTATCAAGGCAGTACACTGAGCAATGATTTACAGGATTATAGCTAATTAACGAGGAATTATGCCATTTATCTTTTGCCAGATCAAATAGAGTCACAAACCAAGAGCTCTTATAGTACTGTTTGAAATAGTATTGTTTTAGTTTTGTGTATGAGAAGCACCACAGATCCTTTATTATCAGACAATATTTCTGCCTCTTCAGTGTTCTGCTACATACAGTATACAGTAGCCTGTATTACTATTATTAAGTTAATACATTTATCAGAGAAAAAAACATTTATCCATCACTTGCAATCAGTGAGCTCCAAAATATTAATGGTGTACAAATATGTGGAATAAACAAAATAAATTTGTTATAATAGTCAGATCTTACAATGGCAAGATCCAAACATGGAAAAAATATTACATACTGAGCTCTCAAAAGCACTGTCCACAGCGAACAGAGCAAAAGCAGTAGCAGGCACAGCACTTAAAATAATAGTCATGAAATATAAAAGGGTCTGGTTTAGAGGACCTGGAGCTGGAGCTGACCCGGAGTCATCAGAGAGTGCAGTCCTGATGTTTTGGGGCATCTTGTTGTGCCACAGGGCCAGCAGGGAGAAGAATGTGTATCATAAGGGGCAGGAGGAAACAACTACTCAACAACTAACAGAAGTTGAGCAGAAAGGATAAGAGAATATACTGCAAAAGGACAATTATGGACTGGAGAGAAGAGAGAAGCAGAGTAATGAAAGGAGTGGTAGGTAAGAGCAGGGATATTGAATTGAATCTGAGCAGAAAAAGACAGGTAGGGATGAACGTGGGAGAAAACACAAGGATGTATACAGTACACATATCCTGCCTTAGTAATATGTAATAGACAAACAGTCTTGACAAGAAAATAAAACATTATGCATTAAAACGAGAAGGCACAAACATAACATCATGTAGTAGGTTGGTTTGAGCAGAGCCTGATGGTGTATTTCAAATTCGATTTTTTTCTCTTCATATAAAAATGACAAAAGAAGAAAAAAATAGTCCACGTCTTTTGTTGTCCTCTGCTAGTTATACAATTACAGAAAACAAGTTGGCCATTATCGATCAGAAGGAAATTGTTTTTGTATTCGTAAAGCAAATCCAACAAATCCATAAACGGCATTCAAACAGCACGATGAATCAGCCTGCATCTGAAGAAAAACTGAATGAAAAACATTCGGTTTTAATGTTTCTGCTTTATGAAGGCCGAGAAAGAAAAGACTAACAGGTTGTAATCAATGGAGTTCACTTTACATCTGTGTTTGGGTCAAAAATAGTTTATTCATTTGCCAAGACTGGAATAGGCTGGTTGTGAGGTTTACATGATGTTGAGGGAAACATGATGGAATTTATAGCACATTCTAACACAAAGTAGTTGTATGTATTACAGCTGAAAGTTTAGCATTGAACTGAGTATATTAAAGGCATTATAAACATGGTGCCGTGTAATTGGTGCACAATAGAATGAGTACCCACTTACATTTATATATATAAGTGATATTTAAATACAGACTTCTGTTTAGTACAGACATACAGTATAAACTGGTGATAAAAGTCAAGCAACTTTTGTATATTTTAGAGCATTGCTGTATTCAACAAAATGTATTCAAAATGCAAGATATCAAAAGATGCATATTGAATTTAACAGTTCACAAAGCAAAGACAAAAGCAGAACACAAAAAAATGAGTTCATAGGTATGTTTGAAAATATCAATAATTTTAACTAGGTACCACTTGAAAAATGTTTGAACTACAGCCATGCAGAGAAAAGATATATCCCCTTAAAATATAACCTTTGTACTCTTGTGTAGTCATCTTGTTTTTGTTGTGTCTTGGGAACATACTTAAAAGAGATGTGAGGATAATATTATACACACTTCATGCCGAGTTTCAAGAAAATGGGTTTAATAGGTATTAAATTATCTCATACATGGACCTTTACAAACCGAGCCCCTCAACTCTTCTCATAGTTCTGGAAAGCTGGACAGTTTCTGCCTTCTGTTTTGTCCAAGACCTAAAGATATAAGTTATTGCCTCAATAACTGTGGCCTTAGAGACATCCTAGAGAGGAAGAACAAGATTTATACCATGGATTAAATTGCTATATTTTAAAATAAAATATAGTAAAATAACTGTTTTACTAACAAGATGGCAAAGAGTAGAATTAACCCAACTAGTTACAGTAGTTAGGATCACAGTCATTGGTCAGAAGATGAAAGACTGGAATCATGTTAAAATCCAATTGCAAAGACATTTTGCAGACAGATGTTTGAGGACCTTTCAATATTAAGCTCGTCACTGTGACAGATTCTCTTGAATTGGTAATGGCTGGGCATCCTTTACTTGTTTAATCATAAAGAAACGTAAGCCTAAGGTCAGAAAGTCATGTCACATCTCAAAAACAATGGAACAAGTAAAGGTTAATTCCATGCTGAAAAATAGAAAGAAATAAAAATGGTACATCATTCCTTTTTTTTAACAACCAAAATGTTCTTTCAGAGCACAGATAATCTTTACTTGTTCCTTTGCAGCCACCGCATGCTGACACAGCTTCCTACTTTAATTTCAGAATTACTGTAGTATCTCAGGGCTATCCAACACAGGTGTAATGTGAAATTAATCTGACGGCATTCCTGTCACAGAATGCCAATTTTTTGATAAATTAAATGTGGCGCCTTGATTGTTTTTTTCATCTGAACGGGTCTGGTCAAATTGAATGTAAATTTATGGCAGTCAAAAAAAAAAGCCTGGCCCTAAAATATTGCCAGCTGTTTGGGTAAACAAGAGAGGATAGAAAAATAGGGAATAGAAATTCAAGGTAAAGAAATATGTTCATACATTTTGTACTTCTATCTTTAAGCAACAAATTCAGACAACATTTCCCAGTACATTGACTGCTGCTATGAAATGTACATTTGCTGCATGTTAGGGAAGCATAAAGAGATGCTTATTCCTTATGTAGTAGGTCACATTTTACCAAAGCTTCTACCGGTATTGTAAGAAAAATCCCATTCCATCAACAGTCTTGGAAGTCAAGCTTACTTTTCTGAAAGTAAGCTTCAAAATATACATGAGCATCAACCCTCTATGTAAGCAAACACTAATTCTCCACTGTCACTCCTTTGTCTAAGCTCTAGAGCCGATCGGTTTCCAACACCTGCTCTGCCAGCCATCTTTTATGTTTTCAATTAATTTTTAAATTCACAATCATTCTAATTTGGCAGTTCAGCAGTTTCAGTGGGTGGCAGAATACGCACTTTTGTAAAAATTATCCAAACTGGACACTCCTTCACAGTATTCCTCTTCAGATGGGTTAATTATTTTGACGTTAGTTTTTTTGTGCCATATTAATAGGCAGTCCACCAGACTGAAGGGAAAGCTGGAAACTGTTTACAGTATGATGGCAACAAACCATGGTATTGCTGTTTTTCTGTAATTTTTACACATTTTTTTAAATAATAAAACACAGTGTCTTGCATAGGAATAACATAGCATGTTTTAAAGATTAGGTTCTCCTTTTGGTCTGTAGGCATTGATGTTACATATTTGGACAGGGGGCTAGTTTTTAATGGGTGCACAAAACAAACTTCCAGAAATCCTGTAATATTTTTTGAGGCAAAGTCCTTATGGATTCCTTTACATATTCTGCAGGATTCCCTAAGGAATAGGAGAATAAGAATAAAACCTGGTTATGTACTTGCAGAAATCCCTGAGGGTTTTGGTCTTAGAACCCCACACGATTTCTGCAGGTGTCCTACATTTCTTCTGCTGTTGCCATTTATTCTCACTGTTAAATGTGCCCTTACTGAGAATCGTTCATCCTCTTTATCCTCAATTACTGTGAACTCTCGAAACTTCCACTCACTTTGCAGATTTTTTGAATGCAAGTGCTGGAAACTCCTCATGGCAGAAGCCTGTTATTCAGTATTAAATTCAGATTAAAATTTTGGAGAGGAAATGCAAATAAAAACAAGAATTAAATACTGGTATGTGCATAATTAAGAAATTGGTGGTGTATGATAATTGCTTTTCTGTGAATACATTTTTATACAGAAATCCAAATATTTTATGCGATGTGTAAACAACTTAGTAGCTCTTTGCGCTAATCACATTCATATTTAATGCAGTTACAGTATATAAAAAACAGTAGATGGAGACAGTTTAAAGGCATTATAAACATGGATACAGTTGCTCATTTCAGGATGTAATGTGGAAAATAATTTAACCATGTTGCGAGGGATGCTTAGAAATTCCACCTATAAATATTTCCAGATTTTCAGTTACTTAGGCATGGTCTAAATTGATAATATTTTTATGGAGTTTATAACAAAAGTTCGGGAGGGATGACAACAACCAAATTCAATCAGACTCAGCTGTCAGTAATTCCCAATCGCTCCTGACATCCTTTCCTCTCCCAGACGCTATAAATGCCTACGAGATCCCCATCTCTCTCTTTTGCATATCTCTTGCATCCCACCTCCACCCCATCTAGTGAAATAAAAAATGTATGAATTGTTATCATTTTATAAAAGGCATTTTGCTGCACTGAAACAGTATAAAAGTATAACTGTATTTTATAACTGTTTATGGATCTCAAATGTACAATTCTGTGGTTGTTTATTTTGATTTTGAATCAGCAACTGTAGGTCATTACATACCTGCTAAGTTGGGAACAGTTAAAAAAAAACACCTAACAGACACGGTCACCCACACCTGTCAGAGGCTGGTATCTGTTGTGCGGCTGCACACCCCTCAGAACCTGGACAGAAACTACTAATTGAAGAAAAGGCTCAGATGCTCTAGTAGTCACTGACAATGCTGTTTCATCAAATGATAAGCTGGCCATAGGCAATATTAACACCCACTATCACTTCCAGTAGCACTTATGCTGAAAGCAATCCAGAAAGCAATTATGTTATTAAAATATTAGAATATTTTCATCAATATTTGCCGTGAGGAGAAATAATCTGAAACATACATGACATACAAATAAACTTTTTTTCTCCTATTGCAATATCTGTTATTCCTGAAAATGCATGTATGTAAAGAACAGGGTGAGTGATTTTCCTACATTATACTGAATATCTACAGTTTTTCCTAAGACTTCCATGGCCCCAGTACAGCCTTGCAAATGAAAATCAGCATTAGGCTTTCTAAAATACATCTTATATATTGTGATACAGGTGAGGAATAAATTCTACTATATTGAAATACTACATTCCATATGAGACTTCAAACTAACAAAAAGGAAACTGAACTGAAACTCACAGGGGAACATAGAAATTCAGAGGACTTGATGATCCACCGTGCCTGTACTGTGCCAAAGGTAAGAACAAGAGTTTCTTACCAGGTGACACATTTACAGCTGTCACAGAGGTGAGCAAAAAATTAGAGTGTGGACAAAGAGCCCTGTCCTTTTGTTTAAAGACCCAGTAAAATTGAACTGCAATCCCAAAGGTGTCAAAGCAAATATGCTGAAGCTAATTATTACAATTTACAAATAATGCTGCTGTAGTTACACATTCATTATTGGGAATGGACAGAGATATGTCAGTTGAGCTAGTAATTTGTTAGCATGCTGTACCAGACAAATAGACATTATATGGGTCTTATTTTAGACATTAAAATAAAGATGTTACAACATTTTCACCACACACTGCATTAAGCTTTGTACATTTATTTTACTTAGCATCATGCACATTCATTATACTGTATCTCTAAATCTTATTCTCTTTTTCAATAAACAAAAAAAAAGAATTGTTATATTTAAAAATACAATTTCCTACAGTATTAGATCAATATTCTTCAGCATTCTACAGTCAGTAGTTAGTCATGTTTTTATATCTTAAACCATTTGAGTTTTATTGTGGCCACTAGTTTTTACTTCTATCAGTTACTTCTATCTTTTAATTTCTGGTTCTTTTCATTGACTTAATTTTCTGATTCACTTTTCATTTATTTCTACATTGTTTAAATTACAGAGCAGCACACTGTTTGACTATTGATAGAAACTTTAAGAGAAGATTCTGTGTGGAAAATAACCACCAAATCTTATGCAATTCATGATAATAGGGCTTAGAAATAAGGCAGGTTTTGAATAAACAAAATTGAAAAGGCAATGGAAAATCATAATTTTCCACTAATTTGTAATAGTTTACCTGAGATCTTACCTTTGTAATTAACATATCACCTTGAAACTGACATACCAAAATGAAAAATCAAATAACTCACAAGACACAGTAGGCTCATACTATATATATATAGTATATATATATACACACCTGAAGAAGGCTCCACGGCCGAAACGTTGTGTTCTCTTTCTTCTTTTTTTCAGCATGGAATAAACCTATTACTTGTTCCTTTGCAGCCTACGCATGCTGACGCAGCTACCCACCTGAACTACTATATATATATACATGTAAAGGAACAAGTAAAGGTTTATTCCATGCTGAAAAGGGAAGAAAAACAATATATTTTTACCTTTTTCGAGACCAGGGACAATCTGTTTCTGCGGGTCTATTTTCCCTACAGGTGGATGAAGTTTAAATATTTTTCACATGTAACTTTAGCTTGACATTGGACAGCACTAATCCAGGATCAGAAAACATAATGTCATAAATAAATAGTTGGCCTATTCACTTGGTTCTATTACATATCTTTACATTTCAGTTTTTCCTACAAGACATTCAACTATTTAGCCACATTTATAATTAATTTCTATTTAGATTTAGACACTTTTAAGATGTCTTATGTTTATGTGAACCCTTGTTATTGTTTTTGCAGGGCACATACAGAATGCAAAAGGATTTTCAATATTTCATTGTACACACTGCAGCAGCTGTGGCAATTCCTCTTAAGGCATAAGAAGGTTCAGAATAGAGCATTGATTAATACACAATCATTCTAATTATGACACATCCTGTGTCTTAACCGCAGCATTTGGAAATAAAGACATTCATTGAATATTTATGTTTGTACTATTGGTAAAATAGGTTTTATATTAAAAAGATATTTGAATTCCCCTTTTTAAAATCAAGGAACATCACAAAATTACAAGGCTTTAGTTCCACATATTACAACCTACTTTCTGAAACAACCTTGGTTTAACAAATGTATTTATTTGGCTTTTTCTTATAGTTATTACTGTTAGTTATTGTTTGAATTTAGGTCCAGTAGATATAGTATTGAAGCATATAACAAACAGTACATACTGAAGTAAAAAACGCAAGAACTGTATGTCTTCTTACTATCATTAGGGATTTGTTTTGGGGTTGTTGTTATTTTAACGGTTACTTATTTATATCTCCTAACCAAAGAATTAGCATAAAAGCTACAGAATATACATAAAGCCACTACTACTGTGGTGTCAGAACTGTTCATGTGATCATGTAATCATCTTTCATCTATTTCCATAGCAGAGCATCAGGAGTGCCATTAAGATTTATGACCATTTATTGAATACAACCTGCTCATCCTATTGCAACTTGTGGACTATTGCTATAATTAAAGCCAGAAAGATCAAACAGTGGAAAAAAGGGACGGCTGTGTGAGTAATCCATTCATTTTCTAAACAGCAGGCAATAGGCGCAAGGCAGGGTACACCCTGGACAGGAAGCACCCAGTAAGAACCCACAAGAACACGGAAGGACATACACACATACAGAATTGATTAATTGTCTCATAGGCACCAATGTACAAGTGACAGACTGACTTTAAAGCATCCAGACTTATATGTTAGGGGATTTTAACGACATCATCCTGAAATTCACTAACTTCGCAAATGTGAAAAAATGAAACCTGTTACTTTTGAATGTAGTGGGTTTGTGATTTGTTCGGGGAAAAAAAAAGCTACAAACCGTGGATGATCACTGTAACAAGTACTTCATAACTACTATACTACCGGCTTCCTAAGCAATCCTAAATGTATATAAACCGCAAATGCATCAGAAGAGGGAAAAAATACAATTCAATGAACAAAGGCTTCCGTGACGAAAATGAGCTCTCTAAATTGGCATACAGCACTTCACTCTCTTGAGCTCATCAGCCGTACATTGAGTAACAGCTCCTCTGGGTTTCTGCACTTCACTCTTACAAGGTGCTTGTTTAAATGCATTGCCTAAGACTCTCCATGCTAATTATATTCACCTTCTAATGCACCATGAACATTTATCCATAGATATGGTGTGTATAGGAATAGCAGTGACTTTAAATACGTAAAAGGTGGTTTAGGATGGTAAGAGTAAAAAATATATGCTGTATTCATGAACGTCTAGAGTACTGTTGATTTGAAACAAGGTATTGACTATATACTGTATTACTTTAATACCTAACAAAATATATAAGATTATATTACTTTTGTCATGATAATCCTTCAAAGTTTACTGAACACCCACTCGTTGTAGTGAAAGGTAGATGCTGAAGTGAATTAAACGAATCAGGATGGAGGGTGATTGTATTTAGGTCTGTAATTGTTACTTAAATTAAGTCTTAAACCTAATTTTAGTAACAGTTTTCTGTTCCTGACACGGTGACAAGTGTTTTCCTCAACGTAAGTAAATTGCAGCAAAGTACAGTGAGAGGAAAAGAGCTTTATTCAATCACAGTAAAAACATTGTAAAGCAAATGCGAGCAGTGTTAAAATATGGGAACTGTAAAAAGATGTTAATACAGCAGAATTACAAATTGAACCCACAATACAAAACTAAAGTGTCTACAGGAAAAGTAACTTGGAATTCAGATGTGGGACTAATAGTACTGCTTGCATTGTGGATAAGGCGACTTAAAAATGTATCAAATTTCATAGTGGTGAACAACAATAAAGACATAAAACACAGACTGGGAAACACAGAGGTTAAAAGGGTCCTTTGTGTCTAGCGTTCCTGTACTTTCTGTTTTTATTTGTTTTGAAGTCTTTTATTATTAATTTTAAACAAATCATTTCAAAATGACAAACACCAAGAAAGTGATTCGCTGGGAAGAACAGATAAAATCTCATGAGTTTAACTTTTTTGTAAACACAGCACAAGTTAAAAAGAAGAAAAACTGAAATTTTTGGCATTTGAAGTCAGCTTTCAAATGATTTGTGTACTTCAGGATTTTTTGTTCCACTGCTGCAATTCAATGCTAGCCTCTGAAATTACAGCACCGTGTTCTCTGAACAAAGAAAATAATTTTCAGACCCGATCGCTCAGTGAGTTGTGGTTGGTGCGTATACGGCTATGGTCACATGTAAAAATGGTTAAAGCAGGAGTGATTTATGAAAGATATTCACTTTTCATTTCACAGTGATACAAGCAGATCAAGATTTCAAACTGCTACCTTGCTTGATGCACCATGCTTCGATTTTCAATAACCACTGAGTCCAATTCCAATTCACACCCAACCTGTCCTGGAAAACCATGGCTAGAAACCACCAGTCCATCACAGGGCAGATACAGAGTTGAGGAGGCACAATTAAGAGACACCAATTTACTTAGACTAAGGTACAGTATGTTTGGACTCTGGGGGGGATACAAGATCACATGACAAAAAAATCCATATGGCCCACGAAAGAACATGCAAACTCCATACAAAAGGTACCTCAGGTCGAATCAAACCCAAGTTTGGCATCTATGCTAATCATCACACTCACGTACCAGTCTCTGATGCATTAGGCTAAGACAACCCCAATAATTAAACATTAATAATCATTTTTTTTAATGAGTTAAGGAGAGATTTTGTGGTTGCTCCTGCTGAGTGATTTTAAGATTATTTGATTTTAGAATTCAGCTCCTGTCTGCTGTAGTTGAAGTTACTACATTAGAATTAAAGCTTAAAAGCTGATTATTGGATCCTTCTTGCACCACCAGATGAAGAAGACCTATACATATCATATTGATCTCTACTCTGGCCCATACTAAGCAACGCTTTAAAATAGCTAGGGACATTAAACTGTATTTGTATTTGTTAATTTTTAAAGACTAACAGCTGAGTGACTCTTCTGTGTGGAATCAGCTTAAATTACAGGAAGAGCCATACGTTAAATTGCAATTACCCATAAAACCATATTCTTTTCCATAATTTCCTGTAAACATTAACATATGGTGTATGTATGTTCTAACTGTAAGCTGTGTATGCATCCATTTATTAACTTTAATTTTCTCTACTTTGTAGGAAACTAAGATTGCCTTTGAATATCATATCATACATTATTCCTGACAGAAAATCAACAATGATGATTTGCCAAATAAAGTGATCTTCGTGGTTTTCAGAACTACAACGTACAGTCCAGCAATGCAGGTGACATCACTGTTCACATTTGGCAGCAGTAGTAAAGCTATAGCAGAACAAGTAATAGGTTTATTCCATGCTGAAAAAAAGAAGAAAGAGAACACAACGTTTCGGCCGTGGAGCCTTCTTCAGGTGTGGAGTGAAGCTATAAAACGTAAAAATGTAAAGCTATAGCTTTAACTCAGTTTTATTTTTTAGACTTTTATTAATTCCAGACTTGCCTAATTTCTCACTGTGTAGCCAAGATAATATAAACATCTTCTTGATCCCCTGGGTTATGCCTTTAATGATTTTTAAAAGTGAATAGGAACAGAAGTACTCATAGGAAAGTATGTTCTTTTCTACTGCTATTATTCAAATATGTTCACGAGATTTAATCAGATCATATCCATTAGAAAGCATTTGTAAATTCCACGCTATTTTTATTGTTAAAAATAGTTGTGCAAGGAAAAAGTACACATCAGATGGTTTTGTCCATAACTTAAAAGCAGGATGACAGTGGGGCAAGATTTTTGAGTTTTATTTTTCACACATCTTTTTTGACACAAAACACTCCTGCTTTCAAATTTACTCAGTATAGACAAATATTGAAAATATCTAACATTGCAATACTTACTGTACATTTAGTCTTTGGCAAAACAAAAGAAAAAATCCCATTCTTTAAAAGTGGCTTGCTCTTTACAAAAAAGCGGGGTTTTTTTTACATTGAAATAGACGTTCATTGTAGTTACAAGCTTGAAACCACGGAACGCTGCACAATAAGCTGTATGATTTTTGAGTCTGCAAAAGGTTCATCTGTCCGTGTTTAACGTTTTAAACAATTCGTTTCCGTTCACCTTTACAGAGGATTTTCTTAAAAGACCTCCTGAAGTCGTGATTGAATATGGTATATATAACGGGATTTAGGGAGCTGTTGCAGTACCCGAACCAAAAGAAAAATTTAAATAGTGTCTCGGGGACGCAGCAAGTGTCGCAGATGGCAGTCAGGGTATAAGTAAAGAAGAAGGGAAACCAACAGATAACAAAAACTCCGATTACTACAGCCAGTACGAAAGTGAATCGTTTTTCTCGGTTTTGGCGTCCCTTCCATCTGGAGCTCTTTGCATTACGCTCATCTTCTTTTTTAGGAATGCTATCCCCGGGTTTGATCTGGCTTAGTTTCGTTTTGCCCTTCCCCCGATTCTTGTTCTTTTTCTTAATAGAACACGGGTTGTTTACGTTGTGATCCGAAGAAGAAGAGTCCTCCACGTCCTCCCCGTTGATATCGCCTTCTCCAGCCCCGTCCTCCTCATTGCGACCTTTTTCCCCGTTTAGTTTCTCGGGGCAGTCCTTGTCCATAAAGCCGTTCTGCTTCTTATCTGCCTCGTCTTTGTGTCTTTTCCCCGGAGGGATCCGCGTTCTCTTCTTGGCAATCTGGTATATTCTAATGTAAACGAGAATCATAATGATGCACGGAGCAAAAAAGGAGCCTATGCTCGAAGAGATGATGTACCATTTCTCATCGTTGATTTTGCACGTCGGACTCTCCTTTCCACCCTTCTTTTCTATTGAGATCAAAGGTGGGAAGGATATGACTGCCGAAATCACCCACACAATAAAGATGATACATTTGATCCGTCGGGGAGTTCTTTTGAGGTTGTACTCGATGGCTTGGGTGATGGACCAGTACCTGTCCAGACTTATGGCGCAAAGATGGACGATTGAAGAAGTGCAAAACAAAACATCCAAGGCAAGATAGATCTCGCACCAGGCTTTACCAAAGTACCAGTAGCCCATGAGTTCATTGGCCAGGGAGAAGGGCATGACCAGAGTGGCCACCAGGATGTCAGCAGATGCTAATGAGACCAAGAACAAGTTCTGGGGCGCTTTCAAGGCCCGACTTGTAAACACTGCTATGACAACTAGGACGTTACCGAACAATGTTAGGAGGATGAGGATCCCCACAAGTATTGTAAGGGACACCGTGATCTGGATGGTGTAGGGAAGGCCTGTTGGCAAAGTTTCGTTTGTCACGTTGTGGCACCCCATTGGAGACCTCGCCTCGATATCCAGGAGCGGACTTTCTGTGTTGAACATCAAATGGACCCCAATTAACCTTTCGAAGGGGGCATTTAAAAAGTGTGCATTACCAATAGGTTTTTCCCTTTCTTTCAGCCTATTGGCAGTCAGTGGCGATTTTTGTTGATATTTTTTCCCATACTTTTTTTTTCCACTTCAAAAGGTATCCGTCTTCCGCAAACACGAATCAGCCCCTTTTTTTGCTACAGTACATTAGGATAGTCCGTGAAAAAAGTTAGTTCTTCTTCGGGAAAAATTGCAAATAAAAAGTAAGGGCTTGTAGGTCTGCGTGAAGCAACGCAGTAGTCTTAAGCAGTAAACTTTTTCCTTCTTGTTTGTATTGACAACATTACAACTGGTAGTTTATATAAGTCCCGACAACCCTTTTTAGTAAGAAAAAAAGACTTCTTACCTTGGGTGATGAGGGCTGTGTCATATATAAATTTCCGCTGAAAACCTTTCTATACAGTTGCTTGTATGTAACTTATTTTGGTCTTGCATGGCGCAAACAGTTTATGACAGGTAAATCCCCGTGGGTCTTCGTGGGCACATCAAGATATATTAGTCTCTTCACAATATTATACAGAAGTGGCCATTGTGCTGTTAAGGTTTTTTCGGCAAAATTGTCCACGTTTTAGCTGTTCCACCTACAAATATAACAACACAATAATCCTGTTACCTTGTTTTGTCAGTGGAGCCGCCGGATTTCCTAGTCGGTGCCTTCTAGCTGTGTGTTCTTTTATAGTCTCAGCCTCCAATTCAGTACTGCTCTGTGCCCAGCGTCAAGAACCACGTGGAAAACAAACTCTGCTCTCCAAACTATGAGAGGAAGAGTGCTATGTCGATGTCTGCCGCCTATCTGGATACTGCAACGATACATCTACATACTGTATAACACGATTTTCTGTGGACTGTAATGACCATTTATGAACATCCTTTCCGGTTTATGGCTACATCGATTGATGAACTGATCGACTCAGTATGTACTATATGGCAGATAATAGTATCGGCTCGCTTTATCTTTAATAACTTGAATCACTGTAAATCAATACAATCGCAAAAAAAACGGCAATCAGGTAGGAGTTTATTTTTCCATAAAACTAAAATGTAAATGTCATTTTTCAGATTATTTTCCGATTCCTAGCGATGACGGTAAAAAGTAAGAATATATCCTAATTACGTGTTGGAGAAAAACACATTATGAATAATTATTTCAAAAAGGATCTCGAGGTAAAATACATTCATAACTAAGGAATAAAAGTATATGTATTGTCTAATAATGCATTTTACTAAATGTAGGTAATTGAATTGTTTTAGGGAATGGACGATAGTGATTTTAGGAAATATTTGAACATTATGTTTAAACGAGGACTTAAAATATTTATACTAGCATTTCAGCCAGTGGTCTATGACGCACAGAACATTTGAAAAATGTCCATTCTCCAAAGAGGGAGTGCTAAACAGGAGGGAAAGTTTGTATAACATTTTTTTTCAATTCTCTTTATTTAATGGATTCGTTTGAGAAATAATTTGGTTATTTTTGCCAAGCCGAGCGTTAATTAAATGTTTAACAAAAGAGAATGGCTTCATATCCCCATGAGTACCACTGCTACATGAAAGAAAACCTTTTGCGCATAACATTGATGTAGTAATATTTTTTTTCATAATTATTTAAACATATTCGTGTAGTATTAAGGCTGAAAAAAATAATCTGGCTATCCCAACCACGCATCAACCAGCAATCTGTATAAAGGGGTAAAAAAAGTAAGTTGTAACGGCTACAAGTGACACTAACCCAGACCGAGTGGAATTTGACAAAACATTCTGTAACATTGCTGAAAGTTTCAGCACCGTGGACAGAGAGCGCGAGTATACAGTGACACCTGCTGACTGATAATAAATTAAGTGGGAATATTGCCTAAATCGACCGTTACTGATTTTCTTGTTTTTTTGCATCGAAGAAAGAGAAAATCATGTCTTTGGACGAAGAACTGCTCATGACTCTGGCTTGATGTTCGTTTTCGTTTTCTTTGATAAAACTTTAAAAGTACAGTATCGTAAATTATTTTTCTTTACTTGTGTTGGTTTATCTAAGAGATACTGGATTAATTCTGGGAAGTGGTAAACAGATTGCTTTCTGCTGTTTTTAAATGCAAATTCTAGTGATTAAGCGGCATTAATCTATAGTAATTTTACTTTTGTAAGGAAAAGTTCTGACTATATGAGGCATACAATCTTAATAAATACATATAATTCAAATATAAATAATAGCTAAATTGGAACAATGACGAGATACCGCTGTGGTTTGATGTTTGTGCGCTATATGTAATTTAAATTTTGATTCACAGTCTTGCTTTTCAAAAGCAATTGGAAGTCTTTTGTACTTTGCAAGGATCCTCATTTTATTTACTACAACACTTTCAGACATATACAGTAAATTTAGATTGGAAAAAATACATAAATACATGAAATTCGACTTTGCGCTTACCATAAAATTGTCCCCCAAGCCCGTCTACATTGTATGGGCGACAGGGCCTTCTCCTGCTATGCCCCCAAGCTCTGGAACTCTTTGCCCAAGGATATTAGAGATTCACCTTCTCTAACTTGCTCTTGGCAAGTTTTTTTTTATAGTTGTAAGGTTATATATCGATTAATTTTCTGATGTATTACAAAGTACGTTACTGGGGGAATTTCGTGCATTGAAGTAATTAAACGAGGAATTCTTTTAAATCAGTTTGTTGATAATAATAATAATATTTGCTTTCACTTATATAGCGCTTTTGGATTGTGGATTTTTAATGACCACAGAGAGTCAGGACCTTAGTTTTACGTCTCATCCGAAGAATTGCGCCTGTTTACAGTATAGTGTCCCCGTCACTATAATGGGGCATTAGGACCCACATGGACCGCAGGGTGAGAGCCCCCTGCTGGCCCCACTAACACCTCTTCCAGCAGCAACCTTATAATAATAATAATAATAATAAACTTTATTTTATATAGCGCCTTTAAAGGTGGCTTCTCAAAGTGCTTTACAGGATGACAATAACAATAAATAAGAAGATTTCACAATATAGGACACAATTATAATTACAACAATACAACAATAACAATAGAGGAGACCGTGGAAGTTGGTATTAAGAAGAGCAGTGGGGTGAAGAATGGAACTAGTTAATTAAAGGCTTGTCTGAAGAAGAAGGTTTTGAGTCTGGATTTGAAGGAGTTAAGAGAAGGTGAATCTCTAATATCCTTGGGCAAAGAGTTCCAGAGCTTGGGGGCATAGCAGGAGAAGGCCCTGTCGCCCATACAATGTAGACGGGCTTGGGGGACAGTAAGGAGGGCAGAATTTGAAGAGCGGAGGTTGCGAGGTGGGGAGTAGGGCGATAAAAGTTCAGACAGGTATTGAGGTGCCAAGCCATATAAAGCCTTATAGGTGAGCATGAGGATTTTAAAGTCTACGTGGAATTTGACTGGAAACCAGTGCAAGGACTCCAGGATAGGAGTAATGTGAACACTTGCACTAGACCTGGTCAGGATTCTGGCTGCTGAATTTTGGACATACTGCAGCTTGTTCAGAGTAGATTTAGATACCCAAGGGAGTGGAGCATTGCAGTAGTCAATTTGAGAGAATACAAATATGTTGATCAACTTTTCAGCCACAGTTAATGATAGCATAGGGCGTAGTCTTGCGATATTTCTAATGTGAAAAAATATGTTTTGACAGTATGCTGTACATGTGGGTTGAATGTTAAGCCAGAATCGAATATCACCCCAAGGTTTTTCAATTTTGAATGAAGCTCAAGTACAGAGCCATCTACAGACAGGGTTACAGGACTGGCTTTACGAAGTTGATGGGGGGTACCAATAAGCATGACTTCAGTCTTGTCACAGTTAAGATAAAGGAAGTTTTGAGTCATTCAAATTTTTATGTCAGAGATGCAATTAGATAGAATAGAGACAGCCACATCAGTGTCAGGTTTGGTATGGATGTATATTTGAGTATCGTCAGCGTAAAAATGAAAGCTGAGGCCATGTGATCTTAAAAGCTGACCAAGTGGGAACATGTAAATGCTGAAGAGCAAGGGGCCCAGTATTGAGCCCTGGGGGACAGCAGACTTGACAAGACCAATTTCAGACCTGTACCCATTGAGAGAGACAAAGTGACAGCGATCAGTGAGGTAAGACTTAAACCATTTGAGGGCAGTGTCAGAGACTCCAAACACAGTCTCGAGACGAGAAAGTAAGATGTTATGGTCAACAGTGTCAAAGGCAGCACTGAGATCAAGAAGGATGAGTATGGAAAGAGAACCAGAATCAGAAGCTATTAGGAGATCGTTGGTGACTTTGACTAGGGCGGTTTCTGTGCTGTGAAGTTGACGGAAGCCAGATTGGAGGGGTTCGAGAAGGTTGTTTGTCATGAGGTGGTTATGAAACTGAAGTGTGACAGCACGTTCTAGAATTTTAGAGAGAAAGGGTACGTTGGAGATGGGGCAAAAGTTGTTAAGATTGTCAAGAGCCATGTTAGGCTTCTTTGGCACGGGGGTAATAGCAGCAGCTTTGAGGACAGTTGGTACAATGCCGGTGCTCAAGGATTCATGTATTATATTGAGGACAATGGGACAGAGTCCCAAGAGAAACAGGACTGGAATAAAGTGGTGGGAATGGGATCTAAAATAGATGTGGTGGGTTTCATGCGCATAACTAGTTTGTTTAGGGATGCTGAGTCAAGAAGAGAGAACCTGGAGAGACGGGAACCAGAGAAGTTGGATGAGGAGGGAGGAGGTATGGAAATTATATCCGTAGTGGAGAGAATGTGATGCCGGATGTTGTCAATCTTAGAACTATAGAAATCTAAGAATGTGTTGCAAAGTTGTGATGAGGCAGGTAATGTGGTAGGGCAGTTTGGCTTGAGCAGTCTGTTGATGGTGGAGAAAAGATGACTGGGATTGTTTTGGTGATTTTCAATGATGCAAGAGAAGTAGGTGGAACCTTCTGGTCCCCTCCTGGAAACCTTAGTTTTTCCCAGGAGGTCTCTCATCCAGGTACCAATCAGGCTCACACCTGCTTAGCTACAGCGGGTTGCCAGCTGTGAGTTGCAGACTGATTATGCTGCTGGCTTCATGTGCAGAATCGCAAAGAGGATGAAACAGAAGACCCTAAGTTGATTAATTGGGAATTGCAAAGGAATAAAAAAATAAATGTCATTTTAGCTTGGAACAGAGGAAACTATAAGGGGAATTGACTGAAGTATTCAAACTTCTGAATGGAACTGAGGAATTCAAATTCATATTCAAGATTGGAAACAATACAATAATCGAGACACATGCGTGGAAATTACAGTATATTTAGAAATATTAAGGACAAGAAGCAGGAGGTATTTAGAGAGAGTCTGGACCTCTATGGGAGTTCCCTACCACTTTAATGAAACCGATGGTGCATATTTCCCCTTTTTCTGTGTTTTTAATCAAGCCTACTGTATGATTGCTCTAAGTGGCTCAGCTCTCTCAAACCCAGGAGCAGAATTTGGTATGTTGAGCTAGATTCAGTGAATTGCCCAGATACTGTATGACTTTCAAAGGGGCTGTGGCAGCTGAAATAGATGCCTTTGGGCTTGAAGATTTTTTTCAACCACCTTTAGTGACCTGTGGGGAGGATTTTATCCTTGGATACTCTTGTCAACTTAAGTGGCACATCTGGATCAGTTCGTTAAGTTCCTACCTTCACGAAAGCAGTGATAAACACTGCTATTAGTGTTTAACCGCATAAAGGTGGAAACACTAAACCTGCTGATATGTGCCATCTATTTATCAGGACACTAGATTTCTGGGGCACTTAATGAGCCCCAGTTTCTTTCCACCTCTTAAACATGCTGATTAGGCTTGTTTGGCTGTTGTAATTGTGCTCTTCCTCTGTGACCTTGCCAATTGAGTTATGCAAATGATCAGGGGAGCTGACCAACATCACACTGTCTTCTTATTATCTATTACCAAAGACAGGTCATTTTAAAGCTTTGAATAGGTCAAATAAAAACAGTTTGAGTTGGCTGTCCAGGATTTATGAGTTTTGTTTGCCATATCTCTTCAATGGAACAAGTTAAAGGTTTATTCCATGCTGAAAAGAGAAGAGAGAAAACAAAACCGAAACGTCCACTGCCGCCATTCCCCATTGTCCTCTTTTAAACAATTTGAAAGTTGAACATAAGAAAGGGTGAAACTGATTTTCATAATTTTAAATTATGAGTTTTCTCATGTTTATTCATTTTAAATATTTAAGATATGGATGAGAATACTTCACCTTTTCAGCATTTAAAATATTCAAAGGATACAAGCCCAAATATACATAAATATGCTAATGATACAGATTTGCATAAATAACATTTAATGTCATATTCTCACTTTTCCACCTAGCCAAGAATGCTGATCACTACTAATAATAATTACCAATGGCTGTACTACCAGATGAGTAAACAGATGCTTAAGTCTGTGTAAATATTTACCATTTTGATCAGCACAAGCCCTGAGGGTATCAGCAGAATATACAACATCTATAAAATGAGCTGCAGCTTTAGGAATCTGAAGGAGGGAGTAGTTCCATAATAAAACAAGCATTATTTTGACATTGGACCAGCAAGAATGTGTCTTAATCAGTCTTTCTACTTGCAATTGTGTCTTTTAATTTACATTTACATGTACAGTAATGTCAGAAATTACTAGGTAGCAGTGGTTTCTTTTGTGTTTGCAGCCTTCCCTTATAACCCCCACACTTGTCTTCTTTCCATTCACAGCTATAGTTTCTACTCTATTCTCATTTAACCAGAACTATAATACACAGTATAAAATGCATGCATGCCATAACATGGTATTATTACTTAAGTCTATAGTGCCTCATTTAATTACTCACATTAAAAGGTCAGGGGCATTACACTTATACACCAAGTATTATTTACCAAATATTTGTAAATTTAATTATTTTAGCAGAAGCTAGGAAGATAATCTTACACTTTTTGCTATAAATGAGGATATATCATTCTTTCAAAATAACATGCAAGCATTAATTCAGGAGAATTCAGCAGCCGGAGAAATCTTGGTCACTAGCTCCACACAGTATGTTATGTCGCCTGCCCTTTTTATAGCTGGAACTCGTCAGGCCATATACCCAGGTTGAGTCTAATAACAGAGACAGTTCTAGTCCATTATAAGACTGAGCATTTAGCAGCTGATCCACATTTCTCAGATCATGTTGGATGCCACTGTATGAGACAGGCTCTAGCTTTGGGAGTATTTTTTTAAGTTGCCACTTCTGACGGCAATTGTCTCTTGATATCAATCTTGAAATAGACTACGAATTCCTATCCAGCTCCACTGATTTTTTGTGGTCACTTTACATTATTGGGAGTTTACAGCTTCTTTTTGTAGGTATCAAGGGAGATCAGATTCCAGCACGTCTGAAAGATGAGCCTCCCCTCATCGGCATCATTCTTATCTTCCAAATCCTGGTGTAGAAATAAGTGCTAATACATGAACAACATAGCTGGTGCCTGGTTTAGAATAATGTGAAGTAAATTCCAGTAAACCAATACATTTTGTGGATGTAGAATTTCTATCCTCTCCATGGCTTTTATGAATTGTCTGCAGGTCTGAATGAAGCATTCTGCAAAGTAATTTGTATATGAAGCAGAATGTAGAATTACACATTTTATATATGAAGATATTTGATATTCTTTACAAAGCACTAGAAAAAGTCTGTTCACTTCTGTTCCAGGTCCAGAGAACAGTGTTCAATTATTATAATGTGTTCAGGGACTCGAAAAGAGATTTTGTATGATCTGTGATAAAGCTGAGCCTCAATACTACGCTATACGGTAATCCTGAGATCACAATTTTGTGAAACCAGGGATAATCAAATGCGCTGCCGCCTTCAGAAAATCATTTTCTATTGATTAGGGGCTTTAGAGAAATTCATTTTGATATATTTGTTCTCGCTGAAGTTTCTCACTGGGATTTTTTTCCCCAGTGTTGTTGACAGACATGAAGTCCAATTTGATATTTCAAGTAAAGCTGTGTGGAAAAAAAAAACTTTCATACACTGAATGCAATGCAATGGATTTTGATGGACTTTCTGTCCTGACAAAGTTTTAAGTACAGTTAGATTGCAGAAGTTTGTGTCTATCGTGCACTTTTAGTTTTATTTACTATGCACTTTATTAGCATAATATTTTAGTAGGTGGTCTTTTTGTGTTATGTATATATAGTAATATACAGTACACATATAGACTCACTATGGAAAAAAATAAGTTTAACATCAGTAGCTCATTAGGAATATAATGTTATTTATATTTTAAGTAGTTAGTAGGCAGTTCTTTTTTTTGACAAGTATTGTTCCTTGGAACAGCAAAATACTGAGCTGAAGTCGAGTGATTTTAGAAATTTATAAGGTGCTCACATTTGGCATTTATTTTGAGTTTAAATTGCCAAAAAAGGAGCAAATAATCAATATAAATAACTATTTCAAAAGGGCATGATTTTTATTAAATGAAATACATACAACCATGCTGTTTTAGTGTTGAAAATCACAAGCATGATTAAAGGGAGCTTGTCTGTTTGAGAAGTTGCCTGGAGGTGTGCTTTGTCAAACTTCAGTGGACTAGTCCACACAAATAGACTCTTTGAGGGACAGACGATGCCCTAGAAGAAAGAAGTTCACCAGAAGTGCCCAGGAACATACCATCCATCATATTCATTTATATATTAGTTTTCAGCCTGCAGTGGTTATACAGAAGGAATTCCACAAAAATTATCAGAACATCAGCAAAGTGAGTATAGTTCACTATCTGCATGGTTAGAGCCCATTTAAGGGTTAAGGGTTAATGTTTTCAGAAAAAATTGCTATCTGAGGAGGTCTCTTTTGCCTGATGGAGAGCTTTATTGCCTGATGGCAGCCATTTTGACCATAACAAACATGACGCAAGACAGCCTGTGTGGAGACACAATAGTGAGTGTGAGGTACAGCTTTGCTCAAATCAGCCAGTGGGACAATGAAAGGATGAGGGTGGTGGGAGGAAACTCTCAATAGAAGAATACTTTGATTTAATTTGAGAGCAAGCTTTTTACTCAGTGATACATTGATGAAGTCCTTAATCCAACAGCTGTTCAGTTCTACAGTTCAGTCATTAAGTGCTGAATTTCCAGCAGGACAATGCAAGACCACACTGTGCTGCAATTACAAAGGAGCATCTTAAGATCTTCTTTCCCCAACAAGTTCAGTTAAACATTTGATAAAGTGGCAGCATCGGGAAATCATTTCTCGCATGTGAAGATTTTTTTACAGAACAAATTAGATTATTCTTCTCTTGGGCATGTTCTAGCCCTCACAATTACACAGAACACAGACTGAAAAGACCAGTATAGGACCCAAAAGGTTTGCAATGCTCCAGAGCCTTATCTCACCATAATGTGTTCACACCAAATTAACTGTTATGGACAGTAACTAAAGCTTCTTCTTCCAGTGATATTGATTGAAACAAAGACTAGTGGAAATTCAACCAAAGACCAGGAGTGCAATAATTATTCTCACACATCATGCAACTCCAAACTGTTTAAAATTACATAGAGAACATAAATGAGATAACTTTCTCTGAATGTTTCTTACACAAATAAAGAATATAACTTTTCTGATATGACCCCAGTTGTCCTGGGATGCTTGGCCTGATTACATCAGCACCTTTTTTTTCTTCTTCAATGCAAAGTCTCTCTAAGATCAAGCAAAAGTAATGCATTTTGGAAAGCTGTTTAGTACAAAACAGAAGCTCACCACAAACTCCCAAGAATGTAGGAAATTACAAGTGATTTTTCACAAATGTCTTGCACAAATGACAGAAGACGTGTGTGAGCCTCACAACATCATAAGGCCAAATGCTCTCTGCAGCTTGTGACGTCTTTGAGTCAGTAAAGTAGAATGAAAGATGAGCACACATTGATACAGAACAACATTTGAACTTAAGTTTTATAATCGCACCACATGTGGCAATCTAGTTTCTGATTTCCCTTCATACTGCCTGGGAAGCGGAACAATGCTGAAGCAGTTAACCTCTACTTCACAAGTCTGCCGTCCTGCGTTCAGTTCTGCACTAATGTGTCTTCTGAATGGATTTTGCAAGTTCTCCCCCTCTGTTTATGTCAGAAGGGAGTTTGCAGCCCTCGTCCTGCAGGTTGCATAGGGTCAGTGAGCAGATGTAATGAAAACATGTCAGCTGTTCGTAATTAAACACTTGATTGATCCAATTAAGTCAATCAGAGCTCAGATGTAATGAAACCCAAGCTCTATTATAATATAAAAGACAGTCTTTTGGTGTCTGGTGGATTTGCCGACCCCTAACATAGGTTTCCACATTCCAAAAGTTCATTTGTGTATTTAAGCGGTCACTGTCAGCTTGTGGCGGAGTGGTGGTACTGTGGCTGGAAGATTGCCAGTTCAAATCCTGCGGCCAGCAGAGGAATCCTACTCCATTGGGCCCCTGAGCAAGGCCCTTAACCCCAGCTGCTCCAGGGGCGCCATATAAATGGCTGACCCTGAGCTCTGACCCCAAGCTTCTCTCACTTTCTGTGTCTGTCTCATGGAGAGCAAGTTGGGGTATGCGGAAAGACAAATTCCTAATACAAGAAATTGTATATGGCTAATAGAGTGATCTTATCTTGTGTCTGCACTCTGCAACTGACTAGTTCCTTCTATACATTGTAGACCTACTTTGCACCTACACTTCTTGGGATCAAATTCCTGACAAACAAGAGCCCGACAGGAATAAGCAGCCTGCTAATAATGAATGCATGCTCAGATTGCCTTGGGGGTTTTCATCTGCTGACTGAGGAACCAGCTCACGTATCTTGTTTTCTTGTAAACCATAACCTGCAAGGACAAAAAAAAGATGGAACGTGCCAGTATTGGAGTAAAACTTTAGAAGCATGGAAATAGGAAAATTCATGAGCAGTAGACTTCAAGAAAACCTGTCAGTGTTTGTGTAGGTTTCAGAATTCCAATACTTCATACATTTTCTAACCACTTCTTCCAATTCAAGATTGTGAGGGAGGTGGCACAAGTAACTGGCACAAGGCAGGATACAACCTGGACAGAATGCCAATACAACGTAGGGCAGACAGACAAACACACTCACACCAGGTACAATTTTCCCAGAAATCAATTAACTTACCAAAATGTCTTTGGAATGTGGGAGGAAACTGGAGCACCCAAAGGAAACCCACACAAACATGGGAAAAACATACAAACTCCACACGGAAAAACATATAAACTCCAGGGCCAGAACTGAACCCAGGGCCCCAGCATAGCAAAGCAGCAATGCTAACCATTGTGCCACTAATACCTAGGGTCAGAATTTATTTGACCCAATATTTGCTACAACAATTTGCTAATGCAATTGGCCTTTCTCAACTGATAAGATCTTGTATACCTGTTGGCGACAACATTTCCATTAAACTTTCCATAACTCTTTTGCTTTCAGATGATTGCACCACTTATTCGTAAAACAAGAAATGCCAATTGAAAAGTTGGAATTTAAAAGGAATTTAAATTACATGGAGATTTAAATAACATAGTCATGTATTTAAGACTGAGAACAATCCTTTTTACCCAAAGTGCTGTGAGAGAACAGAACAAGCATCCTGGCCGTGTTTTTCAAACCAGTACATAGGCACCTTTCAATAAACCACTGGATAATATCCTTGGATCAATTAGCAACTAATTATCTAATGGCCTAGATGGGCCAGATCAGATCCTCTCATTTGTAACTATTCTTCTGTATAGACAGACTAAACATATAGGGAATACGTTTCTTATGGTAACTACAAGGTATCAATCAGTGCTTTGAACTACAGTAGTTTGTAATGTTAGCTTTGTCATAATTGTGGATTATAATCCATTTGATTTGATTACTGTATGGATTCCCAAATAAATCCCATCATTTTAATAGAAAATATAATCCAACAAATTTAGTCAATTGAATAACACTACAATTTGTTTATCCTTTTCTCATCTCTAGGAATGAATTATTCTATAGAATCCTACCTAAAAGTGCTGCAATTGTGCTTGTTAGAGTTCATAGATTAAAATCAAGTAGTTTTATTCACGTATGAAGCTATTTTTTTTCCAATGTTGCTTCGTAATGTTTGTTCAGCTACTGTATACTTAAAATGGTACATGTAGGCTTAATTCACTATACATAAAGGATACCTCCTCTTCATTGATTGATGTTTAAAAGACAACAAATTTGGTTCACATACAGATGCAAGTGTTTTTAATGATGACACCAAGAAGCCTAATACTTTCAGATACCCGTAATAGCAATATAAGGATACTTTCATGCACCTGCTTTGGTAGCAAGGAAATTGTCTTGTGTTTAATAGACTCACTCTAAACACTTAACAGACCCCCGTTCCTTAAATATTAATTTCTACATATACCATTAGATACAGAACTACTTAATGCTAAACTACTTCTGGGTGATAAATGAAAGTCATTCTCCGCTTTGTCTTCTTACTAACAAGAATATTAAGAAAAGCAGTGGCTTTCACATTTTGAAGGAGGTAGGATCATTTTTGTGGTGCTTGGAGTGACCGTATTGCTGGTGTGACAAAGTGATTTATGTGATTATAATAAACTACAAGTAAATGTCCTATTAATTATGTATAATATGCAATTGAATGTGTTAAAGGTTTGTGTATGAATCGTGTTCAATGACTCAGTAGCCCCATGTGTACAAATATACTTTTTTTTATAATGAATGCATCAATACAACATGACTTATAAAATAAAAAAGACAAGGCAATCGTCTTTTTATATTGAAGTAACATAAACTGAACATTACAATTAATTGGATTAAAAGTACAGTTATACATTTCCAGAGCTTTTCCACACATATCAAAGTGGGATTCATCTTTAAAATAAAAAGCATTGTGCAGGCATGACAAAGATACAAACAGCAGAAATTCAAAATGATATTTTTTTGTTTTAAAGTTTACACTAATGACATCACCACTTAATGACCATGGCATGTAGCTGCAAGAAAAAATAATTAAGTAATAATTCAATATCAGCCCAGGTCTAGGAGCATTAAGATTAAAAGGCACGGCACTATGTAAAAACAAAACTGAAAAAAATCAAATGCCAAGGACTGAACCACCTGAAGTCCCACTGCAGTTCAATGTCCAATACAGTACTGCGATGTCACAAACAAGTTGTGAACAACCAGTTCCATTGATAAAAGGAAAAAAAATGTATCCCAGGCTTTGTAAGGGGTGGGAAGAACTGCCTGACCTGAACATGTCCAATTAGTATTTATTATTTAAATACCAGCTGGATATCTACTACATATGTAATTCAGGTCAAGGGAAGAATAAAATGTACAAAAGTACTTATTTTGTTTCATAGGACTCAGATGTGGTCCAGGACAATAGTATAAAGTCTGGCAGAAAAAAAAGTAACCCAGCGCCTTTTAATATCAGAAGATTTAGATTGTGCCATGATGTGTTCAGCATGTGCAAATCATTGCAAACTACTCATTTTGTAAAACAGCCCCCTCATCAAAGCTGCTTTTGTACAAATAGATGATATATATATACCCTCCCAAAAAAATACAGCAATCAGACAAAAACATTTAAAAAGGAAAGTCATTTCTTTTTCAAGGAGGCAACAAGTTTGATATGTGACAAACCGCATTCATTTTGCATTACTGTTAGGTAAAGCAAACATTGCTACACAATACAATATATCACATTACTTTTTTGTAAATGTATATAGATTTATTACAGTTCAAAACGTATGTACATACAGAACATGAGCATTCATTTGCAAAAAGTTATATTTAGCAGTGCCAAAAACAGGCAAGGAAAAGTAGTAGGGCTATCAACCTAGTAGTAGGTGCATCAAACTTTCAGTATATGATGGGAGAAAAAAAAACTAAAAACGATTTTTGACATTAACAATTAAGTAAACATTGGTGTCTTTTAATGTACTTAAAATGTATTTCCCTGTATGCAATAAAAAGCTTGTATTATGTACAGTATTAAGAAGCAAACCACAACAAAGTCAATGCCAGATTTGTGCCCCTCACTGTTTATTTACCCTTATACCATCCTAATCCTCCAAGATTTTTTCCATTTTTTTGGATTTTTTCCTACTTAAAGTAAAACCACTTGCCTTTCTCTTCTCTTAAATCATGTTTTATTGCTCAGGTTAAAGTCTATTATAATAGTTGAATATTGTCAAATCCAGACTGGTATTGTCTTAAATATGTACAAAGGTCATTGAGAGAGATTCTGGTTGTTTCTATAAAAATCAAATATCTTGTCCATGCAAAATGCCATCTGAGTGCCTGTTTATCTGTAGATGAAGTTTAAATTGAAGTTTAACTGTGGTCTCCTTCAGGAAAGGAAAAGAATCAGCCAGAACGGGCTCCTGCACAAAAAGTGGGCTGCAAGCAATGCAAATCCTCAAAAAGGAGAGCAGAATGGTTGTCATTCCTAGAACAGCGGGCGTTCAGAGGGACAGGTGTAGGGCTCAATCCAAGGCGTCAGTGGTGAGAAGGGATAAACAAGCCTGAATGAGGCTCCACACCCTACGTATGCTCTGTACCCAGTGCTATGCAGCTTTCTTAACTTCGGAGCTGCCATGTGGATGACATTTGTAATTGATTATGGACCTTACTATAGATCAGTGCAATGTTTCCACATTGATGCATTGTGGTGGACAGGAATCCTTCACGTGGCATGATGCATCCCTCACTTGTCAGGTTTAATGAGCCCTGACCATGTCTACTGTTGGCCGAGAACACATACACAGATACACTCTTAACGCCGTTTAATGCATTTGCAACTGTCAATATCTCAGATGGAGGAAATGGTGTACCTGCCAACTTTGCAGATTCAGAAAGAGGTAGTCTTATCATTGTATTTTCTGGAAAATCCATGTGTTACTACAGTACGAATCTAAATTCAGCCTACAGTGACCAAAAGTGTCTTCAGCTACTTCAGACTCAATGAGAATTAAAATTTGAAGAAAAAATCCTTTACATACCATTGCCACTATAATAAAGGAAACGTTTTTTATTTACCAGTATTCAAAACAAGAGACGGCAGCATGGCTTTGTTGACGTCTGCTGTGCACGGCCACTGACAAGCAGACAAAGGCATCAGTGAGGAACCTGGTTCTGGTCTTAGCCAATTCAAACATTTCACTGCAAAGCATCTATTTTTCTTCTCTAATTCCTTACAAATCCTGATCAATGAAAGTTTTCCATTTTCTTTCAAGCTTGCTAAAGAAACCGATCTACTGAACAAAAATTAGCAGTGTGGGCAGGCAAGCACAGGTAAAGTTAAGTCACTCATATCGTATCTAATTTTGTAAGGCAGCCTATTGCTCAGGCTTATTTCAGTAACTCAAGAGTAAATGGTCATTAAAAAAAGTGGCAAACATAGTACGTATTCACTGTATGACATTGTAGTTAAGTATTCAAAAGACAAGAAAATGAATAATGTGCTAATCAAAAGCTAACAAATTAATAAATGGTGATCAGGAAACTATACAGAACATGAAATGATTTACCCTTTAAGGCTGAAAAAAGATTAGGCAAGGTTAGGCACTGCTGCACAATGCTTTTGATAGACTTTTAGATGCACTAGAATATCATCAGACATCTTGGCAGGTGCTAAATGCCAAGTTTTCACTTTTACACCCCCTTCCTGCAACACTATGATTAGAAATAAAATGAACATGCTTGTTTTATGTACAAGATTGCAAGGCAAGAGATTCACAAGACATCTGTAAAAACAGTCAAAAAATCCAAAAAAGATGACCTTAATGCACACAATATCAATATATGACTGCTAAAACAAAACATCAGTAAATATTTAAAAAAAACGCACTGGGTCACTTAATTTTGTATCCACCAGAAAAAAATACAACTTGGCAAAATAAAAATAAAACAGCAGATATAACAAAGTAACTGCTCACAGCAGAAAGAGCATCGGACTAATTAGACTCTATAAGCATGCCTAGAGCTACATTCCTGGATTTTAAGAAAAGCTTTCTGAGCTTTATAGCACAAAGTCTTTTCTAGTTCCACTTTTATTACCCTGGTTTAATTTGCTACGTAGTACTTCTGTTTTTTTAATGGCACATTAATATGCAGTGAATAAGATAACGAAATTGATTTTATTTCATTATACAGATGTGCTATATTTATGCCCATCTGCTTTGAAGTATTTGCATCTGTACCTTTTACAGCTTTTACTTAAAACCAGGATTGTACTGCTTCGAGGTTTTGTTAAGCATGTATGGAGAAGGATTTGTTTTAGATTTTGTGTTTAGAACTATTTTAGACTTGAATATGCACCTTTTTAATGTCCAAATAATTTGTTCTTTAAGAACCACTGACACTGACAATGGTCTTATTTCAGACTTCACAATAGTCTGTGTATTTCCCTTCACCTTTTACAGCATATGTTCAAGAGTTCATAGAGCAGCAATGAATTCTGGCTGGTAGAATAAAGCAGCAATGAATTGTTCCATACCAAAAAGGGGTGTGCTCTCACCTTGCTACACATGACCTCTAAAGATGAAGTGCATGATGTAAACCATTTTGTGACCAGCCACATGAAAATCCATCTTAAGCTGCCACCATAAGCGGGCATTGAAAAAATTAAATACAAAGCAATGAAGCACTGTGGCACTCGTGGCCACATTACATTTTTACAAAAACAAGAGAGCTTTGTTTGGTAACTTAAGATGGGATTTTCATGCACAACCACGGTGTTTTAATACTAATCATGAAAATGCTTAACTGTTAAAAAAACGATTTTGGCTTCTGAATTAAAATATAGCAAATTTGACTGAAAATACCTTACATAAACTGTAATTCCTTCTACTGTCAACTGCATGATATGGGTATTTTAAGAATTGTGAATAAACATAACCAGACCCTTTTTGAGTTTAAGTGTATGGAGTTCAGCGAGATTTAACGAAACGCAGATCTGACAATATTCCATTATAAAAAAAGCAAAAACGTTTTGTATAAAATCTTACTCAAAATACACCCCATGTTAAAAACAAATGCCCCTATTTAATGTCTAAATGTTACAAAGAAAATGTAAATGAATCAGATATGACCTATTCATGATGCCAGAACTATAAAAAGTGCACAAAACAGCAGCATAATGGGACAGTGTTAAGACGGCATTGCTCAATACACCTAAGCTTTCAGATCTGGTGATGCAGAAACATAAAAGTGTTCAAAAGCACAGGATTCCAAAACAAAATGGTAGCCTTTAAAAGGAAATTTAAATTAAACATTAGAGAATTTATTATACTGTTGCTCTGGGAAGGCCATAACCTTACAGATATATATATAAAAGGTATTTGGCATAATTTAAGAAAGGTTAAGGAACTATGTGATTAAATTCCTTGTGGTGATCTTTAGCTATGCTTGATATGTTCAATTCCACTTGGTAATAATGACAAAATCATCGCCAAACTATTAAGATCTAGCCAAAGGATAGACATAAAATCAAAATTCAAGCACTGCATAAGGATATATACACTGATGTCAAATAACGGTTGTTGGTCTTTTAAATCCCACCACCTTTCATCTCTTTCCCCCCATCCCCATGTGTGATACTGTTATTTTCCGGATGTTTCACTTCAGGAAGAAGAATAAAATTTCCTAACCATCTCACTGCAACTTTAATATGACAATTGAATGGTACTCCTGCTAACCATTGAAACAGGTTTCAGAAGGGATGAGAAGAGAGCTGTAGCTTTTTAGAGAACTGATTTTCTGATTAATAAAAATACAATGATTGTTTTAGTATTGATATGGTAACACTCTACGATAGGTGTTTGTATTTTTAATGTAATTAGATATGAAGTATTTCTTACCGAGTTAATATGAAATGCACACGAAGTCACAATATATCTGTAAGTTATTCATATTTTGTTTATTCATCATGAAGTAATCACAGTCACTTACTGTAAAGTGTTACCATATATAGGAGATTTACTGTATCGTTGCAAGTTTGTTTCTTGCATATTTCTAAAACAGAAACTGTTTTAGGAGACAGCATTTTACAATACTACACTTCTAAAGTAAAATGTGAAAAATTAAACTTAAAAAAACACACAGTGAAGTAACAAAACCGGTGGGTGGATTTTAAAGGGAAAAATATAGCTAATGTTAGGATCAAGGCTTTCTCAACTAAAAGTAGCTGTTCTTCTTCCTTGATAGGCACTGAATTTGAAATCATGCATGTCTGTTTCATAAAATAATCTGCATCATAAAAGACAATTCTTAAAATTAGTCAGGGGACAAAGAAAACAGGATTATGGCAGCAGTTAGAAGCCCCCCCCCCCCCAAAAAAAAATTAAAAAATCACTAAAAATGAAAATTTTTTGCACAATTAGATTTTTGTACTTATAATTACCATCTGTAATCCATTAAACTTAATTACTGCAACTTTGTTGGCAATATACTTTTAAATTGAAAGAGAACTGCCATTCAGCAGCTAGTAATTTAATATACATTTATCAATTCTGGCAATGAAAACCTAGACAAACAATTTTCCTTTTTACATGATTTAAAAAACCCCAAAAAAAATCTAAATGGCTATGATTCCTCTATTAGCAGAAACATGTAATGCAGTCTTATTAAAATTGCCTTTTTCTCAGATATATTCATGACAACAATAATGCATTTCTTTATCTTTTTTTACAGTGTATGACACATAGGATTGGGTTTTCAGACCATGGCCCGGTAAGGGCCCTGCATCTTCAGGAACTGAATAATGAAGGAGGGTCCCCCGGCAACAATCTGAGGTGGCAGATGGCTGAGAGGACAGTTCTCAATGCTCATGATTGACAGCTTGCTGCACAGAGCCAGTTCAAAGGGAAGGCTATGAAGGTTGGGGTTATCATTCAGATACAGCTCCTCAAGATTCTCCAGTGTACCTGCAGAAAGCAATACAAATACAGTCTCATAAGCTTTTAAGGGTACTCTAACATGGAATAACTCTAGAATAACACTATTGAGAGAGTAAAAGTTGAAACTACATACTCAAGCGAATGCATTGTGTGCACATACACCTAGATATGACAGAACTTATCATTCCAGTTTTTTTCACGTGTTCTAAATGCCGAATAGAGTCATTACTTCAAATGCCACACTACCCTTCCTGCCAGTTTCATACGGTAAACATAAAGAACTTCAGCAATACAGTGCGAGTTCTTTTACCGATCTCTTCAGGGAGGTGCTGCAAGAGGTTCTCTCCCAGTCCTAGGTGAGTCAGGTTGGTAAGATGACCGATCCCTCTGGGCAAAGTGGTCAGCTGATTATTAGTCAAGACCAGTTTCTGCAAAAATAAAGAGAACAGTCCATTCCCAACTTAAACTCAACTATTAAAAGCTGAATTAAAAAAGCAAGATTCGTCTAATTATTTGAGAGCTTATGCTACTGTTCACATTTGTTACCAGATTACAGATTTTTATGTCGATCAGTACTGTGTTAAAACATGCTATTGATGGCCTCCCGAGTGGCCCAAACATTTAAGTTGCTTGCCTGAGTGCAGGCATAACTCTGTGAACATGGCTTTGAACACGGGTCATGTCACTAGCCTACTGTGACTGGGGTGCCTCAAGCAGGAGTGGGATTAACTGGCTGGGGTTTAAGTGACACTGAGTCTTCTGTGCTTCCCAGGCGCATGCAGACATGCAGTGCTGGTGGTGAGGGATGTTTCTCTTCCAATCAGCGCCTGAATGTTCAGTACATTGCTATATTGCTACTCAATTCAAAAACGAGTAGCTTGAAGGCAGGCAAGTCAGAGGAATCTGCTTACACTACCTCATTCTCCCACATGTGCAGGGAATCTTAGTTGCGAGTTGAGACATAAACCAGATTACAATGCTGAGACAACTGGAGGTATAACAAACTATCTGCAATTCTTTTTAGAAAAATGCACACCAAAGAAATGTAATTTCTCTGTAATTGCATTCATCTGTTATTTCAGATCATCTGTTTATCAAATAAAAATTAAAATACATTCATATCCACAGATTAATCTAAAGTATCTTTCATTTTAATATGACACCTTTTAATAACACTTGACAATGAAATACATAGCTGCTGCTCACAAGGATGATCTCAAACTTCCACATGATACCACTAATTATGAAGTTTCATAAACTGTTACCCTTAACAACTCAGCAAATACGGTTTCAAATAGACTATTTTTGCTCTTTTTTTAAAGGAATGTAAAAATGATGTTTGTTCACAGCTGTAATGTGCAGGATTGTCATTATAATAATCGGGTGTTTAAGGTAACACTGAAATTTACCTGAGATTGTGAAAGTGGTGTCATAAGTAAAAAATAGTTCTAATGTGTGGATTAAAATGACAAAATCATAAGATCTGTTTTTTAAAAAAAAAGAGTAAGAAAAGATGGTAGGAGCAATTTAAAAGATTTACAGTGTTAAATTAAAAAAAAACAGACAAACAAAAAACACTGGTATGTGTTTAGTGCCATAAAATTTAATGCATTTCACTTGTACACACCACCCTTCAGAAGAGGAAGATCATCCCAGGTAACCTTACTTGTAAATCTTTCAGGTAGGCAATTTCATTAGGGAGAGATTCCAGCTTGTTTTCCTCCAAATCTAGCTCTCGCAGTTTCCGCAGTTGACCTATACCATGGGGCAGCTTTTTCAGAAGATTGTTCGACAAGATCAGTCCCTACAAGAAAAAATATTTTTTAATCTGTTTCTCCTCTTCATACATAGAAAATCAAATTCAAATCACTGCTTCAATGCCTCGATGAAAACTTCCAACACATTATTTGAGACAAACCTAGGTTTTAACCATGCCATTTAGAATGGGGCTCATTTTAAAATAACAGAAATGGTTTGACATTTCAGTATCTCATTTTACTTAAAAATGACTATAAACAAATAAATCAATGATGCATAAAGCTATGTCACAGCCAGCAGGCGTATCACTCTGCATCTCACATCTGTCAACCCACTGAAGCTAAGCAGGAGTGAGCCTGGTCAATACCTGGATGGGAGACCTGAAAAAAACTAAGGTATATATACAATAGCGACAGGGAACACTATACTGTAAAAAGGCACCACCCTTCGGATGAAACGTAAAACCGAGGTCCTGACACCGTGGTCTTTAAAAATCCCAGGGTGTTTCTCGAAAAGAGTAGGGGTGCAAGCCGGGTGTCCTGGGCAAATTTCCCATTGTTTCCCTCTATACCACTCTGCTCTCCTCCCCACTGATAGCTGATGTGTGGGGAGCGTTCTGGCGCACTATGGCTGCCATCACATCATCCAGGTGGATGCTGCACATTGGTGGTGGTGGAGAGTTCCCATTACCTGTAAAGCGTTTTTGAGTGGAGAGTCCACAGCACTACGTAAGCAATTATGATTAATAATTATAAAAATTCTAAGGCCTCTTATTTTATTTACATTCATCCATAAGTGGATACTCTGACGTGACGGGCAAACTCTGATTGTATACAATGCAAAAAACAAGTACAGAAAAATTCCTAGACTTCACTGACACCTAGCAAGCTTAATGAGTCAAGTGGCTTCTCCTCAATAGTTACCTGTCTTGTGTTCTTAGAGGTAGTAATAAGTTCAAGTAAAATAAGACATTTAAACAAATGGTAGACTTAAAATTCAATGATTTTGTTGCATAAAAACGTTAATTCAATCAACTTTAAAAACTACCCCATTTTGGCATGGGTAACTCAAAAAATGGGATACAAATGCTAAGAAAGCAATCTAATCTGCAACATAAGAAAGCTTTTCTTTGTATTCATTTGTTTAATGCTCTAATTCAGTTCAGGGACTTCCCTCCTGTGATTAGCTCAGAGAAATGCTAACTGTTGACTGAAACTCCTACACAGCTTAAAATGTTAATTTGTCAATTCACGACCATGATTAGTTCAAGGAGTTCCACAAACATCGGCTATAAGCATTTTCTCAACAAACATTAATAAAAGAAGTTGTGTATCCTGAGATGCCAGATCTGGGAAAGCCTACCTCAAGAGAGACAAGACCACACACATCCTCCGGAATCTTTGTCAGCTGGTTAGTGGCCAGGTTCAGCTCAACCATACTGGTCCAAGTTCCAAAGTCCAGTGGAAGAGATGTTAGCTGATTGTCCTAAATAATTAATAAAATAAATAAACAGACAAAAACCCTTTTTTGTGCACTCTTTTTTATTTCCTCTAAAAAATGAAGGTCATGAAAATTAAACTGAATCACTGCTATAGCCTGATTAACAGGAACAAATTTTCTCAAACTAGGATCCCATTAAAACCCTTCAGATTTTCCTGAATGTGAAAATCAATTTAACATCCTTTCACAAAACAATTTTGTAATGACTTGCCAGGACAGTCTTCCCCTCTGTCCTGTACTGGATAAAGCGGTTAGAAAACTGATGGGTGGATAGATGGATGGAATTCTGTATTCTGCTCTTGTAGTGACATGTTTTGGTTTGGATTGGATTTAGCAAAGCGAAGCAGATCTGGATTTGAAAATGTAATCCTCCCAGTGCTAGATTAATCTCTCCAGGCAGTTCCAGCCCAAATCCCATCTGATGGAATGGAAAAGAGCCCTAATGCTTGCAGGATGAACTGGATTGGTGAAAATTAAGAGTCATCTTTTACAATTCTCCAGTTCTTTTTAGAACAAAAGCTGGGTGACACTCCCATCATAACAAAACTAACTAGAAAACTTACATATCAAAACTCCCATACTATAAAAAATACTCGCCAACAGAAGTGAACTCTTATAGATTTAGGTAAAAATGCAACATCATAGTTTCACATAGAAAAACTCTGGAAAATAGAAAAAAACATTGTGGATCTCAAGCTACTTTACAATTTCAGTCATTTGCCTTTTTATTTAACCTATGCAAAATTGAGCACAAGCCACTTCAAACCAGATCTCTTTCTCCATAATCACCTTTGTTAATTAATGTCATCATAGCAACTTTACTGCAAAGCACAATTACATATAGCTTGGGTTGGATTGAATTAGAAACTAAATGATTAAAATAATAAAAAGCTAAATAAATAAAACCTTAAAAGTAAAATCAAGAGAAATAGTTTTGTCCATGTAATGCACAAACTCTTCTCAAAAGTTTCCATATATACACAATATATTCTTTCACATGATTTCTGGTATAAAAGTGTTTACATAAAAGAAAAATGATACACTTAACCTTACATTCAGAATGCACAAATATTTTGGTTTTATTCAAAGTGTTATCTTGAAAATATGCTTTGCCAAAATTGTGCAAAATAAATGTTTTTTGATGACTAAATCCAATTGCATGTGAAGGCTAGTGCTAATTTGTACTCTCTCATATGCTCAGGTTTTAATGCTACCAAATTAACATATGCAAGCACACAAGCCTACAAAAAGGGGGAATATTTCAGACTGTTTATATTCAACCGATTTAGCTTAGTTTACTATTTTCTCCAAGATAATTTTATGTTATAATCATAAAGATGCTCTCAAAGGACTAGCATTAATACTCTGCTTCAGATCCCAAAGCAGCAAAGCAGAAACTTGCCGGTTTTGCCAGTTGCAGTGCCTGGCTTGTTGCGAACATGAATACCACAACATGGACAATGCTGTGATCGGATAAGACAGCAATGGGTCACCTGAGTTCACTCATTTCGCAAAAAGGGCTTCAAAGAGACGCAGTACCCCCATTTCACTGGTATAAACAAAGAGGAAAAAAATACACAAACAGAATGCCAAACTAGTGCCTCATTTTTCTCACTTAAAACACCTAAACACAAGTTTTGTTTTTCCAGGCCTAAATTTGCAGTTAGGCTATGTACATTACCTTCATGTTCAGCTTACTCAGCACTTTGGCCCTGGAGAAGATGCCAAAAGGGATCTTGTTGATACGGTTGTGTTCCATGTTGAGGGAGTAGATGGTGGAGAACTGTGAGGGACCTCCCACAGGGTAGGACTGGAAGCAGTTTCTGGCCAGCGTTAAACTCGTCAGGTTTATCAGACTAGAAAGGAGACCCTTAGGAACGTGGAGACAAATCGAGTGAAGGGGCACATTTAAAAGTTGTGGGAGTGAGGAAAAAGCTTTTCAAGAAACAGCTGCATGAGATCCTTGGATGAATGAACTATGGTCAAACAGGCTAGATGGGCCAAAGGGCCAACTCTCATTTGTAAATCTTCTTAAATTCTTAATTATACAACTTGTATGTTGGTTTTTGGGGTCTCTGAAAAGAATTTCATTAACACCGCTGAAATGGAATTTCAAAACCCATTCTAATGTGAAATACAAATGCACTTTGAAAAAAGGTGTCCAAATACCACACTACAGATTAAAAGATTGTGGTTCAGAAAGTGTTTCAGAAAAAAGTGCTTAAATAGTATTTCTAGTGCACTCTATAATATCATATGTCACAGGGAATTGTTGCATGATCAGTTTTCTAGAAAAAGAAATGTATTGTTGTTTAGATATGAATGTTCCCTCTGTAGCTGAGGGATCCACAGACTGTTATGAAAGGGACCAGTCTAAAATGTTCCATATCATATCCAGGAAATATTTTGTGAATGTTTATGAATTAGCCGTAAACAGACTATGTACATTCATAACCTCATCTCAGGGATTTAAGCCCTTAAACTCTTGAGAATCTCTTCAAAAAATAAAATGAAAGACAATATGCTATAGTTTCCTGATTACTTTATCTTATTTTTTATAAAAAGCTCTTTTTTACTTCTTCACACTTCTTTGTAGTCTTGCTATTCCAGCAAAAAAAAATTACTTAATTAAAAAAAAATTGAACTAACAAGCAATGTGATGCAGGGCTATCATTGCTACACATAATTTTATTATAATTTTTTTTTTATGATAACTCCTATTTCTTTAATTCACAAATTATTATTTTCAATAGAACAGTCTTTTACTTAGATATGATGCAATGTCAAAAAATGAATGAATTTAAAATACTTAAGTGATAAAAGTATGTATGTAGACATAACTTCACTAAACTCTCAAGTATTTTATCATACGCCACCTTGGAAGTAATTGAATACTGACTGAACGCACCTGAATTATCTTCTTGGTGCAACAGCTTATGCTTTTTTGAAAAGCTGTTTGAATTGTTCAGAATACAGATGGTTTCCTAATGTGAGGAACATCAGATTTAAAGAGCTGCTAAAGACAAACAATGTATGACCTATTGATCAGCCACAGAAAATCTTGGTTTGCCTTTAAATGTCACAGGAGTCTATAAAAAGGAGGTTCTGTGTAAATGTTGTGGTGTTTTGGTTAAGGATTCTAAGGTTTTAAAACCCACTGTTTTAGAAAAAAATAGTATAATCTTAAAGGTGCCACAAATTACCTTTAATACTATGACACATCAGATGCCTCTTATAGCTTGCTTCTTAGATTATTTATAATTTGATTACTTATAAACTGATATAACCATGATATAAAAACCATGAAACGGGCATCCAATCTAACTCTTGAAATTAGATTAGATTTAGAAGACCTTTATTATCCCAAAACTGGGAAATTCATTATATGTGAATGTGATGAAGTGATCACATCATTATAGCAAAAGCAAAAGTACTTCTGTAGTGCCCAAATTACAGACTTATACATGCATATATTTATACATGAACTTACAGTACTGTTACTTAAACATGTTAGAAAACCCATTACCTAGTAAAAGTTTTACCCCTCTTAGGGTTCACCTCTTCCAATTTGTTATTTATTTATTAGTTATTCAGGTAATACAAGTCAAGCATGATTACACATTCTCACCACCATTTAATGTTAGAAAACAGCAAGCAAAAAATATCATTGCTATCTGAAGGGAAGCATGCCCCCATCTAAAAGCATTCCTTTTAAAAGCAACACTTTTAAAAGCTGGTTGACATTTAAGACATTTTAACAAATGCTGACTAAATGTTATTACATAATCAGCATTTGGCATGAAAAAATACTTGCAAGTTGCAGAAGTGGAAGCCTCTCCTTTCTCGGGTTCCATTTCGGTCCCTGTTCAGTTTGTACATTTATTTGTGGTGTAACATGTTCCTGCACATTCTCAAAAGAGTTTCTATTTCTCCCCTCAGTTTCTAAGGAATTTATTTACCACTTACCTCTGGTAGCATAGAGATATTGTTGTTCTCAAGGTTTAGCTCTTCCAGTTCTCTGCACTTTGCTAATGATTTAGGGATTGCCGAAAGCCTATTGTACCGCAGACCCAAGCGATTTATGCTCGACAAATTACCTGAAACATAAAAATGAGAAATGAAGTACACCAGATTTAGCTAAGTTAGACTTGTCTCAGTATTCTGTCCCATGTCTTAATGGCCTTGTGATTTCTGATATTCTGGTAATGACAACTGATGGAAGGTGTTGTTGATCAAAGCCCAATCTGATACTGATAGGTTTTCATTTGGATTGAAGAAAATAAAAATGTATTTTTCCCCCCAATTGAAAAAGAAAAGACCATAAACTCATGACTGAGTGCTGCAGCTTTAGATTCAGCTGATAAATAACTAAAACACCATTTACACAATCACACAATTAACAACTACTGAATCGTCCTTACAAACTATACCATGCTTACAAATCAACCACGCTTGAAAACTGCAATGTCATTTTGAGGCAAAATATTATAAAAGGAAAGTTGCAGTGTAAAGAACTCAGTGGGGGTGGTTAAATGTTGAACAAAAAGAACCACTTTCTAATTTTTTAACTAAAAAAATTAAAATTTGTCAGATTTTTTTCAGTTTCAATACAGTCTAAATACAGAAAATCCTCGTTTACAGCACGTGGCTTACTTACAGCCTCTCTGTGCATGACAATCTTAGACTGAACTGTATTCAGTCTAAGATTGTCATGTATTTTTCACATAGCAGCAAGCAAGCTCGGGTGCCGGTGGTTAAAATGTCAATTATCAGTGGGCATTGACATGTTTTTAGTAAAGAACTCCCCGGTTACACCAGGAGGCAGGGGATTAGGAGCACACAAGGGGACCTCCTTATTTTGAGTGTGCTCTATAACTGAATAAGACTGTGCTGCGAAAACTGGACTATTTTTTCCATTAGAGGATGTCCTTCCTGTTGTGGACTTCTGTGGTCTGAAAGCAAGAGGACAAGGCAGCTGGTGCTGTTGATATCAATGAGGTGGAGCTCCCACAAGGGTGAATCTTTAAAAATAAACCCGTCATGAAAAAAAGGTGTTTTGTGCTACACATCCATCAGCAGATTACATTATGAAGTGTTAACTAGAACCGCTTTCTCCAAAAAATGACAGCTTTAAGAATTACATTTAAAATGACATTATCAGCAGCTAATTTTTAAGTGCAGTTAACAATTAAGTGGCTTTGAACGTATGGCATGACTCCTGCTTCAATAATGAATACAAGGGCAGAAAAAAAAACTTCTCTACCAAAGCCTCAAAGCCTGCAAAAGTAGCATGTACAGGGTGTGTCATGTATGTACACTTCATCACAAAACCCCACTAAACCTGAAAACCTCAAGCTACATTTATAGTGCATCTCTTTCAACATTAAACATTACTGAATGCTCTACACATGCTTTACACCTCTTGCATTCAAATCTTAATATTAAACCATTTTAAATAACATTGTATTTCCCCATGTTGCTTTACATGTAAAGCCCAAACTTGCTAGGTATTCCAAAAGTCTTGCTGACCGCACTGAAAGGATACACACAGAGCAGTGTCACCCAGTTAGGTTACTACAGTTTACCAAAACATCCACTGAAAAACATTTCAAAGAAAAAGAAAATACCCACAGAAAGTAGGAAAACAGTTCAAATTACAGCAAGAGATGGTAGCAGGCACTCCATTAAAGAGTCATTATTTGAAATCGAGCTAGGTTGTGTTACAAAACAGATGTTTCACGCCTTAGCATTCAAGTACAAATTGATGCATGTTAATTTTACAAAAACAAGCTTACCTATTGTTTCTGGAAGGTCCAAAAGCTCATTGTGCTGTAAATCAAGGTTAGTGATTTGCGTGCAATTTCCAATCTCTTTCGGAAGGTGTTCAAGTTGATTGTGAGCTACGTCCAGTGTGATGAGGTTACATAACTCCCCTAAAAGGGCAAGAAAGAGGTTAATGTGTTATTCCATACACAAAAGAACTTAAGATCTAGAAATATTCCTTAGAGAAGCCACTGCAGCAGTGCATTTTTGACTTGGTTCATTAAAAAGTATTTAAAGCAATTCTCAGCCAAACAAGCATATCCCACTTATCTTATTATTTAAATCTCCTTTATGTTGGAGTAATTCTGAATGGAATTGGACAATTTACTGAAAAGTATAAACTACAGGGGCATTAGATAATGATGATTAGACTTTAATCATTTTCTGTACTCTGATGGTATATTAAATAAGAGTCCGGCAAGATGATTTAAGCTCAGAATACAGTGCAATTTCTTATAATCATATACTTCAGTTGTCTGCCAGAATTACTCAGAATGACATTTGGGTGCATTTGTGTTCTGATAAATGCAGTGATAGTAATTCACAATAAATTACTAAACACAGAGGAGTTCCCAGTTGGCCCAACCAGTAAAGGTGCTCACAGGTTAGAGGCTCTATGGCAATGGTGCCAATCCTTGGTCCTGGAGGAACACTATGTCATCTGGCATTTCAGGACTTAACTAACCTGCTTGCTAATTTCAACTTTTATTTAATTTGTTTCTTTGGTCAGTTCCATCAAAAATACCCATCAAGGGTATTTTCTCCCCAGTCAATATACAGAACATTACACTGTTCTCAGCCTGCTGGCCATTATTTCTGACTAAACAGCTCTTATTAGTTGATCAATCAATCATGAACAGTCAAGTGGGCATCACACTTACAGATACCTGAATGAGATCAGTACTGAAACTCAAAAACTGGGGCAGCGCTGGTACCACCTGCAAATTTATTTTCTAATAACTGAAAGCTAATTTCACAAACTAAACAACCAAAATCAATTAGCCTGTGATTAAGAACTTGGTTAGTAAAATCAGACGAGATGGTTTTCTTCCCAGACAAGGCTGGGAACCATTCTGGCCAGGACTCTCTGCAGCACAGTTTGTTCACTGTCACTACCACTGCCAGGGAGGGAAGCTGGGATTCAAATAGGGTTCTTATGGACCAATGCCAGCCTATCCCCTGCAATGTTCCTGGTACCCGCAGGCCTGTGGTAAAAAAAAAAAGTGAAGGATATACTGTAACTCTCCTTCAATCACTTACGAACCTTCTGTAAGTGGCTAAAAAACCCAGAGTGTGTCAATGGGTAGGAGAATCCTGTCTCCTCTACCTTGTTTGGAAGGGTGTCTTCACTGTTCACTGTCTTTAATGTAAAGAAAACTGAGGATTTCTAATTGTATAGGTACATAATAACGGAACAAGTAAAAGGATTATTCCATGCTGAAAAGAGAAGAAGCCTGTGGAGCCTTCTTCAGGTATGTGTAATAACGAGCTACACCAGTATGTAATAACTGTTGTTTCCTTTTAATAAAAAGCAGAGAGCTAGCCAGTCTTGCATAAATGTCTTGGCAGTGTTATGCATGGATGCCTATCAGTTAAGAAATTGTATTTACCAAAGTAAAACACCAGAATTATGGACACTCTGTCTTCAAAAGACAGAATTCACAAGGCAGTATTCACTTCAAAGGCAGGGAAATAAAACTTACGTAAAAACAAAGCGTATTTAATGAAAACACAGTTTTGGCGCTCCCCCATGGCTCAACAAGTGAAGAAACCCAGCTGTCCTTTACTACAGACATTGCTGGTTCAAGCTTAGGCTACGGCATTCGCAGCCTGGGACCACAAGTCCCTGGGATGGCTGAGCCCTGCCAGGGGTGGATAAGCAGGATATCATTAGCTTGTCATGTGCCTGCAACCGTGCAGCGCTGTTACTGACAGCTGCATTACTCCTGTAATCAGTGTTAGCTCTCCCATTCAGGTCCAGCTATGAGAGCTGCTGTGGCGAGCTGAGCTGATTAACCATTGGTAATTTCAAACTACATAGGGAAAAGAACAAGAAAAAAAAAGATGATTCTAAATGAAATATACAACACCAATGTGATGATAAATGTCAACATTTTAGATCTTGTTTATTAAATAAAATGAACCAGGATGTTTACCAAAGATTTTGTACTTCTTTCTCCTGCTTCTTTATTACTACATCTACAGCACTTGGGCCTACCAAAAGGCTCAACCAGTAAAGGATTTCCCCAAGTGCAGGCTGAGCTCTAAGATCAGGGTTCCAGCCCCTGGGTCAGGTCACCATCAACTCTGACAAGGGCTCCCCAATTGGCTGAGCAGCACCAGCGCTAATCATACGCCATGTGGCCTCCTCCATTCAGTGAACTTCCAGAAGGGAGTGGCGCTGGCTGTGAAGTGTTAAAAGCCAAGTGTCTCACAGACGGGCAGGTTGAAGGAGTCTGCCTGCATCTCCTCATTGCCCTCTGTGTGCGAGCACAGCAACACGCAAGCATGACAGGGCACTTTTCTTAAACACTCAGCTTTCGGGCATAAGGGGCAGATAACTGGAAGACCAAAGCGGTTATATTTTTTGTGCTACGACTGCAAAGCTTACCTATCTCAGCAGGTAGCTGCTTAATTTTGTTCTCGCGGATGCTCAGCATGGTGAGTTTGGACAGATTTTTTATATCCTTCTCCACAGTAGTGATGCGGTTAAAGCGCAGGTAAAGGGTGGTGAGGGAAGATAGCCTGTAGACCACCGGCGGGATCTCCCGCAGTTTGTTGTGCCGAAGGTCCAGCATGCGCAGCTTCTTCAAGTTGTCGAGAGAGTCTGGCAAGCTGGTGAGAGAGTTCTCACTCAAAGCCAGAGTCACCAGGCCCGAGAGGCAGCCCACCTCAGCAGGTAGGCTCTGAAGCTTGTTACTGTACAGGTAAAGTTCTGCCAACTGCGTCAACTCCTTGATAGACGTGGGAAGCAGGTGTATGGACCTCTTCGACAGGTCCAAACGCATCGAGTTCTCCTCCCGGCACTTATTGAGCTCTTTGATCACTTCGGCATTGCTGGATTTTTTGCGAGTCCCCGGTGCTGGGTTTGGCCGCTTTATCGTGTTGTCCACAGAAAAGGCCACCGCAGGCAGAGCCCCACTAGTGTCCTTCTTTCCTTCTTTGGCATCTTTCCCTTTGGTCTTAGTTTCCTTGCCATCTTTACTGAAGCTGCTCAAGGCTTTGGCCTCCTTTTCCCTTTCCTTTCCCGAAGGACCTTTGGAGTCCTTCTCTTTCGAGTCCTTGTCTTTTCCTAAAGTACTACTCATAGCGGCACCACCTTCACCCAGCTGCACATGGACCCTGGGTCTCTCTTGTTAATGCTTGTTTGTAAATCTCTACAGAGATGGAAAACAAAGGGATGGAGTCTTTCATATATACATACATACATGTATATATATAAAAAAGCAAAAGCCCTGCGATACAAAGTTCTTAGAATTCCAGGGGAAAGCAAATGAGTCAAAGCAGCTTATCTGTTGTGACATCCATCTGCCACATACTTAATTGAACCGCACGTGAGCCCCGGTCTGGGGTGAAGCAAGTTCAGCTGTGAAGGGTCACCCAGGTTTGCATCCTCAGGATTCTCTGCAGAACAGAAAGAACAGAGAGAAGAACTGATCATTTTCGTCCCGATGAACTATTGTCAGAAATGTAAATACTGGTAGAATGTAGTTATCTCACTCAATGTTATGTTATCAGGCAAATGGTTCTTGCGACCACCGTTCTGTTCTTTCTGAGATGCTGGGAAGCCTCCCCGTTTTGAGTTTTACTGTTAAAAACCTGTACATTAAAACAAGAGGCAAGAGACTATCTCAAATGTGATTTCCTTCTTGGCACAATAATAACTAAGAAAAAATACATAGTTCTCAATCGTACTGTACATTGTCCATATTATAATTTATATTAAATTAATATGCCTATAAACAGTATGTGTACATTGTCCATAAGAAAACTGGGATTTCACTAATGCTATACAAATTTGCACAAAACTTGATAAACTCATTTAACGTTAATCCCATCACATACTTATCTCACAACATACTCTTTACATAAGAAAACACTAACAGTAGAAACATTATCCAAATGCATATCCGCATCATAGCAAAGATGATCATTCAAAATCGAGGTATTATGTCATCAGTGAAAAAAAACACACAGGAGGTAAAGAAAGACAGAATTTAAAAAAACACCCCTAAACTGTAATGGTGCATTCAGTATTTTGTCTTTGATGAGATTAAAATTGGTGATTAAAGCCTGCATGTAAATACTGAAATACTGATCAGAAGTCTTTCAATTTAAGGGTAATTTTAAAATCCCACCTTGTCATATGGCCAACCTATGCAAACAGCAAACTGATAAATAGAATTCCTCTGTATTAATGAATTCCTTTCAAAGGCGAATGGAAAAAAAACGTTCAAGGTTTAGCTGAGGAAAGCAAACAGAACTGGGCTTTAAAGCACAAAAACTCAGTGACCCCGATTTCCATATTTTAACAGCTTCCACTGGGTGTTGCATGGATACCACCATGTAAGAATTAATTAAAATCTCAGAAAATAGTAAACCATACACTACCAATAGTGTGATTACATTTAACTACGGATAAAAACTATTAAATAAAACCCATAATTTAGGTCTACACTTCCTGATGTCTTATATCACAATAATAATCCTTGTGCCAGGGGAATTCTGTTTTTTTTTCCCAGAAGAAGTAAAAAGCAAATATCATTTATCACGGTATTTTGTGGTTCTGCATTTAAGATAAATGGAAACTTCATCATTGTGATAAAGAGTTTTGAAATAAATAATAACTGGATACATATGCAGTCTTATAACTTGGCATCAGTTATTTATTATCAAACTGTTTATGAAATCTGAAGGGAAAATAACAGACATTTCAACAATTTACTCTATCTGAAGAGACTTATCGATACTGTATACTGTACTACAGAGTTCAAAGATAAATAAATGCTTGAGAAAGTTCTAATAAAAGCTGCTGAAAGAAAAAAATATTCATATATAAACTTTCTGCATCTTTAAAGCATCTTCATTTTTTTAGTTTCTTGATATTTCTTTTCTGTTGAATCACTGAATACAATTCACACAAGAGTGCTTAAAAAATTATTAAAAAAACCTATTTCAAGCAGTACACTATAATGTTTCAACTAACAATGACCGTGTTTTATTTGAAAAAAAAAAACTATATAGTTTATAATTTCCTCTCAAGACACTGTTCTATTTTTGCATGCAATGAAAAATATACATGATTTCCAAACCCATTATTTTCTGTGAAATCCAAAGATGAGAAACCCATTACTACCGTCAGAAAAAATAGTACACATATACAATAAGACCTGATCACAAAAATGAGACTCACATTTGTTGTTTCCTCCTGTGAATGAGGACTGTAGCACCATACAAAGTACAGTATAAAGAAACATATATATCTTCCAACGCTTAAGAACCAACCACATACTGACATTCCGAAAAGGTAGGAATTATCTTTGCTCGCTACTTCTGAAAAGATGATTAGCAGAATCCAAAATACCTTTTCCACCCTACCAGTCACAAGGTTGTACATAATCAAAATTGTAAAGTAAAATCATTAAAACAAAACACTTAGCAACAGCGCAGGTGTCAGCTGGTCCTATTAATAGGTCATTTGCACCCTCTCACATTTAGCTTACTTGAAAAGAATATTCTTGGCTACAGATCAGAACAGTTAAAAGGTCAATACTGCTGAGTTTAAACTTTGGTAACAATCCTCAAAGCCAAAGCCCCCTACAGACAGCGAAGTCCTTCCAGCTAGGCAATAGATCCCAGGCCCCCATTTACATCCTCTGTAAAGGTCGGTGAATAAACAGCTTTCAGATCAGCCTCCATTTAAAAAAAAAAATCTGACGTATGTCCGTTCCTCAAGATGCTCTGTTTAGCTTTAGTTATTGAGCAAATCTATATCTGTATAGCGCCTTTTTGTTGACAAAATACAGTAAAGGTTCTAGCCTTACTAAGAGCACAAGCTTTTGTAGCTACTGTATACCTTCCTTTTCGCCAAGTATTGCTTATGTGTATATTTTAAAGAGGAGTTGCAATCGGATATCAAACTATGATTAAGAAATTCACTCCCAACTGGTTTCTTCTTTGAAGAACAAGGCATCATTTTCCTCTATGTTTAGAATGGTTGTGGTGAAACAGCAGCTGAGAAGCCTTAATACTCAGTAACATCTTTAAGTTGTTGTTATTATTATTCATTTAGTCACAGTCAAAACACTCCAACATCAAAATTACTTATAAACAAAAAACAACATAAAAACAAGACAGTCTATACAAATAACCAAACATTTGTATTTTGTAGATCTAAGCAAGATTGTACTTGATTACGCAACCTGCCATAAGTGATGATATTTACACCTTTTGTCTTTTAAGTGCAAAGATTCTTATTTTTTAAATATAATCTCTCTGCAACAGAATACTGCACTGCTATGTATGTCCTAAAACAGGACTTCAAAGTGTCTGTATAATATACATCATGAACAAGGACAATTGTTAGCCAGCACAGTGCATGGTCTTTGCAGAATATATGGATATAAATGAATGTCGTGGCCAGGCAGAGCTGTTGAGGAGTATTTCAATATAAATAACTTAATATTATTGCTCATTAGGATTCTTCATCTGTAATCTTGTTTTGGGTAAATAAAAGATATATGTATAAATTAACAGCACACTGTTGGATGAGCATTACATTAACTACAAGAACTTGAAAGCACTTTTAGTACTTGCGGTACCCATCTGTATTACCCGTGTGTACTACTGCAATTTTTTTATTGCACAGAACATTCAGAGTGGTTACTATATTATAGTAATGGGATGGAGTCAGCTGGTCCAAAATATTTTTTTAATCTGATGGTATGACCCTAAAAGTGCACCAGATGTTGTTTTTCTGTGGGACATTAAAGCAAAGGACAGGCTGTCTCTTCTGTTCAAGTGGCTCACAGACTCATCCTGCGTGCTCATTTAGATAAATATTTGTCTACTAACTAAAGCTCTGGGATGGATGTGCTGTCCTACTGCCAATCCTTTGTAAAAAAAAACATACATTTGCAAGAATGTAATTCCCCCAAGAACTTATAGATGACTAAAAGACAGACCTAAAACAATTTATATACATGAAATCACAATTAACACAAATTATTTTGTGTTAGCTCTACACTCTTCATTTAATAACCACTCTTCATATATAAACACTTCATATAAAATAATTAGCTAAATAAATTTTTTCATTGAACTGTTTAGCCTGCTTCAGGCATGGGGGAAATCAAAAGACTTAAGAGCACACACTGCAAAAATTGAACTTAAACCAAAGCACAGAACTAAAACTGCACTAGAATACAAACTCATAACAAGAAAAACACAAGTTTAAACCCATTGTTAAATACAATCACTGATGCTAACCAAATAGCCCTTACTAATTTATTAAGATTCCTTGGAGTGTACCTATGTCAAATCCAAAGCTACTAATGCAACATGAAAATTGCAGAAGCTGCAGAGAGTAAAAGAGAAATATAATATTACTTCAGGTTAGGATTTCTAGACTTCTGGGTTTAACTCAGTGAAAAGTCTGCATGCAGAGATCACGGATATCACACGTTTTGCAACCAGACAGTTTCAATGCAAACCCACAGTTAACCACATGCTTCACTTAAATATTACAATGCCAGATTTCCTCTCAACTTAAGTATCAGACACAACAGTGGAAAATTATCTTTTCTTTTTAGCATGAAAAAAGATCGTAACACTAATATTATAACAATTGATTATTGTCCCATCACCCTCATATATTAGCGGCACCTTGACATGATGGTTCTATGAATAAAGCTGCTGTATTTTTAAACTAAGGATTTAAAAGGCCTTTTTTTTCCCCAATCAAAGCAGTCGATCCTCTGCACTTAAAAGGTGCAGCTGCAGGCTAGTACAAGCAAACAGGAATTCCTGTCACGACTGAACGGCTGGGGACAGTCCAGAATAATGTGAAGGTGCCACTGGCTGATGCTGCAGAGGCTGAGACACATGCTTCAAGAACAGCATGGCTGTTGGCACACTGTGAATAAATGGCACAGTTACTCCAATACGAAATTAAGTCTGAGCAACAGATTAGTAGTAATAGCTAGGAAAACCGCATTAATGTCGCAGGCCTCAATAATGGACCAATCACTGAGAAGAAGTTTCACAATACACTTGGGTGCTACAGCACAAGGCTCAGCTTCTCCTGCTGCTTTATGAACTTGTCAGATAAGCGCTCTTCAACTGCGGTAAACATTTAGCTCATGTGCTGTTATCAAGTGATTTGTTTTGCCTGACCAAGTAGATGTCTCTTTAAAACCTGAAAAGTGAAACTGCCTACTCATACCAGCTTTGTATTTTCGCTCATAGTCTAAAACAAATGAGTGCTAGTCCTAGGATAGTTTGGTCACTCGCCCTGCTTCTGAACAAGCAAAATTACAAGAATACTTAATTATATTTAAGTTCTTAGTGATTGTAATTAACTAAAACTCCATCACAAAGTATATTGGCACAACCCTCACAATTAATCACTTTTTTCTCCCAGCTCAGCAGCAGGAATGGTTATTGTCAATGGAACTTTTAAATACTCAGACTTGCATATTTTCACACATGGATTAACGCTCAAAAAGGAAAATTATGCACAGTACATTTCAGATTAGATGGCAATATACAGTATAGAACAAAAGACCTTCCTAATGTCTGAATTATGATTTCTGCAAAGCCACTGCTCAGCCAGGTCACCAAAAACACGGTTCTACGTCAAATCATGATGAAGCACCACAATATATTAAACACAACAGGTCAAAAATCCAGATGAGAAATGGAGTCAAAAGTATGGACTCAATGACCTGCACAAGTGATGCTTATTTGCTCTGAAGCATATCTTAGACGTAAAAGCCAAAGTCGTCCTTTCTCATTCTTCCCCAACATCAGTTACTGTACTTCCTATCCAGAAACGGCAGAAGAGCACAAAGTAGTTAACCAGTAAGCCCTCTATGACTTCTCCAGGGGGGTTCTGCAGGCTATGACTGCACAGCAGCCTATAAGATTAGCTCTAAGAATTTTCAAAAGGGAGAAGTGTTTGAACAGTAATAAATTAGAGAAAAAGAAAGCCTTACGTTTTTTAATCTATTCTAATAGATATAAAAGGTAGACCAAAAGCACTACAGATGACAAAGCCCTTAATTCAACTGAAGCAGGACCTTTTTAGTCAGAGCCCACAAGAAACTCACCCTGAAACCTGCAGTTTTACCTTTTTCGCTGAAGTTAAAAGGCGGAAACCTTTCTATGTAGCGTAAAATCAAACCGAACTGAAACTGAAGTTTTACAAAAGACTAAATGACATTGAGTCTCAATATAATTCAGACTAAATGGCTCTTGACAATACCGCAGCGCCACACAAATTAAGAGAAAAAAAGGAAATGTAACCCTTGAACTGCCTGAGTGAGTGCCATAGCATTCTGGAAATGGCATACAGTCTCTACGCCAAATGTCAAGAAACAGGAAAATAACGGAACATAATCAAAACTAAACGACACTGCATGTAGAAAAGCAGCTTAAAATTAATCTGCCTTTCTAGCTGGAGGGATCTCTGCACTTGATTCTGCTTGTGCTACAGCAGTTCCTTGGTGGAATGAAAGTGCAGCAACATTTAAGGTCACAAGTATTCAAACTGATGGCACTGATAAGCCAACATCTTTTTAGTTAGCTGTCATTGACTTAATTACAGTAGTGGGGTAATTCCAATGAGAACACAAAATGTGAAATGTTAAAGAGGTCTAACAGCCAGCAGAGCTCCTCACCTCAGTTGTTCATTGTGCAACAGTCACTATGGAAACAGCTTGCAGGCCGTTTCTGAAAAAGCAAGCCTGTCTGGCCCACTGCACATTGCTTTTCACACAAAAATGCTTATAGCTGCATTTTCTTGAAAAACATTGTTCTGATACTTTGGAATCAAATGTTTAATCACCAATGCTTAAAACAATTATAATAAAAATTGTTATATAATAATAATAAAAGCAAAGCTTCTGTTTGCTCTTGATGTTTAAAGTAGTGACTTTTCCCCAGCAGATGTATTATTCTTAAAATAAATAAAAGCACAAATGGGTCACACATGTAAAATTAACTGTGAAAAAGTGAAAAGATATTGCAAACAAGGAAAGAGGAAAATGTGAGATAAGGAAATGAAATGCATCTAGAACTAAAATGTTCCACCTTCAGTACCACATCTAAAAGTTCATTTTGAAGGTCCCAAACTTAGACGTAGTATTTGTTATGCTTCCATTGAACATACCAAAATCACAAAGCTGAAATGAAGTCGGAAACCTAATTTGTTGTATACAGCAAACCCCCTTTCATTAACAAGTTACAGTGAGGTACACAGTCACTTCATGCCAATTAAAAAATGTTGACAAATTTACCTTAAAAAAAAGACATATGACTTGTTGTTTACAAACAATGTTTCAAGGGAGATAACGTCTTGGCAAAACAATGCCGACAAGTGGTTCAATAATATATAAACACTTCCCTAAGGTCTGAGTTGTATGTACCTTGACCAGGATGTCTAGTTTCACATGACCGTGGACAACAGCTTTTGAGCATTTGAACAACAACAACAACAGAAACTATATTTTCCAAAACTTTTCATTCCATTAGTTTATCCCAAGCCAGTGTTATGTCAGACACAGCCAAGCCTCTCACAGCCTTATGCCTTTCCTGGTTTGGAAGAACACTTCAGGGAATGTTTATTTTTATAAGGTCCTTTTTTGGGCAGCTATGCCATTCTGTTTACATATTAAATAACAAGACGAATGGAAGCACCTTAAACACTCCACATACTTTCTCAGTGAAATCACACATTACCCTTTGCTGAGAGACTGCCTACAGCTTGAACATCCTTCAAAAAAAAAAGATGAGGATCCCCATTCTCTTAAAATAATCTACATGCACCAAAACATAAATTACACATGCACTTCAGTTAACATTTCTAAATTAAAACTAAGGTAATTTAAGATATTGAAGTCAGATGCACAATGCACACCCGACACGGGGAAAAAAAAAATCCTTAGGACCTACTGTGAATGGATTTTGCTTCTGGGTTTTTTGGAAGCCTTAAAATCTAAAAGAAAGGTCTGGACTGACCCGGTATTTAAAACAATTATATTGCTGCTGGAAAGCTTAATAAAGTGTTGTGAACAACATGTTTGTAGCTTAGAAGTATGCTAACTACCCACTGTTTTGTCACATTCAATGTACTATATTTGCATTAACCAATTAGAGGTGATGGGGGAAAAACACCACAAAGTATCGCTGCATTTACAAGATCAGCCCTTTCAAAGAGCAGGTTTAAAGCCAAATGTAAGCCTGTATTTAGGATTAGACATTAAATTCAGATAACTGGCTACTTATTCATTAAAGATCCCATAACAATGTTGCTTAACAATAGGGACTTTTAACCCCAGTGTCTTGACTAATCCATCTGGTTTTGCTCAATCTAACTCATAAATTTTCCCCTTAATTCAATGGAAGTCATTTTTCCACTTTAAGGATCCATTGGGATGAAAAGCATTACACAAATTCAAGGAATTATGTTGAAACCCATACCCAACAATACTGTACAAGTTTGCCTGATTTAAGGCATTAAGGTAAGACCAGACAAACAGTACACATAATGCAGATTTGAAAAGAAGAACTGTCTTAGCCAGTTAGCCACACTAGGATCTCAAAGGATTAAGCCCGTAATTTCAACTGGTGCTGTATGTAATGTGTTGAGCAAGTATTGTCAGTTACCTTCAGTACTGTTTCAGGTAATCTTCTACTTATAACCAGACTTACTGAACACCTGTGGTGTGAAACACGTCTATACCTGAAAGCCTGAATTCAGACTTAGTCTTAAGGACGGTATATGGTGACCACATGTGATAGGGCTATTAATGCCATCCATAACGTTTTACTCATTCTTTATCCTTAAATATTCCTAGAATGATTTTGTTAGATATCTTTTTTGAGCAAGTTCCTAGAAGGGATACAGCACTATACACTTCTCACATTGGAAAAGCGAGACCAAATGAAGAGCAGAAGCAGACAGCTCGGCGCACTGATGAAGACACGGACTTGCGGCAGCACACCGCAGGCAAAAATAATCCAAATAAATGCAGCACCACAAACCCTGAAATCCCTGAAAAACCAAAGCCACTTTTTATGTGAAACAAAAAAAAACAAAAAGCAAAAGTCCTCCACACTTCCCCGTGTGAAATACTCAAATACAGAAAAGCTCCCTGGGGTGAGGGACCCTGAAAATAACCCCACGAAAAAGTGATGAGGCAAATCGAGACAGAAGTGAGGCGGGCAGGGAAAGGGGGCAGGCCGCGGCGACAAACAGACGAGCAGCGAGAACCACAGGAAGGGGAGCGTGCAAACACAGAGACTGAGAAACTCGGCATGATGCAAGTCAACAGCTTCCTGTGTCTGTAATATGGGCTGCGTGAAAATGACCTAATTTTAGCTGCGAGGCTCTCTTAATTTTGGAGAGTTCTGGGACAGAATCGTCGTTAATGAAATAGCTTTCTAAGCTTCAAAACAACGTGTCAGAAATCAGAAGCCAAGCACTCTAAAGTGAAAAGAGGATGAGCGGAGGGATACGAAAAGGAAAATTAAAGCCAAACTACTAATAAAAAAAAACATTTACATTCCCTCACAAGTGGGGGGAAAAAACAACAAATATCAGTGCAGTAAGTAATCCAGGCAACACTGTCATTCCCAAAATGGACACACAAAAGCCTACTAAGTGAATCAGAAACCCTTCACACTCCAGGGAGTTGACAAGTTTGCGCAGGAGTTCTCCACTTTTCCCTCTAGCAGTCACCTATGGAATGGCTCCAGGAATCCATCATCAAGACCAGGAGTGCTGAAAGCAGAGGAAGCGTTTTCCCGAGTCACCTGCAACGGTTACATAAGGGCCACTTGATGATGAAGTGGCCGTCTTTCTCCAGCAAATAATACTCGGCTATTCCAAGCGCAAACAAAGAGTTACTGGGCAGCCAGTGTGGCATAAAATTGTGTTTCTCAACCTTTTTTGTTTTGTACAGGGGACCAGATCCAAAGTTCATCCTCCTTTGAGGACCACTTAGGCTAAATACAAAACAAGTTTCTAAACTCAACCCCTTTTAACCCTGCCTGTAATGGAGCGGTCAGCACTGGTCCACCAGACCAGGGGGGGGATGAGGAGAATGGCTATAGAACTTGTAAGCCAACTTTTTTCTGATGATGCCAAGAATGACAAAAGCCATACAGTGTAACAGCAGGCCAATAAAGGAAGCAGCCTTCAAAAAACAACGGAATGAGCTCAGGAAAAAGCTCCATTGTGTGCGAAAACTAAAATGCAGGTGGCACCAAATATAGACATCAGTAATTCCAACCATTTTCTAACCAATCCCGTACAGGGTCACAAGGGAACTGAAGCCTATCCTAGCAAGCAACTGGTACCCTGGAAAGGACGCCAGTCCATCACAAAGCACACACAGACACGTACACATACACCAGGGCCAATACACTTACCAGTATCTCTTTGAACTGGAGGAGGAAAAACCAGAGCACCCAGGGGAAACCCACAAGAACACAGGGAGAATGTACAAACTCCACCCAGATAGCTCCCCAGGAACTGAACCGAGGGCTGCAGTGCTAACTATTGTGCCAACTACCAAGAGTGATGTATGAAATAAAAATAATTCAGTAAACATCCATTTCTTAGTTATCCAACCACTCTCCTAAATGTTACCAGTTACAAAATTAGTTTTTTTGGGGGGGAAATGAGTTCCTTAAGTCCAAAGAATTACAACATCCTTCTGCTTAATATTTTGTGTTAATTACAGTGTGCTTTCAACCGATTGGACGGAAAATTTCATGTCAGCACATGAAGGAAAAAGTTGAATCAATCTGCTTACAAAGTTGCTGACTGTGCAAAAAAGAAAAGAAATGCCACAACCCGGACTACAGATATGTCAGCAGACTGTACAAAGAGACTGGCTTTCCTATAACATCTGTAACACAAAACTCGATAGCACAGCTTGAAACCACACCTATTACTCATGCCCAAGTACGCCACAGTAATAAGCAAAGTCGGATGCAAAGCAGTTTCTTTATAGCTCAAAGCAGATTGTAACTTGGTTCTTTGAACACATCCATCTGGATATCAAACCTTAATTACAAAAATCAAGAATTTCACGATCATTAATTTCAGAATTACCAAGACATGGGCCTTTAACGTCTCCTGTCCAACATTGTGCAAGTCCAAGCTTTAATTCAACTTCAGTATCAGCAGGGAATAACCAAACATTATGGAAACAGCCAAACGGATAGCTGATAACACTGTGGTTATAAATCACCTCCCAGCTGTATGATAAGGAACAACGTGCAAACATGTTCAGACAAAAAAAGATTAAATTCAACTGAAGCATTATGATCAGCATGTACATGAATACAGAGTATTTTGTTTTTTTTTATAAAAGCAAGGATGAATCTATACATTAGAAATTTAAGGAGCAAGGCTTTAGTAGCAAATTAAGATCAAGATTTCTCACAAATTGGTGCAAACTTTCAATGACAATATTAATGTTATAAATGTTACCCATTATAAAGTAAAATGACAGTGGCACCAAGAGATGTATGAAAATTGTACAGGATGTACATTACAAGAGCACATTCAAGCTTGCTATGCCTTTCAAACTGTCAACACTGGAAAAAAAAAAAGACTTTTTGTATATAATGGATATGAACGAAAGGCAGTGATACAAACAGGGAAGCAGGAAAGTCCCGTGCTCTTTCCCCACCTGCTGAGGGCCTCCAGTGCCACTGTATCAATGCCAAGGGCAAAGTACAGGATTCTGTGAAACTCCACCGAGGATTATCCAAATGACAGTGAATGTCAAAACCTTTTAGCCTCTTCCATTCCCACCACACCAAAACTGCTAGCTCAAAGCACAGGCGATGGGTTCATGATGAAAAACTCCACAACAGCTATACTCTCGCATGAAGAACAGGAACAACAGAATTCTTTAAGACTTAACCTTTTGGCAGGTGAACAGGTAGCAGGGTCTCTTGAATTAAAGCTCTTATTCAAAGGAATTTCCCCTCTTCTTCTTTACCACTTGCTGCAAAGAGACACCAGACTTCTCCTCCTCTTAAATCTTAATGAGATCTCTGAGCCACTGCCAGGATTTCTTTCTCCTCACACTGACTTTACAAGCACAGCTAATGACCCGACACTGGCAGACAATGCTGACACTGCGCAAAACTAAGCAATTATGCATTACACAACATTAAAAATCACCCTGCTAGTTATATGAAGGAAAGATATCATGCCTACAGTGGCATCACTTGCTGCCGGACTTCAGGCATCATCACAGGTAAACACATCACTACTTTACTAGCATGTGGACATTGCATTAACTGCATCACACACGAAACAGTTACATTTCAAACCCAAGTGTGAGGTTTCCAAAACAAGTGCCATGCCTAAATTACAAAACTAATGTGCTCTTTGTGAAAACAACACATTAAAGTCCACATCTACCTACAATAAATGGCCAACTTTCTTTAGAGCCTGCATTAGAACCAATGAAATCGTGCCCAAAAATCACTGAAGTTCCTTAAAGCTTGTTGATTTCACGTTACAACCTCTAAAAGCGAAATTTAAATGTTAATATCCTCCTTTTACCCAGAAGGATTTTTCACAAAAATCCTAAAATCTTTTTCGCGCTCCACCCACCTAATTTGGAAGAGTAAGCTGTGTGTTTTCCACGCCAGCTCGGCACCAACACACCAGAACGGGAGGATCAGATCCGATCAGAGGAAGAGGCGTCTTCCTCACCGACAGAACCACAGGGCTGCGAGCGCCCGGGATGTCCCAAGGGTTGCTGTGTGGCCACGAGTCCTGACTACCTACTCCCCCCCACAGCGCTGAGCCAATCGTGTGTCACCGTTCGGGGAATCCCAGCCACTGCCGAATAACGCCATGATCCGGGCTCGAACCCGCGATCGCAGATATCAAGCTACGGAAACGGGGGCATTTTCCAGCCAGGTTGTAATTCTTTGTTCTTGTAAATTCACACAGTCAGAAACACAAACAGGAAAACAATAGGCTTCACACTGCAGCCCCACATATGATATTCTTATACCTGTTCCATGAAACGAGCTCGCACCCTGCCACAAAAAAATCCTTTATCAGTCACTTCCTTCCACAAGTAGTCGGTGACACAAAGACGAAAGCGTTTAATAAAGTGTGACATTAGAAGTTTGAACAATATTTAATTGCAAAAGAATATGCAAGACGGGATGCTGAAATAATTGTCTAGACAGATCTATTTTTAACAGGAATCATATTCTTCGCTTTTAAGGGTTCTTATCAAATGCACAGTGGACTGAAATTTGATCTACATGCAATTTGGCACTAGCCCACACGCCACAAATCACATACTAAACGTAAATCATTTTCGGTCAATAACGACACTATTGCAAGCCACACAAAGCTGTCATGTAACTTTAAGGCTCACCCAGTTGGTGTCAACTTGCGCAGCTCACAGATAAGATGAATATCATAAAAGGTTTGCCGCGTCCCCGCGTCGTTAAAAAAAGAAAGCCTATGGTCATAGTCAGATAATTACATTTCTTTTCCTGTAACCCTTCAAATACAACTATGAAGAATCCATTATCACATATGTTGTAGCAGTGATATTTGTTCTGTGATATTCCACTACTGTCATTAAATGTTTCCATGTTAGCAGGTGTTAATAAAAAGATGTGGTAAAATACGGGCGGCACAGTGGGGCAGGGGGTAGCCTGGCACCACTGGGTCTTGACTTCAGTTCCTGGGGTGCCAACTGTTTGGAGTTTTACGTCCTCCCTATGTTCATGTGGTTTTCCTCCCATAATCCCAAAACATACTGCTTGGTAAACTGCCACCTGGTAAAATTGGCCCTGATGTGAGTTGAGAGTGTTTCTTGTTTGTGCCCTGTGATGGACTGGCGTCCCATCCAGGGTGCACCCAGCCCTGTGCCCGTGGCTTGCCAGGATAAACTCTAGCTCCCCTGCCACCCTGAGCTGGAAGAAGTGGTTAGAAAATGGATGGAAAATAAAACAGATTAAAAGTGCAGCCTTAACATGTTTGTATTTGTGCAATAATATGGCACTTTTATCACAAAACCAAAGCAACAAATTTGAACATTATACACTGGCAAACAAGAAACAATACTGGAGAGGAGGCAAATGAAGCATATATTCTCTTAAAGGCAACTATAAAAATACTGTTAAGAAGAGATTAATATGGCGCATTAAAAAGAAAAGCTTCCCATCAGCTTAGGTGTTAACAGTAACCCCCCACCTCATTTAAGATCAGCAGTAGGCTATTTACCAGAAACACCAGTGTGGGCTGGCATGGTCGAGTTTTCTTTTTACTTCAGGCTGCAGTGTTTAAGATATAAAACACCCATACATTGCATATTACACAAGACAATAATGGACTCAATAAATGGCCAAAACAAGGCAGCAACCGGAAAGTAATGGTTCTGACTGTACAACATTTATGCCATTTGAATAAGCCATCGTTTTGGTTAGTAAGACGAATGTGTTATTATTGCAATAATGTTTTTAGTCTATTTGTTTCGACAATAACATACTGGTTTTGGACCTGATGTTACTTTTGTCTTAACATAATTATTCTTTGGTTATGTCTTAGGTACCAACATGTCTCTTCTTGGTTCCAGACTAGTTATCAACATGTCCGGTTTGATTTCTGGGTCCAAATGTTGTCTTGGCGAAATCTCCGATAGCTACGGTATAAATATAAACCCCTTAATACGATTTTCTGGATGGCATCATGTTCTATCTGAATAATCTAATAATCAATGTTGTCATTTAAACAGGTCCTGGCAACTAAACAAACCTACAGCTCTTACCTACGAAACAGAAAGGGCCCTGTGCATTTTGACCCTGTGAAGTCCAAAGCAAAGCATATCGAGGCAGAAGTCGGCTCGCGTCCCTTTCACCAACGTAAAAAACATCCCCTTCCATCCACACTGCCCTTGTCTGAGTATGCAGCAAATCCCGGAAGAGAAAAGCAGGTACAAGACACTCTTATTTTAGACCAACTCTAATGTGACTATGACTTGGATATTGCATAAATACTTTCTTTTGTTGTTGCTTGCATAAATACATTTTAGGTGGGTAGCTGTGTCAGCATGACACCTGAAGAAGGCTGCACGGCCGAACCGTTGTGTATTCTTTCTTCTCTTTTCAGCATGGAATAAACCTCTTACTTGTTCCTTAAATACATTTTAGGATAATATTAATCAAATACCGGCGGCACAGTGGTGAGCATTGCTGTCTTGCAGCACTGGGTTCCTGGGTTCAATTCCAGACGCGAGGTACTATCTGCAGGGAGTTTGCATGTTCTCCCCCTGCCCATGCGGATTTCCTCTGAGTGCTCGTTCCCTCCCACAGTCTAAAGACATACTGGTAGGTGAACTGGCTTCTAGGAAACTTGGCCCTGGTACGCGTGTGTCACTGGCTGTGTTCTACCCAGGGTGTACTCTGCCTTGCGCTTGTTGCTTGCCTGTTAATTTAAGAAACCAACTAATTGAAATAAGCTTTCAGACAGTACTCTGCAATGTACAAACTAACAACACTTCACATAGACGCTCAACCCCCCACCACCCCATCACACTTCACTAGCAACGTAAAAATAAAATCCCCACTACAAAAGAAACATGGTAAAGGATGTGCTGTCTGGATTGCCATTGTTTTTTTTTCCTTCCAACTAAATTGCCAGCTCAGGTCGTTTCCAAAACCAGGACATCAGTGCAGACCCAGTGAATTCTACTGCATGGACAGACGTGGTCAAAAAAAAGAGCCAACGTCACACACTTAATCTCCATTCGGTCTCCCATCACCGGTCTTTGTAAGCTTTACTCTCACTTCCCGACAGAGGAAAAGGTTTTCAATTGAAATTTGTCAATCTAACCGTCAATAGTCAACAGAAAAATGATTAAGTGACATAGAAAGTAAATAACTGAATAGTACAAAAATAACAAAAAAATGCATATCAGCACAAGTCTAAAGTTAAAATAACATCCTTTTTTAAATAATACAAGAGATAATGGGAATATGTGTCCCAACTCTTAATTTTGTTGCCACAGACTGACAGTGATGTTGATATAGTGTATCGGAATGTAGTGGCAGTAACTTTAATAATACTCCCACAGAGGAAAGCTGATGGTACTGCAAAAACAAAAAACTGAAAGACTGCCCAAAGCTACATCAAGGATCTTTTTAAAAAGTTGATCTTAAAACATTTCCATAAAACAGAAATCTGATTAATCCAAAAGAATTCCACCAATGTTATGGAATTCCCACAACTATCTGAGAATTAGATGCACTTATTCTGGAAGTGTAAAAGATTAGGCTTATGTTTTCACACATAGTGACTTAGCTGAAGTGAATGAAGTACCTTGTTTAAAGGTACAAACGCAGCTAGGAATCACAAAATGTGTACCTACATGCATCATCGGGCATTCTTCTTTTAAAAGACAACGCCGTGGTGTCTGATGAAGAAGTGATTGATTACATTATCCATTTTGCCATTATACAGTTGAAAGTTGTTCCCGGCCAGGAGCAGAGAAGCTCTGAACGTAAAGACAGTTCTAATTAAAGTTATGTGGGATGAGGAATGAATTTCGCTGTTTATATGTCACGTAATGATGTAGACTGCATCTTTCAGAATAAAAAAATATATATATCGGAGACTCTGGACCGGGGAGATAACTACCTTCCGCCTTTTATCTCGGATCTTTTGCTCCTATCTTATAAGAACCATCTTATAAGGTAGGTGCAATGCAGACCAAAAAAAGTTTTCGTTTTCATTCGTAGTAAGTATATTTCTTCCGAGCTTAAATACTTTTAATTTTGGACAGGTATTCATATCCCCACAAACTATGTGTTAATCTCGAACATGAACGCCACGCAAATATACATAAACTACACAATGACGCATCCCTCAATCTCTGATAGATCAATAATTAAAATAAAAAAACTTAGTTCTAATAACCATTCAGATTTCTGGAGGGGGGGGATAAACTTACAAGCATAACCAGTCGTTTGCGTTTCAAGGTTTAGCTAAACGAGCCTGTCTCCCCGTTCTGCGCTGACAGACACTCAGGCAATGGTATAGCCTCGTATTAATATACATGACACTGCAATCGGAAGAATCGGTCTTCATATAAATATCAGCTAGTCACACAAATCGATACCTACACAGTTGGCTCAAAACCGCAGGAATAAAAACCAATCACTGGTACGTTAGTCGGCATATCCAGTCCCACTGCCTCCAAATATCATCTGACATTTACCAAACACATTCTACGACACACGCACCTAGACGTACATGATATAATATCGCTCATCGTGGTGGTTTTGAAAATGCACTGACAATGCCAATAGCACATAAAACCTTGCTTCAGTGTTCCGTCCCCCTTCGCTAGTCGGTTGAAATAAAGAGCCCGGTGTTTTAGCGAAGCATGGTATCCTGCCTACCCACACCAGATACCCTCCCATTCCAGCAACTTGGCAGAAAAACTGCCACACCGTTACTAAAAAGCCAACATCAACCTCTGAAATCCATACGGCTACGAAGTAAACAACAGTACGGTCCTTCCTCTTACAGCTGCCGTACCCAAGCAATCCAGCAACAAGGCAGGCAAGCGGACAGCCCTGCCATTACACACCTCACCAAGGCGAAGGAAACGGGCTGATTGAGCCCGATCGTTCAGAAATCCATAATACAGCAGCAGCCGTCCGCACCAACACGCACAACTCCCCCTCTTCCGACCCGGAACGGAGCGCACGGCTCCTAGGCCCACCCCAGCTGTCATCCGCCAGGCAGCCGCAGCCCGACCGCTGGAGCCCCGCCGCCGGAGCTCAGCCCCAGCCCGTCCGCAGCCGCCTGCCGGTGACAGCGGCGCGGCAGCCCGCCCGAGAGCACCGCCACCCTGCCTCCCTGCGCGCACACACGGGCCGCGGTGGCTCTCACACCCTGGGCCACCCCCTCTCCGATCCTTTTCGCCTTTTTCTCTGCGGTGCCCTTTTCCGCTCCCCTACCGAAAAAAAAAAAACATCTATCCACCGCGGCCATTCCGAAGCCGAAACAAAGAGTGCCTTTTTCCACCCCTCTCGCCCCGAGAACATACCGCAGCCTACACCACGGAGAAGGAAACCGTCACTTTAGAGCCCCGCCGTACACATACATGCAGACATGTAGGACTGTATCAGCACATATCGTAGAATATCTCGGTTTTACCTTCAGAGGTGTGACTCCGCCATCCTTCCTTCCTCCTCCTCCTTCTCTACACTGCTGCCGCTCCGGCTCCTCCGCCTGCCTCCTTCCACAGCCTGCGTCACACGCACGCATTACCACTCTATCACGAGACTTTCTTGGACACGGAGAAAGGTGTTTTTTTGGGGGGTGGGGGTGGAATGACAGAGAGAAAACGGGAGGTGAAAGTGGAAAAAAAGTGATTTCGGACAATCAGACGCTCTTCTGGTCTTCTTTCCCCGACCGTTGCTGTATATCCGGCCTGTTTGTTGTTGTTGTGTTTAGCAAGAGCGGTATTGCGCCTTGAGAACAGGTGCAAGTGTTGTTTTTCGTGTCTTCCCAAATACGAAGTGCTTTCTAGTATCTTTAAAGTGCACGAGGGAACTCTTTGGACTAACATTGTCTAAGAAATATATTTACTGGGCCACATATTTACCAGACAAATCAACGGTATAGTCGGTATAGTTTGAAAGGCATGAAACAGCACCCAGTTCTCGGGCCCATGCAATCCCAAGAACTGGAGGGATCTTGCTGAAAACTGGAGGAACCAGCGGAACACGGGGGTTCAGTCCCACGTCTCGTCTTATCCCGTGAAGAGAACTGGATTGTATTGCAGGTGTTGCACAAACTTGTGGAATGCACCCCGCCCTCTTCAAACTGGTCCTTCTGCTCACCAAAGTCCGATCTGATGGGGGGGTCCTACTATTGTGGACGGTGTCTCTGGATTTCTCGTATTCTGATGTTTAAATGCTATCGAAACATCTAGTAGATAGATGTTCGGAGTATTTATAGAAACGTAATCCAAGAACTGTGTACATTACCGTGTGTAAAAAAACGTCGAACGCCGGTGTCGTAGTCGGATACACTTAAAAACTTAAGACAACAAATCAATTTGTAAACTAAGACAATTCAAAACTTTCGACTTGGAATTGGAAAATGGGACGGAATGCAGACCGTAGCACCCTCCGCCAATTAAATCGCGTGACACATTTTCTGAAGCAGTAATTTAGTTACAAAATTAACTTCAACATTGTTTTTTTTAAAAAAAGTACGCGTCATTTACACCTTGCTGCGCAAAGACACCCCCACACATACACACCCTTTTTTAAAGTACAGGCAACTGAGTGATTTAGGTCACACAGGTATCCTGCAGTTATGCTATCATAAATAAAGTTTAAGTTTATTAAAATATTCTAAGTAATAAAATAAGCAGTTAAACAGTTATTCATTTCGACTGATATGCAAATACAACGCATTGGCCGCTAAAGGGGTTATTGCAAGTGAACTACATTTACCAGACAGCAAAACGATGTCCCACTGCTGCGCAATCGCGTTCTTTTGCGTTTCTACGACTTGACGTCGTTTCTATGTAACCGGATCTGGCGTCTGTGTAGGATTACGGCTGTTGCTTCAGGTTTGTTTCGAATAAGGTTCTGAGGATACTGGATCTTTTATATTTAATTTTTTCGTGCTATATAGTCTTTAATGTTTTTGTACACGTTCTCGTACATTGTATCTTGGAGTAAATTAATTAGTTGGACGGCTGTAGTCTGTTTATGGTACACAAAAACAACACATTCGAAATTTTCGATTAACGTAATGTAGTAATGACGTGATCGCCAGATTAAATGGATTAATTGATTTAATGTGATGCGTTAGATCGATTTCAATGCCATTGAGTTTTAACTGATAAGCTGTCTTGAAATTAAAATACGGTTATTGATTTTCACTTAGCTATTTTTCACGAGATGATTTTGTAACTTCTTGCGTGCATACCTGAATCGTTGTGTGGGAGTGATGTAAGTAAATGTCCGACTCAGGTGTAGCATCGGCATGAATACTTCCTTTGTCGCACATCGGTAGTCGGTAGTTTGTGTAGGTTGGTGGGGTACTCTGTCAATTTAGCCAGGACACTGGGTTAGAAGGACCTCCACGGTCACCATTGCGATCTTTAATGACCACGTCGTTAGGAGCTTGATTTAAGGTCTCATTCACAGACACAGAAATCAAGTGTGCGTCCAACATCTACAGTATGTTCTCCCTTTTTACGTCCTATAGTAAACCACCAATATACAATAAAGTGGCGGTTGACACTTTAATGTCTGAATACAGTACAGCAATGAATATATACTCCAGCATTGTGTACCCAAGAAGTACAATTATTTACAGCTGCCATCACTTTCCCTTTGCGTATTTTTTCAGATAATAATAACGATAGCAGGGCTTGTAAATTATGGAAGCCATAGATGTTTTAGCATCTACTTCATTAACAAACAATTATATATATTTGATTTAAACAGCCTTCAGAAGATGCCTGAAGTGAAGTCAATGTTCAGAGAAGTTCTTCCCAAACAAGGTATTTTCTTCTGGTTTTATGAATGAATTTTAATTTGAGATATTAACTATTCATTTTTTAAAGGTTCATCTAAAACTGTTAATACTGTATATTATTGAATATATCTCTTGTCACGGTTACCAAACGATTTAATACAATTCAGTCACTTTCTTAAAATATGCATTCTAAAAAAGGCAGTTTTAAAGAATTTGGAAGTATAAATACACTTGTCAATTCAGTTGACAATCTGAGTCTGCAGTCACTTGTCCTTCCTGGATGGAACAATCCACATTGCACACTATGATCCAGTAATTGAGCAAACATTTGGGAAAGCAAAAAAACTAGTTTGGCTCTCTTGTCCTATTTTCTTTGTTCATCATGTGTATTTTTCTAAACGGCACTATGGTTAGATGGGATGCCGTTCTTAGCGCAAGTCACTTAAACCTCCACACTGTAAGGCATGTGCTTACTTCACCAGTCCTTTCAAATTTACATGAAGAATGAAAATTTGTGAAAAGCTATCGAATTGTGTTAAAGAACTTGAACATCCAGACAAGTCAGTTAAGATATTTAATACTATATTGATAGGTTTATATGAACAGTTTTAAGTTTCCATTATAATCAGCACAGGAATACAATTCTCATTTACATACCTTGATGTGGATTTCAGTCATCAGTACACTGCTGCCTATCTTAAACGTCTTTTTAACATGCAAAACTATAGAAGAATATATAGAACTTCCAGACTGATTTTACTTTCCAGTTTTGAGTCCCAACACCTGCCAAACCTGTTAACCATGATTTTTACCAATTTATTTTGAGGATTGACTTATTTCCCATTACATTAAGAAAGTAAACTAAACTGTTCTCATTTAGTGTTTGTTCTTTATTTACAGTTCATACTCAGATCTCAGCCCAGGTCCCAAAGAAAAGTTGAAACAAGCACTTCTAAGATCTTTAAATTCAGAGAAGTTCGTTTTAATGTATAAAGTCTAATGTACAGTTAATAAGTGAACAAAATAGGGTCTTTCCAATGTTCAATTGTAAATGGATAGGTAATAGCCAACCTTATTTTATCTTTAATAATTTCTGTAAAGTAGTTGAATTACTTTAAACATACAGATAAAATCTGGAACACGCAGTGCCTTGTTTTTAATTAGGAGAAAAAAGGCCCTTGGCTGTTAGTAACTTTCCAAACTGTGTGGGAAGTAAATTTAAACTGTGTTCAAACCATAGAAATTGAGATGGTATCGAAGATTTGAAGTAGAATATATCTGATCAGTTTACATTTTGCGATAAATAGAGAGGGGAGTCAATGAGTGTATGATTTCACCTGAATAACGAGCTGTTTTTAAAATCCTGGAATTCAGAACTGGTAACGATCTGAAGAGGCGTAACAGTGCCTCGACTTGCACTGTGGCAGGTGATGTGTTGCTGGACTGAAGCCAGAGAGGAATACATGTTGAAGGGCTGTGCTGTAATGCAGGATGTTACTGAATTGTAATGCTGTATAAATGAACATTGTGTCCTCCAAATCATTTGAAATAAGAAATTTGAAGCTTCTCCCTTACATAAAAATGCATTAAATATATATACATACACAGAACATATTATATGCAGGGTATTCAATAGTCATCATCTACTTTTCTATTTTTAATTTTTTTTATTAACCTTTGGGTAAAGTAGGTTTAGTTTATCTCTGTCTGCAGGACTACCCTATTAAACCATTGGCTTTACAAGAAACTGATCAACAAATATCTCTCGGCAAACATCAACACATATACTTGATTGCTGGTGTGTTTAATTGAAATTTATGGTCTTCTGCACACACCCATGCAGTCAAAAAATTGCTTTGGCACATACTTAATCTTAACCTCAGCACAGAGTAATAATTGCTTATAAGCATTGTAGGTTATCCTCGGGCAGACTCAAGTGCCCAGACTTGCAAAGTGCTTGCATTTCTCCTTTCACATTCCTTTCAGTTGTTTACCACAAGCAACACTGAAATCTCACAGTGACCTGACTTACAAGTGTTGGAACAGCTTATTTTGCTGCATTGAATTTTTCTTCAAGAAAGAAAAATGTCCATATGCGCTATTCAAACATGGCATTTTACATTTTTTAAATGTTGCTCATTTTAAGTGACAAGAAGTTCTTTACTTTCATTTCAATAGAAATGCATTTTCATAATGATCTTTTCTCGCACAGCAATGGAAATTGCATTTACTGACCTGTAACATGCCTTTTTTTCCCACTATTACTGACCAAGAGTTTGTTTCATAGCTTAAGAAGCACATCAGGACCATTTCTTCTTGTTAAACGTGGGAACTCAAGAGCCTATTCCAGAAGCATAGTGTAGAAGGAAGGACTACACCCTGGATGGGATATCAATCTATTGCAAGCACACACAACAGCACACACGGGCAGTTTGAGACATATACTGTTATAGTGTAACACACAAAATAGTTAAATACAGTCAAGTAGCTGATAGTTTAACATTTATTTTATTGTTAATTTATTCAGATCACATATTAGCACTTTATTTAAATAATTTGCACAAAGCTAGCAAACCCCTTTATAATGCTTGGACTAATCATTGCTATTTCAAACACCTGATATTCAGCTGCTTCAGATAGAATGATTTATTAGGTTAAATAATGCAAAGCATTCTCCATGCATTAGCCCCCGACCTGTTGTGGAGTGCTCAGAGTTTTAAGCTATCTGAAAATGCAAAACAGAGATCAGAAGAACATGCTCTGCTTTTTAATAGTCTGTGCACATATCACATCTGGTGGCCAAGAGATCCAAGACTGAATCCCAGCTGACACTGGGCAAGTCCGTTGACCTCTTTGTGTCTATCTGCCACTCTGTACACATCAATACGGCAATGAAAATTATCTGCTTGAGGTTCACAACAATTTATGTGCAGTGAACGTGTTACTACAAATGCACTGATGAAATGCAATGATGAAATACCTCCAGATAGTTGAGAACAAAATCAGGCAGGTCTTTCATGAAACATTTACTGTTGAGATTATTCTGAGATTTTAGATAGAAATATTTTGTGCCCCACTCTTCAATAAATCTGAAAGCAAATGTAAGGCTAGAAGAACTCCTCTACATTTGATAGCAGCAAAAGTGATTGTAAAATCTCTCTTTATACTCAGGGCAGCTGTCTATGGAGGATGTGCCCACTATGGTGCTGTGTAAACCAAAGCTACTGCCTCTAAAATCAGTCACCCTGGAAAAACTGGAAAAGATGCAACAAGAAACCCAGGAACTCGTGCGGCAGCAGGAAATGGCACTGCGGGAGCAGATGCATCAGGAGCAGCCAGGCTCTCAGTAGGCAGATGGATATGTGGCAGTGCCACCCTACACATTGTAGCAGCTCCCCTCATAGCACACTGCAAACAACCTAATATCTTTACATATCACAGTAACTATTCTAAAATTCAACTGATTAACCGACAATCAAAGCCATTATTTCAGAACCATAAAAATAGAGGGAAAGGGTGAACACTGGTTGTTTTGACTTGACTGGGCTCTCCTTTTCCCTAGCCATTGACATCTCCATTCCTTCTGGAATAATGAAAATCTGCGCACAGCTAGCAGTTTTTGGTTTAAAACTAGACTGGCACTATTTGAGAAGTGTGCAAAGGACAGAATCTGTTCCATGACTTCCCTCGTCTCCATTTTTTGTTTCTTGTATCCCTAATGTCTTGAACACATTACAACAGTACATAAAGCTCCTTTAAATGTCGCTCAACTAGCAAAATGACAAGTCCAACTAAGGCACCAATAATTTTGCTTGTTATAAATTAAACCATTCACATTCAAGTTCGCAACATGTCATTGAAAGGTTTTTACATTGCTTATTGGTTGCCCTGATGTGTTTATCACATACCTGTGTGGAGATGGATGCTCATTACTCTTATTTGTCAACATTAGTGCTGGATTAGTGTCACAAATTTAACTTAAATGTAATTTATGTAATAAAGCATTTTCTTATCAAAGCTTTCCACTACAGTTGTATTTTTCTTAAGTGTATTTTATCTACAAAGTTATAATCAGACCTTTAGTGGAAAATAAAATAACAAGCATTGCAAAACACTTACAGAATATTCTACAAGAATTGAAAGTATTGGTGGTCTGTAGTTTTTTCTTCCTCCTTGATGACATGGAATATGTGGAAGGTCCTCTTCCAAATACCTAGCATAGAAACCTAACATTAAAGCACCATCCACAAACCCAAATTAATCAATCTTGGACTTCTATGTAGACAGTACCTTACGTCTCATCCTATCTACCCCTCCTTCTGACCTAATTAATTCTAAATATTTTAGATATCAAAACATTCAAATTTATGACATCCCGTAGCCTCCACAATTCTAATGGATTAGTCTGGTTAACATTTGCTCTCTTATTAAGCTACAAAGAAAAGTTTGTATACAGATTCATCAGGTAAGATGTGGGAAAAGTATTGAACAGCAAATTTGCTATTAGAGACAAAGTACTGGAACTTACTGGTGATTGTGGTATCACTTTTTTGGAGCCAATAGATCTGATTGGAAATTTGGCAGAAATGCAAGCCCTCCAGTAATTGTCATAGCAACACATTGTGTGTCGTAGCATCTAAGAGATCATACAGCAGAGAAAGTAGGCAGTGTTCAAACAAATATGTTCAATTGGGATAAGACTAAGAGGTCATCTGACTATTTAAATAAGCAATATTTGTAAAGTTAAGATCTTGAAAGAAGAAAGATCCAGATGAGTTGTTAATTGCATTAGAGATCTAGGGAATTGAAAAGATATATTAGTTTCGTTACAGCAGACTTTAACCTTCTTCCCCCCAACATTGAGAAGGATTTGATGATTTGCTCAATGCTGACAATAGCACTGAATTTAGATAATGGAGTCTAGTTGTCTCAACACCTGTCTGGTGTTGCTAATTTTCCCTGTGTGCCTTACGATGGGCAAGTGTAGGCCCAGGGTGAAGTCCTGCCTCAACTCTTACCAGGACCAATGATTGTATAATTATTTTTTTTTTATTTGAAATTGATGTTAACCTTAAACCCCATAAATGTTAAGTATTCATGTAAAAACTGAAATAAAAGAAAACACTACCAGGAAATTATGCTTTTCAGTATTTCTGATTTTTATTTTCGACATTAACACTGAGCGAGACCCTAGGTACATTCCACTTTCCAGTGTTCCAAAATACAAAAATAGATGTTCCAGACACCATTTTGTGAAATGTTCCTTAAATGCTTTAGAATTTCTTTGTTCCATTTCAAATTTAACTTCTCTTAAATCTTTGAAGAGAAAAAAAAATAAGCACAGTATATGAACAATAGCAGCCAACAGAGGGGGCACTTGTACCGTATCCCCAGTATAAAGCTTCAGACAAACACTGCTGTCAGGAAAAAGGAGTGGCAGTGAAATTGCAAAACATGGAATGACTAGGTAATTGAAGATCTGGCACTTTCAGAGTGAGCTAAATTCAGAATATCCCAAAGGATGTCCTTTCCAAGTCCTGCATTTTATCCAACATAAGTGCCTTTTTTATCTCCCCTCCAAAAAAAAAAAAAAACATTCTATACAGGAAAGTAGTTGTACCTAAACCGTTACAAGAAGAATATGAAGTGTAAAAACATCTCCTTGATTCCGAGTACAACTGGTACAAAGAGCTTTCCATGGTTTCCCTTCAGCAGCTTTCAAGTTTAAGGCATCCTCCATCTCCTTCGCTTACAAATCTTTTCCGTCCCCTTTAAAAAACAATTAGTAAATAAGTGCAGTTATTACATGGAAAGACCTTAAAAGTTTTTAATGAGAAAAAAACACTTCTCCCTGCAACTCCAGAAACCTCCAAATAGGGAAAAAACACTAAAACAAGCATTTTAATGTAGAATCAGAGAGATAGGGATGAACAGGCTTCATTTTAGTATACTGCATCAAAGCACAAAGAGAACAGTAATTTTGCTAGCATCCCTAGTGTTAGTATTTGCTAATATGCCAGTATTCCCCAAAATAATATTCCCAAAAGAAATAGCCATCATAATGCAAAAAAAATAAGAAAACACCCCTGTGCTAAACAAGCCTTTCCAAACTATTTCTGTTGCTATTAATACAACATACTCAAAGTAAGAGTGGTTGGCCTAAAGAATAACAATTAACATACAATTAGAACTACACATTAAATTTTAAACTGTTCAAAGAATCAGTTACAGAAATTTAAAATATAAAAAAAAATATAGATGTTGACTCAAAGGAAGCTGAAAAAAATATGCCTTCTTGTTGGAAGGCATGTTCAGTTAAATCTAAATCAGGATCCTGTAAATAGACTAGCTTGTGTGAAAACTATTAATCTGCTTGATGATGGAATTCAGTAAAACAAATTGCAGGTAAGAAAAAAACAAAAGTCCAAACATCATGCATATTGGAATAAACGTTTTCGTTTGCAGTCACACATGAATCATTTGCTGTCAGCCAAATCACAACTTAAACTTGTGCTAGAAAGTTTGTGAACCCTTGAGAATTTTCTGAATTTTTGCATAAATTTGACATAAAATGTGATCAGATCTTCATCTAAGTCATAAAAATAGATAAAAAAGAACCCAATAAAACAAATAACACACAAAGGGATATACGTTATCATTCATTTAGTTATCAGAATTTTCAAAATTAAATGTCTTTGTCGGAAAAAGTATATGAACCCATGCTTTCAGTAACTGGTGTGAACCCCATGAGCAGCAATGACTTCAACCAAACGTTTACGGTAACTGTTGATCAGTCCTACACATCAGTTTGTTTAAAAACAGGTGCAAGTTTAAAGTGACACTTGTTTTAAGTGACCAAAACTGGGAATGTACCTTCTTCTCAAATCTACTGCTATTTATATTGAAAAACCGCACCATGCACAAACATAGTCTCTTACAGAAACTGCTCCATTTGTATATCATGTTTGACAGCAGACCACCACTCACCTGCAAGGACAAAGGTCTCTCAGCCTTTTGCCAATAATGCCAGCACTGAAACTCTGCTCCACAAATTGCTCCAGCACCAAATAAGCACATGGAACATCAATGTTAATTTCTGGGATTTCTGCATAAATCCGTTGAAATCCCTGGAAAAGATTTTTTAAGGGACATTAACCATCAGTGAATTTCACTAAAATTATTTTAAAAATGAACTGTAATGAATAAATTTGTAATACTATAGTTGTAAAGATCAAAATATTCCCTAGTTCCTATTTCTTAGAATATCGGTTTTTCTTTTGTTTCAAATCCCCACCTGAAAAAAGTTTCTTACCAGCTCTGGTAAGAAAAGCTTTAACCATCAATTAAAAACAAAAACAAAAGGTGCTTCAGATTTTCAAAATCATAAATACTTTTGGATATTAGATGGGGAAAAAAGTCAGATGTAATATTGCTTTATAACACTAGATGGCGTCCTCACCCTACTCATCTGGTCTACAGTGATGACAGAGGATTCCCACAGAAACTTGAGTAGCTGTAAAATCATTTTGAGGGTCGTCTCTCCTTTCGATTCCAAGACCATGACTATAGCCTACAAGAAGACAAGAAGTCAATATATTGTGCAATAATGATGAATTTATAATTTAATTCAAGTGAAAAAGGCAAGAAATAATAATTATGCCAGTTTTTTTAGAGTTTGCCAGCCTGTGGTGATGTGATCTAAAAATAACCCCTTTTTTAATTTAAACTTAAGTTAGTACTTGAAATAAGCCACTAAAAAGCTAATTTCTGACAAGGGAGGGTTACTTACAAATTCTCTTTTTTTTCAAGATAAATATGCAGGCAATTATTGAAAAAAGCACAAGCGCAATCATTTTCTTTGCAATCTTTTGGATTCAGAGGGAGAGACTTAAAGGTTTAGGGATGTAGGTGATGCAATCTCAATAGGGTAACCACTTTTCACAATACTGTATGCTACAGAGAAGGACAAATAGTTATAATTAGTGGGTTTCAAAAAACAAATGTGGCCTTACTTCATAGACAAATTCATGGTAAAAATGAGGCACTTCTAGTTCCCTGAGACACCGTTCTGCTTCCATTACTTCTCCTGACAACAGGTACTCCTTCAGAAGCAAGTTAACCTGGAAGAAGAGGAGTAACACTGTAATGTAGGGGAGCCTCTATATTAACCCACAGAACCAAATAACTGAACACTAGTAAATCAGTGTAATAAGGTGATAGCCTCCCCCACAGTGACAACTGCAAGTTGATGATCCGATTACGGTTTCTCCATGCTCCACCACCACGGAATGAGAGCCAGAACCTGTTATCAGATATAGCCAGCACCTAACAGTCTTGTAATCACCTTTACAGCTCTTCCATGAAGATCAATTGCCTAAGTGTATCTAGCTGTTATGTCTAAGTGTATCCCTTCTAGATTAAACACTGCTGTCTGCATCTGGAGATCAAAAAGTGCTTCCCAGCAGTTAGCAATAGTGGATTTATGGACAAAAATGCGCTAGTGACATTAGATTGCAAACCTAATAGCAAGCCAGCTTTCAGTTATTTCTGTCAATGTACTGTAGTAGTGGTTCAAACCAGCAAATTTATAGTACGTGCCTCCAACCCACACAAACACCTCTATATACAGTATATACATTCACATGTGTATATATCCATACTGCAGCTTGTGTGCTACCATAAAGGATAAAAGTATCTTGCATCATTGCATAAATCCCCTCTTTGTAAACTACATTGGCACCATCAAATTCAGTACAATTAAAGATTCTTCTACTTACCTGAGGCACCGAATGGTTTATCTTCAAGTTAACTAATTCACTACATGAGTACAGTCCAGCTGTTAAATCGAGATCTACTGATTCAAAAAGGCTCTATGCATTCAACACCTCTACTGTGAAACTCACTGGCCAAACCATTAGAAATTCTGTGACTGACAACCTTTTAAAATCTCACTAAAAACCTAGGTTTTTAATGTGTGAGTATTGCTCTAATTTTCCACCTTGAACAGCGTTTATAAATTAAACTATTATAAACTTCACTTTGCAAATGCAAACTTGAGCATTAATTTTTATCATAAATTGACTTGATTTACCATGACAATACATCTCTAATCTCAGTGCTAGTACATTCTGCAACCTCTATAATATTCAAATCAGTTAGCATGAACTAATTTGTTACAGGGAAGAATGCATGCTGTGCTTCAAAGGTTCCAACAATATTCCACCAAATCTGCATTCTTTTTAGAAAATGGAATGTCCCTCAAAAAATTGTCAGAAAAAGCCACACGGTCCTTATCTGCATAAATATCATTAAGAATTTACCATTCAGGTTTCTCACCTCTTTTATGAGCTGTTTGACAGGCCTCTGGCCTCCTCCTGTTCCCCACACGTTCTCTATGCGTAGACCTCCCTTGCTCATTTTTAACAGCACTGCTGCTCGGTCCAGGGCTGCTCTGTAAATACAAGCATCTTAAACCTTTAACACACCACATCTATAATGGGGGATCTTGCCAACTCCCCATATCAATGTATACAAACTGTTTCTAAAGAAACCGAGCCAACACATCCACACAGGTGAGGTGAATTATGTTGCAAGATTTGTTCTTTCAGATTTGTTCTGAGAAAAGAGGCTATGACAACACCAACCAACACTTAAACAATGGTATTCCAGTTTTAAGGCCAGCATCACCCATCTACATTCCTGTACATTAGGATACATAATCTCTACACCTACACCTGTGAAACATGTAAAATAGGATATGCATTTTGAAAACAGCTTTTATAAGCTTGGGATACTCTACACTAAAGAGCATTTTACAATGAAGATTATAAAGATACTTGTAACCCAGTTATTGCGGTCTTATCCTATGATGACCATCCAAGACTCAGCTGGATGTGATCGAGCGCAGTGCTGATTTATTCTTGGATGTCCTTATAGAACTCAGCATTGCCTAATGTATAAAAAACTTCAGTGGTTGTTGCTTTCTAAAAGGTAACAGCCAGTTGCAATGATATCGATGTCTTTTTAAATGTATTCAAATAAATGGTCCTACTTATTTTAAACTTCTCTCAGTACAAAACACAGGTTATACTTTAAGACAATCTGAGGAGATATTTTAAAGTTCCCAATGTATACCATTAGTTTGAAAGTAAGGCTTTGGACTATAAGCCTCTGATGGATTGGAACAACCAATCTTCTGAACTAAGATCACAGTATGTTAAAAACTGATTTTACATTTAAAAACCATATGTTCTTGTAAATGAAATAATTATACTCTCATTACTTTTCAGATTTTATTTATTCTATTCTCCTTTCATGGCAGGTATATAGTTTGTATGTTTACTTTTTTTTGTGTGGTATATGTTGTATTTTGTCTATTTTTATATAAGTATTCTAACAGGACCCTCTTGCAAACGAGATAATGCAAAGGGTTTTATCCTGTCAATAAACTTTGGAAAAAGAAGAAAAACAGCAGACTGAATTTCTTTAATGCCTATGTACAACAATGATTTCTGCCTTTTCTCATCAGGTACTAAAGCTAAAGAGCTGTTTCCTGGGAGAACAAGAGTAAAATCTTGAAAAGATTATTTCAGAAGATGCTCTTAGTACCTGGCATGTTCACAGTCCACTTTGCCTTTGTAGCTCTCAATGTAATTTCTGGACAGGATTTGATCCCCAACAGCTCGTGCAATGAACTGGCCAACAAGCTACAGAAAACATACAAAAGCAATTGCAATTATAAAGATGAGGTCACCAAAGCAGATGATACATCAGGAATTAAAACATCTTTAACCTGTACATTTAGCAGCAGTATCTTTCTTTTGTTGTACATCAGGGCATTAGAACTTAGAAAATGATGGATAGACTTTTATTTCACTAAGGGATTAATAAAGTATTATCTATCTATTTGTCAAGGCAAAATTTACACCACAACCATTGTACAAATGCAACAAAAACTGAAGATTTAACAAAAGATTACACTGTAATGTACAACAATATCTATCAGCTGCCTCTTACCCAGGGCCCTGTACAGACAGGTGAAATTTTGGTATTATTAATCAATAGAGGGTCACCGTCATTTGTCATGTGGCTTATGTTATTCTCAAGCACAATGCTCTATATGATGAAAAGGAATGTTTGATGTCCACACTGTTGACTAAAACTGCTAAGCATCCCATGGGACCTTCTGCCAGAGATGGAAATAATTTCTCTTTCCTCAATTCTTAAGCTTCTCCACTGTTAACCTCAGTATTTTCTGTGGTCAAATTGGCAAGAGCAGGTGGTCAAGTCAGTTCCAGCAGGGCTGTTTGTACTCCTGGGTGTCGTCAGGTTCCAATGCAGCTCTCTGCCCACAGCTCAAGACTGTGCTCATCGTTTTGTACTTAAGGACCACATGGACAGATTTGGAGGGTTTGTATTTTGTTTGGAGATGATGAGCACAAAATGCTTTTCAGACTTCAGCATTGCTTAACAGTTTGCTTCATTGTTTGACTATTATACCTTCTTAATAAAATTCAAACATCCACAACATATTGAATGTTGAATCGTACAGATCAGGGCTATTTTCATGCAAGCTGAAATGAAAAATTCACAGATTGTGTGATCACTATAACAAACGTAATCCTAACACTGAAAAGGGCTGACTGAACAGTAAGCATGTGCAGTGTAAATGCAGCAACTTGTTAAAAGATTTTGAGCCAGGGTCATTTTTAATTTGATGACAATGCATCACTCTGGAATGCTACTAGCAATGCATATGAAGTATATATACAAAATGAGTTGTTTTTAGCTTTTGTGGCACTAAAAGCACTGCCCACAAGTTTGTTTACATTGTGCAATGCTCATACCCCCGACTCAGAGATGAGAATAGACTGGTCTAGTCATTTTGCCAGGAACAATACATGTAGTCAACAGCCATTGTTTCTGTGCAGAGCCTGTAAAAGTAGTGAACTCCTCTTAACCTAAGCAGAACTAAGCTTGCAGTGTTTTTTCGAATGAGAGACAGAGGGTAGGGAGGGGGACCTTTAAACACTTCCTAAGCTGAGCTAGCAGTTGGCTCATGCAGAAACAATAGCAAGAGATCTCATGTCTCCGCGGGTGAAAGGAAAAAGCTGAAATTCATCTCTCACCAAGCTGTAGCATAGCAACATCAAATGTGCGCAGTGTAAGCGCATACCACAGAGCATCCTGTTCAGAATTCGCCCTCAGCTGATGTGGTCTGCCAAGACCGGAGGAGGGGAGATACAATCTAAAATTTTACTATTGCAAATACTCTTCCTACACCAGTTATTACGCAGGCTTTATTAAGGCTGTATTCCATTCCTTTATTCTCCATTCTTCAGCTTCCAGAAATGTGCTCCGTAATTAAAATCACTGTTATTTTTAAACAGTAAAATTGTAATTCAAGAACTTTAAAATTATAATTCTTGAAAATATAATAGTTGAGCCAAAACCTGGGAAAATTGGGAGACAACGTGAAAAGCTTGTGACGGGCTCTTTTTGCCGAACAGTCAGCTGGAGACCAATTGTGTAATAAAGTCCAGGAAAAACAGTTCCACAGTGGAATCCGAGGCAGGTGTATTTGCAGTGCTGACTAACCAACAAAAAGCCAGGTTTTCAAGCAGCAAGAAGGGGGCATGGAATGAACTACTGTCCACTTCTAGAAAAAGCCCTGGGGGTAAGTCCACTTAAAAGGTAAATTGTGCATTTACATTCACTCAACAAAGCCTTCTGAAGAGGCTGGAATTTATGTATATTGTTTGGGCTTGAAGTTTCCTGCGTTTCTTTTTCATCACAACACTTTAATTTTGAGCCAATTCAGTTTGAGAAAAAACTAATTGATAATCGTGAAAAAAGCTTGGTTCCTCTTAAGTCCATTTCCAGACCAAACCACCAATTCCATTTATCAATCTATTTTCTGACCCAATACAGGGTCACAGAAGAGCTGGAGCAGAAGCTTATCCTGGCAAGCAACAGGATCAAGGCAGGATACTACCTGGTCAGGACACCAGTCTATCACAGAGCAGACACAGACACATACAGACTAACCTACAAGTACACCTTAGGACTGTGGGAGGAAACTGGAGCACCCAGAAAAAACCCACGCAAACATGGGGAGAACGCACAAGTCCACAGAGATGGCACTCCAGGGACTGAACCCAGGATCCCAGCTCTGCGAGGCAGTAATGCTATCCACTGTGCCACAGTGCTGCGCTGAACTGCTGATAATTTTACTTATTGTTAATTTGAATACAGCTGATGGGCGACACTGATCACTTGTTCATCTACCATTTCAATCCTCTTAACACATTTAGTCCCCAATGTGTTCTTGTCCTGTATAAGAGATATGTTGACTACTTCAGCATATAAGATCCATGGAATTGTAAATGGACTGACAAACTGACAAATGTCAGTGGCTTATTGAAAAGAAAGGTTGTATACCTCCGATTTCCTTAAAAGGCAGTATTTCTCATGTAAACAGGTGTTACTTTCAAACAAACATTGAAAACTACCAATCCTATATATTGTTCAGTTTTATAACTGAGGGCTGTCACAGACAAATCAAATGACAAACCGCTACATTGACAGAAACAACTGGAGATTACAAGTATGTGGACATCAGTGCACAAGGCAGACTTTTGTCTTCTGCCGTCTCAAAAATGCCTAACCCCCCCCAAAAAAATGTCTAGTTAAAAAAAAGATTCACCGTCTTCTTACACAAAAGAAAACTCCTGCTTTTTTGATGTTCCAGATCACTTTTTTTTACCATATTAGAAGTTAATTCCTCACATCATAAAAATGTCACTTCAGCTTCTCTAACCTTAATCACAGGAAACCCATAGCAAAACGCACAGTGGAAGAAAAAGATGTGGAACCCCCCTGCATCCCCCCAAGGGCAATCAATACAAACAGCAGAAAAGAAACTGTTTGTTAGTGGGGTGTCCCATACCTGTGGAGCCCCAGGCGTGTCCAAGACTAGGTCCGGCAGCTCCCTCAGCAACCTGTCAAATGATTTCTCCACATCATCAGGGCTGAGCACCTTCCCACACAGGTCAGTCAGCAGCTGGGAGGTCAGCTCTCTGTGGCTGGCTTTGGCCTCTAAGGCCAGGGACACTGCCAGCAATGGCACACCACTCTTCATCTCTCCCAAATTCAACTCACTCAGCAGCTCCTGCAGCAAGGACAGGAACATCAGACTGTGTGCAGCAGTAGCTAAAACACCATTTCTTCTTGGAAAGAATTCTCTCTAATAGGTTTTTAAAAACCTTTGCACATAAGCACTTGCACCTGTGTAGGGACTTCCTTTCACATGATTGTGTCTTTTGCTCTGCAAGGAAGTCCCCATTGTAGACTATGACAGAATTATCAGGTGGTGGTATTCCTCATCATGAGCATATCTTTTGTACTACTCCAATAATTTTGTTTTCTGTAACATGGTCAGGACGCGTATAAAATGCAGATTGAAAGTAAAAGCTCCAATTTAGAGTGCACAAAAATAAGCTCTTGAAAGATTTGAATTTTGCACACACTTCTGCATTTAGAAATCACAGGATCTTCTGCTAGATACCAGTTTTTGGTTCACTGCTTTTAAATCCACTCAGCTGTTTGCAGCACCATTATCGTCGTCGTTGGTGTTCCCATCATAATTACAGACTTTCCCTATTTATACTTCAAAGACTCTTGCTTAGATGAGAAACATTCATTTAAAAAGAGAAAAATTACTAAGGCACTTAATCACAGTTTCAAAGAATCTGTTTAAACTGAACCTTGGTTAAGAGCCCACAGAGGGAAGTAAAAATCCGTCCGAAGCCCATTTTTATCCTTAATTTAAAAAAATATATATACGGTTCTCCTGGCAATACTCCATAGCAAAAACACATACTTTTCTCCTAAACCTGCATTCTTATTATTATGTTTACAAAAACATTTAAAGGCTTTAAAATAGAGCCACATAAGGCCATTATGCTGAATTCTAAAAAAATAGTTTAGACATGTTCCTAAGACATTCGTCACTGAAGATTAATGGTTGTAAACCTTCCTTAATTTGCATGTATAGGGACTGCAGCATGTAATGGATAACCTCTGCACTTTAAAGGCTTATAAAAAAACTAACTGAATACAGGCTCAGTTCTGCAAATGGTTGCATTATCTCAAAGCTCAAGCAAGGCAAGACTGCAGTCAAGTGAAAGTTTTCACAATAAGATGCAGAGCAATAACTTACTACAACTTCATTAGTATCCCCATGCTCAAAGTACTCCTGCACAATCGGTGTCACAGTCTTCTCAAAGGCCCCCTCATCCAGTGGAAGGACCACAGTTTCGTAGACACAGTTCTCCTGTGAAACCAGTTACATCAATGAAAATTTGTCTGGATATTTTAACCTCTTTATACTGCAACGTCTCAATTACACTGAACTGAAGGAGCTTTACTTCTGAAAGTGATCCCTAAATCAGTATCCTGTGGTAATAAGGACAAAGGTCAAAGTTTAATCTGATAACAGCATAAAATCTCTATACCCAAGTAATACAAGAAGAAAAGAACTGGCAGTTTTACCACTTAAAGCCACCACAAAGTTGATCAAAACAATTTTTACACAACTGTGTAAGGAATGATAACTTACTTATACAGCACATACAAACCAAAACCAAAACTGTTGTACAAACTTGACTATTTGGAACATTTCATTAAAAGCTATATTTGGCTGTTCACAAATGCTCCAAGTATGACAGTAAGTGAGGATTTGTGCAATTCAGTTTTACCACAGTGCAGTCTAACCCCGATTTATTTCCCTGTGCTTAGCTTCCACATTATCCAGTCCAAGAAAAGCAAAAATAGTATATTAACCAGATTTTCCAGGGTGTCATAGAAAATACACAATCAACCATGGAGAAAGTACTTGTTGCTGTTGCACAATCAAGGGTAATGTACTGTAAGGCTACATGTTCCATTAACAAGGCTCTACCTTCATTCACAATGCTGCAGGAATTAGGGGAATTATTCACACAATATTACTTTCATAAATTTGGATTTTAATTAGGTCTAGCTTTATTTATGCGGTCTACAATTTTGCAACACTCTCCCCCATCCCACACACACCATTAGTACTTTCCTCCTGAACTGTAGTAGCTTTGGCAGTATTTGTTTAATGGGACTGATTCAAACTTGAACAAACTCATCTGATCTTGTGATACATACTGTAAGCTAGGACACAAAGGGTTGCTTATACACAGTACAATACTTAAAACAACAAAGAATATCAGTGCTTTATATCTTGCAGAGCAGTGACCCAAGACATTTTATGCTAACAGTAGGGGCCTTGTTTTGTGATAACCTACAATATCACAGGACCATGAAAGCCAAGTAGTGGCGTTAACTTAAATTTTGTTCACTGTCATTATGCCAAACAAAGTACAGACAGAGCTAGTAGGAAAATAAAAGACATAGCTAAGCATCACATAATATTTTTTATGTTAACATTATTTCAGTTTTTTAAATTGATACTTGATTGATACTCTGGTTTTTCCATATCACTATTAATAAAGGTTCAGTACTGCTTTTCCACAATTATCCACATCTTGCAACACAATTCATACAGTACCTTACTGGATTTTTTAAAGTAGTGTGTTACTCAAAACATTTGTTATGTATCTGATGGTATTTAAAAACTTTAAACAAAACACAGCTATTGTTTCCACAGTATCACTCAGTAACTGCAAGCATGTTAAGAGTATTATGACAGAATGTTAAAGAAATTTTATAAACACCAAGAGAAGCAAAACCAAGTCTAGATAAGCTCCACAAAAATAAGGAGTACTCATGTACCAAAAAGAGTAATCTGTAGATCCTAGAAATGATCTGTATTTAAATACGTCACAGTGAACACATTCAAGAGGAAAGAAATTTTGATATGCAGAGCTATTTAGGAGCAGTGGGCTAATATAGGTATAATGCTTCTTTTTCGTTACATACACTAATGCACATAAAACGACTGTGCCTCTCCATTCTCTTCTGCACTTTCTACTGGTCCATGTTAAACTGTTCAATACTTTACTCCAAAAACTCCAAAAGATTGATGAGTTCACATTTGAAGTAAAGAGGTTTACGAACTTATAAGATGCTATTATATGTAGATAAATTAAAATAATTTATGCATAATTGACTAAAATTTTAATTGTTCTCCAAATTTAATGGCAAAGTTTAAGTTGGGCAGGTAAGAATTCACACCCTGGACAGGAGTGCAAGAAATTCAGCCATCATTACCTGATCTTCATCATAATTTGGGTCTCGGACATCGATTTCTTCAAGGTCATACACCTCGCCAGGAGGGCCCCAAACTCCTTTACCTCCAGCGCCACCTACAAATGGAGAGTAAAAAACATACTCCTCAGGAACAAGATCCAACATAATCATTATCCCCAAGTGGTGCTTTTTGGTGTACTGCAGGGATCAATAGTACAGAACTGTAAATATAATAAACACTAGAAACCTGGCTACTGATCAAGAACTGCACCGCTGTTATTGTATATATGTGATCTGGCTGAATTTTCGGGTTTCAGCTTCACTTGATCCTACATCACAAACGAACTGCTTTCAACCCTGGAGCTCTGGGGTGCCTGTGTGTGGAGCTTGTGTGTTCTCCCCATGTTCGCGTGGGTTTCCTCCAGGTTCTCCAGTTTCTTCCCACAGTTAAAAAAAAATACTGGTAGGTTAACTGGCTTCTGGTAAAACTGCCCTGGCGCGAGTGTGTGGGTGTCTGTGTCTGCCTTGCGATGGACTGGCGTCCCGGTTAGGGTGTACCCCACTTTGTGGCCATGGCTTGCTGAGATAGGCTCTGGCTGACCATGACCCTGAATTGGATAAAACAGAAAATGGATGGATGGATACTACAATGGCATATCAGCCAGCTTTACAGCATAAAAGTTTTGAGGATTTTGCCACAGGGAGCCCCTTCTGTTCCTTTAAGGTTGCAATCCTTTTTTTAAACCGACAAAATCAGTGAAGAAGAAACCATCATTGACGATGACAATATGGAAAGAACTCACTGAGGCAGCAGAATATTTATCTGAGCAATACAAGTGAAGTATCATGCTGAAAGGTACAGCATTCCAAGCTATGAACCCCAAGCTGTCTGCAGTGCTGCATCGAAGTCTCACTGAATTGTGAGCAGGTTATGACCGAGGTGTAGGAGTTAAATTGGTCAAATAAAGACTTAACTGCACTAAAAGAAAAAACAACATTTTTCTCATTATTCGCATTGCTGCTGAACCTGCTCAGAATATAAGGGTAGCAAGAGCAGGCGCACATGCAGGTTCACCTCTTTACTATTGGTTTCCAAGACCAAATGCACACTCACTCATTTCCAATGTCTCCGACAGAGCACTTTTTTTTGTATTTGTCCTTGTAAGTTATTGGGCTGCAGACCATCTGTTTAACCCTGGAAACTAAAGAAAACGGCTAAAAAACACACCCAAAAAGAAAATCTGATCTCTGTTCCTAGCCTAAATCGATCTTTGTGTTCCATTTGCTGCTTTTATAAATGAGCTCAATCATTTCCAGGCACACAAACCTCCGGGTTAGTCATCTTAAGCAGGTGCAAACATTTAGTAAAAGACAGCTTTGCCAGTTTGCAGATATAGGTTAAAAAAAATGACTTAGAATCAATAAGATACAATAAATGAGAATTGTGTCATTGTCATGAGAATTGCCAGTCAACTAAAACATACCACTGCAGCATCAACCAGAGTTGTTTAACAGGTTTTAGTTCTGCAATGGCTCCAACAGACATTGTACATTGTAAATATGTGATTATTTAAGTGGTGATGGTATATCTCAGCTCTTTTTTTCTTATCAAGAAAAAACTAAATATTAAAGTACAAGTCAATTATACCTAATAAAGGTACCATCTCCATCATCTCCATACATAAAACTTCATATTAGTAAAGTAATTCAATGGGCTACTTTGCAGAGCCCAAACTAAACACTACTTGGTGTTAAAATGAGCCATTCTGACATAATTAGGATTTGTTTTTTTATAGTAAGTACAATGGCTGGTATCCTACATGAGAGGAGAGCAAAATAGCTCTAGCTAGTCGAGCAAATTGCTCAGTGGCACCATGAGCACTTTCTGACAATTGATCCTGACCTGGAAAAACAATGTTGCCCTGGAAGTCTGCCAAAGAAGGCATATTGTTCCATCTTATCATAACTCATGTGGGACTTAGACTAATGTACTCTGAGGGATTAACAGGAAAGTCCACCTTTATCTCATTCATTACGGGGCTCAAAGTCATCATCGTGCAGCACGTAGCCCCTCAGTACGTACTTCCAAGATTGGGGTCAACAGAAACTGTAAGAGACACCAGCAGTGGTTAAAAGAGGAGGCTGGGCTACATCGGTCAAAAGATTATTCCCAATTTACAAATGGCTGGTTTAAAAATAAAGAGTTCTGACAATGAAGCACCATATGTAGTTTTTCTGCATACAAGATGTGCACCTACACAAAATGTATCTTCTTGATCTGTAAATTCTTTGTATGACAAAAAGCAAACTTTAATTTTCTACTACAGAAATACAACAAGGAAAATATCACTGTCAGATTCTCCAACTGATGGGTAACAGCTAAAAATTGCAACTAGAATATCAGTTATGCATCTTAATCCCCTAGCAAATTAATTTCAAAAGATATTTTACCGTGTCTTGTAACCTTTAGGTGAATGGCAATAGGCTTTTTTGTATCGCATCCGTGTAAAGGTTAGATGTAAGTTTGATTAAGGCCATGTAGAAAGCACAGCATGAAACACTACCTTTTCAAATGTTATGTCTTTGCTGCTAAATATCAGGGCATGCCTGACTCACCAGTGAGTTTTCAAAGCCTCACTTGCTTTCCTTGTGTTTAATGCAAGTTTTGTGCAGTCACTGATTTATGTTTTTTAAAGGAAAATTAAATTCTGAAGTAATTATCAACTTTACTTATCCAACTCAAATTCAGATGTACTGGAAACACCCTATTTAATGACTGACAAAGGATGTAACCACTGGTCCTACAGTGTTTGTATTCAGTGCTCCTGTCTGAAACACTTTTATATCACACCTTAGTAAGTAAACCAGGCAGGAGAAAAACATGGCTCCAGTAAACCCCTTAAAAACAGTGATCTCACAATTCCCATGATAAGCAGGCATCTGGGCAACGGGGTACATCTGTGCAGCACTTCATTCAGTGACTCTTTCAAGCACTTCGGCACTTGAATAAACACTTTATGCAACTCTTAATTTTTAAATTCACTTGACACTACAAGAAAGGGGGTTTTCAATTGCTCTGATCCCTTATAAAATGCACTACCTGGTAACACACTGAAATCCTGTGCTATTGCATTTGTACGTATGAGCTCAACCCCAAACGGGTACACCAGATGAACAGAAGACCCAACCACTACTACAGCCACCTACAGTGAAACAGAGAGCAATGTAGGTCAAATAAACAGGTTCTGGATATTAGCACCTACTTTCACATCAACTGGATATCACTTATTTTATCTGTAAAAGGTAGTCCAAAATCAAATACATTTTCATCTAGGTAATTGCATCAACTGGGCGTCAGCAAAACTAGCTGTTTGAGGATCCTTCTAACTCATACAAACAAAAAGACATTTACGAGTTTACTCTGTACATCACATCTGGGATTCTTCACCTGCTACTTGATAATCTTATCTTTTTAAAAATTAATGCAACATATTTGGAGATAACTACCGAATTAAGCAGGACTTGCAGAAAAACAGACAAGACTGGCAGAAAACTACCTTTCTTCGGCAGTCCCCTGCCCTTCCCAGACCGGGACTTTCTGTCCAGCAGCTTGCTCTTGGGGCTGGTAGGGGTGACCAGCGGGCTGCGGGTGCTCTCCCCGTTATCGCTGAGGGAGTCCCCCCGGCCAGAGTCTCGGGAGGAGTTCTTCCTCAGCCGCCTCTTGGCCTTGGCCTTCACCCGCGCTTCGTGGATGGTAACTGTGGGAGAGGTGATCCAGTTCCCATTCATCTCATTGTCCAGCTTGGTGGTCTCCACCTTCTCGTCTTCACCAGACGGACTGGAGTCACTCAAAGCTTCGGCTGCTGTAGAAGACAATTCACTCATCAGTCCCACTCACATTTTTTTGTCCCCCCACTATGGAAATCTCAAAAGAAACAGGCTGGCTGTTACCACCTGTACAGATCATGGGTCTTGTTTCAATCAAACTGGCCTCTTGACATTCAAACTCCTTCCACAGATTTCTTCCCTGTGCCTAAACCTTCATTTAAACTTAAGTTGATAAGCTTTCCAGCATAATTCTGTTTGGCCAGAAGGAAAACAAAGATTTGCCTTCTGTGAACCACTGTAGCCAGGAGCCAAATCTATTAAAGCAGAAGAAAAAGGGAAGGAGAAGCTTAAAGCATCTTTATTAACTGCACGTCTTTGAATGTATAGAGTACAGGTCTCTCAAGATGTGCTGAAGAAATCCACTTGGACAAGAGCTGCTCTGCTCCTCACTCAGATGGTACTTTCACGCAGGACAAACATTAAAAACACATACAAATCTGATTCTGGCGACAGTCTAGTGAGGCATCCGACATTAAACTTGCCAGCTGGAATGAGGTCAGTACAGGTAATAAAAGGACAAGTCAAGAACATCAAATTCTCAGGTGTAAAATGAAACAATGTTTTCCACTGTTTTTACCATTGCAGTTAAGATCAGACTTAATTCATTAATATTCCACCATATTTGGTCACACTACTTACTAAACCTTTTGCCATTTCTAGCAGTACAAGGCACAAAGCTAGTCCTACTGGGAAAAAAAAGTCCCATTGCCAAAGATATGCATGGTAGTGTACCACTGAATTAAGTTTGATCTTAAACTGCATCTATTTCTTCAACTAAACATAAAAAGACCTTGGCCAAATGAGGAGATTCACGAAGCAGATTTATGGCTCAGATTTGCTTTCTCCCAATTACACTGACGATGATCAGTTTGCGCTACTGCAAACAAGAGAAAGGTGACTTATCTATTGGACACGATTTTAAACAGGATGTGGACAACATTTGTGGAAACTTAAAACAGTATTTGTAAACTAGAATGCCGTACTACAAATGAGCAGCTGGTTAGTGGCGAGAGCAGCACATGAATTTCTCTGCATGCGTTTTCAAGTCCATCACAGTCAGTCAGGAGCTGCTCCTACACAACACTTTGAGATTAAGCAAAATCAAGCTGTATGGAACTACACACTTCAGCAAAGGACACTCCAGAACAACTGAAAAGACCCCCAATAATCTCCGTAATAAGCTCAAATGACTTTGTGTGAACAGGAATTGCATATGTAAGACTGTGATGTCTGCAAAAGGGCTTGCCTCACTTTAATTAAACATGTCAATGCAAGGTGTGGTTCAGAATTAAACCATACAGATAGATGGTAATTAATGCTTACAGAACTTACTTAACCTCCTTATAGTTTTAGGTATAACTACAGATACCTGAATAACTAGAAGTTAGAGATATGACCCTTTTAAAGTAATGAAAAGAAACGCAAGATTGCAATACAACTCTAAGAGCATATACCATTCTTTTCTTTAGAGAAAAGTGCTCTCCGTAAAAACTAACAACTCAATTTCAGAACCTTATCAAATGAATCGTCACTCTGAAAGCAGAATGTACAATTCAATTACCTCATTAAGTGAAGATCTAACAAGCCGTTTAAAATTAATAAAATATACTCGCTGGCACATGCTGAACTCCAGTCTTTCGTCGTTTCTGAGCTACGTATGGAAGTCGCCGCATTTTGTCTTTCCATCAGCTGGATGTTTTATCAAGTCACTCTGGATGCAAGAGCAGATTCCTTAAACACCAGAGCAGCGTTACCCACCTCTTTCCAACTGACTCCCCAACTTCAGCGACAAATAACAGCCTGTACTTCCTTCGTGCATTTTGCGCCACGGTAATATAAAGTAAGAGAAAGTCCATAACTAACACATTAAAATCCAAGAAAAAAAACATGAAATGTTAAAAAACGAGCTGGCTGTAGGGGGAGTGTAGCAAACGAGGCATCTTACCTACGTGGTTAGCGTTAAGCCAAGCTTCGATTTCGGTCGCCATGGTGCACAAAGCGGTCCGCTGCAAAAGCAAAACAAAAGCCGAAGTTATTATCCTTCCGTCAAAAAATGCAAATTTATCACACTTGCAGACACGGCTTTCCCTGCACGTCGTGTACGTGTTTTTCTAAACGAAAATTCTGCAGGAAAGTTGCAAGACATTGAAGTCACACACTTGTCCGTACATGCCCGGAGATCCTCTGTCCCCCTTTCTCTGCGGGAACAGCATTGTGTCACACACGATCTTGATTTCTTATTCCCTGTTTCCTATACCTTTGAGCCACGGCGATACCCCAGAGCATCATTCAAACATTTTGCTGTAAAGATGATGTAAACGGTCCCCACCATTAGTGGGGTACCACTGGCAAGCTACTTGGTTTCTAGAAAATTCTACGAGTTTCGCTCTGCAAATCCAGCAGATAAATTAAACAAGTACCTGATGCAAAACGTAAAATAATGACAAATGTATACATTACCGTGGATAAACACTGCATTAAATGACCCATTACAGTAAATGCTTAGAATAATGCAGACTAACGCATCAATTGCACTACATTAGCATGATGCCATAATTTGAATGCAGCAAAGCAGGTGCAGTTAATTATTCAACAGCACTAAAAGAAGCTGAGCCATGTTTCTGATTTAACGTCCTTGTTTCGTTTACTAATACCTGTAGTCTTGTACTATATACCGAGTATGCCAACTTAGTGTTAACTATGTTTATTATCTACAGTACTTAACCAACAACAATCAGAGCTTCCAAAAACACCTAATTTCTGTTTTCTTAATCTCGTACATTACAAAATTTGAACAAAAGCGATCATACTTTACAACTGGAGTGCAATGTTATGACCGCAAAAGTATCCACTAGTTGTACTAACCTACTGTGTTCACTCAAACCCAGTCCCAGCTGCAACTTCCAAGTCTCGATTGTTTTTGTTTTCTCTGCCCAGCAACAATGTCACATGATCTCCACCCCTGCATTTTATTGGTCAGAGGAAGGGAGGCGGAATACTTCAACAACCTATCGGAACCACTGCATGTTTTTTTAAAAACTCACTTACGAAAATAAATAAAACAAGTCAATTCCACCTTTTTATGTGCTGCCACCTACAGGTTGGCGGTCCTGTACTACCGCTGCGCGTTAATTAAACAAATCGACTGCATTGTGGTGAGGTAGCCCTATACACTTCTTATATAGGGTTACCAGGTTGTAAGTATCCATTGATAATTACTTCTGAAACAAAACTAGACAAAATAATTACAAAATTTGGATCTGATACAACTTAAAGTACTGTTTCAAAAAGCAGGTTTTCACTACAATGACAAATAAAATGAGGTTTTGGAGAATCATCAGAATTCCTGACATTGGAATTCTGGATATGATTGCACTCTTTTCTGGCGCTTTAACACAAATTGTTTCAAAAGCGTGTAAAATACTTCCGTGATAAAAAGTATTTAACACATGTGATTTACGAACGATGCGGTTACGCATATTAGATTAACAAACCTGCTACTGTATATGCGTCCCTTGTCTTCCATACTGTTGATGATGCATTATTTGCAATTCTCAAAGCAATGTGAAGCAGCACGCATGAAAAGGAAGATGGTCCCATACATACAAATTCTTTAAAATGTATTTACTATGTATTTGAATCATTTTCAGTTCATGAAAATTATTTGCGTAGTTATAGGGAGTCATTAGAGCTTACTATTCAACCTCACAAGAATAACTTTCGGTCCTTGGACTACTCTCTTTTAAGCACCCAGAGCGTTCTTTTCATGCGCGGATTTCTTTTTCTCCGCATGGTAACTTTTAAACCGGATAATTTGAGCACAAGAAGACTGGGTACAACAATACAGAACCCGCAGCTAGAGTGCCTTTCACAATAACCAGAAAACAAACCGTGCTTAGTTATAAAAAAAATAGGTTTTAAATAAATTATACCTGATACACAGTATATTGTGGGGAAGTTGATAAAAAAATCCAGCTGTTTCACATTAAGCAATGAATGAAATGTCCAAAGTAATAACACACATTGAGAATGTACAATCATGTTGCTTAAATTCCTGCATGAGTCTGATTACACTGGATTTAAACGAGTGAGAGAGAAAACAATCCCACTAAAAGAAATTACAAATCAGCAATGGACAGATACAAAAAAGACAGATATTATCTCATATGCAGCGCTTGATCACCTTCAGGCCAGCAGCCCAAGCAGCAGGAAGGCAGCCTGCTCATTAGATGTGACTGGAGCCGGACTGCTCTGGCTCAGCAGTGTACAGTACCACTGTCTCTCTGGGCTGCTCCGCGATGGCGTCAGGCCTCCTGAGGAAAAGGGGGATAAGTGGATCCACGGCTCACCTCCGTGTTGGCGGCAGTAAGAGAGTGAGACTTCCCTTGTCTGGGACGCTGGCCAATTGCTCCTCTTTGCAGCAATGAAGCTGCCATTTACAGAGGGGTCAAGTGGAGCACTGTGGTCAAAACTAAGCCTCATCCAGGTGTAAATAACACTCTCCATGCTGTGACAGGCAGCTCAATAACAGCTCCTCACTGTCAATCCAACGTACAGTGCTCTCTTGGTTCACAGATAAAAAGCAATAATACAGTGTTTTGTGTTTAGATAAACTTACAGATACACAGACAGGTATAGACAGAAAAATGAATGGATTCTTTCTTTGGTTTAAGTTTTAATCTCTAGTAAACATGCAGATTATTAATATTAAAACCTTTCTTTCTTCTTCCTTGCGCTGTGGTTTGTAATATATACTTATTTTTGATTCACTGCATGATGGCCTACTTGTTACCATGGTGACATGCATCCAAGTCTTATGTTACCCTAGATAAATTGGGCCTAATTTCAGAGAATTAATCATCGAAATTTTTATGCAATTGCTTTGTGCAAAATTACCCTCCACATGCATTAAACTTACTTTATAACACATTACATTTTTAAATGAGCTTTTGTTGAAATAAAACAGTGAAGTTGCTTTCAAAAATGCTCAAGTAAGCATATATTTTAACAATGTAAACTGCTAAATCAGTACATTCCCTGCATTTTCAGTGGGAAGAACATTGATTTATGGTGGCAAAGCTCCTTTTGATATAAATAAACCTTGTGTGAAACCTAGAAACTGAAAAAGATAAGGTGGTGTTAAGAAACCCTGACAACGACAACAGTTAACAGTAGAGTAGAAGGGAAGGCATTACATTAATAACATTGTCTTTCAAAAAATTGGCTAGCTACCTTTCAATGTCTCATTTACAAGAAAACTTGTAAATATTTGGTGCACAAATGTCCTTGATAAGGATTTTTATTTTCCACTTTTGGATAGCCTGTGAAAATGAAGTAATTCACAAGGCTTTCATCTTCTGCTTTTACAGCTCAGGGTGTGGACACTATTGCTCTTTTCACACAAAACTGTAAGCCAAACTGTTGTTTTTTTTTTCAAGTTTAATGAGAGGTTCACTTTCTTGTTATTTTCACTAACTCACAGGCTACTTAATTGTAATTATTTCATTTTTTATTGAGGGAGAGCAAATAATTGTGATAGCAATGTGAAAAACATGGGAGTTCTAAGCTCAGTGTCTCAAATGAATGCTGAACACCGTGAATAACAAAATCTTGTTTAAAAAAAAAAGACGTGGTAAGATTTTATGCTGCACAGATTGCCTGTCATTGTAGAAGAGGGTGGATATAAAGTTTTACAGGTGACACATGATTGCAAACAGCTCTTCAAAAGGCTCTGACTAGTTGGATGTCAGCAAGCCACTCACCTCATTTGTTCTTTTCTGAGCTCATAAATCTACTGTAGGAACTGCCAGCTGTCTGTGCCCACTGAAGTATGCTGGTCACAGATCTGTCTCTGGTTACACTGCTTTGGAAGGAAAGAAACACTGGGTTCAAAGCAAGGGAAGATGACACAGAGTGTTATCAGAGCTGTGAAAGCATGAGTCTTTTATATCAAATCAAGAAGTCTAAATTCCTTTAAAGTAACTGTCCTTTGGTACTGTAACATATGATAATGTATTTCAGAAGTCACTACCCCCCCTAATCTTAATTACTTAGTTGAACTAATTATTTGGATAAGAACCATTTTTTAGGTCCAATCAAATAGATGATTGAAAAGACCTGCAGTATCCTGACATTGATGCCTTTATTATTATTATTTTTAATTCAGTACTCTGTTCTATTAAAAGCTCTTTTTGTGTGTACTGGAATCTGCATTGGTTACTAAGCTCATCAACAGCCAGCACTGGAACTTGTTAGTACACAGTAATTAGATTGGTTGCTTACAGATCACTCTCTAGCCTTTCCATTCTAGTGTCTTTTAGATTTAAGACAGGGGAAAGGAAATGCAAAAGCACAAGCACAAGAGCCTTGTACTGAAGATTAAAGGAATCAAATCCATTGCAATACCAAACTGGCTAAGGAAGTTGTGTCTTTAAGACAGTCGTTTCCACGTACTACTGTGTGTCAAAAAACATGGCCTTGCCTTGTTCTTTGGTACATTTAATCTTAACTGCAATGGCACTGTGCCTTTGCGTGACCATTTATTTTTTGTTCGTGGGAGATAGGAGAGATGCTCTTGAGCTGTTTTTTTCACTTTAGATAGGTGTGCTGTGCATTATTCTTATTTTATCATACAAAACCCTTGTGAGGCTCTGCCGATATAAAAGCAGATGGAGCTGAAAGGATCATGAGGACCTGAATACAGAAAGAGAATGTGCGCGGCAGAGCAGGAATACTATTTTTAAAGAATGTAAGCACCCACACAGGCATCTAAACCCTTGACTTTTCATGTCATACAAACATCACATTAACAATAACAGCATGTCTCACTCACAGACACTAACACTAAACCAGATAAGACAACAGGTCTTTATCTTCCTCAGACGAACAGAAGATCAGAACTAAAAATACAAAACTATTTTATTATATACAGTATTATAGTTATTGGCCAGCACAATGGCGCAGGAGTTAGCATTGTTGCCTCACAACACTCAGGCCCTGGGATCAATTCTGGACCTGGGGTGCTATCTGTGTCGAATTTGTTAGTTCTTCTCAGGATCGTGTGGGCTTCTTTTGGGTGCTCTGCTCTCCTTCGGCAGTCCAAAGACATACTGTAGATTGGTTAATTGGCTTCTAGGAAAATTGACCCTGGTGTGAGTGTGTTTGTCCTGTCCAGGGAATACCCTGCCTTGTCCACATTGCTTGCTGAGATTGACTCCGGCTCCACTTCGACACTGAATTAGATGAAGTGGTAAGAAAATGGGTAAATGGATTATTGTCATTAATGGCAAAATATGAAATAATGTATACAATCATGCTGTCTCCCTTTCTATGTTTATTAAATTCTTAAATACAATGCTTCTTTTTCGTAGTTTGGAAAGATATGTAAGCGTAAAAAAAAAACTCAGAAAAAGTAGGGGGGCATTAATACCAAAGTCCTGGCTGAATTCTGCTTAGTCTGGTCTTCCCCACGTTCTCCTTGTGAATCAGTGAAGTACTTGATAAAGTACTTTTTCACATCTACACGACCTGCCATTTCATGGGTCTGCAAATATGCTTGGAATTATAAATAGGACATTCCTATAGTTTTTTTTTTACAAAGAACAAGTAAAAAAAACTCATCATGTTTGCAGACGTGTTAGAACTTTGCAATGGCACTGGATGAGAGGTGGCTTTCATTACAGAGACAGTTTAAACTCACCAATGAAACCTAACCTGCCTGTCTTTGGAAGACCATGCTGACTCCACACAGACAGGCACCAAAACCTTTAATCAAACCGATAGTACTGCAGCAGCTACAGATGCCTATTTGACACATGAAGGATCTCTGTAGGAATGATATTAAACCTAAGAAGACATAAGTTCCCAAAACTAATAACTAAGACTACAGGCTTCTTTGGAAAATAAAAACATATGTAATCTTGTTTCCTTTGTAGCAATTATTTTGTTGGTATTCTTCTGTTAAATTTCATGCTGCACTCTGCAATCAGATGAGAAACGATCAACCCCCTGCTCCTCTGTTAATTTATCCACTAGAGGGCGCCTCCCCATTTAAAACTGAAAAACGTTCTTTAGCGTTAGAGTCAGGGCGGCCGAGAATAACACGGTATTCAAGAAATGTATTTTACAGCAGTAGCAGCAGCACGAACAATAAGATTAAAAAGAACCAAATAATTGTCAATTTGTCGTTTTTTAAAGGGTCTGGCAATGCTTGACATTTTATGGTTGAACACAAGACTCTTACTATCGTAGACATTTAAAAAATTAAATTCTTATTCATGGGGCATTATATGGTAGTAAACAACGTATCACGTGGTCTCATGATCACAAGATACATTTTTCCTAAACAATTTGGTATGCTGCTTCATGATGGGTCCAATATTTTATAGGTCAGGTGGGTAGCTGCGTCAGCATGCGTACTGTAGGCTGCAATGGAACTAGTAATAGGTTTATTCCATGCTGAAAAGAGAAGAAAGAAAACAACGTTTCGGCGGAACATTGTGTTTTCTTTCTTCTCTTTCCAGCATGGAATAAACCTATTACTTGTTCCTTAATATTTTATAGTGCCATGTTTTGCTTGAAAGCTTACTTTGAGGATGAATGCTGTACTGTACTGTAGCTCAGCCCTGTAGGAATGTAGCCTATTCCTGGTGCAGAATCAGTGTCACAGAGCCCCTGGAAGAGGGGGTTACTGCAGCAGCTTTGTCGGCACAGATGTCCAAGAAGTCCTCACTGGGTCGCATCTCTTGTGATTGGCCTGGCTGTGGTAGCATTGGGTTGCTTTGATTATCTCTATCCTTGTGTTCTAGTCTCTTCTCGGTGAAGTTATTACATATTCTCCCTCCTGAGTGGGCTTTGTGCAGTTTGTGCCTCTTTAACCTTGTAGATGCTTAGAAGTATTTGCTCATTTGTCTTTGTATGTTTCCTCACCTCAGAAATGGCTTGCAACCAGTTACTATATGGCAGTTGGGAGCATTTTGTGCTACTCTGCATTTTACAGTTCCCGGAGAGACATTAACACCTGAACTTGAAGCAAGGTCATTCTCAAGATCTCTACAGGATTCACATCTGTCAAGGAGGGAATTTATTCTGAGGAGATTAACATCACTTCCGGATAGATTTTGTTTTCCTGTTGTCAACAGTACCAGATTCTTTAATCTCTCTCAGAATATAAATACAATTAGGTATCAATCGGTCAGTAGGAGTAACAATCCTTAACCATAACTTGCTTTTCTATGCTCATATCATGAGAAGTGTGTTTCAAAAAGCCATAATGTTCACTAAATATTGAAAACTCTTCACTGCTATCACTGTCCATATTCTTTCAGAGGCCTTGAAATGGTGTGGCACTTCTTCATGGGATGCCTAACAACCATGACATTTTAGCAAGTCATTATAATACTGTTTTGGATATCATTTCATTTTTACAGAAAATATATTAATTTATATTGTGCAATGGGCATCATATACACATGTATCCTTTTGTATTCAAAATTGTTTACAATACTGCACGCACTGTGTCCACCACTCTAACAGCGGAGCAGTAAAGAGGTCCTCCTTGTCTGTGCCACAACACCAAGCACAAAACAGAGTACAAACACATCATGCTGCCTTCTCCTTCTGTATCTTGCAAGGTCAGAAATGGATGTTTATATTGAAGCTTGATGTTTATATAATGGATACAGAAGTGCAAAGGAAACGTACTGTAACTAATTCCACTGTAAAATGGGGGCACTGATTTTGGTGTGGGAGGTACATTTAAAATAAAAAGCACAAAAGATGCAATGTGTCTGTCCCTGGTGTGGAACTTTCTTAGTCTCCTAGCAACAACAACATGGTCAAGCTGCACTTGAAACAGTTCAATCGGTTTGAAAAATACTGTCTTTAACTCATAACACACTCAGTTACACATATTATCAAAAGTGAGTTTGAAACTTAATATTATATATTTTATACTTCAGTGAAATGTAATTTTTAAGCAGCCTTTAGTCTAAATGCAAGAACATATAAATTATGTATTTGTTTACTGAAGAAGGATGTCTTCTTATACCTTATATTTACCCCACACTGGCATTAAAACAAGAAAAATAACACCCAGGCTTAGTGTCTTTTTTTAAAACATTTATTGAGACCATCTCTAAATTAATTTAAATTTGAAAGCTAAAGAAAACATAAAATTCACCAATATTTCTGGGTGTCTCAGAATTCACAGTACAGAAAACAGAAAACAAAATCCAATTACTCCCTCCCCCAACAAAACCCATGTAGTTTTTAAACCCCATAATAAATAATAACACAAATGGTCCAGTTCAAGTATTTCACCAGTAATAGCATTGCTTCATTTTTTTCTCTTTAATTATTCCCTGAATGTCTCACTTTGTATTTGTCAGTACCTTTGTTTATAAAAAATATGCAAGCAGAAGTTAAGCCACATACTGTACGTGCCTCTATTGAGTTCGAAATTTACAATAATGGTTGCAAAAAACAACTACATGTCTAAAACCCCATTGTAGTGTTTGAAATGGGTATTTACAACCTTAGGAATTCTGAGCTAGACATTAAAGAAAAAGATTGGAAACAAGGTGTTAATTATTTCCAAACTTACCTTTTTAAAATGAATTACTGGTTCAAAGTAGCAAATTTAAAATTGCAAATGCTTGACCAATTTTAAAACAATTTGCAGTTTTACCTGAAATCCTGAGCAATCTAATGGACTGGCCTAATGTGTTTGCCATTGCTTGTAAGTTTTCAAATCACTTTATCAAAACTTTTAAGAGTAAATTAAAGTTCATGCAAAGGCAAATTTATACCCGTTTTCAATTAAATACGTATCGCAGTTATATAAGTGTTTCTAGAAAAAAATCTTTGATAGGCAGTCTTAGTAGTTCTATACTGCCAAGATATAGAAACTGCATAACATTTTTTAGGCAAATTTATCGTTAGTTTTTGGTTTGCACACAAAACATCTTGCACATAAATAACTAGTAAAAAGGGACAGCATATTGACATATCACAAAATCCTTGAAGTGTAGAATAATTTCATGTACATATTTCCTTTGTGGAAATGTGCAGTAACTGCAGTATTTAAAAAGGCACATCAGGCAAGTTCACTTTAATAAAAAGAAAGAGTCCATCTCATACACAGTGATACCATGATAATCCAATGATGAATGAAATGACTCGTGACAAACTCCTTCAGAAACAATATGAGTGCACTTCTCAGATGGTACATGAAAATCGTGATATCAATGGTAGGGAAGGCTATAGAGGGGGAACATGGCAGCACAGTGGTAGCACAGTGGTTAGCCTAGCTGCGAGCACTGGGGCCCTGGTTTCAGTTCCACACCTGGGGTGCTATCTGTGTGGAGTTTATACGTTCTTCCAGTGTTCGTGTTGGTTTCCTCCAGGTGCTCCGGTTTCCTCCCAGTTTGCAGACATACTGGTAGGTTAATTGGCTTCTAGAAAAATTGTCCCTGGCGTGAGTGTGTGCAAGTGTGCAAGACAAGAACAGGCTCATGCTTCTCCTTAATCACCTTCAGACAGCAGCTGCAATGGCCAGAACACTGCACAGCAACTTAGGAATCTATCTACACAGCAAGTTACTGTTCAGGAATACACTGACAGGTTACATGAACATGGCATTCATGTCGGACTGACTTTTGTGACTTATGTTCATGCCAGCTGTGAGATTTCTTAGAAGCCAATTTGTCGTATGTGGATGCTTATAGTGTCTACCCTGCTCAAGGAATATTTCCCCCACGGCAGACCATTTGGTAATTTTGTTGTACATCTTCCTCCTCAACAATATTCCATTCTGTCAGTTTGTTTTTTGGTGCAGCAGTCTTGATTTTTCAACACTAAGAGACAGCCTTCCTTTCTGAAAAAAGCATGTTTAAATTAGCAGTGGCAAATACTATTAGAAATGTGCCCTTACTACTTGTGGGACAAACTGTCCTGCACGGGAAGGAGTTAAATCAGGTATAATCAATGGCAAACTGAGCTCTTAGCTTAGTCTTTTGACAGTTGTCTTTTTTTTTAATGCATTCATAAGGTAATGGTTGAAAGCCCAGGCGTCAATTATAAAAGGGTGCCTGAATTAACAGCTACAAGAAAAACTTTGTGATGAGCATATTTTAAACCTATTGTCTCAGATGCCAAGGACAATTAAGTAAATAAAGTGCTCATTATCTTAAATGATCATAAATCATAAGTTTGTCCTTTGGGACAAAAGTGTTTCTTGGGATTCATCTAGGTTACTTGTATCTAGCTATCAAATAAGACTTTGTTCCTGTCGTACTGAATGTATCACATTTGATTTAACATCTCATGACTCTTTCTTTCGATTCACTTCACTATTCCCTTCCTTATTTTCTAATTCACAAGTTCTCAATTTTCTTATTAATATCAGAGGGTCTGCGTGGCTGAGAATTTTAATTTTGCCACTGAATATAGTACAATAGTCAGTTATTACTGTGATGAACCTGAGATATCCAACCATTCCGAAAACACTTCAGAAATGAAGAGTTAAACTGTATTTGATGACCTTCAATCAATTCCTAAGGGACAATAGGTTAGTTTGGCAGAGTGATTTTGTGGAAATTGACATTGTCTATAATCATATAATTATTCCTGTTCTGACATTCATCTTTGTCATTTTAAACTTTTGCAGCAAATGCCAGGGTGAAAAGTAGAAGAGAACAACACTAAAAATCAAAGAAAAACAATCAAAGTTAAGTTAATTATGAAAATCTATTTTTTAAAGTCTATATTATTTACATATTTAATATCTAATTGTATGTATTGTGCTGTAGGCAATAAGAGTAAATTTCTTTTACTTTAACTTCTTTAATAGAATCAAATGTTTTAAAATAATTGAGGATGACTGTTAAAAAATAAAAAATGACACAATCAATTTGCCAGATTAAACGGAAACTGCAGAACAAAGACTAAAGAGGTTCCTAAAAATGAGGATAAGCAACATATGAATAGCAAATGACTTGGACTATGACTATACCAATGTGACATAAAGTGCATTTTGTGTTAACTCCACAGGACATTGCTTTTTACTTCACACATAAAGTACAGATACAAGCCCTTACTGTAAAAAACTGTAAAAACAAGTAGAATGTGGTTTGTATGATAATATAAGATCCTGAAAATGAATAATAAAAATGGAATTATTTGTGGTCTTAGTTCTGCAGCTTCGTACATAGCATCTTGAGCGTCACAGCATGTACAAAAGAACACTCTGGCGTAGGACTGACCACATCGCAATACCTTCTATAAAATCTACAGTGTTACTAAAACCCTGAGTTGATGTGGATGTTGATGAGATGTGTTCCTGCATTCTTTAGTTTGTCAGACCACTTCCCAGTGCCATAAACGACTACATTTCAATAAAGTCAGCACTCAGATAAAGAATCAGTTCAGTCTTCCCACAGGCATTTATAGTACTTTTGCATGGGATGTTTGCTGTTTTTTAGAGTCCATAATATACTACTTCACATTAATGAGGATACACTGTCCGTTATCCCGACTCTTTACAAGATTTCCACTGCCTGTCTAATTCCGGAAGGTCGGATCAGCTCTTCATTTTTTGAAGGATTACATCCATCTGCTTTTAAGCCTTCCAGTAATCAATTCACAGCTCAACCTATCATCAACAGGGTTTATTCAGCTCCTTGCACTGCGGGACAATCCCAGCCTCCTCCGTGCTGGCTGTGTTCTTCTGGGAGCTTCTTAAGCTGTCTTCCGCCAACTGTGACAGATACTTCTGCAAGGAAAGCAAGAGGAACGTGAGACCTTTTCAAATCTGGAGGAAAGACCCTTTCTGAATCTGAGTTAAGGTACAGTCCTGACTAGTGAGAGTTGCACGGGGATGCAATGTGATTGGTTCGGACTCACTGGGGTGGACTGTAGCGTGGAGTTTGCATGTGCTAACATGTTTTTCTCTGATTTCCTTCTGACTCCCCAAAACATGCAGGGAAGGATGGCTTCTTGGCTTCTTTATATTATCCACACCAAAGTGTGATAGCTGTTTGGTCCCCAAGATAAAGGGTACTGGATACAACATGTTTTTCCTCACATTTGTCCAGAGTTTGTTCTAGTGCTTCTCTGTTCACTGCCCAAAATTAGGTACTGTACAAGCCTAATAGACTGAAATGTAATAACAAAAGAGCCGTAATGAATTTAAATTTATTAATATAATAGTGAGATAGTGGGAGATCATTCTAGTTATCACAACCCAAAACCCTTCAGGATTTTACAGTACAACCTACCAACTATTAATATAATGTTGGTACTCATTAGTCATAGTTATGTTATTTTTTCCCAGTATTAAAATATATTTTATCCACAGCATATGGCTGGGAATAAACATTTATTGGGAGTGGCTTGCTGGGATAGGCTCCAGCTCCCCGGCGACCCTGTATCGGTCAAAGCAGATAGTAAATGGATGGATATTGGGATTTAAGACTGGAATTTCGTATCACTGGTGAGGTAACCCAAACTAAATAAACTTAATTAATTGATGTTTACAGCAATATCATCAAAATCTCTTTCTAAAGTGCTAAAACTATCTTCATTTCAATGTGTCAAATCGTCCTTTCAAAATTATGTTAGGATGTGATTTTGAATATTTTATGTTTTCTAAAACAATTTCTCTAAATATTTACCCTGAAAAGGCTGCTTTGGTTCTAAAATTACATTCATGCAGCAACAATAAAAAATCTCTTTTAATCACAAAAGTGTCTGTATTAATTAAGATCACACATCACACTGTGATGCAACAGGATGGCATAACTGTTAGCACTACCTCACGGCTCTTGAGTCTTTTTCCAGGTGTTCAATGCCTTTTCTGACCATAACTAAAGAAAGGGACTTAGTCTCTCAAACACTATCTTGAATGTCTGTTTTGTTATAGACAGAACCAGCAAAAATGCAGGCAAACAACTTTTACACTTTTAACTTTTATGTCAAACGTGTTTGAAGAAGCAGGCGTTTCCCTTGTGTCATTAACATGTACACTCCATATAAACAGAACTTTTTTCTCCAGTGGCCTCAATTAAAGCCAACATCTTTCACCGGGACTAGCATTTTCCTCACACAGTACAAAGTATTTGTCCCTTGGTGAGGCTGTAACATGGAACATGTTGTTTGGATAAGAGGTTTGCCTTATTTTGATGGACAGCACAACTGCTTTTCAGCTTTTCACTCTGGAATTCAACCAAACAAATGTCAGGGAGTCTTTCCTTCCGAGGTTTTCAGCTGTGTCGGGACTTTAACTGGGGAAGTAATGCAGCCTGCGCACTAATGAGCAACTTAATACAGGCCAGAATCTGCAAGGCCCTGTTGCTCCTGGCCTGTAAGGAAGTTGTGCCTTGGGAAGCTGCACCCCATTGAGGATCTGCAAAGCCAGCTGAATGTGTTCTGTGACACCAGTTCAGTCCTGCGGTGTGGTGGTGGGGGGGTTGGGCAGAGGGTTCGTGACTCCATGTGCATTCTTCAAGTGCAAGAGATCACACTGCGGCACCCGGCGAGCCTCTCACCCACTGACTATCCAAGTCACACATGGGTCACGCCACATCTCTCCTTCCTTAACTATTTTCCACTTATTATGGACACATTTCTTGCAGCCCTGAGGTAAATTAAGATGTATAATACAGCTAGAACTTCTTCACATCACAGATATGTCAACAGTTATTCTGAGTGTTTAGTGGTTAATGAGTGGAAGCCAAGAGCTGTTATTTCATCTCCTCAACTCAGCTAATTGGTCACTGAGTGACCTCTGTTCCCGTGCTTTGTTTCGGGATTGGTTAACCAGCAGTAGATTTTGGGATTTTGTCCCTGCTAACATAATATTTATGATAAACTGCCTTGTCTTAGCTAATAAATGTTATTTCAAGAGGTAAATATTTTGTAATTGAAACCTTTGATATGTGTAAACACATACAGTAAATTCGAAATGGTTGTTTCTCTTGTCCATGTTCAAACATCTTGACAGAATATCATTGTGGTGGTGAAGGACTTTTGCATATGCATACAGTATATATTCTCAATATGGCTAATGAGTTAGTGCACCTGATTTCACTCCCCACATGTTACAGTAGTTTATCAATCCATCAAACTTCACATTTATGGTGCATTTATTTGTACTTTTGTAGCATACATTTCATTTATATTTTACTGTTTTAAAACTTTTTGACTTGTTCAGCGTGTTCTCACCTGGAGGTTCCTGTAGTGCACTGTGCTCCTGCAATGGGTGATCTTCGCCGTCTCCTCACTGGTGTAGAAGAGGCCACACAGCTTGCAATAAAACCCACTCCGTGGCACGACAAACTCTACCCCTGTACATGTTGACAGACAAGTTAAAAGAAATAAATAATGTTTTCTGTGCAACCCTAAGTCATAATTTAGTTAAACATCCCAATCAAACCAAATTACAACCCATTTCTTGGTATCAGCTTTTCCTTAACTAAATGACAGAGGCCTTGGGAAAGCAGAAATCCGCACTTATTACAAACATTTGGAACCTGCAATTGGTGGCTGGGTGGAGGTTTGACTTTGACTTTGATTTGAAATTTATAACAAAAGAGAACGTGAGGCTTCTGTATTTTGTGAGCTGGCTGCAGTACTACAAGAAGATGTCAATTACAGTTTTAAGGGCTATTTTCATTACATTAAGAGTTGAAGAAGTTCATAATATTACCAGGCTTTATTTGTAAGTATAAATTATTCACAGACAAAAAAGGGATTAAACAGTTGGGTCTGAGGCATAGAGATCACTCAATGGCATAACTGACTGCAAACATCTACCCTAATAGAATCAACTACACACAACACCAAACAAATCCCTAAAATAGTCAAGCTATCCCCAGTGCAGAGACTATCATGTCTGTATACAGATATTAGCAGGATTAAATCACCGGTAATTTAACAGACAGCCTGTCAGTCTGCTACATGATGCTAAGCATCTTAAAATAGGTTCCTTTCACACCTAGTTCGTTTGGTGAGGACTATTTGCACTACAGCTCAGTTAAAACACGAGCTCGGCTCATTTCTGGCAGCTGGGAAAAAATCCCAGCACAGCTAGGTGTTGGAGTGTGCACAAAAAGAAAGGACTCACCTAAAGGGATGCTGTGTTCACCAAAAATGTTCTCTTGATCCCATTGTGGTGGTGATGGAACATTTTTAGGTTCTACCTCTGGGTGTCTGGGAGACTGGCTCTGAGTCTTAATAGCAACATCTACAGTAGTCAAGAAACCAAACACTTACTTCAATAAACTTTCCAAGGTAGTGTGGTAGAATTATTGAGTCAGATTTGTTTTGGAAAAATTTTAAACTATCACAATGAGTGTATGGGACTTGGACACTATTTCATCTGGCCTGTGAATTAAGGCTGCTCCAGGCTGCTTCAAATAGCAACCTTTCTACAAACTACTTTTAAATAAATCAGTATCAGTATAAATTTTTTATCTCAACATTCTTCTCTATAATTAATATTTTGTTAATCTGATAAACTTTAATATACTTCATGTCTTTTTATTTTGGCTTCATTTATTTCCTTATATCAAATATGGTTTTAAAGGAAAACCTAATAGCAGATATTTGAACTTTTTGGTGGGGAACTTACACTTCTGTGGAACTGGTTAAATGAATTAACAGTGAAAAAGGTTCAAGAGTAAACCAGAGAAACTGTAAAACTGTGAAAATCAAGTAAGTTGCTGCGTTAGCATGTGTAGGCTGCAAAGGAACAGCTAAAGGTTTCTTCCATGCTGAAAAGAAAAGAGACACAACATTTCAGCTGTGGAGCCTTTTACAGGTGTGTTCAGGTGTGTCTTCAGGTGTGAAGCCTTTTTCCACACCTGAAGAAGGCTCCACAGCCAAAGTGTGGTGTCTCTTTTCAGCATGGAAAGATACCAGCATTGAGAAATTACAAACCCAAACTGTACGTGCCACAACATAATAAGAGCAAGACATTGTTAATATGTTCTACAAGTGCTTGAGACTGAAGTGCCACGAGCTGAAAAATATTCAAATACCTTTTTTTTGTGCTTCCACATACTGTTCATCCTCACTTCCAGTCTCTTCAGTGGCAGCTTTTGCAATCGGCGTCACCCTTTCCCCCTTTTTACAGCTACTAAGAACATCTAAAGGGTTGTTGCCTTCATCGAGATCCTCAGGACTGAGAGACCTCTCCTCTGCTGCTGGCAGATCAGCCTCCCTTCTTTCCGAGTCTGTGCAGGAACACGCCTCCTTGAAAGCCGCCTGGAATTCCCTGCTCGGAAAATCCCCGAGTTCGGAGTGAAGCTCCATCGATATCTGACATTCAGGGTCAGAGGTAAGGGTGGGATCTTGAGGGCTTGTGTTGGAGATCTCCCTACAGGGAGATCTGTGCTCAGTGTGTTCCTCTGGTCTGACCTCTACCCTGCTGTCCTGTGCTGTGTGGCCTGTGTCACTGCCACTTTGGCCACCCTCCTCTGCTGGCTCTCCAGTGTCTCTAGTGTCTATGGTTGTGGAGACCTTCTCTGCCTTCTCTTCAGCCTGTGCCTCTTCAGCCTCCTGCAGCTCTAGGAGGTCAGGTTCAATGATGCAGTCCTCTGCTTCCCCCACCTCATCCACTGTGACCAGCTCTTCCATAGCCTGTGGGTACCAAGACTCTCCCTCTGTCTCATTCCCGCTCTCAGACTCCTCTGGCTGTTGTGAAAGAAGCACGCTGGTTAGTCACTGTCACTAGAAAAGTGAGAGGTATTATCACTGTCGAAAGTTTCAGTGAATTCCACAACGATACAATTCTCTCTTATCATAAGATCTTATAAACATAATAATACCGTTTAGAAATAAAAACCTTCAGCTCATTATTATGAAGGTAAGTCTTGCAATGAAGAGAATACCTGTAATGGCATTAGTTTTTCAGAAGGACTATGGGAAACTTTTTTTTTAAAAAAGGGGGTTGTGTACCTGAGTTTCTTTGCTTCTTTCATGATCAGATCCCTTCATTTCCTCACTTTTTGGGTTAGGAGATACTGACTGATCCTTGTACTTCTGCTGTCCCTGGAATGAAGAAGTACATTTTACAGAAGACAGAAATTATATCTAACACAATTTCTGTGTGCTGGTGCGGATGCTTCTGTGTTATCAAGTCCCTGAATGTGCCCACTGTTCCACACCATGTCAATTCAACTCTCACTTTCATCAGACATCCCCCAATCTCAATACAGAATGGTACAGCTTCGCTACTGCTAAACCTACCAGAAATTGCATTTTTCATGTGACTTATGGGACAGAGTGGTGCCACTGTGGCTAAGGAATCCTACTCCGTTGGACCCCTGAGCAAGGCCCTTAACCCCAACTGCTCCAGGGGTGCCATATAAATGGCTGACCCTGCACTCTGACCCTAAGCTTCTCTCTCCCCATCTGTGTGCCTGTGTGTCTCATGGAGAGCAAGCTGGGGTATGCGAAAAGACAAATTCCTAATGCAAGAAATTGTATATGGCTAATAAAGTGATCTTATCTCTTATCTTATGAGTGGCCCAAAATGTATGAAGCAGGATAAAGTGTAGGGGAGCCAAACTCAAGGGTTTTCAGGTGTTTGTTCCAGCATTACATACTCGGCTGCCCTTTTGCCCTGAGCAGGACATAAACGTTTTTTTTTTTCACTATGCTTCTTCCCTTGAAAACATTTAATGTTATTAGATTTTAAGAATTGAATGTCAACATTTTAGCCAATATTAAGAACTTTCATGATTTCAGACTAGGAATAACAAAGTTTTTTCTTTACCTGGGTATCTGATACTTGTTCTTCCTTCTCTGTTGCCATCTTCTTGTGCAGCCTTTTACTCTGCCCCTTATCCGTGCTTGTCTGTCTCCTGTCCTCCGTTGACTTGGCGGCTATAGCATCCTCAGTTGCTTCGCTGTGCGAGTATTTCGGCCTGTAGCCCTCTTCGGGATCCCTCTTCTTCAACTTTGCTTCGTGGCGCTGGTGTGGGGGTCTGGGAGGCCTGTCAGATTTATGCCTGGGCTCTCTCTTGTAGAAGTCATCCTCTTTGCATCGGTACGAGGAGTAGGATGTGTTTTGTGGGCTGCTTCTTGGATACCTCTCCCTGGTGGTCCTGGTGGGCTCTCCCCTCTCCTCAAGAGACCTGGGGCTCGCCCTGTCTGTCAGCTTCAGGTAGGGCTTCCTCCTCTCCTGCAGCCAGCTGTCTGACCTGTCCTCATCCTCGTTCCGCCAGAAGCCCTCCTCCCTCTCCTCCTCCCGGCGCACATGAGGGGACCAGTCCCAGGAGGCTCTCCTTTCACTCAGGCCATTGCTCCACTCTGCTCGGCTGGTACCCAGGGGGCTGTGTGTGGAGCTACAGGAAGTGAAACTGGGACTGTGGGAGCGGGGGCTCAGGGACCGGCTGATGGGGCTGCGGGACCTTGGCCTCTCTAGGGGATAACTGAGAACCCACAAAGCTCGTTACATTGTCATCCATTACTTACATTCCAGACAATATATGCTGCACTGAACTTAGATACTAAGCAACTGAACAATGCATCTCTGTGCCAGAATATGGGGTAACGTTATAGGAGAGTATGCTATGGGTCTAGGATATGGCATAGTTTCTTCTGCCTGTAGCTTTTCACCATTTGTGGTGAAAAGAAAAAAGAAAAAAAACTTTTGTCTTGGTTCACCAAAATAATATTCTCCTCCAAAACCAAAAAACAGCTCCTTTAGTTTGTCAAAGCACCTAGTTTCCAGCACACATACAGTACCTGATCTCAATCCAGTCTACCACACCCACAATTATACTGTATATCATTAGCACAGGACTGCCATTAACAACAGCTGTGTTTAATTACCCCAGGACAACTTTAATTAATTTAGTTGTTTTTCTTTTTTGGAGAACAAAAGACAGCATTTATTTTAGTGAACCGAGACAGCAGGATATTTTTCTTTTTCCAACACAAAATGCGGAAATGCCACAGGGCATATCCTATGCCCATAGTGGACTTCCTTATAACTTTATCCCATATTCTATCACACATTATATTCACTTGAACAGTTATTTGAGCTTATTTGGAAAAGAAAAGAAATAAAGATGCACAGTATGGTGGCACAGTGGTTAGCATTGCTGCCTTGCACTGCTGGGGGGAAAATGTGCCCTAGGTGTGAGTGTGTGTTTCTGTGTCTATGTGTGTGTGTCTGTCTTGAGATGTAGTACACTCAAAATGTCAAAATGTACACTCAAGCCTTTAACTATCTAGAGACAGACTGGTATCCTGTCCAGAGTGTACCCCGCCTTGTGCCCACTTTTTGCCAGGATAGGCTCTGCCTGCTCTGCGACTCAAAGTTGTTAGAAACGGTTAGAAAACAGATGAATGAAAGACTTGAAGGCATTTGGCTCGATGCTGTACTGTTGAATATTCACTTACAAGCTTCTATTACAGACAAAAAACAGCAATTATATTGACTTTTAGCTCCTTTCAGATTGGAGCTTCAAAAACTGCATATTAAGGAAATGAGTGAACTGTGCTTTACATTTCTCAGAGGTTAGCTCTGTAGTGTAATCAATATGAACACCTAAGACTTTAACTATTCATCCATTTTCTATCTACTAACCACATCCATAATGTTAACGACTGTGCCACTGTGCCACCCCTAGTTAAAAACTAGTTTCGCAATATTAGTTAAAGTAGAGGAAACCCTTACAATTTAGTCCTTTTAGAACTTTAAGAATATTTTGATATTCATACTCTTTTTCTTCTTCTGAATATTAATGCTGAAGGATATTCTTTCACTGCCTGGCTCTGGGTAATCAATATTGGCGGATCTTTCACCTTTATCTTTAGAGTCGACATTTTAAAGAATTAAATAAATTGATTACTTACCACTCAACATCCTGCATGCCATCTCTCTCTCTTTGTGAATGAATATCCTGAATAATTGACTCTACATCCTTCCCAGGTTTCTGTTAACACACAGATTAGTACTGCATTACCTTCTGAAGGAAGCACTTTGTTAAAAAAACAGAAACCTCTGCGACGAAGTCTGGGGGTTCACCTTGAGCTGTAGCTCCTTGTAACGCTTTGACATCCTGATGAGCAGCTTTTCATCATTAATCGTGGCCGGGTTCTCTTGATAGTACTGCACCATGGCTTGGGCTGCTTCAACGTAAGCCATTTCCAAAAAGGCCTGATCAAAATAAAGAAAATCTATAAAAATGCAAAGTAAAATGGGCAATACAGCCTTTTAACAAAATGTGACAGCAGAATATTGGGTTGCATTAGTACATTGCATCTTCAATAATTAATTAGGTGCCCCTAACTAAATAAACTTGTGTAAACAACTGTACAAACCAGCTTTTGTAATTGCTAACCACCTTTTGGTTTAATCATTCTTTATGTAAAGTGATTTATTGTATTAACATCTCAAAGGGCTGATCACTAATGTGTTGTAGTGTCCAGAAAAAGAAGAGCATTTGAAATGAGAAATGAGAAGAGAAAAAAGAAAAAATTACCAGATGTAAAAAATGAAGACTGGTTATCCTTCCATAAAAGTTACATCATTTTTAGCTTTCTTGGTCATTCTAATTTTAAACACTGCACAGGCAGTTATGTGGTTCTGCCGAGCCGTGGTAATGAAAAGCTGACTGACAGCATGTGTGTCAGGCTTGGCACAATGGCCCGTACCTGGTGAGTAGACCGCATGAGAATGTAGTTGGTGACCTTCCCAAACGGAAGGCCTAGGTTGATGACATCATTTTCCGTACAGCTCCCTTCTGGTATATTACAGATATGAACGACTCGGCCAGGGCCAGACTTCCTCAGAGGGAACTAAGAGAGAAAGCACTTCTTGTTAAAGTTACGGAGCAGCATTCAGACAGTGACAAGAAAAAAAAAACAGGATTGCACCTAGACCTGTCCTTACATCAGGGCAAGTTATGCATCAAACCTTTTGATCCACTATACTGAGGTGTTTTGACAGAGCCTCTTCATTTTTTTGATTTCATTATAAGAGAATACCTCCATTTAAACTGTTTCATTTAATCCAGCAACAGACACAGTGTGATACACTCTGGATGTGATGCCAGTCCATTGAAGGCCACACACACATACGCACACCAATTTTCCCAATTAAAAAACACTCTATGCTGACAATGTAGCAATTAAAATTATAATAGATTATAATTATCTGCCTGCAAATAAGGTGGACTCAAGTAGGCTCAAATGTGAAACAGAAGGCAAGGTTTGAGATCACTTGGGCTGGCATTTACCAGTTTCTGCTAGTTGGAGGATATGATCTACTACAACACAGTGAGAAATAATTTTCAACGTCCAAATACTCTGGAAATGTCTAATATTTACAAGATGTGATAATTTCATAAATTCCTCCCCTGTTTTTGGTTGAAACTCTGATAACAAATAGAAAACTTGCAACTATAAGCTATATTATCAACAACAATTACTGCCATTACCAAAAATAAGCATTTCAAGCAATAGCTGAAACCCATACTTTAGACTAATGAGCTCACTTCAGTTCTAAAACAGCAGAAAAAGTAAGCCATGTAGTTGCTTCCAACAATTTATTACACTCTTAAATAAACATAAAATATTTTAAGTGCTTATACCTAAAATATTTAAAAGACACAGACATTATTCATTGACTCTTCTAATCCCCCAAACAGAAATCAGTCTCACAGAAAGTCACAACATGGAACAACAACATAATTTTGATATATTTAATCTAAACTTGTGGTAACTGCTGCTTAACTACAGTACAGTATGTCTAAGCATTGAGAATGAACAGTATTTGTTCTATTTTCTTTCTTCATTCTTATAAGCTAATGGAGATGATGTACAGTAAAAAACTATACCCACTGTCACCACTGGTGATGTTTCCTTGTTTGATTTCCATTGGTGTTTCATGTATACCAGGCTGGGTGCTTGCACAATTTGAAGCCAAATTTGAATGAACAGGAAAATTAACCACGTCAGTTACAAAATGCTCTGGATTTAGTTTCATAAATTACGGGGTGATGATGGTGAAACTCTTTGTGTTTTCAAATGGTAATATAGCCAGACCTCAAATCTGTCAGTTCAACAACAAAACGAGGATTATGTGGAAATTAAAAAGAATGAAAAAAAACAAAGGCGGCACATTTCTTTACAAAAATAGTTGTGTGTGTCTGAAATAAATTTTTCAGCCAAGTGTCATGTTGTGTTGGAGGAAACTATGAAACGTTAAATTCTGGAGGCATAGCAATGGTAGTGGTAGGACAAAATGTGGCAACAGCCTTGGTATTTGGGCAATGAAAGAGCAGGCAAAGAGTTCAGTTATGGCTAACCCAATTTATGCGATGGGTGTGTTGGCATTTGTGATCCAGCAGGACTCTTATTATTCTGGTAGAGTGTGCTAAGCCATAAGCCATCAACACCTTGACCCATTAAACATTGTGAAGTATTCATGGAAATGTACCAAGCAGGCACTTTATGTAGTGATGACAAGTATTTTATTGGCAGACACATCTGGCTGCAGGGTCTCTCTCTCTGACACTGTTCCCTGCCTACCTCTGTGAAGCACTCTCAGACACAACACGGCTCTGCAGGGTCTGTTAGCTCTTGTCCACCCGCATCCTGACTTACCTTGAAATTGTGGATGCATGACCAAAACACTCTAGTTTAACTTTTAGAACAGCAGCTTTGGAAAACAGACATACGATATGGCCCCCTTGACACAATAATTAGGACAACAATAATAACTGCGAGGCTTGTGATTGCTGACATGAAGCAGCTACTGTAATTTGGGAGTTCCTCATGGGTGCGGTGTTTTTTTCCTTGGGATTCCTATGAGGACTTTTCTTTTGGACCAAAACATCTTGGAAAGTGATGGTGAAACTCCCTTACAAAGACAAAGAATGAAATAAGAAAGGATGTGTTGGGGATGGGTGAAATTACATTATGTTCATCAAAGTCAACCTATACAGTAGTTTACATTTGAGCTGTTTGGAAGGAGGAATGAAATCCATGTTGCTCTTCAACTACAGGTAATCTTTTACTCATTTTTCTTGTTTATCATTATGCATGGTTGCAATAGCTGAATACCTTAAAAATGATGCATCAACTCGACTGAGACCCTCACCAGGAAATGCAGACTGAAAATTGCTGGAAAGATACCAATTTAGTAACTAAGTTATCTTCAGAGATGTATACTCAATTTCAAAACCAATCCAATATATTCCACCCTACATCCCAACACTTTCAGCAAGTTTACAGTCATATTCCACTTTTAAATATGTCAGGTGAAAATAACTAAACAGTTCGTTCAGCTTCTACTTTTAGATACCTGAGGGACACAGCCTAGGATTTCCACATTAAAGAATCCCACACTAAATGGAACCTGTTTGAAAGAAATCTACTAATAAGGCTAATAAAGTGATCTTATCTAATTAAAAAAAAGAGGTGGCACTGTGGCACTTTGTATCACAAATATAATAAAACACACAAAATGAGCCACAATGTGAATGCAAATCACAGTTAACATTCTTCATGACTCACAGTCCATTCAAAAAGGAAAAACAGTATTTCAGCAACAAAAGGGACATCTGCCCCAGCAACACCCCTAAAGTACAGCCATAACTGCACATGACATCAAGCCAAAGAAAATCATTGACAGATCTTTTACCTCTTGAAAAGCCTTATTCCAGCTACCAGTACTCTATACTCCACTGGTTCTTTTTTGTTCAACCTCTTCCGTTCCAGAACAACCTGCCAGCCAACAAAGTATTAGCAAGGAATGTGCCTTCAAACAGAGCTGCCTTAAATGTGTTGCTGCTTCAGTGTCTACTTTTATGTGTTATATACTGCTCAAATCTATAAATATGTATCCCTGCAAAGCAAACACACAACCCAGGGACATGACAGCGATAATAAGGGTCATCCCTCTTGGATATGAAAATGTTACCTGACTCCAGAAGACATCCTGTTCCCTTTGTCGCTAATCCTGTTGGATTGCCAAGTATAGCAACCCTGGCTGATCCCTAACCCTCTTCATATGAGAACCTAATCATGCTGTGCCATGTTAAGGTAAAACCCAACAGACAGCTGACAAGGTGAAAGAATGGATACATATCATCACTTAATAACGTGTCTCTGAGTCTCTGGGAAGGTGCTTTGCTTGCCTTGCCTCTGAGCCCAATGAGTCACTCACCTGCAGACACAGCTACAAATTGAAAACTGTAGATTTAAAAGGCTGAAACCTAACTCAGTGGGGAATTTCATATAAACAATTGAGACAGGGTATTCACTGACTCCAGGATGAAACCCTGAAACATTATTCTTTTGGTTGGGTTTGGAAAACCTACAGAAGCGACGTTCACTTCATGATCTTTGCACTGAGTATCAAAGGTTATGTAACTCAAACATATAGTTCAGGCCAGAGCAGACCAAATGCATTGTACTATTATTTCTCAGAGAAGATAGTGGTGACTGTTGCTTTCTACACAGGCATATTAATAGGAATAATTTTAAATTGTGCACATGAGCTATAAAAATACATACAGTACTTATGCTAACACATAAGTAGATTAACTTATTTTTCCCTCATACATTAATACATAAACCTTCAAGCTTTCATTATACATACTATCGAAAAAACTATACTTTGGCATGTCTTGGAGTTTTTTGGCTCAAAGAGCTTATGTAAAAATGTGTAAATAGCACAGTTTAACACATTACACAAAGGGCAGAGCGGTGGCTCTGTGGCTAAGGAACTGCACCTGTGGCTGGAAGGTTCCCAGTTCAAATACTGCGGCTGGCAGAGGAATCCTACTCCGTTGGACCCCTGAGCAAGGCCCTTAACCCCAGCTGCTCCAGGGGTGCCATATAAATGGCTGACCCTGTGCTCTGACCCCAAGCTTCTCTCTCCCCGTCTGTGTAACTGTTTGTCTCATCAAGAGCAAGCTGGGGTATGTGAAAAGACAAATTTGTAATTCAAGAAATTGTATATGGCCAATAAAGTGAAAGTGATCTTTAGCTTTGTCTTCACTTGGTAATTGCTGGGCAGGCAATTCAGGACCATCTGAGCCATGATCTTTTGTTAAAGTCTACAGAACTGGGAGAGCTTGTTCAATTCCAGAAATGGCAAAAAAGGCAAATTCTGGACAGTTCATTCCATTTTATTTTGAGCCACAACATGGAAATGTTCGAGCATTTGACTTCAGGAAAAATGCAGAAAAACTGGAAAATTAACATTGAATTTGATCTCCTCACAGGCTATGAATCAGTTCCCATTTATCATTGTCATCTTGCTGACTCCAGGTTACCACCAAGCGGTATTCACATTCTGATGTGTTTACAGTTGGAACATCTGGTTTGGTGTCAGGAAGGAGAGTAAGGCCCAAGCCATTGTTAAGTTGGGGAGGTGGGAGAAGGGCAGGGATCTGTGATTTATCTTGTGCAATACAACATTGTTTTTTTTTATTTCTCAGGTACATTATTTTACAGGACTTGTTTGTCTGATTTTACAATGGATCTCCAATGTCAGTAGCAACGTAACACTGGCACTGTGGAAGTTTAACAAGTTCAACAAGGTGGAACAGCTCAAGAGAGAAAAGGCAACAGCTAACCATCCACATAAACCATCTGAACATAAACTAGCAATCATAAATTATCGAGTTTACTTTCTATTTCCAGATATCTACTTTGATCATCTGCTTGGGGAGCAGATTTTCACATGCTAATTTAAAGTGGGCTTCATTTTAATACCACCGAACTGTCTTAAACATACTGTTCACATGCTCCAAGAGAAAAGTAAGAATTGGCAATAGTTAAACACTATTCTGTCCTGTCCTTTTTTAACAAATATACCATATACCATAATAACTTGATAATGTATCATAATACATGTTCAGGACCATGTTATCTTCAATATATAACTTCTGTGACCAATATAACATTACACTGACAACGTCCAAGCTAAACAGGTGTTTGTGAATCTAACCCTAATGAACTGCACTGCCTGGCCATGTGTCTGCTTGCTGAAGCGATGAAATAACAGCTGTAGGGCAACAAATGGAGAAACATAACCAACTAACATGTAAATAAATACATCTGAGAAAAAAAAACTAGGCAAGAGAATATATTCATCCACATATATAAGACAAATATGAACAAATGCCACTGAGCTACTTGTGGTGAAGCTTTGAAATGGGAGCACTGATCTTCCTAACTGCCTGGGTGTTATGTCTTTATTTTATTGCCTTTGGCCTGAGACCCAACTCTAATCATATCAGATATAAAAGTGATAATTTTATTACCAGCTTCACACCAGAGCAAATGTCTAGCAGGAATATCCAGGAAAGGTCAGAGCACACCCAACTCAATAAACAGAGTATAACAGACTGTTTATCTATTAGACACATTACAGACAAGTTCAGGAATCAGTCTTTGTTTGGTTGCCTAATGAAACTGATCCAGGGGAGAACTTACTTGAAATTGCAGCCAAGCGTTCTTAAAATATTACAGGGCTGAAATGTCTGTTATGAATTCCTGGTTAATAGATGTGCTTATTGCAGTTAACACTGTGACAGACACTGTGACCCTCAGTCAGGTGTTTGTCCTACCAAACACACAATACCTAGAACCATACTCTCCATGAGCTCCATGCTGCTATTTTAATAAATGTACACAAAGTATTCAAGTAATACACTTGAGACATTTGCTGCAATATGTTTGCATGTTATCAAGCTTCTTACAACACCACCAACTCTCCCAGGCCAATTGTGAAAATACAAGAGCTGTAGCTAGAGGTCATAGATGCCAACCCTTTTAATTGAAGCTACCCTGCAAACTCCCCAAACCATGAGACTCATATGTCAGGGTTTTCAATTTAATAAAAACAGGAACTGCTTTCAGTCAGAGATAGTGACTGCTGATTAATTTATTCTTAATCTGCATGATTTCTCAGCGCTATCTATGAGTCTGGAAAGTGCCCACTTCATCAGAATGTGGGACCCATAGTGAAATCGAATATTTTCCATACCAGCAGATAACAGCATGTTTTAATCACATTGCTACTGGTGTTTTATAATTGCCAACATTCTTAATTCTTTTTTAATTAAACAACTTTTCTGCAGCTGTGTGTGATGGTTTCCTGAATGCCATCTTCAAGTGCTTCACTTCTTAAAACAATTTTACTTATCCGTCATGATGTTTTAATGGGCAATAACTGTTCTAAAATAAACATATATTTAAGTATGAACAACAAGTGTTTTACACATTTGGTGAACTAGCCATTATTACACATCTACACTGTTTCAAAATTAAAATTTTCACATGTTCTGTATATTTCCTTAAATTATTACAGTTTGTTTAAGTGTCAGAAAATGGGGTCTGATTTCAGTTACAGTACTTTCCTTTTCTTGTTTAAGATTTTTTTGTTGTTCTCATTAAATTGTTTACAAAGATTTTTCCACCTGTAACATGGCAATTGGGACGCAGTTTATGTTCTGTTTATGTACAGTATATATGGGCCTTTTGGTGATGTTATGTGATAAATAAAAGCATATCTGTCCTTACTATGTCAGCAACTCCAGAGCTCAGCATTATAATTTTAACTAAGGGCCAGACGAACAGGCAAATTGGATGTTTCCTTTATGTGCTCCTTAAGTGCAATGCCATCTCCTACCAGCGGAAGGCACAATTACCATACTTCCATTCTGTCACTCTGACTACCTCACGTGCAGGAAGGCCAATTACAGCACATCCTCCCACATTTAAACTATGCTAGTTTTCTCTAAATGGGAACTTAAGAGGGGAAATCAAGCTTCCAAATTCCCAAAATAAAAAAATAAAACTTTAGATATATTTTGTTATATTTATGTTTAATAACTATAACATATACAAGACACAAAATCAAAACTGATTCATAAAGAAATAAAAGAAGTAGACAAAGTATGCAAGAAATACCAAAATAAGGGACAGTTTCAATCCTTAAAGTTGAAAGACAAGAACACAACTGCAATATTGCTAGGAAGATACAGGCACTTTGTTTTCTTTGTCAGACACACACATATTGGAAACTCCAAGCATTTGTGCTTTAAAATATAAGAAACTGCTATACTGTATGTGTTAGTTTGATCAGTCTCTTTTCCTGCTATACAACAGGTCCCTAGGTAAAATTTGTATCGCTTTTTTTTGCAACATAATACGGAAATAAAAACTGCATAATCAGAATCACAAACAGTGGATTGCAAACAAAGATAGCACAGTGGCGCAGTGTTAAGCATGGCTGCCTCTCAGCACTGGGGCCCTGCGCTCAATTCCAGAACTGGGGTGCTGACTGTGTGGAGTTTGTATGGGTTTTCTCGCAGTCCAAACGTCCAAAAACCAGGGGGTTAATTGGTTTCTAGGAAAAATGTGTCAGTGTCTGAATGTGCCCCATAATGGACTGGTGTCCAGTCCAGTATGTGCCTGTTGCTTGTTGGAATAAGATTCGGCTCCCCATGACGCAGAATTGGAAGCAGTTAGAAAACGGATAGAAGAAGGTTTTGAGAAAAAGATACTGGACCATAGGTTTCTTTTCATCCTTTATGCTTTTTTCACCTCTGAATTCAAAATATATCAGAAACACAAGAAAATCATTTGATAAATTCAGTATTAACTACACCATCAACCTGAACGGAAGTCAGAAAACTAACAAATGTACAACAATTCCAAAGACTTTCAATGCTATCTTAATTTCCACTTACGGGGATGAATGAATTAGACAACGCAGATTATAATAACATTTTTATTACAAACTACATTCAGTAATTCATTCATCTCCCTTAGTGGTATTTAAATGTAAGTGGTATTTATACAGTATGTATCTTTATTTAAATAAATAGGTTAATTTGAAACAAGATACAATATTGTTTTTTTCTTTAGCTTTTTTTTAATGCTTTTGAGTTACACATTTAGCAATATATTTACTGTGATGGGCAATTTTATGGTTGTAGTATTGATAAGGACAGAGGGTACCCAAACTGATGTACAGTATGAGACTATATCTGAATGCCAAAACACGACCAAAGGATTACACAGGACTGAAACTGAATTCTATTACCACCGCACACAGGCTGCGCTGAGGACGGAAAGATTAAAGCAAATTGTCTGAGGAGAGAACTGTCCACAGATAACTGACTGCAGCCTGGCCCTTCCAGAAGGATTCCTGTCTGTTTATTCAAAGTCAGCTCCCTATTGGTAGAAGAAGATGCTGACAGCAGGTTTCAGTCAGTCACACACTCCACACCTAATCCCAAGTGACTCAGTTAAGTCTGTCTGTTTGTCCAGAGAAGGGCTGGTCATCCACTGATCACATTACTGCCCCGCAGCTTGAAACTTAACTCCTGAGCTGCCAAACTCTCAGAGTTATATGCAGTGTAAGCTGTCTGAAAGTTAAAGGTCCAGTTAAAAAAGTTACTTTATCTTCTCTTGCCACATTTTTACAAGCACAGTCTTTATGTTTCTATGTTCTTGCAGTTCTGACGTCTTTCAGGTTGTATGCGGTGTGGTATGGGGCAGGCACTTAGTTTCTCAGTTCTTTATTTTCCTATATTTGACTTCTTTAGTCACTTGTGGAAGATTATTTCCAAAGAGAGATGTATGTGGCAAAGTGAGACAGCAGTATACAAAGCTTCTGAAGGCTGTGGAATGGCTGAGAGACAGTTTCAGCTTTCATGTTTCAAGGTGGACACAAGAGCTATCATGAGGACAACAACATTATGCCAGTTTTTGCAGCTTACCACTAACACCCTACTGTTGTCCTATGTATTCCTGAAATTTCCTATCCAATAATTTAACGGTTGTTTTAATTTTTGCACCCAAAGATATAAATCTGGGGTGATGGTGAACTATGACCACTATTTATCTCCGGGAATCCAGGACCATCATAACAAACCAGAGGGTGGCACCGTAACTTGGGAATGTGAATCATAAAAATGTCTCCTTACTACAAATCACTCAGTGCAACAGCATGTAGTGTGAACAGAAAAGCTGTTGTCAGTTCTGCGTAAAATGGAATTTTTATGATACGGATTCCAGGAAGTGCAATATAATCCTTGTTTGTTTAGCATGTACTTGAGTCACTGCAGAAATCGTATGTTAATTGAATTGTGTTATGTTTGTTTGTTGCATTTGCGCAATTACTGCACACAGTGCTCAGGTGCCTGCTTGGCACTCAGAAGGAGAGTGATATTACAGTCTCTGCTGGCCTGCAAAAGTTTATGTGTGTGTGTCTGTAGAAAATAAACTGATTCTGTTTATGTTTTCAACATTTATGTGCCATGCTTTTCAATTCACAACAATTTTGTTACAGGCAGTGCTGTTCTCTGTAGACATTTCGGGATAAGCTCTCTACAAGGATAAATACTTTGCACTTAGAAGTAACAAACCTCTGCCTCCAGAATGCAAATAGACTTGTAATAAGATAAAAATACAAAGAACATCAACAACTCAACTTTTGTGCTCCTCAGGTACTTCCACCTAAATTAAACTTCTTTACATCCACTGACACAAACAGGTAAAACAGTTTCATAATCTTGTCTATTGCAGTTACAATAAAAACTCAGCACCCACGAATGCAATCAACAATTAATTTTAACCATTTAGCTATACAACCCTTTTAAAACGAATGGGGAACAAGTACTGTAGCATGACAATTGCATTCTGGGAGAGCATAATGTTATCCTGGCAGTAAACAGGTTTTTTTTTTTTACTGAGCATATGCTGCACAAGCAGGTGGACTTTTATTGGAGCTAATATTAGTGCGTGTATACAAAGTTTGCACTTTGGTGTTGAAAGGACTCATAAATTACATTGACCAAATGGATGTACGCAGGATTTAAAGAAGATCTTTTAGTTCGTAACATCTAATGTTCAACATGCAGTCGACGTGCTGTTTTGCTATATTTACAAGTACAACCACTAGTTAACGGAACAGAGATTCGATGTAATGGGGCCTATACAAGTAGCAGGGATGCATTTTTATGACTGTCCTTAATTTCAAAGGGTGTCCTTGGTTAGTGGGAGGTTAAAACCCAACTCAGTCTTCCTGAAGGACTCACATTGGCTCAAAACATTTGTTAACTGGTCACCTTCACCCTTTTGTGCATTTCAAATTTAACTCTTTCTCAAGTATCATAAATCAGACCCTTTAAATTCACAATAATCATATTGTCTTTCAGATGCTTTATTCAATCGATTAAGAGATTAGGGAACTCTGAGCTATTCTAAAAATATTTAGAGCGGATGTGGATATTGCCATAGGATCTGGATTTCGGGAATGCTAGTTCGTGCATTTCATATAGAATATTTCACAGAGCACATAATGGCTCTGTGAGATCTGAGCTGATACAAATTGACATTGTGTTATATCATAGACACCTCAGAACAATGTTCCACTGACCTGTGACCCTGACTGAGGCGAAGAAAATCCAGGGTCTGCCAGAGGTTGTGCTCTCACTGCTGCAGTAGTTAAATAAGTAGAGTTGGGTCCCAAGGAAACATCTATTTCAATTAAAAAAACAAGTAAAATTATAACAACGAAATTAGACTGCCAATCTTCGCTAATAACTAAAATGAGTAATAAGCCACCTCCCTGAGCTACCATAAACTTTTTTGTGCATATAATACATTCATATTTTAATACTTTAATACATTTTTAATATTAAAAACTACAGCAAATGTTTGTTAGCTGTAATCGTCAGCTTTCATTTTTACGCTGACGATACTCAAATATACATCCATACCAAACCTGACACTGATGTGGCTGTCTCTATTCTATCTAATTGCATGTCTGACATAAAAATTTGGATGACTCAAAACTTCCTTCATCTTAACTGTGACAAGACTGAAGTCATGCTTATTGGTACCCCCCATCAACTTCGTAAAGCCAGTCCTGTAACCCTGTCTGTAGATGGCTCTGTACTTGAGCTTCAATAAAAATTGAAAAACCTTGGGGTTATATTCAACCCACATGTACAGCATACTTTCAAAACATCTTTTTTCACCTTAGAAATATCAAAAGACTACGCCCTACGCTATCATTAACTGTGGCTGAAAAGCTGATCAACATATTTGTATTCTCTCGAATTGACTACTGCAATGCTCTACTCCCTGGGGTATCTAAATCTACTCTGAACAAGCTACAGTATGTCCAAAATTCAGCAGCCAGAATCCTGACCAGGTCTAGTGCAAGTGTTCACATTACTCCTATCCTGGAGTCCTTGCACTGGCTTCCGGTCAAATTCCACGTAGACTTTAAAATCCTCATGCTCACCTATAAGGCTTTACATGGCTTGGCACCTCAATATCTGTCTGAACTTTTATCGCCCTACTCCCCACCTCGCAACCTCCGCTCTTCAAATTCTGCCCTCCTTACTGTCCCCCAAGCCTGTCTACATTGTATGGGCGACAGGGCCTTCTCCTGCTATGCCCCCAAGCTCTGGAACTCTTTGCCCAAGGATATTAGAGAGTCACCTTCTCTAAACTCCTTCAAATCTAGACTCAAAACCTTCTTCTTCAGAAAAGCCTTTACTTAACTGGTTCCATTCTTCACCCCTCTGCTCTTCTTAATACCACCTTCCACGGTCTCCTCTATTGTTATTGTTGTATTGTTGTAATTATAATTGTGTCCTATCTTGTGAAATCTTCTTATTTATTGTTGTAGTCTTCTTATTTATTGTTATTGTCATCCTGTAAAGAGCTTTGAGAAGCCACCTTTAAAGGCGCTATATAAAATAAAGTTTATTATTATATTATTATTAGCATAGAAACCATGAGAAACAAATATCTGTTTAAAATACTGCTTGTACAAAAAGGCCCATAAATTATAAATATTAAAGTTATTTTTTCTAATAATTATTGGTCTGACACTTTCACCCAAAGTAACCTACAATATATCTGTTCCCATTTATACAGCTGGGAAAAATGTGAATGAAGTATTTTACTCAAGAGTACAATAGCAATGCTCTACCAAGGATATAATTACAAGATTAAAGCCCCAGTCACTACTATGCACTGCTGCCACCCTAACTTATTAAAAATATAGTTTCTGTAAAAAATGAGTTCATTATAGACAGCAGCTATTTGAAAGTCAACTGTAAAGGATTTAATTATTTCTGTTAAGTTAAATGAAGTTGTAGAGGATGTCAGTATATTTTAGGAGCATAATTAGCATCAACAAAGATGCTTATGTAAAGATGAAAGAGTAATTTCATTTATTTAGACAGTTATTTATATATACCCTCAGTATTTAGATATAAATAGAACACTAGCATTACATAGCTCTAAAGCCTGTTGAGCCTTAACAGCTTTTCAAATGAAGCTCTCCAACTCTAAAAATAAACCCCATTACTGAACGTGTTTTATTTCTAGCATCTGAAATGTGGCTTTAAATAATTTTTACCTTGGTTTGAAGCAGATGAAAAAGTCATGGTGGTGTTTGTTGAGGAGTTTAGACATACGTCCGGAACCTTTGGAAAATGAGCAGGTCCAATGGCAGGACTGAGAAACAGAGAAGGCAGGTGAGCGAGTATTGTCAGAATGCAGGAAAGCGGCAAGTGCTCATACATCTTCAGTAGCCACTAATATTAAAATCAATCACACTACTGTACATGCTGAAAAAACAGGGCCATAGAAATTAGAGCTCTATAGTAAAGAAAGCAATGGTATCTCAGAAAGTAAGTACTTTGGACCTGGAAAAAGAGTATTCTTATGTTGCAAAGAACCTAGACTTCCAGTAATGAAATGAAAGATATAATTTGGCACTTTAATATGACATTCTTTGACTATCAAATACACAATATTTGCTTCCCTATCCATTTTCTGGAACAGTACAAATTAATGATTATTTACTAACTAGCAGGAAGAGACTGACTCATGAAAAGTGGACTATAAATAAAATGTATTATATAATAATATAATAATATTATAATCGTATATCATATACTAACATTACATAATTAATATAGTATCATATAATATTGTTTATTATTTTTATTATTGTTGTTGTTGTTGTTGTTGTTTTAGTATGTAATGTTTTTTTTATGTACTCACCATTCTGAGAAAAGAGCACGGTTCTGCAGATGTAACTCCCCCTTGACATGCTGGTCCCAGTCCTGTAATTGTTCATGGACAGTTGACGTCAGTATGAAATTATCGAACGTTATGACAAGACTAACATGCAATAACCCCAGGGACAAAGTTCTGTAAATAAAGAAATACTTTATAAAATGCATCCTGTCAGAATCCACATTATTTGAAAGAAAATGACAGAATCCTTTGAGTTCAAATGCACTGTGTGTTCTTTCCAAAAGACCCTAGAAATTATAGCACTTTATTTTTGTTCCTTAAAACTTAAATCACATTTTTTTGCATAGTTCTTCTATGGTATTTATGCATTGTTGCACCAATAGCTATTTCCTTGGTGAATAACTGTTTTCATTAAGACGGCTCAGACCAAAATAAAAAACAACAACATTGGCCATAAGGAAGTGCAGCTAGGAAACAAGCAAGTGGGGCACAGGACTCTGAAGCCCCTAAAAACTGAGAAAAAGCTGCACAAGCTGTGATTACACTCACTCTCATGAGGAATCTTTTTCTCACGTTTACCCAGCAGGGAACGTTTCAGAAATAATAGTTTCTGCAGTAGTAGACCATTCAATAGGCCAAACAATGCAAGACCAACCAAATCTAACTGAATAATGAAGAGGAAAAATACAGTGATACTGCTGTCACTAAATTATGAAGACTAGAGAACATCTTTTATGTGCTGTTCTCCAGTGTTGTAAATTGAATAACCGCTGAGATGACGTGACCGTTTTGCTGGTGTAATAACCCGTTTTGCTGCTGCTACCAGCCACTTTCTTGTACTTGAATTTGTTTGTGATCCATTCATGATGGTGGGGATGAGGAATAGGGTTGATTCCTTATCTTCTGTTTCCCCAATTAAGAAAGAATTTGATTTTCCTGAACTAGCAAAAAGGGCTGTTTTTAAATGGAGATCAAGGCTAAGTTTCATTAGATTAGATAGAATTACACCCATTTTTCCATGGATACTGATAATCAGACTTAAACCTCTCACCCTTTGTATGCTTTGCTTTTTCTTAAGACTGACTAAGTTTCATAGTGTGGTTTTAAGTGTAGTTCTTGTTTCACAATACACATGGGGCACTGAGAAATTCAACAAGTTGATGTTGTCTATTATATATTCAGAATTGTTTGTTCAACTTGAAATAGTGGGATTCTCTATTTCTATTATTTGTCTCATTTTAAGGAAGATTCTCTACTTTGAATTTTTTGACAGTTGTTGTGGTGGAGACTTTGAATATTAGTTATTTGGAATGAAAGCTGGGGAGGGAATGTGGAATAAGGCTTAGGATATCAAGTCTAACACTTATTTTTTCTTAGCAGATGCTCTGTATGTTTTATTAATTACTGACATTATTTATTCCTGTTTGACAGCAGATGTGGTCTCCGATATCCATGACTAATGTTTCTATTTCATCCTAGAGTGCATGTGGGGTCATTTCTCCTTCTAAACCTGTTAGCTCTTAAAAACAGTTATGAAGGTAAAAAAGTAGGATGCCATCCATTTGAAACAAAAAGATATCATCAGGGATGCCCCCTTTAAGCCCTCTTGTTTGCCCCAAACTGGGTTCAACTACTGTAACTCAAGTTCTCATTCACCTATTTTCCATACTTACTGTACATTCCTTACAGGTAATCCCCCTATCTGTTTGCCACCTTGGAGAAATAAATCGATTCACATTTTATTTTATATTTTTAATTTAGATGGTGTTCACTGATTCTATGCCATGCAGTCCCAAGACAAGTTGACTGGACGGTTTTTTACAGTATTTCTCTATTTTGCTCTGCATGGCTATGGAACCTGTGGGGGATGTTGTCCATTCATTCAGTGTATAATCTGCTACATTTCAGAGGCAAATCAAAGGGATTGGTTTCCTCTACTTATGTTTATATTGCTCTACTCCAATGCTCAATCAAGCCTTAAGCAGCTGTCACTATATTCACAACAGGAATGTTGAGTGTAACAAAACTGACATTTCATAAAGCTCCTTTTGGGATAATTTAAATTTGGTTTCCAAAGTGATCCACTTAAATATTCCACAAAGAGTGTACTTGATCAAACATTATTGCAATGATTTGCTTATCTCTAGTCCAGTGTGTATAGCCTGTCCATAAGAGACTACAGGCACCTTTGTACTGTACAGGTTTGGTAAGTGCAGGAAATAGAGTATACAGTATATTGGCAACAGGTGTCTTTTTTGTGCAATTTGTTACAGTCAAGGACCTTCATCGGTCTCACCTAGTGTTTTTGATTAATTCTTACTCAAATTGGCCCATCACAGAGACAAAAAGTAGTTCTGACAGGTCTGGCATCTGCTGTACAAAGATGATGGTGCTACAGTAGGTGACGCTAATTATTTAAATGGAGCTTTCTGCTGCTCAGATTCATTGTTCTAGGGCAAGATTTAACAGTGGTAGCCCTTATCAAACCTATACTTCATAATTCTCCTACCATAGCTGCTTGATTTAAATGTAGGCATTCTTTGGTAAGAAATTTGGAAATTTGGACCACTTGTAGTAGTCTATATTTTCAACATCCATTATGATTTACCTGAAAAATAAAACTAATAAAGCACTTTACAAACTGGCTGCTTAAGTGTACACCATTACTTCTGTATTATTAGGAGTTGAAATACTCTCTTGTGTGACTTTTATTTTAGGTTCACAACATTTTAAACAACCCTTGTATACAAGTATATTTTAATTTCCTTCATTCTATAAAAATAGAATCTGCAAAAAGGTGCTGGGAGATGTATCGAAACACAGGAAAAAAAGCAAACAGTGAGTTCCGCAGACAGGGATGCTGATTTCCAGCACACAAAGAAACCCACCTTCAGATTAAAGACCTTCTTGTCACAGATGGTGCAATGGTGTGGCATGTGCACTGGAGTCACTGCGTGGAAGTCATTGAGCTGGTGTGGCTGGAGGGGCACAGGACCACCCCTGAGTGTTTGCTCTCTTGGCTGAACTTGCTGGTATCCTACAAACCCCTGGGTACTACCGCTGAAAGGTGGCCCAGCGCCAGAGCAGTATTTGGAGTCTGTGGTTGGCTCTTCTGGGTTGTATAGCTCACCCCTTACGTGGAAAGGTTGGCTCGATGTGGCCCACGTGACCCCTTGGGTAGGGGCCCCCTCCATCTTAGACATGGCACCCTGTTGTTGCCACTGTTCTTTGTGGTTGACTGGTGGAAAGGCACTTGGATTCGGCTCTCCTGCAAAACAAAACTGTTTTCCCTGTTGTCCCTCTGGTCCCTGAGAGCTTGATCCATAAAAGTCCCTCTGAAACCCACTTTGGTTTCCCATCTTTGACTGGGCACTGGAAAGCGGTAAAAACCCATTTCCTCCTTTGTCTGATATGTTGGGACCCCCACTTAAGATGCTATACTGGCTGCGCCTGTCAGTGTCTGAGGGGTACACTGTATGGGCTGACAGGTTGATTTTATTTCCATATTCTGAAGTAAGCTGGTTGGGTGTTTGAGACAAGCCACCAGTATAGGGATTCAGTCCAATGGCGGTGTGATTTTGGTTCTGGAGAGCTCCTCCACAGCCCAGATCTCCCCCAACCAGGGGCCCCAGAGCAGTGTTCTGTGGAGGAAAGGGCAGCCCACTGGAGGGAAACCTGGAGGCCAACATCCCTGAGCCCAGATGGGCCCCACCAGCGTGACTCTGAGGAGTGCTGACCATGGGCGAAGTCAACTGGTTAAAGAAGGGCTGAGACATCGCCACTTTGGAAAGAACCTGGTTCAGAACGGTGGCAGCTGCTGCCGTGTTGCTGCTCACGGCTGTCTGGGCCAGCTTCAGCCTGTGCAGAGTGAGTTGGGCCTGGAGCTGCGCAAGCTGCAGACTGGCCGGGGTTAAGAGCAAAGGATTCTGGCCTCCCCCAGAAAGCTGACTGCCAGTAGGGAAGGGCTTCTTTTCCTGATGCTCCGACGAAGAGGTGCTGCGAAAAGGCAAACGAAAACAAAAGAGTTCAGCCGTCATAAAAACCTTCCCAGACTACTTCCATCTCACTGCGCCCAAAGTTATTTGCTTCCCTTTTTTAACTACGATGCCCTTTCCATATTCTGATGGACACCCTCACATGGTTGCTAAATTTAGGATCAGCTACTATTAATCAAAACATCTGTGAAATTCTGCCGTCACTCATCCTGCCCCCTATCCCTTACGAGAGTGGAGGAAGCTATGAAACCAATCAAATTAGAAGTGGCAGCAACACAAGAGAAAGTTGTTATTTGTCTTGGACAACACGGATATTTTTACCTTTTAACCTTTATTTTTACCAGGGATGCTCAAATCTAAGTGACTGTATGTAATGTTATAATTAAGACTACCTTTGCAAGAGAGGAATTCAAGAGCATAAAACTACCTGCAACAGTCTACAGACTTACAGAAACAGAAACCTCTTGATACACTATGCTGTATTAAGTGAAAATATATTCCTGAAAACTTCTAATAGTATGGATTAATTTCACAATAGCTTTTCCTAAACAATAGATGACAGTTTAAAATCACGGCATGTCAATTGTGACAGTGAACTGAAATGAAGAACTGTAGACATCTCATCCACAAGAAGGTGAACACAAGAACTGTACAAGAGAACCAACTAGGTGCCTCTGTTATTTTTTTTCTTGTAGATTTTGTGTCGTCACAGTCCCTCTTATTGCTTGGAACACATGAAAACATGGAAAGAAAGACCATGAATATTAGCAAATTAAAAGCCACAAATCCCCGATTTATCATCTGGAGCTCACACACAGGTCACAACAATAATAATAACGTCCACACTAATACTAATTGCATTTGTACAGTGCTTCATATGCCAAACAACACTGCTACAACATGAAAGAGAATATGGTCAAGATGGTAGGGAATTTAGTAGGGGGATGGCAGGGAATAACTTAGAATGTTTTAACTCATTTGTAGTGCTCTATTTCTTTAAATGACATTTAAAACATTGCTAAAGAAGAAGACTTTATATGCAGCAACCATAAAATCACAAACTGTAGACCTCTGCTTGTTAATCTCTGTACACAGAGCTTTGAAAATAAACACACAAATATGTATGAAGCCTGGGATGATCTTATCTAAAGGTATGACTCTGATCTAAAAATATTCTGGCCTGACACAGCTTCTGATAGACAAATATGGGTTCCAAAGTAGACTGCTCTAACTTAGACCAATGTAATACTGTACAGTAACTCTCACGATATATCTAGATTTGGGAGAACCAGACACTAATTCCTTCCTATAGATCCTACTGTGTAGATAGGCTATGTGTTGAACATACCCAGTATAATGGTATGCACTATATTTTTGCATAGGTCTTCAGCCTGCAAATCAGAGAGGACTGTGTGCACAAATATAAATGAAAAACTATTTTGCTAGGTCCTTGGATTTCCTAGTAAGAATATTAGTCTTGTACGTTGTTATCCTGAAACTAGGCGTGTGGGAAGATGGAATAAGCTATCGGACCACGATATTGCAACCAACACCATGGTTTCTTTCAAGAAACAGCTGCATGAGACCCTTGCATCCATTAACTATTAACTACCAAAAAGTCCAGAAAAGCTGAATGGCCTCCTCTCATTCTTACCATCCTTGTGTTCTTAAGAGCGGAACAGGTAATCCTTGATACACTAAACAAAAGAGTCCACGGTGACGTGCCAGATGCTTGGGAGCTAGCAGCGTTGTCATCAAGACTTCTATCTCTCCTCAACTGGGATGTTGATTTTGTTATGGGGACTAGGGGGCTCATAATGTAAATCACAGGGAAAAATGCACATACTGTATGTTCTTCGATCCTCTCCTTCTGTTAAGTGTGTTGTGGCAGTAAAACCAAGTTGATAAACAACTGGCAATTCCAAAGTTCAGGGGATATAAAAATAAAAATATTTTTAAAAAACTCTAGAATGATTTTGAACATCATGTTTGATACATAAACCATACAGCCAAAAACAAACATTACATTACAGATCAGCAGTGGAGTAGGGATTTCTTTTCAACTGATAGTAGCAGGGATCTTTGACAATGTAAGAATACTATATCTGTTTTTCTTAAAGCAGAACAAACATTTAGTATTGTTCTCTAGAAGATCATGCTCTCATTCAGTAGAATCTGCTGTGGAAGACTAAAGACTTAACACCTAACCCACTAAAGGAAAACTGAATGCTTGGTCACATTAAGACATTGAGGTCTTATTTACCAGTAGCTGGATAAGGTGTAATGTTATCGCATATGTAAATTTTGTCACGGTAACATTAGAACCTAAAATTGAAATATCAGATGGGTAGCAGGGAACTGGAAAAGACACATGGGAGAGATCCAGGAGGGTGTATAGTATTGTCACTTTCTTTAACTAGACAACATGGAGAGGTAATAAAACAGGCAACAAATATTATGGTCGGCTATATTGTTAAGAGTGTAGAATTAAACTAAAATGGCAAATTGAATCAAAATTCAAAGATATTGCTGCTCTAGAGGCTATAAAAATAAGAGCAACCACACTTAGTCCTGGCCTCAAGAGAATGTTAGACAGCCCAATGTCCTCTATTTACCATCTAGATCAGTGACAAATACTGCATGAGGAAGTTTCAGTGGTTCTAATTCAGTCCCTGTTTTGTCCTGTCTTTTTACATTTTTGTTTCCATTTGAAAACACCATGTTAAATTCCTGTTGCTTTAAGTATGAGGACTGCTCTTTTATGTGGTACTTACCGAAAAGCTTTCTGAAAGCCCAGATATACTGTGTTAAATGCCCTGATCTTATCCACTTCTCTTATTAGTTGCTCAAAGAAAGTGGATTAATTAAGCACATCTAAATCAGAGGTAGAATTATCTTCTGCCTATACAATCGTTTCAATCCCTTGGATTTTCTAGCCAGAAGGCACATTCCCTGCCTTGAGAGTTACCTGAAATATAATACTAAGTAGTTTTTGACTACTTTCCTTTTTTTTTAAACAAAAGAGTAAGCACTGTCTGGGCCAGGTAATTTCTTTACTATTTTACTAGTTCCCCTGGTTGCTTTAAACACCTCTATCTGATTTTCTGAGATTATTTGGAATTAAGTGGAGCTGTCTCTTTACCTGTAGCAATTCCTCCCTTGTCAACACGTATGCTATCATTCAAAACTTCCACGTTTCTCTGCTCGTCTTCTGTAATAGACCAACTAGAAACTCCAGGAACTTTTAATCCCAAAGACTTTATTTCTTCCTTTAATGATCTTCTTCCCTTACAAACTGCAGAAAAATTGAAAAGGCACTTGGCATTTATTTTGGCTCTCATTACTAGAATTTTCTCCCTCTTGACTTTTCTGATATCTTTCTTGAATTTGAGCTCATTGTACTTTCTGTTATACTGTATACTTTAGTCCCTTGAATAGCATTATTTTCCTCATTAATGATAATGTTAACCATTCTGACCAACATGTTTTATACTGTCCTTTTTAACTTTGGATATAATTTGTTCTTATTCTTCCAGTATCACATTTCTCAACTTTAAACACTCATTTTCTATTAATTTCCTAATCTGTCCTAATCTTTCTTACTATATCTGCCTCACTTGAATAGATCAGATCAGTGCAAACACGTGATTAGCTCTCTGACAAGATTGATAGGCAATCAGCCATTTACCACATCAACATCTTTATTCTCAGCATTTGTTCTCCCAGTTGGGCTATCTGAGTCTAAGTGAGGAACATTAATCTCCCAATAGCTCAATCTCATCCTTGCATCATGCAGATCTGATTGCACTGCGTACTAAAGCATTACAATTACTATTTGGGTTGGGTGGTCTGTATCATAGCCCAGTTACTAAATCTCTATACTATTTTAGATTCCTCTGCTTCTATACTGTTTCTGAATGAAAATCCTACCCCACCATGAAATACTATGTAAGTCTTCCACCTCCTAGTTAATATACAGAACACCCAGTAATTGTAAATTCATCCCAACAACTCTAAGTAAATCAGTTTAAACCCCTAAAATATCATATTTGCTGGTGAGTACTAATGCATCTACTGTACAATGCAAGTCCAATATTTTGTTTCTAGTGCTCCTGGCATTTAGATATTGGAATCTAAGGACTTTGCTGCTTGTTCTTGTATGAATACTCCCTTCATCAGCTTAACTTTCATTTTTCAGTCTGCATTGGTGTTTTCCCAATTTGACTGATGTTTTTTCCACACACAGTCATATCTTCCCTTTTTACTGAAGTGCTTCCATGGTCCCTAGTTTAAATAATTCGTGATTACTATACACATACAATTGTCCAATGCATTTGGCTCCTGCCAATTCAGTTGCACACTATCCAGTTGGTACAGGTCCAGTATTCCAATAAAAAGTCCATTTCCATACCTATTCTATAACAGGATTTCAATCAAAATGCAAAATTCAAAATTTCAGACATTTATTTAAAAGTCAATCAGTCGTGATGGAATAACAAATTCTAAAACACTGCATAATAGTTTATTTAAGAAAACTTTCTGTCCATGGGCATTCTATCTCAAAGTTAACATTTCTTATGTAATGAATATAAAGAAACTATCTATCGAATTCTGTTTTGTTAGTGATAAATCTGAATTTCCTGGACTTGCACATGGTGAAAGTAACATAAGAGAAATCTAGTTCTGTTTCTTGGTTTTGGAACTCACTCTTCAAATGTATCTTGCAGACCCATGGGCTCTACCCCTTAAAAAACACTTTTAAACCACTGCAGTGAGCTGAGGCCTGACCATGTACATAATACTGTAGGTGCAAGAAAGGACTGACCCTGGATGGGAAGTGAGAGCATCACAGGGCACATACACATACTCTCACACAAGTACATGGGAGACCATTTCAAGATGCCAGTTCAGCCAGTATGTCTTTGGACTGTAGGATGAAACTGGAGTGGAGCACCTTCAATGCAAGCTCCGCACAGAAGGTATCCCAGACTGTTATCAAAGCCAGGACCCAATGGGTTGTGAATCACTACCCCTGAGCATCTCTAGTAACAGAAAACAGCACATCTGTCTTTCAAAAGCTGGCTGAAAGGCAAACTACAGCTGCTCATTATGAGGAGCACCAGGCGAAATTTAGTTCTTATTTGCATGATTACAGATTTAACAAGGAAATATGGAGGCACTTTTAAGAGGTTAGTCAATAATTTTGTAGTATTTTATCTTCATCCTAGTAAACCGTATTTTTTCCTGGCCACTATTAAAGCAAAATAAATAAAAAACTTGGGTTAACTACATTTGCATTATGCATTCACAATTTATCATTTACCATTTCTGAATGAATCATTTATCATTTCTAATTTATCATACTTAGTGTGAAGTTATCACTTACTGTATCATTTTTACTCAGTTATACTCAGACACATTTATTTACACATGAATGAGCCAGGAGGGAATAATAAATTCTAAAACACTTCATAATAGTTCTTTATTAAAACTTTCTGTCCATGGGCATTCTATCTCAAATTTACATTTCTTATGTAATAAATATACAGAAATTTTCAAACAGCAAACCACTTTATGATATTTTTTAGAGGAAATGTTGTACTTCTAGATCACGTCTTAAAATTGCTGAATCTACCACAATTGTAAAATGTGTGTTTTATCTTAAACATTAACTTTATAGCCATTGGGATACTTGGCAAAGAGCTAAAATGGTGAAACCAAACTACATGTATAGACAAAAAAATATAGAAAAAATAAACAAAATACTCATAAATTAAAGAAAATATGTGTAACACCCAATTTCCTTTATATAGTGACACAGTTCAGATGGTAGTAAATGTGAAATAGCAAATGGTAGGAAGTTAAAACTACAATTAGAAAACTCTCACTGCCTTACAGCCTTTCCTCTTGTCACCTAGTCAAGACGACACCAAGATCGCTGTGTGTTAAGATGCAAATTGGTCCAACCAAAGAATCATGAGGTGATGCACAGGATATTCGGCAACTCCTCCTCTTAACTAATAGCCTTTAGAATGGAAATGGATACCAACATGGGCTCCCAAAAGGAGATCTCATATATGCGCTAAAAACACGAATGAATGGGGCAACAGAAACTCTTCGCTGTTTTAGATTCCAAAGTGTTAGTCTTTGTGGTCTGTAAATCTGCCCACTTCTGTCCCAACGCCTTCACTGTGTCCTTCGGTCCATTTGCTAGCAGATGCAATGTCAGTGATGAAATGTCACAAGTGGCTAACAAGACTGTGAACAGGAGTCACGGGTGAGAATGTTGATTTGACAAGCGCCTCACTTGATAGTTTGATTAATTGTAATTCCTTATTTAATACATCAGCATGCATTCCGCAACATTAATATAACAATAATACAGCAGGATTAATGACACAGTTTTTAGAACCACCAAGGCACGATAAAAGTAGCAAATGTTTTTTTTAATTATTATTTGAAGAATGTTAGATTTAAACTGTTCCTTTTTATATTTGCTGCAGCACTTCAGCTATGTGACGTTACATGTGGAAATAACACTAAATGTTATTTAGGACCATATAAACTGGACATCATTTTTGTAATATGTAAAAACATTTCTGCGCCCCTCCAAGGTCAAAACCTCACAAGACAATATAACACTTTCTTTTTTGTTTAGACTAAATATTTTATCTCTGTTAATTAGATTTGTTTTTCATACCTATTGCATTGTGCTATTTTTCCTCAGATAAAAATCTAAATTTATACTTCTTACAAAAACAAGAAAGTTATTTCAGTAATTTACAATGAAGCAGCGTTTTAAAGGATTTTTATCTATCAAGCAGGCGTGCGACATAGAAATGCACTCCTATCGTTGCTCTGTGTTTTTAAAACGGAGAGGCTAAAAAAGCACGTGATATTTCCATCCAAAACACCAAACAATGAAACAGAACCTTCTTCCAAAAACAATGAAAACACAAGGTACTCTAATGGGACATTGAAGCTTCGTTGCAGAGGGTAAACGTCTACCCGACAAATACTTCAACAGTTGAATGAATAACAAAATAATCTCTGGAGAAAAAAACGTGAAAGAAAATTAACTCAATTTTGAAGTCGGATATTTAAAAAATGCAACCATCTGCTTCCTGACAAATCGATAGCTTCCACAGTATTCACTGAGATACAAAAAACAGAAACGAGAAGTTACAGTTTGATCCTCAAGCGGTGTTTTCTTCTGTGTTTGAATAATTATAGATTCAATCATCAGATTGAATAATGGGGGAATAACGCGCTGAGAGGCAAAGCAGGAAAGGTACTGTACGATTTCCAAAACAAAACCTTCATGGTTTATAATGCGGAAACAATATTGATGCATTCAGGAGATTGTTTCACATAGAAAGAGAGAATCAACTTGTCTAGAGCCGTCGCGGGATTTTATAGTTGATCATTAACGGGTGGTTCACACCGTATTTATTTGCGATCTATGTTCATTTCCTTTAAAAATTTAATACAAATATGAAATACACTGTATGAATTTGTAGAAATTCTAACTCACAGCAAAAATATTTTTGAATTGAACGTAACAGTTATTTATTTGAATTGACACTGGCTGCTTTTCCAAAAGGGGTTTCGTCAGTGTCATTTACAAAGGTTTAATTAGTGCATTCTTGCGTGTCCGAACGTAACCGTGAACATGCCTTTAGCCCCAGTGATAGTGGAGTGCCAAGCCTGTGCATCCCTTCCGTGAGACACTTGCTCCCACGCTATGGCCGAGATGGGGCCTAATCTGGGTTGTGGGTATCCTGGAGCTCCACTGCTGTTACCTGCTATGAACACGACATTTAAGTTTTATTTTGTCTTTAAAGGAATATGAGAAATAATTTGAGTGAGTCCATTAAGCTTGTTCATGCGCTAATTATTTAACCAATAATGATTTTATTTATAATAATAATTAACGGGGATCATTATGAAAAGGAAGTATTTAACGCCTTTGATTGTACATATAATAGTATATACTGTACTTTACTAAACAAAATAACTTTTCAGTAGTTCTTTAATAATCCTACATTCGAAAATACCGTTGTTGTATGCATGTTTTATATAAACATGCATCATTTATTGCAAGTTTTTCGTTTTAACGTAAGCTTTCCTTAAGATTTCAAATGAAACGTCGATTGTAATTATCTATAGCACAGCATCAAAGGTTGCAAAACCATTTTTATACCATTTGAAAAGCATAAATTATACATAAGTGTGCATATATACGCGTGTTCATAAAACGTCGAGGCCTTCAGAAAGGGATGATGGTTTGTCCTCAGAAAAAAACGTTAAATTAAAAGTGAATCGTATTTTACTGTACGATGGCCTGCGGGTTGAAAATAAGTCAAACCAATTTGTTTACACTTAAAGAAGTTTATTTTAGCCCATGATAATAAAAAGTAGCATAAACCACAAAAAACAACAAACGCTAAAACAAATACCACGGGTTTACAGTGCCTCTTGGGCACCAGTAGTTTGTTTTATTTAGTTAGGTTCTTTTGTACTGAAGGCAAATATAATGATTAGCATTTAGCAATGATAGATCAAATTTATTGAATAATCGTCCCTGGCTGAGGACACCTACCACTTCATCCAACCTAGTGGTGCCTTTATTAACATTAACAAGTTAGCCAATTTCATCGACAGGTACTGTAGGTAGATACAGTAAATGGTCATGGTTAGGGTTAGTTACAATTAGGCATAGGGTTTGGGTTGGAACTTTTACTCCATCTATAGAGTAGAGTCATGAACGACCCTTCGACCCCGTGATTTTTTAAATAGGCCCGAATATGAACATAAAACACAAAAAGGAAACAAAAATACCACGTGTGTCCAACAACATTTTTAAAACAATTTAAAGCAAAAACATTTTAGTAGTCTAATCTAAAATAAAATAATCTGAAAACGAACGTTTCCTTTACTGTGAGAATACGATTTTGTCACTCATTTTTTACTTAAAGCAAACGTCTTTATGAGGATTGTGCCGCACTTCGTATTGGTATAAAACCATTGCATGCGTAAATGGTAAAAGCAGACAGTATTTATGTCTTTATATTTACACCTTAATTATCTAATCATTAGGTCAAAATCACGAGTCATGAATGCACACTTCGTAATATATCCGATAAGAAACTGACTTAAAACCCTTACCTTTTAGCTTTCTCTAGTACAAGAAGCCGCTAAATAAACGTTGTGTTGGGTAAATGGGTACACCCTACCTACATTGTTGCAGTTTGTCGCGTTGTCCAGGAGCGTTTACTGGACCTCCTTTCCAAGCTGCATTTGAAACTCGTTAAAAAAAGAAACGTTCCCAGACCCGTCACATGGCTCTCTACAGCAGTTCCTCCAGCACTGCAGATCGACTCGCAGACTAACCAGTGCAAGTGCCAAAAGCTGTTGGAAATGCGTGTCCGGGGTGACTGACTTTTGCCAGGATTAAACACTAAAGGGGTTCCCACACATAGGACTGAGTGCACCTATACTGAGACCATACTTTTCAGAAGAGAAGCCTGACAAAAGCCAAACTGAAACATACCAGGTACAATGTTAGTTTGCTCTGGTACAATGTTAAAAAGGTTCTGAAGGGTGCGCTCGTCAAGCATTCTTGTCAATGAGAGCGCAAACAAGTTGAGATGCGTTTTGAGGGTGCAGTTTACCAGCCTTTCGAAGAGACCCCCATGGACTGTCTCCGAGGCTCTCCGGGTGTCCCCTGATTCACATTTGGAAACAATTGTGAAGGATGTACGCAGGTCGGCGCAGTCTGGATTATTAATTTTCCATAAAAAAATATACATCCATCCAATTAGCTGCATGTTGAGTGAGTAGTGTCTTTCTACTTTTACGACACATACAAAAAGAAATACTAACAGTTGAAGGCTATTGCATAATTATAAATATTGATTTTACAATGGAAGTGCTGCTTTATATTCAGAAGTTTAGGACAGTATTATTGCTGGCAGACAATGTACTGTAACTCCTTTTGGTAATACACGGAGGAAAAATAAAATATTTACAGCTGAAATTACATTTGTTGTAAGTTGTAAAGGTGCGGAGGATTAAAAAGAAAAGTGTTTTATAAATTGCTTGATGAAAAATAATAAAATAAAAGTTGTGAAAGTGTTTTACGAATTCTCAAATGCGTATTAACTTGATAACCAAAAAGTGCACATTTCAGGCTTCACAGCAATATATCGATATTTATTATCGTTTCAAAATTTTACGCTTCAAAAATAAAATTTCAAATATTTTAAATGCTTGAAATAACAAGAAAGTAATCGTCATTCATTAAACTATGTTCTTAAAAGTTTTAATTCATTGTTAAAAGATATTGTAACACTGCTTTCAGGCTCCGTTTTGGTCTTGGGTTGTTTTGCAAATTTAAGTTTCGAAACATACACGAGATTTAAAGCTTTAGTCATTTAACTGCGCAGTCCTTGAAGACGGTAATTACCACTAAATATTAAAAAATATTTTTTTATTTGAAATAAATACCTGCATCACGCAAGCGTGTCACCAGATGGCACTACTTTGCGAACATTCTAGAGCTACATCATAGTAGGAAAGCAGAACAATGCATTAACTATGAGCAGTAATTACCGCATTACTTTAAAACACCACAAGCACATACATGGATTTAGAACAAGTGGCACACGCGTTTTTTTCTGGACCAAACACCTCTGTAAAAGGTCCTGTAGATTGTTGATTTACAAATGAAAAAAAACGAAAAAAATGCATATGGTAACAGTGCGCTTAAAATAATTAACTCCCACGATATAATGAAAATGTGGTAACCACCACCAGGGAAAATGTTTTGTATTTTGTATTGATAGATCACTCTTTACGTGTAAACAAATGACGTGCATTTCAAAGAAAAATGAGCTGTCTAGGGTGATGGGAATAAAAGTTAATAAATTTATGTCAAATGAACAATTACAAATGAATAGTAGAAAAGATATTCTGTGGAATAAATTGTATATTTGCCCTTTTTTGGTCATTAGAAGCCATTGAACCGAAAACGTCGGAAAAGCAAAGATTCCATCTAACTTTTTGGACAAAGGTGTTTTAGAATTAAATATTCGATTTACGTTTCATAAAGTATACTCTTATCAGCAATTTGAGCTTTGTGGCATTTTTTTCAAAATTTTAAGTTCGCCTGAGACCTGCGGTGGGAGCCTCTTGCAGCGAGATGTGGTGCAGCAAATTGACACGATACCTTAATGTACCAACATGATTGCTAATGATAGGAGTTATGTATATAATGGGGGACAGTTGTTAAATTAATATTACTGCTTATATTATTATTATTAAAGATTGTAAAATAGCCGGGAATACTTGAAAATATACTATAATTTAACTGTTTATTTTTTAAATGGATGAAAGGACCTATCTGGGTGATATTAGGCCCGTACTGTAGAGTTCCAGTTTGGAAATCAATCTGACATTCCTGCGCTATGTAGTGCATTTACAGTCTGACCGCTCCTCAAGCCCTGTTTCCACTTCTCATAAACAAGTGGTTCTTTACCTAAGCGCGCAAGCATCTAATTCCCAGCGGGGTGTCAATGTGACAGATTTACAACAGCCCCATCTGTTGGCAGTCAAGGCAGAAGACAGAAAACCTGTGATCAAATTCTCTCCATTTTTAGACCCATAGAGAGCGGGCTGCACACTTTTGGATGCTGGATTTAACCACAATTTGGTCCACAGCTTCTAAGGTATATGTCAAGACGTGACCAGCACAGTGGAAACAAGATACAGAGGACTTCTGCTGAAGCACACAAATTCCTGGAAGTTGGTGTGGAGTGTAGATTCCATGTGGTATGTTTCATAGCACAGAAATATATTATCTGAGAGAATAACTGCATCTTTGAATAGTTTAAAGGTTTCTGTGTGCCTGAATATAAAAAGCACAATCGTATATTTCAACTTTCTTTTCATTTACACTTGACTTAACATGTTCAATTTGTGTTGAATTAAAAAATCTAACATGTTAGGAGCACATTTTTTTAAAATAAAGGTTAAAAATAAGGGTGGAAACATTTATTAGCAAATACAGTATATAGATTGACACATATGGGTGTTGCGGATTATTTCTGTTGGGCTCTGAAGTATACGATGAGGATATTAAAACAGAATTGTGACCTTATGAAAAAAAAGTGTATTTATCAAATGCACAACAATACAGCATGCAGCAGTAGTTGCTGGCAATGAAATGTCTTTTCCGCGAGCTCACATAAATTACAAGAATCACAGAAATAAAAAAAAATCACAATATTGAGGTTATGAAAATAAGGTTACATAATAATAGATGTAATAGAAATTGAATAAAACTCAATATGAGTAGAGCTGCTATGTGTCCATGGTGTATGCAATACATACAAGTAGTGCGGTTATGCTGAATACAGTGAAAACTGTGTGTCCATGTAGCCATTACAGGTGATTTGTTAAAGGAGCTGCAGGTTGGCTATTTAGCAATCTTACTGCCTGAAGGTACTGTAGAAGCTGTTCCATAGTCTGTTGGACTTGGACCAATGAATGCTTTGGTTACTGGACGGTAGGAGGGAAAACAGTTTGTGACTGGGATGACTGGGGTCCTTGAGAATGGACCTGGCCTTCTTCAGACATCTAACTGAGTAGGTGTCCTGGATGTTTGGTAGCTCACAGCCGGTAATGAGCTGCGCAGACTTCACCACCCTCTGCAGTACTTTGCGATCACAGGCGGAGCAGCTCCCATACCAGGCAGTGATGCAACCAGTCAGGATGCTCTCAATAGTGCACCTGTAGAAGGTTGCCTGGATATGTGACAGCATGCCAAACTTATTTAGCCTGCGGAGAAAGAACAGGCGCTGCCGTGCTGTTTTGACCATGGTGTTGGTGTGGTGGGTCCAGGTTAAATCCTCTGAGATGTTAACTCCCAGGAACTTAAAACTGCTGACCCTTTCCAGTGGAGTCCCACTGATGTAGATAGGTGTGTGATCTCCTCCCTGCTGTTTCCTATAGTCCACAATCATCTCCTAAGTCTTACTGATGTTCAGAGAGAGGTTGTTCTCCTGGCACCATGCTACCAGGGTGTCAACCTCCTCCCTGTACGCAGACTCTTCACCATCTGTGATCAGGCCGATGACTGCTGTATCGTCCGCAAACTGATGGAGTTTGAGTTATGCCTGGCAACACAATCATGGGTAAATAAGGAGTAGAGGACAGGACTAAGCATACAGCCTTGGGGGGCTTCAGTGTTTAGAGTCAGGGTAGAGGATATGTTGGAGCCCACCCTCACCACCTGCGGACTTTCTGTCAAGAAGTCCAGGATCCAGTTAGAGAGGGAGGTGTTCAGTCCCAGGTCCTGGAGCTTGATGACAATCTTTGAGGGCACTATGGTATTGAATGCTGAGCTGTAATCAATAAACAGCATTCTCACATATGTTCCTTTCTTATCCAAGTGTGAGAGGGCAGAATGGAGGGCAGTGGCAATAGCATCTTCTCTTGACCTGTTCTGGCGATACGCAAATTGCAGTGGGTCTAGGGTGTCAGGCAGTGAGGAGGTGATGTATGCTTTGACCAACCGCTCGAAGCACTTCATGATAACTGATGTGGGTGCAACAGGGCAGTAGTCATTTAGGCAGCTGACTCTGGGTTTCTTAGGAATGGGAACAATGGTGGTTTTCTTAAAGCAGGAAGGAACTATAGACTGAGCTAGAGAGAGATTGAAAATGTCAGAGAAGACATCTGCCAGCTGGTCTGCACATGCCTTCAGAACGCGGCCAGGGATGGCATCAGGGCCAGGAGCCTTGCATGGATTGGTCTTTTTAAAAACTTTACACACATCTGCTCTGGATATGATCAGTGGGTTTCCGTCTTTCTTTTTTCTGGAATCTTCCTGGCTGGATCTGCATTACTCAAGAATAAAATAAATAGCTGCTCTCAAATTAAAACTCATCTTGAAGTAAAAACTTTAGGGACACAGAGTCAGTCTCCATCCCAGATCTCAGTCCAATTAAAAACTGGTCAGGCTGGTGGAAAGAGCAATTCCATTTCACCTCAACACATCACTGCTTTCAGCACAGCCTTTACTGGAGGTGATTCTGCTAAAACAACAAGACAGCACTGAGTAACAAACGTCAAAGCACTTTGGTGGGGTTTCCTGTTCAAGCTGTTTTCACTGCTCACTCTTGATGGCTTACAGAAACCCAACATGATAACTACGCCTATTTTGGCCAGAGAGTGTACTTGTAACTACTGTACTATACACAACATTCTGTTTTGGAAAGACCTGGGTTTTAAAAGTGTCGTGACAGCCACAAGTTTCTTTTCTAGAAACCCAATGAACAAAGCAGAAAAGAATCAATTGTACAGGGACACCTGAAACAATAAGCTCACTCATCCATTTTAAAGGGGCAAAAAAGTGTCTTTTATGTATGTGTGGCACAGTTACATTTAAGGAAACTCCTTTAAAGTGAGACTTGAACACAAAATAAGCAGCACACAATACTTACTAAATCAATAATTGACCAAAGTGTCTGATCAGCAGGGTTAACACTGAGAAAGCAGTAATAAAAATGGACTCGTCGCAGAAATGAAAGAATGAAGTTCCCATGTCAATAAGATCCTGGCAGCCAAGCAAGTTGATTAAGATAGGCCAAGCATATTTATTCATTTCTTAGCCTTTGCTATATTTTCATGAAAGGCAGTGCAAAGAGAATCAGTCAGCCACCCTTCCCCCTCCAACTTGTTAACACATTCTACTTTCTGACAGCCGCTTTTTGTGCTGTGAGAATACACGGCTGCCGAGCTGACCGTCCACTAAAGGCTTTTAGCATTTTGCTTGATTATACTCCTGGGGCTATGTATTTTCATTGCAGAATGTTCGTGTACTTAACAGATTGTGTTTGAGAGCCGTTAACTATCCATAATTGAAAATAACGTGTTTATAGCTGCCCTGCACTCTAAATGAGCAGATTATTGTACACTGATGGGCTTTGGTCAAACTGTGCCACAAAACAGCTCTCAGTTACTGTACACACTGCATGAATCTTGCATTTTTATGAGGTTTATTTCATAGACTGATATGCCCAGGATCCACTAGATGGCACTAACAGAACATGCAACTCTTAAAAAAATCGATATTATCTTTCATCCATTTGAGGGCACTATATACTTTATCAAGAGAGCCATGCCATTCCTAGTTTCTTAATTGCAAAAGTGCAAAATTATAAATGGATAGTTTAGAAATATTTCACTCTTAAAAAAGGCACTCCACATAGCTCTGTCCTCACTGACACATGGAGGCAGACTGTGCATTACAAAATGTTTTCAGATGATCACGTAAGACAGAGCAAAAAGTCAAGGTAGCCAAGATGTAAAAGTCCTTTACATTTTTTTACAAAACTCTTGGTTTCATACCCATCTCTCATATATGACATAAGGGCCTGACTCCTCCAGGAAATTGATTCAAGAACACGGCCCAACTGCTCAGTCATCACAAGGAGCCCAAAAAGACGAAAGCTGCATCAGCTTCCCTCAGGCTGGCTCCAAATGGTATCCAGCACAGCTGAAAACCTGAGAGATTTATGACCCTGGAGCACTGGGTGGACACTTAGGGCCAGGGTCATGGGCTTGGACTACAGGTTTCTCTCTTCAAATAAACAAATCCCCACATGGGGAGACTAGTGAATTACTGTATTTTATGGCAAAGGCATGCTCAATACAAAATGGAGGGAAGGTTTTGAAAAGGATGGATTTTTGTAAATGTACATATGGCAATAGGAAGGCATGGGAGCACAGTGGTTAGCATTGCTGCCTTGCAGTAACAGAGCTCTGGGCTCAGTTCCTGGGGTGCTATCCATGTGGAGTATGTTCTCCCCATGCTCATGGGGGCTTCCTCTGAGCACTCTGGTTTCCTCCCACAGTTCAAGGTTAATTGGCTTGGTAGGTTAAATGGCTTCTGGGAAAATTGTCTCTGGTGTGAGCATGTGAGCGTGTGTATTTGTGTCTGTGTCTGCCATGTGATGGACCGACATCCCGTCCAGGGTGTATCCAACCTGTCACGCTCGTAAACCCCTCCCCTTAAGGATGCTCCACCCCTTCCTAGTTTTGTATTTATCTCCTGCACCTGCCTCCGGTTCCTGCCCCCCGTCCTATAAAAGCCAGGCATTCCTGCCAATCTGGGCTCAGCTTTGGAAGATTGACGCCCGGAAGCCCGCCTACCCGCGAGTCCAGGAGCGACTCGGCGTTATCGGCTTCAATGGCGTCCTGACCCTCTGAGTCTGGGACTGGTAGCGTCTGGTCCCTTGACCCCCCTTTTATTCCCCTGACCCTCTGCCGGATCCCGCTCCGGCCTTTTAACTCTGTTTGTCTGTCAGGATGATCTCCCGGTTTTGGACATTGGAACTATCTCGGATTTGCCTTGGACTCCTTTGGACTGTTTGCCTCGGACACACCCCCTGAACACCAGCACACCTTGGACACGCCCCCTGTTTTCCTTCCAGCCCCCTTTACATGCTTTTTTCTCCTGTGCTGTCTGCATAGGGTCCTGAAAGAACGCTTCTTGACACAACCTGGTGCCCATTGTATGTTGGGATAGGCACTGGTTCCCCCACAATGCAGTATTGGATAGAGCAGTTAGAAAATGGATGGATGACATTAATTGTAACTCAAATCTTTATGTTCAGAAGGGCAAGTTGGGAGGATTAGGGGATAAGTGCATGACCTGTGGTTTCTGCAAACAATTTGGGTCTGGCTTGAAAAAAACTGGGAAGAAGATATAACTTTCCCAGGTACCCCCAGAGAGGTTTCACTAATGACTTGTCAGCATTAGTGAAAATCCAAACAGAAATGACTTCGCTCATTTCATTATGCAAATTCTCTCTTCACATGACTTGCAATTCTCCAGCTGCTCTATGTCACATCATCTCCAACAAGCTTCTGTGTTGCAGTGTTTAGAATGGAGAAACAGCAGACTACTTTGTGTTTTTGCCACAGGTAACGCATCTCTTCAGTCCAGAGACAGCAGTAAATAGACATGTGTGAGATTTCCATAGGTACCCGGGTAGTGGGAAAGGAATGGTTTTGAGTTGAAACTGCTCATGTTGTAAAACAATCACTGCTGTTACATGCACTAAAAACTCATTTCTAGTTTTGTTTTGTTTTCCTGTGAAAATCCAGTCTAACACTATGTTTTCAACATTCTTACTGTGACCTAATAGTTAACTTCATCCCATTATAAAAATTCATTAGGCTGACAGAAATAAAACTGAAACGCTTGTCATTCAGAACTGCACTAATCCTTGAAAAATCATGGCAGGGGGAAAAAGAGTGGAAAGAAGGCATGACACATTCAAAAAAATTGAAAGGCTAAAAAAAAACATTAAGGAAGCAATGTAGTTATCTATGAGCCTTACAGACACTTGATTTTCCATTCCAACAAAATATGTTTTGTTGGACTCATTCCAGAGTGTCATCACTTACAGCTGTTGTAGATTATTGTATTTTTTAAATATTATTTGTTACAATAAAGGCCCACAGCACATACATTTATAGTATTTTTTCTGAAAATTTGAAAAGCTTTCTTTGCTTGAAATTTTAATCTTTCAGATAAAGTGCAATTCATCTGTTCACATTCCCAGACTACATTAATAGAAACAGTTTTTCAAATAAGTAACAGAGCACAGTAATAAAAAGTTCCTCTCTCACATGCGCTAAAACTCACTTCCATTATTTATATGAAAGAGATAATAAAGGCACTGGAATTAATATCAGATATTCTGTTACTCTGTATTGACTCCCTTTATTTTTATCTTGTTATCACTTTATCTTGTAATGTATATCAAGGAAATTTTTGTTTTGGATTACCTTTCTTTGGTGAACTTTTATACAGTTATGAATAATAGGAATCTGCTCTTATAAATGGAAGAAAAATACATTCTTAACCCTGCCTCTTACAGTGTATAGAGAGTGTGACTGGTAATAGGTGATTATGCAATCTCAAACCCACTATAAAAGTACATTGTCTCTGTTAATGGACTGCATTCCTGGTATTTAAATGGAACCACAAAACTCATTAAAAACTGCCACAGTAACTTACTGCAATTAATCCGGCCTAATAAAATTTCAACCTAGAATTTGAAGATGGAATGTGAGACTATGTGGGGGATGGTTAGATATTTAAACTATTAGTCACGGCCATGAATATCATAAATTGAATATGCATCCTGCATTTTCTACTTGTTTCCTTATGGCAGAAAAATCCAAAAGTCATATTTGGAGAATATCAGCCTAAAATCTACCTTTTCTGATTTTCCATTTGACCTTTTGAATTTTGATTCCTTTTTATGTGGATAGTGATGCACAAAAGAGAATAGCAATGCTCAGGTCTAATGCCTGTAATCAAATATTTCAAACATAGCTATCGAACACAATCACAGAACAACATGGACAAAAGTACAGATTAAGAATCCTGATACAATATAAAATTGTGAAAAAACATCAAAATGAAAGTGTTACTAAGCTAGCATCAATTACTCTGAGCATGAAGAATCATGGCAAGAAAGACACGTACTGTAGATCTGAACAGCCTCTGGAAAGACTGCTGTTAGATTTATACTCTTGCCCTGTGCCACTGCAGACAATAGGTGAAGGTAGACCGGTCAAAATTGTTTCCTCCTGAAGCAGTTAGGAAGTTGTGCTATTGCAATCCTAGCACTGTGTACTCTTTTGTCCTGTCAGATAATAAAAAGTTCCAAAGAGGCCTGCGGGAAAGGAAAAACTGGTGGCTCAAGGACTTCATCAATGTATATTTGAGTAGTAAATCTTATATTGCACTCAGTCTGCACCAAAGGTGAAGTTGTGTTAAAGCAGATTCATCCGAACATGATCACACTTACAATGCCTCACCAACTGGCCTGAACAATGCAAATGTCATCTTAACGCTCAATGCAATGTCTCCACCTGTCTTTACAGTCAGGTTTGTCGAGGGGAAAATGGCATTTGTCTATGAAGAAAACACTTAATCATTCTCTCTGCTGCCACCTCACACTCTGGTCTGCAGAAAATGCCATTTTATTTCTTGGTCAACATGTTACACATTAATGGCCTCTGAGCATGCATATCGTTTTAAAGCATTGACCTATAGTCATTCTGATGATGCACGGGTTTTGTCCATTTAGTATTTCCCATGCTGAAGCCATCCCACTCTGAAAATAATTGCACCCTCATAGGGTGTTTTTTTTTTGTGAGTCTAGTTATTGTTGTAGTAAAACATTTCAATGTCCGGGAAACTTGTCCGTGACAAGTGTCTGTGAGAACGTAGAGACAGCTGATCTTCAGTCAAGACAATTTGAAAGGTTACACAAATTCTTAATTGGTTTATTTTAGAAATTTAAACTCAAATATTAAGCACTGAGCATCTATAATTGTTTATGAAACAACATAACCTGAGCTAAGTATTTTGTTATCCACAGGAGTAATAATATTTAAAAAAAACAGAAACACACCTGATTGCTATTTAGAATTTAACATTATGTTCTGTTCTGTTTATATTGTGCCTCAGTACAGAAAAAAAGGTAGAAAATGAAGTGTTATAAGAAGTATTTCATAAAATCAAGAGTCCTAAAATAAAAATACAAGTAATTAGAAGACAAACTATTTATGTTGTTAAAAACAATAATATTATAAACCGCACAAAGGGAAGCAGACCAGAAATAGGTAAATGGATGGATTAAATCACAATGGGCAAATAACATTGTACAGAAAGCACAAAAAAAGTTTGCAAAGAAAATTTGACCATAATGGTTCACACTTGATTGAGCTTCAGCTACTAGAAAATGAACAAAATCTTTTTTCTTCACAATTTAAAGGACTAAAGGCTACCCTCTGGAAATCATTAAATTGTTAGTTTTAGTGCATTTTTTGCTACAGTACGTCTCTTTTGCGAATCACTGTCATTGTAATTCCAAAGCATTCAAGAAATTGCAACGGCATTTGACTCCAATCCTCACTGTCAAGCATGTTGCATCTGAGAGCCAAATATTGGTTAATATTTTTACATTTGTCAAAATGCATCCATTTTGCTCAGTGTTAAAATATACTGAAACAATTGTTAACATTTCTAGTTGTATTCCTACTGATCTTCCTCATTGACAAGCTGTTTTACTTCTCCAAATTCAAACAGAAACCAGCCAACTCACTTGTTATGAGCTAAGAACCAAATAAACTGATGGATACCAAACTTGCTGTTAATTATTCGGCTTGGCATTCTGTCAATAGAAGGCCCACATGAACTCCCAATGTAAAAATTTCTTATACATTAACACATCTAAAACCTACTACTATGACTAAGTATAAAGATGAAAAAAATAAGAAAGAAAACTCAATAATAAGCAGCCTAACAGCTGAAGAAGGCTCCAAGGCCGAAACGTTGTGTTGTCTTTCTTCTTTTTTTCAGCATGGAATAAACCTATTACTTGTTCCTTTGCAGCCTACGCATGCTGACACAGCTACCCACCTGAACTACTAAGTATAAAGATTCTGTTTCCTGAGGTTTGCATAGAGTATTTTTAATTTGAATCCCTTTTTTTCTACCATGCACCACGAAAAAGGTACCAAGGCCAATAGGATCCTGAACTATCTACTCTATAGCCAATAGACACTAAAGTAACTAAAATTTGAAAGAGCAACTGAATCCACTGAAGAGCCAGTGAAAGAAACAAAATTATATAGAACCTGCTGACAGTTTCTGTCAAACACAGTGATGAAACCAAGAGACAGATGACTCTGGTGCAACTTGGAACAAACACAAAGAAAGGACATGGCAGCAGTTATCTAAACTTCTAATATAGCAGGGCTTTACAACTGTATGCCTGGAGAAGAAGAGACAAAATGCCTTTCATATAAAAGGTAGTATTACCAAACTAATTACTGAAACCTTTCTTGACTTTTTTAAGTCTTCCCTGTTCTTTAGGCAACTAAATAGTACAGTTTTAAATGTTTGTCACTTTTAACACAATTGTGTTCAGTAATGATTCAATACTTCCTTACTATGAAAATACTTTGCCTCCACCTACCACAGACACTGAGAACTGAATCACTGTAAAGTCTGAAAGTTGGGACTGGATGTACTGGGAGCAAACCCTCCAAGTATTAATTCACAATGGACAATTTAGAGACACCAATTAATCTAGCGCATGTGTCTTTGGAGGGAAGAATGAACCCAGACACTTTGACTTTAATTGATTTAACTGGTATGGTAAATATATCTTGAGCTGTTCTGACACTGAACTAGATATATAATAACAATAATATCCCAACCAAACTATCTAAAGCATGATAATCATATCTCAGACAAATCTCCAACTAGTATTGTTTTATTTGGAATTAAATAGATGTGTATTAGTATGCAAAAGTAGAGTCAGCATTAGAAAGGCTGGGTGAAGAATTAACGTCTGGGCATTCAACAGAGAAAACTGATAGGTGAGGCAGAAAAAAAACGCCTCCGCATTTGGGCGGGCCGGTCCGAATGTAGGCTGCTTTTTTTTTCCCCCCACACTGGCACCGACTCAGGAGTGAGAGACCCTCCAGCCCACCTCCCTTCCGACAGGCCGGACGAGATGAGCAAGCACAGCACATTGCCATCTGTCAGCAGCCCCAGTCTGTGGCTGTCAATCACCCTGCCTTTCGCAGGGGTCCCTGCCCTGGCTTAGCCAGAGGACCTGGGCTTGCCATCCGCCAGCCGAGCCCTGCTCTCCCGCTGGCAGGAAGAATCTGCCGGCACTCCTGAACCGCAGCAACTGCTGAGATACTGACTTCCTGTAGCTTGTAAGAGACTCTGGAAAACCGCGGCTTGAGGGACCGCCTGCTCTAAGGCACCTGGAACATTACTTTTGGTGCTGGGCAGTGTGCGGGTATTCTTTACCTGTGCTGTGCTCCCACTAGTTAATTCACGTAAAGGGCAGATGGTGTCTTCAGATATCTCACATGTACAAAAGAAGAGAGATAAGGTACAAAAGGTTGCCATTATTCTGATGTGCCGATTAATTCCATTTAGTTTCCATTTATATGGGCGAATTATCCATGCATCCCTTTTCCTAACAACAGGATCTTGGGGGAGCAGGAGCCTGTCCCGGCTAGAAATGGGCACAAAGCAGGAAATACTCTGGAAAGGTGCAACAGATACAAACACACATCTCACACTAGGGGTAATTATTCTCTCGAAGCTAATCAATCTTTGGACTGTGGGAGAAACCTAGAGTACCCAGAGGGAACCCATGCAAACACTAGGAGAGCATGCAAGCTCCACGGATGCAGAACTGAACCCATTGTGAGGCAGCAACGTTACCAACTCCAGCACTGTTCCCCTTGGGTTAGATTACTTCTTCTCGTTTTTCAAGAAAGGCATCTTTCTGCGATTGATAAACATCCAGCAAACACATGAAAAGACATGCTACACCCCCACAGCAATTCATCATACTGTTATTATTTTTGGGGTTGATACTGTGTTTATTGATTTTGTCATCTTCATAAGCATGTACATTTCATATAAATCCAAAACAGTTCAGTTCTGAATCCTTTTAGCACTGGTAGTTAAGACCTGTTTTTTCAAAATGGTGCAATTTACTAATTAAATTTAACTAATTTCATTTAATATTTTTTATGAAACCATACTTGTTTACCATTTACAGACTTTTATGTTTAGGGAATGCTCAGTTATTCTAGCAAAAATAAGTGACGATTCCAGGTCAATTAATGGAGTTCAGTTCTATTACTATGTAGTAAACAGTATATATGATGAATCTGCATGAACTCCCATGTATAAATCCTTTTCAGGAATCATTTCTTTGCCACTCACTTGATGTCTGTATTGTAATTCTTGTACTGTAAGTGCAATGCAATTGATTTACTTTTTTACTTCTCCAATATTTACTGACCCTTTCCTGTTTTGTATTGTCTGCAAATATAAGGTTTACTATCATAAATAAGTGATTTCATAAATTAAGATCAGCCTAATACTGATCCTTGCTAGACAGATACAAAACTGTTTGACGCTTGTGGTTGTCCGTGTTTTCAGCCAATATTACCACTCCTGTTTAAGGCACTGCGATTTGGGTTGAGTTGAAGTCTGTGCTTCTCTAAGGTTTTTTCAATATCACTGATTCTCATGCTGTGCTAAGATCAAGGCCTGTGCTACAGGGAGCTTGTGGACTAGCCAGGTTAGCCTGGAGCCAGGCAGCTGTTTGGGTGGGTAGCTGGCAGCCCATTTTTGGAGCCTACTTGGGCATTTTTGGAGCCTACTTATCCATTCCAATCCTATAGCAATTTCATATATAAACTATCATTTGCGATTACTTTGTTTGCATGGAAAATGGAAACTTATCTCCACTAAGCGCTGAGTGGGAGCCATTTATTATCCACTCCTCTCACATTCTCAGGCTGTAGACACCTTTTCTTTATCCTTATCTGCCTGGGTGTCCTATCTACACCCCAGTGAAACTTGACCTGCCTTTAAGTCTGGCCTGGATTCACAGTTCAGAAGGGGTATTTCTTTACAGACACTTGCCAGCAAAAAGCTGTTTGTTGTTTGCACTCATTTCTAATAAGTGTTTGCAGAGTTACACTGTACACAACAGGTGTCAGACAGCAAAAAATACTGTAAAGCTCTGTTAGTGAAACACCAATTCTAAAGACTAAACCATACATGAGCATTAAGAAACGTCTGTAACATTCTTAAAATAGTTTAGAAATCTCATATAATCTATCACTGACCTGTGCGTCCTACCTTCTGTTAGCATCTTATGTCCTAAATCAACAAGAATATTTTAGTACATGATCATACTTGCTAACATGGCAGCTTATTGTCATTCAACACTTCAGCTTTCTTAAACTGCCATAAAAATCAGCATAAGTCAAAAATGATACTCTTCAGAGAGTAGATTAAACTTCTCAACAAATATACAGTAATTTCTGGAAACCTTAAGATAACATTTCCTCACTTGAACATTTTTTTTTTACTTTTTCATTTTTGGCATAGGAGCTCCACCAATATATATATATACTGTACAGTATTTATGTAGTAACTCACACTATATGTTAAGAAGAGTAGAGGTAACCCAGGTGCAACAAATATTTTTCTGCAGAAGGTGTGCAGTACCCAGCAGGCGCCAAGGGGAGAGACAGCAGAGGTTACTTTTAGGAATCACAATTATCCTTTTAAGATCCAAATAAAGAAAACCAAGGGTAATAGATGTTTTCTTTATCATTATTATACAATTATTTTAAATATTTAAGCTGTATTCCTGTATATGAATCTATGTTGTTTTGAAAATACAGTAATAGTTGTCTGATTAAACAAAATAAGTGTGCAACAATATGATTTATCAAACAGAAAACTGCAGGTCAGACTTGAAAGTTACTGTAGATGAGCTCTGGATTATTGCAGGTTCACCTCTAAACTCAACATGAGAGTTTGAAGTAAAACCTTCAGTGACTGAGATGTTAAGCAAAAAGTAAGGCAGTGTTTTGTAATGAACAGAATTTCAATGTTTAAACTGGAAAACACAATTTAAAGTTTAAAGTTAAACACAAGACAAAAATAATCACTGTAATGTGGAAAGCTAATCAAGAGGAAATTGCACAATATCGTCTTTTCTTACCTGTCAAGTGCCTTCGACATCAAACGTGGTTTGCTGTTCTCTTTTTCTTAAAACTGTCAATTATTATAATAACCATTTTGTTTTTGAGTATTTTGACAAAACAAGTTGTTTATTGTTAATTTCTTTCCATACATATTTGAGTAACTTTTGTTGGATAAATGCCATAATAAACATACCTTGAAAAGAATGAAGGAGTAGATAAGGGACATGAAACACAAAACAGAGGGTACAAGTGGAAACGTCTGGAAGTGCATTTAAAACTGAGAACAGCCAGACAACTTTACATAAAGGATGGTGGAGGTTCGGAACGAGCTGCCGAGCAATTTTATTGAGGCCATTATCCTGGTGTCTTTCAGGAAACAGCAGTAAGAGGTTCTTGGATCAACTAACTAATATCTACAAAATGAGCTGGATGAGCCAAATCTTGTTTGTAATCTTTCTAAAGCTCTTAAGTATGAAAACCCCCCATCTGTAATGAATGATCATATGAAAATGGGGGTCAATTCCCTTTCTTAATGTATATCAAATGTAGGAGTGAAAGATCTCATTTTAAAATGAAAGATCATTCTTCCACTGTTGCAGGTCTCCCTGTTTCATCAACGATGGTCAGGTTGTACAAAGCAAGGTAATAAGTTCTGTTTGATAAAAACAAAATAACGATGGTTGAACACGTAGCAAAATGTCTTTTCTTGCCCTTCATTATGGGATTTAGCAAGAGAAAAGTGATGAGACTTACAACAAGCACATGACCCCCAAGAGAAATACAGCAAACAAAGTCTGCAAACTGGCAACATTTCCCTATACAAAGCGGACATAAACAATAACCTCACAAAAACTTCACAAGATAACCCATCAATGCTGAACAGCTGTGTTAATACTTGGAAAATAATCTTATTGAGCACTGTCTTTCAAAACCAGTGGATAGAGTGGGAGTATTATGATTCTATTCATTACTTTTGGCTCTGACCACAAAAGTTACTTTACTGGAAATTAGATTTTAAAAGAATGTGCTTCCACACTGTTGCAAATTCGCCTCAGAAACTAATTTCAAACCCCACAGAACTGATGCAATTAGAAAAGTGCTGTTTCTGCAGTGTATTTGTGAAAAAGGATGAATGAAAAATATTTGGATTTCCTCAGCCGAAATATTGACAAAAAGCAATGTCTTCATAAAAAATATATAATCCTAGCCAGACTTAATATTAATATCTAGTTAACATATCCCACTAATGTCAGTATTCAAGACAGTTTCTTGTAAAACAGTAGGGTACCTAACTGAAAAACACTGTACTGTGATTTTGAAAGTAAATTCAAATCAAATTACATATTCAATTTTTTTTAATGACTAATAATTTATAAAATATTTCAATCTTTGAAAGACAGTTTCTGCAAATGTGTATTGCTTTTACTGCTACATACAGTATATAATAAGATCATTTTAGAAATATAAAAATAAAGACATAGTTATGACAAGCAATTGTTAATGAAACATTTCATTGAAAATTTTGATGAATGATTCGCTCCTATTCCTCATGTTTCGGAAATAACATCTGATCGCTAAGGCTACTTTTACTGGGAAATGAGGGGCAGAATCCGCTGGACAAGCCTGTGTCACAGGGTGCTTGATAGCCAACCCATCCAGACAGATTGTCAAATTATCAGGCCAGGATCATCAGGAATGACACCCAGCGCCAGATAAGACCCACTGGAGTATTTGAGAATAGGCAGCTGTCAAGACCTTATGTTTATTTATTTGCTGTTAGTCCTAGTTAAAAAAACAAGGCCAGATTGACAGCTCTTCGCTTATCTGGGGGAGTGAGAGGGATGATATGCCTGTGTGGTACAGTGGGGGATGCATTTCATTGTAAACAAGAAATAATAATAACTTATTTAATAATAGAGTTTGCTCTTTGAGAAAGCTACAGTATCAGCACTGTGTTTGAATTCAGCTTGAATTCATCTCCAGCCTATCACAATTACCTTATTGCACAAAGTGTTATTTTTAATACCCTGAAATACTTATAGACAACCGAGATAATGTAAATTAATGTTCCTCAGACTTATTTTCAGTTCTTTTCACCACAACTGATGATAGCATTTCACAGCAAGGGCCCACACAGAGCAAGTGACAAATTCAATGGCAAAGGTACTTCAAGGAGAGAAGTCACAGGAACTATTTTAAGTGCTTAAGGTACAATTAGCCTAAGAAGAAGTAGAAAGGACAGGTGAAATTAACTGTCAGCCAAGTGAACACAAGGACGTACAAGGATGTACCTCTTGGGCTAAATGTCACATAAAAGAGTTCATTGTGGAAAAAAATGTATAATGTACATAGATCTTCGAGAGTGTTATTGTTTAAAATAGTGTCAACAAGATAGGTTCCAAGTGATATTATGTAGGTACACAATTAAGATTCTTGCTCAAGTTTTATGCTCTGGGTATTTTGCTAGTACTTTATGTACAGGATGTCATACAGCCATTCCTGAAGGAATACCAGGGTATCAGCTAAAAGAGTGATTTTAGGTAGTTGTGTTCCAGACTCCTGCAGACCTTTGTGTAAAGAATGCCTTTGAAAATATTGAATACTTAAATCGCATCCCCTCACAGTCTCCTTTGTTCAAGACTGTTCCTTTAACCTGTCAGTTTAAGCCTGGTTGAAGAAAGACATACCTGCAGTCTTAAAAATGTACAGTCTCTCCCCACTGGTCTCAAACAAGTTGAGGGGAATTGTTTTTATTAAAACAGTGCTGTAAGTAACTAAACTAATTAGTTGCTTACTCAGTTAGGATTAATGTAATTTTATAATATATTTAAGACATTTGTTCAGAAACATTATTTCGGAAACATGGTGCTTTCAAGTTCCAAATGGATACTACAGCTATAGAAAGACAGTATATAGTACAGATATTTTACCCAACATAAATGGACTTAAATAAACACAGTTTATCTGTTAAGTATGAATCAATTGAACACATATTTATACTAGTTTAAATTAAATGTTTGTTTTTAATGAGGTCAGCTAGCTGATAGGGTAGAGTGCACCGTACACTGAGCAATAAAATAAAGGACATATAAATGTCACTACATGACAAATGAGTTACATTTACCAATGAGCTTATCAATTGTCTCTATATCCAGTTCTGATATATGTTTCTCCTCACTCTATGATACTGGTGTTTCCACTGATATCACGTTTAAAATAAACCTCCCACTGCAAGAAGCCCTGCAAACCTTTTTGGTTTCAAATTAGTTGCAAAGGCTTCTGTAAGAAATACTTGGGAAATCAAGAAGTCTCCAATGTTCCAGACAATTCTTCCAACCGGTTATCATGTTCCAGAAAGACCACAGCTTGCTGACAGCCATGACCAACCCACCCCATCAGCACTTATTATATGTAAAAGTAAACAGTGCACTGTGGATTAAAATAGAATGCATAGGAGGGGAGGGCAGTTAAATCCAATTTCATGTGAGCTATCAACATGTAAAATTAACTACCTCCTCCCCTCCCCAAAGCCTGAAGTTGCTGTGCAGAAGTTAACTGGCAACATACTCTTCTGGTCAAGCTATGACCTTTTGTGATGACAAGCCAATTTTATCCAGTCGCCTTTATTCACAGATGAATTTGAATTTTTGAGCTCTGCCAGTAATTAACATGCGCCATTCAGATAACACTTGCACTTCACCAGACAAACACGCTTGCTGGCACACTGAACAGTGGAGCCATACCCTTAGGCGGTGACTAGGAATAGTTCCAAGATATGTGTGGCAACTTGGAGACTTAAGGGCCTCGGGAGCCACCAGCCATACATGCTACATAAATATTCATGCTCACAATAAATATTCAGAGAACTGAAATTACCATATTTTATCCCCAAGGCCCATTCTCCTCAGCACTGGGCACTGATATAGGGAGAGCTTATCAGAGTTCATCGTTCATCATGTGAAGTAAACCTGTCCTTTTCCCAAAGTGAATGAGCTGCCAGCTTAGTGAAAAGAGCCATGGGCTCAGAATGAGAATGATGGACACCGTTAATAAGTGGCAGCAGCAACAACTACTGCTACTTAGCCCTTCTTTTAACTGAAGGTTTTTATGATGTTTCAAGTGCATCGGCTTCCGGTACCAATGTTATAGATTCTGAGCGGACTGTATCTACTGCATCAAGAAAGAAATTCATTTCAGAACTCGTGAAACAAAAAACAAAACAAAACAAGGTGTTTATCCTAAATAAATGTCACAGGAATTGCAGATTTATTTTCTGTGGTTTGTCTGAAAATATGGTATAGTGTCACACACTGCAATTCAAAGGAGTTAAGAAGTCATTTATATTCAGCCTTATAGAAGGCGTGGGTGGAATTGACGTCACTGGGATGTAAATCGCCTTTCCTGTGACTCACTTCACACTAAGCAGCACTCCACTTTCAGGATCCCTGATATTATCATTTTTTAAATCATGAAAAAGGCATGAAGGCCACGGGTCTATCAAAAACATTTGTGCAGAGCAGCGTACTTTCACCAGAAGGTGAACAGGGGTCTTATATTAGAATATTCTTGAAAGATTAGATACATTGCCTTGTTTCCTGCAAGCTTTGTCATTTCCCAACCTTTAACATTGCTGGCCTCAGATCCATGGCTCAAGAGAAAAAAAATGTTTCTACCATAGATATTTTTTTTTCTCTTCACCTGACACCATACAATCTGTCAGGCGCTCTTTGTTCTACATTGCAAAAGTAAATCAAAACCCGCAAGTTTCCCCATGAACCTACAGTATTCCTCACACCAGATACATGACATTCCTGAGGGAAACCCCTCTGCAACTGAAAAGAAAGGAATTACAGTTTTCATTTCTCCAACTCATTTACAAATACCTAGAATTTAGTTCCAAGTTTCAGATTACTATAATAGGAATTTCCCCTGAGAAAATCATATTCATTTTACACAAGAGTCCAAGCACTTTTTCTACATATCCATTATGATGGAATTTTGTTTCAGTTGTCGGATGTTTTGTTTTTCTGTGAAGGAATCCAGTTGGTTCACTCTTATAATGAGCCAGGTGTCTTTGTATTGTATAGTGCCAAAATGGGATTACTGTATTTGAAAACACATCATAGCATCTTGGCTGTTCAATCTACCAGATCCACTCTATAGGCATAAACATGGGTGTTAGATTTCCAATATTGTAAAATAAACCACATGCTTGTAAGTATGTAAGTCTCTGCTTTCTTTCCCATCTCTTACGCAACGGCCATTAATACATAGTTTATACTTCATGAACATAAATTGTTTGGTTAATCTGGTTTTTACAATGATCTATAACTGAACACCAAAAAATGATGATCCCTATTGATGCATGTATGTTTTTTCTAAACATATTTTCTAAAACTAAAAATAAATCGATTTGGGGTATATTGGTTCGTTTTTTACATTTTCATTAATGAATCATTCATGACTGCTTATGATAAAATTGGCACTGTTGTTGTAAAATTATTATATGATTGTTGTAAATAATAATTACCATTACAGAATTAATATTTTATTTATGATAAAAATGGCACTGTGTAAAAATGGCAAATCTGACCAAATAATTCTGCCAGTCCTCACAATAAATCACCTCATTTGTAAGAGAGATTTGATTAGGCAAAGGTGACAAGGCTCTTAAACCTGTTGTAAGATAGTATACTGTATATCCTATATATACCTACAGTATAAGGAGAATTTTCATTATATCCAAATTATCCCCCAAAGAACAGCAGGTAAATAAACCTGAGAGCAGAATTAACTAGTTTATCTAGTCTATTTACAAGTATTTGTCATGTGCTGTGAGGCGACAATGTGCTGACTTTCAGTAATCTGTGATCAGCAGTAGCTAATCATTCTTCTGCCTCTGCTGTGCACATTCTCCTTGCTCCACATGTACAGTACACGTGCCGCTGTTACTTGTGTATAATTATTTTTAAATTTCAAAGCACTTTAAAGTCTGAACAATAAATACCAGAAATGATAATGACAAAAAGGACAAATGGTCAGTGTGGGAATGATCAGATCACAGAGAAAAAAATAACGAATCCAATATCCACAGTACGTTTTATTGATTATAGGATCATTAAAGAAGCTAAAAACATTTGTATTAGAGCTGTACATATACACAGTATTAGAGCTCTCCTTCATTTAAAATGGCTTATTTTGTCAACATTGTAACTTTGCTAGCAGAAAGGATCAATCCGATGCTTCAAATGCTTAACCTATTATAAATGGAACCATTCTTTCTTATCTGAGTTGTTTCTTGCCTTTTTTTCTGGAGCAATTATTCCTAGTTCACAGGTCCTTGATACATAATACATCCATAAATAATTTATTTTTAGACAATACATTTTAATTTCAAATTAAAATACATGGCCTTAATTTAGTGGCAAATAGGATCATTGCTGTTTTACAGTCACCTATTCCAGGCTATCAAAGCAAAATTGTTCTTCACTTGGAGCCCTTATATTTTATTCCACTGTAATGCACTGTAACTGACCACACTTCACTCTTGCTACAAATTAATGGTGGCTCGGTCTTAACTGTCACCAGGTTGACAAAACATCTACAAGGCACAGCCATATTGAAGCCTAATTGGCTAACTGTTACAGGTCAGGTGGCTGACATGGGAAACTTGTTGAGATATCCAATACCAAATATCAGGCATCACTGTCCATTAACATCAGTGTGGTTATCTAAAATTACAAGTGAGCTAGCAGCTAAAAGCAAATTAACCTACTGTACAACACATCTTCTAGTATATCCTCACTATGGCATGATGCGGCAGTGTACAGGTTGCACATTACCTGTTATACGTTACACATACACAATAATCCATGCACTTTACACTGTCTAGAGGAGGAGATAGTCACCACAGAAAGAAATGGGGCAGCCATGTCCCTGCAGATACAATATTGGAGAGTTTGGCAACTTTTCTTTATTGACAGAAGAAGCTTATGAATGACTCTTATAAAGCACAGACCAGTTTTTGCACAGAGGGCTATATGTCCAAATGTATCTCTTTGAATCTTTATGTATTTTACATTTTAGTCACTTATGTGAAAAAATATCTTTTCAGCAAGGTACAGTTACTCCAGCTCAAGGCTCTCAAAAGAAAGGACGTCAAGCTTTCATGTTTATCGCCGTCTGAGGACATCTCAAATTCAGCAAGTGCAGATTCCTTTTTTTTAATATACGCTGCATTCTAAAAGAGACTGTGTGAGATGGCAGAGTGGTGTGTTTCTGAGGTGTACAATGTAAAAAAGTAACTAAATCAATGATTTCTGAAGTCTTTCTAAAACAGGTATACATCTCCATCAGCCATGTTTGGAGGTGTAAATTCAAAAGCAATATTGTATATGGCTACTCCTAGCCTCAATGATTGCAAAAGGCTGCCACACTGATGTGCAACACCCATGGAATGTTATTCAAAGTGCTGCCCCCCCTCTGCACAAGTATGGATGTGTCTGCTACGGTATGCTAGGCAGCAAAGATAGGTGCCCACTCCTCCTCTCACATGCTTCATCTGGGACAAATCTAGAGTTATTTGCTGGACAGGGTGAAATTTACAGCCGTTGGAAAAAAAAAATTGGCCAACAGGTGCAGTGTGGGTGCAGTCATTTTCCTGTTACTGTACTGCACCATGACTGTGCTGAACAAAGATTGTTTTGCATACATCATCATTGTATGCAATCACAGTTAGACCACTAATAATCATGGACCACTAATAATCACTAATCTAGGATGGATGTTATGCCTCAGCAGACCATCACAGAACCCCTCCACCAGTGGCTCCTCTCCAAACCACAGTCCTGTGCATAGCATTCATTGTGACATTGGCACACTTGCTATCATCCATCACCGCTATACTGTAAGCTGAATCCAGATTCTTCAGTGAAGATGATGTTCCACCAATAACGAGGCTGACGTACAGTAAGAGCTGTCTGCACACTGGAAACATGCTTCATGGTGATGGTGCTAAAGTATTGGACCTATTGCTGCTGAAAGGGGACAAATTCCATATTCATGCCTTAAAAACTGATGACTGCTGGAAGCAGGATTCTCTGGTTGCTAGGCAGCACTGTCTGTTGCAGATGCTGCTGGAAGGAAGTTCAATGATGGAACGTGCTTCCATGAGGCATCTGTATCATGCCGGTGTAGTTATACGTGAAGCATAAACGTGCACTGTTGCCAATATGATGAATGGGATTGTAACGTAACAGAAGAGCACTTTTTGTGTTTTTGTGACATCTGAAATGGTTTGCAACAGTTTTCCGGACTTTCCAGCTTGAAGCTCAACTGTGACCTATGTTTAAGGTGTTATTCCAATGGTACACTAAACCCTTACATTCACTTACAGCACAGAGCTTGAATGCTCTCATTTGTCTCCAGTTCTCATGTGAAAAACAAGTTTGGTGATAATATGTCATGTCATGTCATTTACCAAACCATGTCATTTAACATACGGTGTCATGAGAAGCCGGAGCCTACCCAGCAAGCAACGAGCTCAAGGCAGGGTACACCTGGGATGGGGCGCCAGTCCATCGCAGGGCAACTGCAAGCCAATCATACATGGAGACAATTTGGAGGCCACAGTAAAGGCCCAGGGGAGAAATTTGGCCTGGACACCAGTATAAGTCCCTAATCTTATTGAGAACTGCCGGAGGATCTTTAATAACCACTGAGAGTCAGGACTTGGTTTGGCGTCTCATCTGAAAGACGGCGCCCACTACAGTATAGTGTCCGCGCCACTATACCAGGCCATTAGGACCCACACAGACCGCAGAGTGGGCACTCCCCGCTGACACTCCCTCACTAACACCACTTCCAGCAGCAACCATAGCTTCCTGGGAGGTCTCACATCCAGGTACTGACCAGGCTCAACCTTAGCTTCAGTGGGTAGCCAGTTGAGAATTGCAGGGTTATATAGCTGCTGGCTGCTGTTGATAATTTAATGATAATAATATATAATGAAAAAAAAACGTGTGACGTGTTTAGAAATGTGTACAGTTTCTATTTTGGCACCATAAATACTGTTGTTAGTACCGTAATATAGTCCCTAACACACTAAATGCAACATCAGCTATCCACTGCCCATGTTTTGTGTAAATAAGGGTACACTGTATGGTACTGTGCAGCAGATCTATGGATATATGGTTGAAACATTCTTGAAATTTAAGTACAAATTTTCATGAATGTAGAAAAATTAACTGTATAAATACTGTAGATAAAAATCATACTTGGTTAAATGTATTATTAGACAACACACATGTAACCCTTAAGACATTTGCAAAAGAAAAGCATACACATTAGATCACAATATATATCTATCTCCTGCTCCTACTAACGCTCACAAGCTATTTTAAGGGATTTATATCATTATATGGATTAAGCTACTTCACCGGACTAAACAATAGTAAATTCAAACATTAATATCAATGTATTTCAATGTATTTATGTGTTTTAAACTTTGTATTCAATAAATACACCATTTCATTAATTCAGCTCAACATTACAGGTGTAAATATATGTATATTTATATATATACACACCCAAAGAAGGCTTCACTGCCTTGTTTTGTGTTTTCTTTCTTCTCTTTTCAGCATGGAATAAACCTATTACTTGTTCCTTTGCAGTCTACGCATGCTGATGCAGCTACGCACTGTAGATATACAGTATATATATGTTAAATTATTTAGTTTGTTTAATATTGTTTACATTTCAGGCCCTGGGTTAAATTCCTGGAGTGCTATTTGCATGGAGTTTGTATGTGCTCCACGTGTTCATGTGGGTTTCATCTGGGTGCTCAAATTTCCTCTCACAGTCCAAAGATTATACTGGTTAATTTGCTTCTGGAAAAATTGGCTCTGGTGTGAGTCTGTGTGTCTGTGTCTGCTCTGTGATGGACTGGCGTCCCAGTCCAGTGTCTATCCCTTTGCTAGGCTCTCCCATGACCCTGTACTGTATTAAAGTGGTTAGAAATTGGAAAATGGCAATACGTATTGATAATTGTTTTCTCACAGGTATATTTTGATTTCATATCCAGACATGTACAATTAGCCTGGAAGTCCTGAGTTAACCAACAACAATAACCTCTCAGTTGATCTTTTTTAAAAAGCAAGCTTACAGGTCTTTCCAGCACTTTGTCACAAAAGGAAATAGAGGAGCCATCTGTTAAAGCTGAAATCCATTTGTATTACACATTTGAGCACCCCCTCCACAAAATAAAATGTGTAAAACAAATCACAATCGTCAATCTCAACGTGCAGCCCAATCTAGCAAGAAAGAAGCTTCACAGCAACGTTAAGTTCCCTTTTCAGGATTTTCATGTCAGGGTCCTTACATGTAACCAACAATAAAAATCTTATCTTTCAAAGAACTGCACTAAGAGATTTCACATTAATGGACAGGTATTAGTGACGGAGTGCAGAGTTTCTCCACTACAAATACGTGGCACAAAAGTAAATATTACAGCTCAATATTATACGACTTGCCAGCTCAGTTATGTAAAGCAATCTGTGAAAAAAACATTGGGAGATGCTGCTGATGTGGAATTGACAATTTGCCACTGTTCTAAACCAGGGCTACACTGGTGGCCTTTCGCGACTGTGGGTTTGGAAAAAGTGAATCACCCACTCCACAGCCCAGATCAAGTCCCAAGTAATTCCTACTGAGGAACTGAAGCTTATTCCGCATGGCGTGCAGACAATTTCTGAAGCCATTTCTGAATAGATCAAGCTGCTGTCGGAACATGTCTCCTATCAAGGGACTGCTAGTGAGAAGGATAAAAAAACTTATACATACGCAATAAACACAATAAACAGGCTTATACATATACAATAAAACATAAGTGCTTGTTTTTTTGTCCTTAGTAGGTCACATTAAAAAGAAAATTCAAGACTAAGATTAAAGAGAAATGCTACTACCATAGCGCACTTTGAAGAAAAGTGGCACACCGAAGATTAAAAGAATTCTCACAAACACTACCCGTGGTATTTCTTTGCCCAGTGAGCACTGACGATCTGAAGAAATACTGTACACTTAAATTCTACATGAATTTTCATCATCCCTTTAACTGTGACCTGTTGCAGCAGATGTAGGAGAGGCAGCATACCCACAGATTTCACTTTCCGGTTCCTCGGAGAAGAAAATACTAAAATGCCGTTTTGATTTCTTTCCAAATGAAAAATAATGGAAGCTTTGTGGCAAAATTGACTTAACTGCCTGTATCATGCAGAAGACAGTTTTAAGGCAGTTAAAATGCCACAATTGTGCAAGACATGGAAATAAACACTTGAATCGCTGACTGTAATGTCCATTCCCAGCTGCCTTGTGCATCCAGATGTTTTCTAGAAGCTGTGAAGATATTAACAGCTTGTTTGTCTATTTCTTGATGTGGCACTAAAACCACAGTAGATTAAACTGGCACAACTGTACCAGTGAGAAAATAGGACAACTAACACGGAGGAACAAACTAACAAACACTATAAAGAAAATTCACAAAACTACACAGCTCATCCTTACAACACTAAAACTGTTTAATTTGCAGAAATAAGATCTAAAAATAAAATCTTCTTTCTTTAAAACTTTCTTATGGCATATCCTTCACCCAGGAAAGAGGGTGAACATCTATGAAAAAAAAAAAATGCTCATGTCAAATCATATGATAATTAAATACTCAGATGTGACCTTAATGCAATGTCTAAGTTTCACTTAGCTCACTGCACGTATAAGTAGGCTATTTATTTTAGGACATGCAGCAGTGAAACGCACTCTGAAGGGTTAAGTCATGTCTTTTTGGGTGACAGTTAATGACAGGCAGATGAGTTTGCTGACAGGGAGATAGTTCTCTCAGATGCGAGAATCGGGTTTCACTAGTTTTCTAATGCAGCCTGAAGGAATCTGCAGCACACGCCCCACGTGATCTATCTCCACAAGAACTTTCTATATTTCTGAAGAGCTTTACACCAGCACACAAAGAGTTATTTACCGGATTTGGAACACTCTCTGGTTTAGTCTGTTTAAGAGGCAAGCTTAACGGAGACGTGGAAAGAATTAAAAAACTCTACTGTTCACTCTTCCTTTATGTTTCCGAGACTCTCATTTTGAAGTGGACACAATTTCCCTGACCAGCTCAGAGTGACTGAAGTTTTCTCAAAGAATTTTTGGCTAACTATAGCAAGCCTCAGCAAAAGGACTTAGCTCATCCTAAGACAGCGTAACCTGATATTCCAGGGATCCTCTCCAAGAAACAGATGTGTACATTCAAAAACCATTTGGATACCAGATAGAGAATGTACACTGTGTAGTCCCATTTGCTTTAGAGGTACTCTGTCAAATTAATAAACCAGTATATCATGGTAATAACTTACATGTAACTATTAACAGGAGTAAAGAAGGACACTGTCATCATCTCATAGATACTTTAATTAAATAGCAACTAAAATCCTTAGGACCTTTTTGCATGAACTAATAACCAGATGTTATTTACAATCACAAATTTCAAAAGTCTTCTTTCTGTCTAATAACTTGTTCATTAATCATGAAGAGTTCAGCACTTTGGAAAGTGCCTTTGCTGCTCACTACTTACAGAAAAATGCCAGGCTTTTAATTAAAAAAAAAGGAAAATTAATTTGACTTTGACAGCTACGGTAGCCAACTGCCTAACTGATTCTTTTTAAATGGAGCAGTGTTTTATCTATAGATAAAAAAACTCAATTTTTAAAGTTGCAACTGGGTCTCGATTAGACTAGTGTAACATTTCCTCAAAAACAAGTGATGACCACTATCTAGCTGTGACAGGTTTTCTTTAAGAATTGGTGTTCAATTTACAGTGCACCACCAAGACTAGGGCTAAATTTGTCAGAACATTCCTATGGCGTATCTCTCACCCAGGAAAAAGGGTGAAGATATTTGAAAAAAAAATGTTCTTTGCTCTCTGCAAAACAGATGATAATGTATTACTTAAAGGGGATTTTTTTAGGTGTGACCTTAATGCAATGTCTGTGACGTCCAGTGACTTCCTAATCCTAGGTACTGGGGAGTTTGCATGGCAGTTCTGATAAAAAATAAAGTTTCTGCAAATCTTCATTTTTTTCTCTTTCAAAGTCTTCTACGGCCAAATTATTTTTCCTTTCAACTGCCAGTTTGGGCTCTTCGATTATCAATCCACCTGTTACATCACTATGACTCTCAGTGGAACAGGAGGGACAAGGGACATGTGGGCGCACTCTCCTTCTGAAAGACAGCGTCCCACTCTGCGCCTCTTCACACATGGCTGGCCCCACACTGCCTGCGGCAGCGCGGGGGAGCCAGCCGATGACAGGCGCGGATTTCACTGGTCACACTGCAAGACCAGTTGCCAAGTATATGGCAAGTTAAGGTTCCTGTAACCTCCAGCCCACTCCTCTCTGTCCAAATCTGCTTTGCCTCTGGAGAGAATCCACAGGCACAACCCAAATTTGTAAAAACAAACCAAAACCTCAGTCTTGGCCCCAACAAGGTTTGGATATCCACAGCACGTTGCCTGAACCCGTTAATTTTATCTCGGCCTAAAACGCCCACGTCATGGAGTTAGAAACAGCTTGTCATCTGCATGATGAAAAACAGTTCAAAGTCTGTGGCTGGACTGCACAGATAGAGCAAGCCACCTGAGCATGACTAGCTTGCTCAAAATAGACGTTCGACATTCTTCTAGTTTTATCTTAATGATTAAGCTACTAATATAGAGCAATCCACTATGGAAATGACCTGTGCTTCTTTCAGAAGTAACTCTCCATGATGATATACATCAATTGTTTTAGTTTATACAAAATTCTCTTTATTACAATTCCACAAAGTTACTTAATTATTTTTAATATTAATACAATGCTCTTTTTAGAGAGTGTCTTACACCCATGAAAAGCATTCATGTGCAGTGTTTTTCTGGTGGTAGAGGCGTGAACACAAACATTCAACACAGTGAGAGAGACTAACAGACCCTCCGATGTTTCTCTTTGTCATTTCCAGGATGATTTTCTGGGTTGCTCATGGGAAGGTCTTGGCAGGATAACTGGTCTTGGATATTCTCCATTTGTAGACTGTTTGACACCAGACGGATGGATCCCCAAATGTTTAAAAAATGTTTTTGTAACTCTCTCCAGACTAATGAGTATCAATTACTCATTTTCTGAGGCCCTCTGAAATCTGTTTTGGTTATGGCAAGAAGTATTTTCATTAATCTGTATAGTGAAGACCATTATATTCAAGAAGGCTGCCCAAACTCAGTTCTTATTTGTTACCAAAATATTTACCTTCTTCTAACTACCCCATTAATTAAGCAGACTAGGGTTTCACTTATTTCACTAACTGTACACTGATTTTCAATTACATTTTTTCTACTTCATACACCATTGTGGATAAATGTGGAATTGGTCAATATAAACCCTTTTGGTTAGATAGGAAAAGACTTGTCTCAATTAAACAAAGGTATCATGGCAAGAAAATGTAATTTCCATAATTATACTGGAGTTCACAAACATTTTTTCACCACTGTATTGGAACCCCCACCTCTTCAACTGTTAGTGATTTATGATACATAAGGATAATAAATAATACGATCTCAACAATCACACACATTTAGCTGATGAATAAAACTGTTGAAGCAGGAAGATGCTGGTATATATTCCTACTCAATTTAACAATCACAGTGCCTAATTCTCTTGCTTATTCGTCCACCTTGGTATAATACTTGTACTTTGCCAGGTATAACTAATATCTATTAAACATAACACAAAAGAACATGTCTGGTTTCTAGCTCTTGGAAGAGAGGACAACTGTTAAATGTACGTCATGAGATTGCACGCGTTTAACCTTATCAAGGTCACTGTAGAACAATATGATCTTCCATGATTTTCTGGGATCTAAAGATGTGCAAATCAGATTTCAAAGTGTCAACAGATGCTTGAGTTCTGCTTGTTCTCACATTGTCATGCTGCAAGAGAATGCCTTGAATTGGTTTTATACAAAACAGCTAGCATCAATGGGTTCTTCAATTGTTGAAAATTGCGGACTCCAAGCTCTAAGAAGTGGGCAAGGATTGATTTCTGGAAGTGCAACACCACCTTAAATATCTTGTACCCAGGTCTGATCTTATCTAGATATTGCCTCTTCATATCCCTGAAAGATCATTTTATATCCCTGAAGAGGGGTTAGTGCTCATTTTGTTCAACCACATTCTTCACAATAACAAAAATATTTGGCCAGTATAGGAGTGCTATTACCTGATACATGTTCTTATCTGAATCCCACAAGCCTCTAGGAGAGATTATTTCATAGTGATCACTGTCTGCCAATCTGTCCTGGCACAACAACATTAAATACTGGTCAATCTCTTGCAGCACTGCCCAAAGATTTGAAATTTTCAATTTTTACTGACATCAGATCAAGAATGATGGATTGTTTTCTGCATCCACATATATTGCACATTTTATCCTGGGCATGAACTGAAAAACATGCCCCAGAAGTGATTCTTTAAAAAAATATTCAGACAGAATCCATTTTTAGCTGTCCAGTAAGACAAAACACTTCAATCTTTCCTCCCGGGCAGGATAACCTCACACAAAGTTATAAATCTGCATCAAGTACCAGCAATACTGTCTGGATATAGATAACTAATTCCCTGTGGGTATGTGGGGTATGTAATGGGTATAAGCTACTTAACCTGACAGTTCCAGAATTAGAAACTCCACAATGGAGTATTGTGTATTTACTAAACATACTCAAATGTTAGAGCTAGAACCACAGTTTTTTTGTAGTTTGGCATTAGAAGCTGCTTTTACGGGACAGCATGACAATTTGGCGTACTCAGAACATGTTTAGTGTTCTTGGAGCATACGTCAAGGCATCGTTTCATCACTTACCATAGCAGTATTTAAAGCTGGGATGACAGCATGACTTTCAAAGACACACATCACATGTTATGCCGGAGTGGGAGGAAACTAAACTGCTCACGTAAGTGTGAAGTTGTTAAGTTCTGCTGCTGCCTTGTATTAGTACTGTTGTGTAACACCTTACGGGTCACAAAGTATGCTTTATAATTCAAATATTCACCAGATCATTTATGTGTGAAAATAGTATTACTTATATTAATAAATGTGCAATGCAATCACCTGCCAAGGTTAAGTCCTACCAGGATATCAATGCTATTAATGTTCCCTTTCTGCATTACAGCTTATAAAGATTTTAGAAGTGTTGTAAATTAAATATAAAGTTAAGTGCAACCAAATGGTACCTTAATGGGAAATTACTTTATTGAATCTGCAGCCATGTACACATATATAGGCTGAGCAACAATATATTAGCATACAGTATATCACATCCAATGGAAAAGATAACAGTAAATGTTTATTGTGTGGAATTTGTACACTTTGCTTGGGTTTCTATTGGGTGCCCCAGTTTGGCTTCTGGGAAAATTAGCCCTGTTGCGAGATTGTGTGTGTTTGTGTCTGCCCTGCAATGGACTGGCATCCCATCCAGGGTGTATCCTGCCTTGCGCCTGTTGCTTACTGGGATAGGCTGTATTGGAAAAAGCAGTCAGAAAATTGATGGATGAATAGAATGGTTTAGAAGTGTTTTCAAGCAAAAGAATGTAGTTATTGGGATTTGGAAACCCGCATTGTTTTCTGCACACACTTGAACATTGCCTCTTACACATCCTTGCAGGACTCTGGGCAAGTATCAGATGTGTGTGAACACGGCCAGCTGGCAGGAGTCATTCTTAATTTATATGGACAAGGCCTTTATTTACGAGGACCAAATAATGCATTCTGGGATTAATTCCGAGTCAGTTAGAATACTTTCTATGAGCCAGCACAAATAAATCCAAGTAAGATCAAATTCGCTGCAGAACTAAAGAGGATTTCAGCTCCCAGTTTCAGTTCATAAGGTCATTAAAAATCTCAAACCTAATTTTATTTAACAGAAATCTGATGGAGACTGGGCTTCACCAATCCCAATTGAATCATTCTATGTCTCATTTATTTTAAACAGAGCTTAGGAACTATTCATTCCTTCCAAACAAAGCCAATTTAAGAATATCTGAACACAAATTTATGTTTCACTACATCACACCTGTAGTAAAATACAATTTAAAGTGAATAAAAGTGAAACTGTGTTCACCCCAAAGTGAAGTTTCTTTTTGATAATGAGTTACACAGGTGAAGATTTAATTAAGTAGCTTGAGTTCAAACCAAGTCCAAAATGCCACCTTCTTATCCTTCAAAATTTTCCTACAGCTGATCAAATGGTTATAAAATAAAAAAAATGTGGAAGGAAGACTATTAAGAACCAGTGTAATTGTGTTCAGCCATCCATTATTATAAAACTGGTTGTTCCAGTATCCTGTAGCCAATGGCTGAAGCATATATGACATGGGGACTATATCCTGTATGGTATACCGGTCTATTGCACAGCACAGGAGGGTAGGATTGAGAGACAGATAAGCAGACCTGGAAGATTAGGAGGAAACCAGAGCATCTGATAAAATTCCTGAACCCGGCCCTATTTGTTGGTTGTTGTAACAATATTATACTTAACATGACTGTTTCTAATATAAATTCTGCTGTTACAAAGCTTACAACAGTTAATCAAAAACAGTGCATCTCAGTGTACAAGGGAAGGAATGGTCATAATGACCATGACATACTGTATAATGAGTGAGGCAACATAGGATGTTGACTTGCTAACTGTAAAAGTGAGACTCGCAAAACCAGAACACATGTAGAAGGTCAGTCTCGGCCTGATGGTTCTGAACGTGCTTAGCGGGCTGCCTTTGAAACATGCGTGACAGTTTTAACTTGATTTCCCGCAATAATTCCCAAGGAGATCAAAGCAAAATGCCATTGGAGTGACTACAAATGCTGCTAAGTCTCCTGCTCAGCTGTTCAGGGCAGGCACGGAACTGTGGCTGTAGTAGAAGTGCTTTATTCCGGGATTTACTCTGTTTTTTAAAAAAAAAAAAACAGGGACCACTTCCATCATCAACACTCCTAATATTATTGTTATGGGATTTAACTAAAACTCACAGAAGCTTGTCTCCAGCATTCACTGCACACCCAGAAGAAAACAAATGACCTCTTTGAAAAAGACAACCCAGCTGCTTGCTGCCACTAAGAATAGCCTACATGTTTCTTAATGCAATGCTCCTGCTGTTGTTTTTTTAATTTATCAACACTGGCTGTCTGATGCAATAAATCAGAGATAAACACATTGTCTGGTAGGCCTGCTATGTGACTGTGCAATGCATGCTTTCATTACCGAGACCTCTTAAGTCACGATGTGATGAGCGACAGAACACACAGCTCTTCGTGTGGATAACAAAAGTATCTAGCCTTTATGAAATGAAGAAAAAACACCCAACAAAACCAGAAAATCTGTTGATTAATTTTAATTCAGCTTTTAATTACCTACATCACATTGATTTAGCTAATTGAATTAAACATATACTGTAGCATGTTTTACAATGACAGATGCCGGGCCTTATCTTTTCCTTCCTGTTGTACTCAGTGCATTGTCATGATCATTATCTCAGCTATTACATTTTTATTCTCTCTTCAGAGAATTCTTTTATTCATTAAAATATTTCTATAAACCATGACCCTCTATTTAAATTTAGCTTGTGATAATCTTGCTGAGGGACCTTTCACCTCTGCCAGTTCTGCTACGCATATTTTTTCACGGGATAGAACAGAGAAATTTCTATTAATAAATTTGCTCCCCACCATGATGGGCATTACGTTCTGTTAACGCAGCCTTTTCCTAAGCTTATTCTAATGAATGTGAAACAGACTTTAATTAGCAGCACACAAAGCATTCCTTACTTTATTTTTAACAGTGAAGCAGCTTGCTCGCTAGGCCTTAAACACTGGCAATGGGCATCGCAAGGCAGTTTAAATAAGGCCTTGGAGATTTTATAAACCTAACCGTTCAGAGGGTAATGCTTTTAGACACTTTACTCTTTAAAAAATAACTTCTCTAAACTGCTGAAACCTGGAGAATTAATCCACAATCACTGACATTTCCATTGAATAGGTGGCATTAAAACATCATTCCACCTGACTATTTGACTATTTTTTTACTTTTCATTTGACAATGACGAATGAAATGTTAAGACCTTTTCAGTATGTATCCAGGATAATTCCCACTGAGCTACACATTCATAACATAAAATGACAGCTTTGTTTCGCTCACTTGTTCTGAAGAAGTGTGTATGACCTTTAGGGTTTTTTTCAGGTTCTGTTTAACCACTGGTTAGTGTTTGGTGCTGAAACTGTATCCCCCCCTTAATGTCAATACTAAGATGACTGTTTTCAACAAAATTACCTTCCTGACTGTGAGGATTAAGACACTGGAAAACAAACATAAGTTTGGCTTGACTGTAATTTTATAACATCTAGAATCATACACTGTTAATGCAGTGGAGATTCATTTTCTATGATAACGATTTTATTTGCAAATATAGATGTCAGAAAATTAAATCTCTCCATTGTAAAAAAAAAAGTTTGGATTACTTTCTGCATAATGAGGCAATCGGTTGCGAACATGGTTATACCGGCTGACCAAATAACAGCCCACAAGAGCTTGAGCTGGGGCCATTGTAACAACCTTTAATACCTGAAAATCTCCGTCAGAAGTCTTTTCTATTGCTCCTTTGACAAAATTCACTACCACCTGTCGGCTAATTAAATCACTCCTAGAAAAGTAAAAGGCATTTTGCTCACCAAGTGGCACAGCAATTGTAATGCATTCTGCTTTATTCTTTGATGGGTCTCCACTGGGAAGCTATTTCAAGTTTACTTGTACACGCCAAGTACAATACAGTAAATTCACGTTTAGAAACCCATTCTCCCCAGATTGTTTCTTTGCTTTTGTTACTTCTATCCTCTGAGATAGCTGGATGTACCACGATCCTAGAATTAAGACCCAATTGGGTAAGTTTGGGTTACTTTTAAGTTTCCTGTTTGGGAAAAAAAAAAGACTATCGATAAATGACGAAGGCAATCCTAGCCACTAATACCACAGAAATCCATTGCTGAGGGGAGAGGAAAAAAGTATATTTTAGTTTGTATTAAATTTTGTGTTAGCTTTTCAATTTAAAAGCTGTATCTTAAGCTCGCATTAGTAATTCTTGTGTTTGAGTGTAATCTGTCCATACCCAAGGCTTTTACAACAAGTATAGTTTATCCATCGTTCCCCATTACCTTATTTCCTCTGTAACTCGGACTCAGGATATAAGACACCGGCTCTTACTATTACACCATTCATTTACACAGTTCTGCTATACTGTATGTGTTGTTTTGTTTTAATTACTAGAAATTAAATACGGTATACTGTACGCTATACTGCATGAAGTTACTTCAGTTCTTAAATCCACTGGTTACTCCAGGAGTGTCCTACAGCAGTTGCGTATTCTGGATTGAGTTTAATGAGAAAACTGAAAACGTAAGAGATCTGGAATCAAAGGCAAAGCATCGTGGGTTCAGATATGCTGGATCCCGCTGTACATTTAAGGCAGCTTTTACTGCTCCAGGAAATTCCCAGCAGTAAAAATGGGTCTCAAGGTTCTAACTTCCAGTGACCATTTTCTTCTCAATTAACTTTATAAAAATAAATTAATAAAAATGCCACAGTTCAAAATATTACTTTTTTAATTGCTTTAATGAAGCATGTGCTTATCCCTCATTGATAGTGTTTCTTCTCCGTAAAACCAGCTTGTGTTTAGACAAAGTAAGATGATCTTTTAACCAATTGCCTCTAGCTGCCATAAAGTAAAAACCACTTTGACAAAAGATCTCAATACATTCAGTGAGTGATCACTGTCACAGTTTGGGGGGAAAAAAAAAAATCAAGCTCACCGTGACCCCAATTAACTAATTCCATAACTTTTCCTATGGGGATATTAAGAAGGTGAACGATTATGTAAACTAAAGGAGAATGAATTTCAACAATTGTAATTATAGAATACCATTTCTCGTTTTTCTGAGCAACTGAAACAGCAACTCTGATTTTTTGTACCTTGGGAGGTATTATTAAAATGCTTAATTACTTGAAAAGCTGTGGTACTAAGTTTAAAGCATAGGGTACAAACAATCTTACCACCATCCTTAAATCACACAAATATAGCTCAAAAACATTTAGTCTGGACCCACAAATATGACAGAAAAAAAGCACAACATGCTTTCTAAGAAGAAACTATTTTTCGGAACATTTTACTTCTCTCTTTGCTTCAGCAGTGAAACTTCAGCTTGTCATCTGTCCTTCATACAATCATTTTGCGTGTGCACTTTAACTGTACTGCTAAGTCTGTTTTACAAGAGACAACTGGTATAGTGATTACGGTTTTATTAGTCTAGTAAATACCATGCCTTGGTAAGTTATTTTTCACCAAAGCAAAAGGATTAAGAGCACTTGACATGTTACACAAGCAGCATATATCTAAGAGCATTCGTTGTTCTTGAGAACTTAAACTGATTTGATCTACATCATTGTGTTTCCTCAATGCTTTGATGGCAGTCTCCAGCAGTGATATTTGATGCTGACCTGGGGTTTAGATGACTCTACAACATGGAAGGCCTGATTCTGACAGAACGACAGCAAACAAGTTTTAAATGGAGATCCGTTCCCAAAGTGCTTGTTTCGTTTGCAAAACGGCTAACGCTCCTGTCATCTGCAGCTCATAAAAAGCTCATTCCTTAAAATGAAAGAATATTTCCACCTCTAAACCTTCACCGTGAATCCAGATTCGAGGCAAAAATGCTAGATGATCGCCACTTGAGCCACAGTAATTTCAAGTTCTTGAAGAGGCAAAGCAATCAAAACGCTCATTCGCCGTCACTATTTTTCAGAAAGTTAAGGAGCTACCGTAACTCTGCAAAACTCTTAAGGGCCAAGGTCAAGAACATGGTTGTAAGACTAAGCGATCCATTCCTAAATAAAGCACTTAAAGTTTTATGGTTACGTTTTGTAGTCGGGAATGTACAAGATCCTTTTTCCCCACCAGAAATTCCCAATGTGGCACAGCAGCAGTTAGCAATCGAGCAACGCGCTCGGCCGACTCCATTACCCAAAGCTCGGTCGTTGTTACATTACCTTTCCCGCGGCATTTTCTACTCAATGGCTCTGACAATGGTGTGGTATGGGGTTCAAGCTGATGTTCTGCGAAAGACCATGCAGCGAGGAAAAAAAAAACACTAAAGTTTTGTCCCTGAACGGTGCCTCCGTGCCTATCATCCAAACTCCCCAGTGACAGGTCAGAGGCAACTTCCCCAGCATGACAAGCACTCGGGGTGATATAGAGGGAGCAGGTGGGAGGAAGAGCGATGAAGGCACACAGACTCCAGCAGTGCTGTGCACAGGGAGACAAAACTTCACCACTGCTTTCCGTACTGAGCAGGGATGATTGCAATTTAAAACAACCTGGAGTATCTCTGGTTTGGCAATCCAAACACCACCCTGATGAATCTTTGGCAGCGACACAGACCAGAACCTCTTAATTGCCAAAATTTCTAACAAAATTAAATGTGTACATTAGTGCAGATCATAAAGCTAAATTTTAATCGCTTTAACTTTAAGGAAATAGAAGAATGCAAATCCTCAGATTTAAAGTCCAATTAACAGTAGGAAATGTAAAATTATATTTCTTACAGGGAAATAATTTATAAGTATGACCATTCATTAACAATACAAACAAGATTATGAAATTAAAATGTGTTAAGTAGAAAATATTGTGTTTATATGCTTAAAATCGGACTGTAAAATGAAAAAGTGGAAATCTACATTTGGATAAAAGTTTTAAAACTTTGGTTTTTACTCTGTATGTTAAAGCACTTATTAGCAGGATGCTTAATTTTAAAAGTAATCTTCATAACAACAAGCACAGAAAAAAAATATTTCCAAAGAAAAGCAAACAATGTGAAAACTATAACCAGGTCGCCAACAGAAGTATTAACATAAATCATTGTTTAAAGTGAAATACTGCAAAAATTATTCTTCCTTTGGCTTTATTGGATATTCTACACACAAAATATGAGAATCTCTGGATTAAAAAATAAAATTTCCTTGTAGTTTTATTCATAAGCATTAATCTATGTGTGGCAATGTACGAAAGATACTTTAAACTGGAACCCCTAAAGGTTTAACAATGTGCTTCATACACTTCTGAGTCAAAAGTAACTAAAAAAACTTCAACAAAAAGTGTAAGAAAGTAAGAATTTGGAAAATTGCAATTTGTGCCTCTTGCAGATTGTCACATAAAACGGAATCATTTAATTGCCTTAAAAGGTATAAAGTAAAATATTGTTAGCAGATATATTAGACATAAAATAATGTCAAGGTCTTGCTAAGACTTCATCATTATTAGAACTAATTCCTTTACTAATATACAGTTGTAAATATGTTAAATAATACAACATTTATTATTACATACTAAATAATTTAACAAATTGCTAATTATGTGCAGCAAATATTTCAGATCAAATGGACTTTAATTCTGAATGTTAGAAATGAAGACAAAGATGAAGATAAATGCTCATTTATCTGGAAGAAAAGGCTGTGTGTTTGGTCTATTATAGTATCAGAGCTTTTCTCAATTTGTATTTTGGAAACGGCAGCAAATCTCAAATATTATATTATTAAACATTAAATTTACACATAAAACTTCACCTAAATCAGAGATGTTTATAGGAAATATAAGCCAATTCAAAAACATCTTAAATTGTTCAAAAAAGCATTTCACTCAGTATCTGGGGGAAAAAAGTAAAACTATTCAAATGACAGATTATGCAAATATGTAAATTGTTTTTGTTTAAATATATTATCTGACACACTTCAACGACTGGATCACTCCTTCACCTCATTTTCAACAATATTAATGACAAACATCAAACAAGACAACCTAATAGCCAACTGGGACCACTAGGAACAAAAAGCAGCTGGGATTTGGTTTTCTCAGAGTTAGTTCCTTTGATTCCGGTCCTGGTATACTCAAATTGTGTTTATTTTGTTCAGGATATCCTACATGAAAAAAGTAATTGCCTTACTTATCAAGGTCAGTTTGAGCATTTCCAGGTCTTGCAGAACGTTTCAAACATCCCAAATTTGAAAGTACTGACTACTGAAAAAAAAAACTATTTAACCCCCTCACCGATGTTTGCTCATAACCTTTTGGCAATCTGTATATCTGGAACATGAACTTGGAAAGAACTGCAAAAGACAAAGCTGTAACCCTCTGGACATTAGCAGCTCTCTACTTTTTCTCTGCTGTGTAAGTTACTTTTTAAAAGTAACTTACATTTCTTTCTTTAGAGATAGATGATCTACAAAATGAAGCTTAAAAGTCTTAAATTAACAAAATTCCTTGTGACCCTTATTTAGATAGGACAATTTTATTGTCAACTTTTCCTTTGGCATAATTACTAAAATAAAATAAGAATATTGTAGATGCAAAAAAAGAGATGACCATCATGTAATCTAGGGTAATTTTTGTCTTATAAATAATACTACTGGAATTAAGTAGATCCCTTAATCTTATTTGGTAACACACGTGTTTACAAATCCACAATATTCACACACTGCATTTATGAAATCTGAAATGTAATGCTCAATAAAACTTTCAAATAAAAAAAATGCTACATCATATTATAAAATGACCAAAAATTATTAACAAAAATTAGATGGTCTACTACTGCAAGGATGTGCGATTTAGGGACGATTCAATTACCTAAAAAAAATCAATACCACAACTTGTGACAACAATGTACATGCCTTAGTCATGGAAAAGGATAAAACTAATCTTAAATTTGTGGAGGATTATGATCATGATTATGATAAATTGTCAATGGGATTTTATTAATCCGTTCAATAAATTGCAAAAACAGAAATTCATTACACTATTTCTCTACTGATTAGAAACTAAAATGTATTCTTTATGAAAATGAAAAAGTTTTTCAATAAATTACAAACCACAAAGAAATCTGAACACAAGCAAATTAAATTACTTCCAAGTATATGATACAATCAATAAAATGCTAAAAGTTACATTTAAGTTGTAAGGCTTCATATTTGCCTGCATCACTACAATGGATTTGACAGAATCATAACTAGCCGAATTATTCATTTCTGGTCTCAGATTGTAAGAAGATTAAAAGCTCAATTTCCTTCATTTTTTCAGTTAAAACATTTACTGAAGGTAATATAATCCATCAAGAGAGAAAACTCAATGTTCCGTTTTAGAACATTTAATTTAGCAAAAATATAGCAAATTTTGCACCGAAGAAATAAAGCTTCGAAAGAGGTCCTCTAAAACTTTGCACATGATCAGAATATGTTAATGTACTGAGAGACGTTTTTAAAAAACTACTCAGACAAATATAAAACGTTGCCTTTCCAGACGAAATAATAACTGTGCAATTTAGCAAATCGGAAACTAACACAATAGCCTAATAATTCTCCATATTTGCATGTTCTTGGTTGAATATATCACCATTTTACAGGCTTTGCAGCCTGTAATTTGTCTTTATGGAGAGATAAACTGAACTCTACTGCTAAGCATCCCATTACAATAGTAGAAATATTCTACTTACTACTTACTACTTACTCCAATCAAAGCTCTACAAAGTAGCTACCTGCAGTTTTTGTGCATTTAAATATAAATACTAATTTAATACAAATATTGATTACAAAATACTACTCTGCATTAAATAAATCTAGACTTATTCTCTTAGCTAGCTAACCTAAATTACTCAAAACATTTTCACATTAACAGATTAAATTCTGCACAGGATGCTAAAAAAGGATGAAGTTAAAAACTGCTTGACTAAACATATTACTTCCTATCTAGCATATGAAATATTGGCTTATACTGTATAATTTACTCTTCGTTTGCATGTCTTCCAGTGTGTCATACACAATTTTAAACCTTTAACATAATCCTCATTCCTTAAAATGAGAACTAGAACTAATCAACAGTGATTTCAAGAGACATAGAACTACCTGGACACTGTAAGTTAAGGTGTAATTTCGGGCTACACGGCACATCACTCAAACTTGTCTCAAACTAATTACAATTTAAGACATTGCTATTCTCGAGTGGCACAACTTGAATATTTAATTTTTCTTACCTCTGGACTTGACTGGAGAGGCCTGTGGCCCCTGAAACTTCCTTGGAACCACGACTGGGCGCTTTTGTTGCCCCATTCCTGAAACCTTGGTAGCGAGCTTCAAAACCACTTTCCCGTGTCTGTTTCATGGCAGATATGGAGTTTTGTCCACCTTTCCCACCCCTGACCCCCCCCTTACACAGAGCTTTCTCCTACACAACAAAGGCCAAACTAAGATCCTGGGGAAAAAAAAGTTTATCTTGTATTAAAGTAACAGTGCAGTAGCCTGTGGCAGCACTTCTCTGCTCTTGATAAGCTCAGCAAACTTCTCCAGTTTTGGATCAGGAATATCAGCAACTGCCACCAACACCACCACCCCCTCCCCCCTCCTTTCTCCAATTAAAAAAAAAGAAGGCCAGAAGAAACGCTCTTTAGGAGAAGCGACACTGGACTGGATGAAGATTTAAAGGAAATGACAGGAAGCAAGTTGAAAGCCACTTAGCCAATAGGAGCCCCAAGCCCACACACTGAGTGGAGAGCCCCGCTTCCTATCAGTCTTCCTCAGTGAGGCACAGGGGAGTCCAAGCGTGAGGAATGCCATTAGTCACTCAGGAGGTGCTGGATCAATTTAGCAGCTGTATCACTTGGAGCTCGTCCCTGGACTGAGAGCAGGGTCAGATTATTGACACTTTGTGGTGGCCGTTTGTCTGAGGTGACACATCTGTGTGCCGAAAGCTAGAATGCATTAAATAAATCATTCACTGGGAAGAATAACCATTCAAAATGAAAGTGCTGTTCTTCATCAAGCACCGTCAGTCGCACTTTTACTAGAGAGCAAACCACAGAAGTGCTGGATCGTAAATTAATTTCTGTATTATCTGGCACTGAAAACCACGATGATTTCCAATAACACTAAATGTATGACAGAGTCATAATAGCGCTTTGCAATACAGCTAAACCGCAAAGAAAACATGACCAAATTAAATTACTTCCAACCATACGACACAACACTAAAGAAATCTTGTATTTTCTTGACAGCTGACAATTGTTTTCAGCAATGCAAGACATGTATTCATATAAAACATGAAGTATTAATGACAAAAGCATCATCCAAAGTGCTTCAGTTTTCCTGGAGAAAAAGTAAATACACAGTTTAGAACTTTTTTTTACGGGAAGACCCTTTCTTACAAGGATGTGCAAAACATGGATTTCATATTCATTACAGAAGTGACCATCAATCTTTCTGACGGGTATCACTACATCAAATGTTTCACAGACATGGTCCTTTCCAGCTAGAATGGTAGGCTTATATCCAAGTAATCATAGCTGGGCCTCTGAAATCCATACAGTGAGCACACGATAGATCCAGAAATTTTTATGACATTATCTATACTTGAGAGGCATTTAAAATGCAACAGATTAGTATTTGAAACCATCAACATCTGCTGCGTTTTTAAAGCGTCTCAGTATAATAAGTAAAATATCAACAGGTCAACGGGTGACCCACCCCCTTTGAAAAAAATGAGATTAACATTGTAACATCTGCCTAACTTTCAAATTAAAAAAATCATTCAAAACGATAAAGGAATTGCTTTAATTAAACTGCAAATAGGCAAACTGCAAATAGACTGTTTATTTTTCACAAAGGTCCAGTACATAAAACCTTAGTTCCACGATTGTGTCCTTCAATGGCAAAGATCATGATGTATAACAAAGCAAATAGGGATTTTCCCTTGCTTTTACTTTTTAGTGTACAAATTCCCATCAGTGGCAGTAATTTCTATTAATGTAAGATGCTGAAAAGCCAAAATGTTGCAGTAAGAGCTCTAAAGCCAATTAATTAATCAGCAATTTCAAATATCTGCCCATGGGCCAGTTAGTGTTATCCTATACCTACACACCTTCTGCCTTCTGTAACTCTCTTGCCATGTTAGATTATTTTCCTGCCACTTTGAAAGTATGTCTAACATCTTCACAACAGGAATTTTTAAAGTTGTTGCCATTCTGCTTTTAAGAAAAACTGTTGGTTATGAGTATCAATAACCCAAAAGGGGTACTTGAGATTCTTTAAAAAAAAATTTAAAAGTATGAAAGTAAAAAGTAAAAAAAGTATGAAATCAATCATAAAGGAGCAAGCCTGAACAGTAACTGCAACTGCTTTCACAACAAAAAATGAATGTGCACGCTGTAATTAATGACCATCACACTTTTTCTGGATCCGTAAAAAAACGTGCACTAAAAAGCACTCTAAAACAGTTCCCATTTTTTTAAATAGAAAGCTGAAATATAATTCCTAGTAAATCTCTGTAGCACATACGTTACATTATAGTCCTAATCCAGAAAGCAAATTGAAAAACTATTCAGTTCCAAACAGAAACAAAAGGATTATGAAAAGATGACACAATTGGAATAGGAACTAAATACTTGGGAGAAAACTCGGAAGAATGAAACAAGTGAATTTTATTATTAACCGGCTTCATTCCACGTGTAGGGTAAGTCAAAAAGCAAAAAATCTTCAGTCAGGCAAAGCCAATTACTGTAATAATTTCAGCCTTTCTTCACATCATCTGTTTTAATGACAGATGGAAAAGTTCATGGAACATACCTGGCAAATTCCTTCCATCTCTGGGGGCACAGGCTGCTGTCGACAACCATGATCTCTACAAGCTTATGTACAGAGCACAAGATCGCAGTCCTGAATAACAAAACTGATTTTCTTTTGGCCCAATGTAGAACTGGAGTAACAAGTAGTGTCATGGCACAGTGAAAAGCAGAAAGGAACAGATTTTATTGTGGGCACCAAGTACACATGGTTTGAAATTTCATTCAGCTTGAGAGCAAAACTCTTACAAAAAAAAATCTATTTTTTTCTTCATAATTTCTTGAAAATCCCATTGGATATCCTTCTGACAAAAGTGCTACACGAGCACATAAAAATGGACAGAGTCCAAAATCTCAGTTTAAAAAGTATTTCCAAACTAACTACAGCTCCTTTATGCAGATATAAGATTAAGCCCTTGTTTTATCACATTTGCTCATGCATTTGTCATTTTTCCTCTACATTTACAAATTAACCATCTGGATTTGTTCACTCAAGGAAATGAAAACTGTGGGGCTGAGAATTTTTCTCTTATTATTCAGCAGTAATATCCAAAGTGTAATTTAAAGCAATGTTTTCCTAACTAAGGAAATTAACAGAAGACTGATGATTTCACGGTACATAAATATATTCCCGTTAAGCCTCTGCCAGCACAACATATACTGTACTACAGATGACTTTGTTAATAAAATGGCTCTCTTTGCATTAGTCTTTCTCTGAAAAACTGCACTTTACAGCTGTTCATATCAGTCACAATTAGAATTTTCAAAATAAAAAGGGATGTTTCTTTTCCAAATGACTACAGCAAGCTTTTGGGAATCACTTTAATATACAGTAATATTGAAATAATACAACAGAAAGAGACTGTAGATTGTTTCTACTTTATAATGCAAGTTAAGATACTAAATATTACAGAACTGGGACTTTGAAGAGAAAATTAAGAATTGTGTACTTATGTGTTTTGTTGGTGAATTTTCACCAAAGGCTAGAGTGTCATCCCAAAAACAAACCACCTGTCCTTTCCGCCATAAATGATAAAAAATGAACTAGAGCTATATTCCTCATTTTAATTCATACTCTGAATTACTAATTGTTGCATGTTTCTTAGTCATATCTGTGAAATTTGACATTAAGATGATTGTGATGAATGCTAAGAACAGTTTCACAGAGCACATGGAGCAGGCTGCTAGCTCTTAAAAATACCCAGTTCCCGCTTTTCCTTTCAAAAAGCAATACGCCAGACAGAATGAGGTACAGTATTTTGCCTCAACATGAGCTCAGATATTGAAAGGGCTACAGCATTTTCCCTTCTCTCATTTTACATTTATCGATGATTAGATTATAGTGCTTTGAGAGACTGGTCCTTGCATTGTCTCTATCCTGATTAATAAAATGTTTCTTTTATATACAGTAGGAACCTCAAAGGTTAATGGTAGTAATGAAAAGGGAACTTAACCTGAATATCCCATTTGTGAATATATGAAAATGTTACTCGCATAAAAGGAAGTACAAAAACATAAGAATTGTCACCATAAATGCAGAATATGAAAAATGTTAATAACCCCCCCCAAGTGTGTTTTTTCTCTATAAGTAAAATGTGAACTTTAGATAGCTCGGTAGGAATTCACAAATCTTTGCCACTCTGATGCTGAATTCCTTCCCTTGGCTAACAGTGCAGGTCCTACAGCGTGCAATACACATGACTCCAACCATAATAAAACTGGATTATAAAAAGAATGAACTCAAAGCCGCAACACACAACATTGGTTGTAAATGTCTTTGCCAAGCAAGAACAGCCAACAGGATTACACACACACACAAAATGACAAGGTCAAGTTGCAGCATAACAAATGTGAAAGCATTTCATTATGCATTCCATTTACACTTTGTTCAGTACCAGTGAAGAGGGGGATGGTATATCTAACCATTTTAAGAAGCAGTATCCTCCAGCCACTCCTGATATTTCACTGTAGCACATCCTGCTATACATGCAACACCGATAAAGAAGACACGAGAAATAAAATGACACACCAGATGATGGTATTTGCTTTAATCATTCATCTCCCATTCTTAGACTGGACAAACTAGAGAACTAGCAATGACAGCAGTAAGATTATGAAGGCAGTAGAAATATATGAGGCACAGAGCACGTTCTTTCCTCCTCAGGAACTGAGCATTGATTTCATAAGGTTTGTGAGACCATTTTTCATTCCAGTTTATTTACCATCTGCGATTTACCACACAGTGGCAAGTGCCCAGTAAGTGCACCTGATTTTTTAAATCCTTAAATTACTCTATACCTATCCAAGAGAGCTGCCAGTTGCTCCACTCACCCCATCTCTGTACCTCCTGCAAACGGCACAGGGAGGAAGGGGTAATTGCACACACTACTCCACTATGCCCACTGTCGTATCCAGTAGCTACAGATGCTGCTCGCCCTGACCAGAGTCCCAGCCAGCTCAATCTTGCACTGCTGTACTTCAAGTTAAGACAGTGGTGGGTGACTCAAGTCCACCCAAAAAGCATGAGCTCAGTTTGGAAGTCCTGGCCACTGGCACCTTAATGATGTACATCTGTGAGAAAAAAGTTTGTGAACCCTTTGGAATTATCTGGATTTCAGCATGAATGGCTCCTAAAATGTCATCTGATCATGTAAGTCATAATAATAAATAAAGACAGAAGAAGAGTTGCTGAAGCTCATAAGACTGGAAAGGGTTACAAAAGGAATTCTAAAGACTTGGGCCTCCCCTCAGTCCACAGTCAGGCAGATAGTTTACAAATGGAAGAAATTCAGCACCACTGCTACTCTCCCTAGTTACAACATATAAAGGTTCACATACTTTTTCCATCAATGACCTTGACTGTATAAACCATTTGTTCGAAAGATGTTGTGTGTGTTGTTTGTTAAATAAGACTGTCTTTATTTATTATTATGACTTAGATGAAGATCAGATCACATTTTAGGAGCCATTCATGCAGCAATCCAGATAATTCCAGCAGTGTCTGGACTACAGGCCTCAATGTGCTCTCTGAACAAATCTGGGATGCATTGTAAGGGGGCCATCTTGCATGCAGCAAGGAAACATGCTTCATTCAGATAAAGATAAAGAACAGAAGCAGCCTTGTGCAGGAGCATGACACTATAATTCAGATGTTGCATTCGTAACTGCAACATCTCGGGTACTGGTTTGTATAGCATGTAAAAAAAAAATACACCTTCATCTTAAAATTTAAAACGCAATGTAATTTAACAAGGGCATCTTAACGCAGGTAATAGCTATAGCATTTAGCAAAAAAAAAAATCCCTAATATTTTATAAACTACCACCATGGCAGTTACTCTTTCCAAATAAAAAGTTTTATTTTTTTACGCAAAATGTTAGGGCAATGACCTTCTATGTTTCATGAGAACCAGTCCAGATTTAAAACTGAAAGGGAAAGAAGACTGGAATAGCAACTGAAACCTGGAAATAGAGCCGAGAAACATTGGTTTCAACATTCTTCAAACAAGGGCTTCATTTACGGAGTCAGGCTTTTAAAAGTATACAAACTTGACCACCTCCATGGAATTTGGAGTAGCTTCATAAAATAGACAGATGCTTAAATATATATTTAACTTTCGCTCACATCATATTAGCCTTCTAGAAATAGGCACACCCCCAGTAAAAAAGAAGAGACATAAATCAAGTCACTACAGGAATGGGACTTTTATGGGAAACTAAGGAGCTGCAACTGTTCCTTCCAAGACAGGCCACATAGCTGACAAGTTGATTGGTTCTCTGACGCACAAGATGAAGATCCCTAGACTGTAAATTACTGCCTTAAACAGACTTTTTTCCTGCTTTCACACTTGACCACTTCCATCAATTGTTTTGTAGATTGGCCAAAGGAGAGATCGTCACACAAGGACAGAAGAGGACACTGTTTACCAGAAGGAAGCAGAACACACCTGTTGGACAACAAATTACATTAGTTGCAGTTCAGGAGAAATCCAGACAGATTTATGTGTGGTTAAGATTTCCTCACCCACCCAAATGGTCAGATTATCTGCACCTCTGGTGCAGGAAACTAGAACTCAATAAACTTAGTGATCAAAGTGAAATAAATAGAAAATTACAAGTAGAGAGCAATAAGCCTCATAAAGCAGAATAACAATTTTGTTTTTCATTCAAGTCTTACACAGACAGTCTTTACCCATGGATGCCAAAATACGTTTTTCTTTCTTTCTTGGTTGGCATTCTGAATGGCCCAATCTCCAAATTTCCAATGAAATCACATCATCAAGACTGGTGCCTGCAATCTTCTGGAAATAGGTATTCTCCTCTTACACAAAGCAAGATGCATCTGCAACAATATATCTATATATATACAATGGTGGTATATTATCACCATCACATTCTCTCTTCCATTAAGAACATTGACATAATTTTGGTAGTAAACATTTTATTACACCAATTGTTTGGCAAAAATATACAGAACACAAGCACTATACTGCACATTCCTCAGGATAAAGCAGAGTACTTGTGGGAAGAACAAGGAAGTCAAAAGCTCAGACCCATCTTTGTTTTTCCAGTGAGTCACGAGTGACCTTTAAATCCCCACAAAACATAAAAATACCAGCTCATGACTAATTGCCAGCTTTGTCCTTCATTCTTAATACCTGCAAACGAGCTTGTTATTTTTAACTCTGAATAAATGCATTGAAATTAGATTTAAGTGCTTTCCTCACTTATGAGTCTGAGCATTTGTTAACATTAACAGAGGCGTTAGCTATTCTGAAATTGTGAGAAAGAGAGCTTGTGTTATCTGAAGTAGAAGGATAACTTTACCAAATGCGGGCCACAGTTCCCTCACTGTGGGCGGTTTTTGAGACCTGCTACTTAAGTGTCTTTCCTCCTGCCTGTTCTTACAGCACAGGAGGTTAAGCCAGTGAAAAGGTCAAGCTACACCCAGGCTGTAAATGCGGAGAAAGGGAAAAAATAAAATCTCTTTTCCAGAGCATGTCCTAGTACTGTATTTACACAATTCAACTGCTGTGTTTGTGGCTTTCTAAGCATCTCTGTTTTATCATACACATTGCTAATATATGCTGTCCAAAACTGAAAAACTAAAGTATATTAACAGTTGCACAAATTCTTTATCTTAATGGTTTGAAGTCTAGATATCAGTTTAAACTGTAGGCTGTGAGTAAAATACAATCAAAATATGCATACGCATTTAAGCGACAGACTTCAGAATGGTTTCATCTGTCCCTGCATTTTTTAAACTGGGTTATCTAATAAAGGGTCACAGGAGAACCAGAACCTATCCCAGCAAGCAACGGGTACAAGGCAGGGCACACCCTGGACGGGAAACACACACCCGGGACAGTGGGAATGAAACCCATATGAACATACAAACTCCTTGCAGACACTACCCCAGGAACTGAACCCATGGCCCCAACACTGTGTTAACCACAATGCCACCCCAACATTCACAGGGATGTTAAAAAATGCGTCCCTTTGTTGCCCATGAAGTACAAAGTAAATGTGAGGAGTTATAAGTACTAACCAAACTTATTCACTGTATCATGTTAAGAACTATTATTTTTCAACGTTTCTTCTAATAAAGCTTTGTTTGAAAGCCCCCAGAAAGGAAGCTGTGAGTGGCCATTTCCAGACCATGCTCTCAAGCACAGTAGAGCGTCACCATATCGATGCAGGAGAAGCACTCCTTCTGAATGTGGATATCATCAATAGCACCATAACTTGCAGGACCATCCCCGACCACTCCCTCAAAGACAACCTGCAGAGAACATTACCAGGCACTCCATTACTCTACAAATGGCACGAGCATGGGAGCCCAATTCACTGCTACCCTGGTATTCATTCATCTTCAAGTGTGTTACAGAGCATACTCACGTCAAGCAAAGAAGAAAAATCCTGCAATTTATAAACTGTTCAACACAACACTTTTTGCTGTGAGCATCAAAACAACAAATTTACACCAAGTTTTTCCCAATTTAAGCACACAAAACCTGCAGGCTTCGAGGCTGAAAGCATTCAGGGATATCAAATTCACTGTAGTAGTTCAAGTAGGTACAGTAGCTGCATCACTATGCATAGGCTACAAAGGAACAAGTAGAGGTTGAAAACGATTTTCTTCTCTCCCTCACACCTGAACAAGGCTCCACAGCCGAAATGTTGCGTTTCTTCTCTTTTCGGCATGGAATAAACCTTTACTTGTTCAAATTCACAATGATCAAGTTAAAAGACGCAAAGTGTTAACAAACAGTCGTTAAACAATTATATTCATATGTCAAGTGTATGGGCATAAATACACTGGGCACACTCTAAAGGCAAGCTTCCAAATTCTTAAGTAAATTAATGTCCTGTTTCATTTCCTTCAGCTCAGCTGCAATTTGCTATTTAGCTCCACCTAGTGGTAGAGTTGGACATGACAATGTGGACACAAAGAATCAGGGTTAACTGAAATCGGCACCTTTCTGCTTCTGTAGGCCTGTATGCATGCTTTTGCCAAACAAAACTCATATACTGTACTGCTTCATTCCATGTGAACTCACAGTTAGTGCTACATATAAATGAATCATGATTAACTCATTCAAAGGAAATCTCAGTATAACACGTCTTTTTGGTAATCTGTAAGACTTTGAGGTAGGCACAACATTACATACTGTGAACTAATAGAAAAAAAATTAATGGTACTCAAATCACTCCCTTTAAAAGTGCATTATTTTTTAGAATGTGTAGGATTTATCCATGCAGATTAAAGGACATAATTAATTTGAAATACTATGTGAACAATACGTAGGTGTACAATGGAAACGATGGAAGAGTTTATGTAAAATGACTGTAGAATTACAGACATGCAGCATAAACTTATACTAAAAATACAACTGTGAAGCCGATAAATAGTCACCTGGTAAGCATCACAGCTCCCTGGCACAAATGTTAATACTTCTGCAACTCCATTGTTTTCCATGGTTCCCTTTTGCTATCCAAATGATTTCAGTTCAGAGCCTGTACATTTTAGGTCTGTTTTGTTTCTTGCAATTTCCTGAATCCAAGACAAATTAGAACAATATAAAAACATAAATTGAGGGCAAAACAAGAAGAAACAAACCTTGCAAAAAATACCTCTGTCCAGGAACACACAGAAGAACCATGTAGTTTGTATTTCTCCCTGTAAGATGACATGCCATTGCATACATTTTAGTTTTACTTTTCTCTGTTCATAAGGCAAAGCAATAAAATATTAAAAATCCTCAAAAGAACTGACAGATTCAACCTAGCGTATTTCTTCAGAATGAACGGAGAAGCATGAACCAGAGAACAAAAGTGGAAAAGTATCTTAAACTAGGAATATAAGGCAAATCTTTACCCAAAGAGTTGTAGGAGTTTGGAACTAGCTTCGTTAAAGCCAACACCCTGGCTTCCTTCAAGAAACTGCCACATGAGATCCTTGGATCAATTAGTAACCAACTTTAACTAACTTTAACTAGATGTGCCAAAAGCCCCCTTTTGTTTGTGAACTCTGTAGATTGTCACAAAAATCAGATTAATTCTCAGCTGTCAATTTGTTTTATTAATATGCTACATTTGCACAGTCCTTAAAGTTATGTCTAAAATCACATCAGTGTCTAGTTCTCCATTCCTTGTCCACAATTGTTCCTTTTGTACACCATCATCATCAAAGGCCAAAAGTAGACGGAAAAACAAAACAGGAAACCTTCCCATTGAACTTAAAGCAATAGTACTCTATGGAAAACAAAAATGATTGATATATTTCATAAAGAAACTGCGACTTTTGCTTCTTTCTGTGGAGTCGGAACAGCTGAAAAAAGCGTTTTCATTCACAAAGATGAAATCATTATCTGAAGGCTCAAGAACTAGAATTAACTTGCTTCTTCCCATTTGACAAAAGTAAAACAACAAATATACCGCACAGATAAAAATCCAGTAACTGTAATTCAAAATAATGTTTGAGACGTTTCAGATTACCATTTTGAGGAAAATGTTTATTACCAAATAATTTCAATTTATACTCACATCAACAAAGACGTCACCATTAATTAAAAATCTGAGTTGGTGTGAGGCCAAGAAGGATATCTGTAAAATTTGCCCCAGATTGAAACAGGCATTTGGAGGTGTAATATAACCTTGAAAATTCTCAATTCTAAAAACTTTCCCAGGATCACATTCATAAGAACAAAGAAAAATTATCTGAGCAATTTTAGATCAAGTAGGACCCAGCTAAAATATGCCCTTCACTGACCAATTAAGAAAAACGCATGGAAGATTCAGAAAGGGTGACATTTTCATATGGATTACATTAAAAAAAAAAACAAGTAAGCAGCGCTGGGAGACAAATGGTGTGCAAGAGCTCATTAAGACAGCTGATTTTGGGGCTAAAGCCAAAGTTTGATTTCGGAATGTCACTCCATTCCTGCAGTTTGAAAACTGGTTCTGTGCGGGGGGTTGCGGTTAGTTTAACCATACTAAAACATTAAAGGCTATTTTCTTCAATTAGGGTTCTTTCACTCACCTTTGTTAAGTTTCATAACTTTTGTTGAAAGTCCTCTGAATCAGTCTCAATGGGTCTCGCTTTAATTACTAAAGAAACACGTGAAGTCAGTTTTTCAGAAAAAGACTCACGAAAGCTAAAATTTAATAAAATGTTCGTATTTTCCTGAGACTTGTTTATAACGAGTGATCAAGTTTTAAAATAAAGTATTTAACAAGTAAACATTGCCCATTTCTTGACAACGTTTATTTTTATCAATACAAACTTTCTGTACCTACCTTTGAAAAAATAAAATACGTGAGCAATAACACCTCTTTCAACGCCATTTGCAAACTGCAGTCTAAAGATGAAAGCTAGACAGGTTTTCTGTTAAAGCTGCGTATAATTTTTAATTGCTTCATTAAAACGCAGATCATTCATTATCACCATCATGCAATGTGCAGTCAAGTCGGATTAACCAAATAAAAAAAATCTAATTATAACAGCAATTGTGATCACCTCACCAAAATGTTAAATCAAAACCGTTCAATATATGACTACATTTTTGGTTCGTATGAATTGTTACGGCTATTAAATTTCATTACTAAATAAATTAGCAATACATTTTTTGAAGCTTCCGGTTTTTGGTCACGAGATTAAATGAAGTATTTAAATTAATGCAATTGATAGACTTTAATTCAATGCGATTTCAAAGGTCAACAATGCTGCACCATTCCAACAATCCAACTACAAAAACCGCTTGATCCTAGTGTGTCGTAGTGATGCAAGCCCGAAAAGGTAGGACTACACTCTCACCCTGGAAAGGATACTAGTCCATCGCGGAGCACACGCACATGTGCTAATTTAGAGAGGTCAATTAATCGGTTCACAAACTCGTTTGAAGGTCTGACGAAATCAATACATCCGGATAAAAGAAAAACATGCAAACTCCACACCGATCTCTGCTCTGCGACAGCAGTGGTAACTACAGTAGCACGCCGTCGTGCACCAGTGCCATGAATTGTTCTGCGCATGCTAAAAGATGTGCTTTACAGCACATGTTATGCAGAAGTTATGCATCTCAATAATTTAGTTTAAAAAAGCCAAACCTTTGGAACTTTAACAGAATGCACTACTAGGGGCCTAAATGCTTTCAATTTTAGAACATCTAATACTATTTTTAAGATAAAATGGATGCAGAATTATGTTTTAAAATAAGCAATGTACTGTATGTGGTCCATATTCCCCAATTTAATATTTAAAGACGTAGGAGGTATGGAGTTTTTTAAATGCAGCTTTGATATTGGGGACAATTCCCCTGAAACTTGTCAGCTTCCATAAACAACTTCTCCTCTCATGGTCTCTTATGTATAAATATACATCCACCCTCCATAGACATACCATCAGGAATAATAGAATAACGTGACCAATGCGATCTCTAGAGAGGTATTGACTCTTTTAAGAAACCTTAATAGTAGTCCATTAGAAAACTATAGAATAATGTACAGCCTGTATTAAACTACAGGGGAAGGATATATTGAGTTATATCCTATTCCAACTATTTTGGAATAAAATATGGATGATGTCAAGCAAATATGTTTACAAATAAAGTTAAGGACGTACAAAAAAAAATGTTATTCAAATTTACCCTGGTTGTGCATTGATTTAAGATGAATATAGATGATAAAAGCAGCTCTGAAACATTACATTTGTTTTGATTATGTCCATTTTTTAAAACATTCTGAATGATATATTCTAATACTGACTTTGCTTTTAAAGACATAGATGTTACTTTTTAATCCATTGAAATACCAAAATATAATTTGTCATCAACTTTTATGTATTTACATATATATATATGTGTACTCTTGTCTGTATTGTATCTTTGTTTGCTGTTGTAATAAAAACAGAAAACAAAAGGCAAAAAATCGTACTACTGCATCTTGAATGATTATAACTGAAACGCTTATAACGATCAGCTTCCTTCAGTAGCCCAGAAGCACCATTGATTGCTGCAGGTCAAACATGCAACACCTCTACAGTTCTTAGCTGGTTTTAAGCTGTAGAATTTGACATAGCACATCCATGCTGCACTGGATAATTCATAAATGAATTGGATAATTCTTGAATTGTATACTTTATCTTATATTGGTTTCAAAACGCAATTCAAGGTCACAGCAGAGTTGCAGCCTATCCCAGCAGTCAATGGATGCAAGGCAGGATACTCCCTGGGTGGGCACATACAGAAACAAACACACACCAGGGGAAATCTTCCCAGAAGCCAATTAACCTACCAGTGGCTTCAGACTGTGGGAAGAAAACAGAGCACCTAAAGGAATCCCACACAAATGTGGGGAGAGCATACAAACTTTACACAGATAGCACCCTAAAATTGAACCCAGCTCTGTGAGGCAGCAATGTTAACCACTGTGCACAGTTCCACCCAAATTATTAACATCATATACAAAATAACATGCATTACGTTTTGTGAGAATCTTAACCCTTAGCCTAGCTAAGGATTTGGCTTAGGTTAGGATTAGGGTTAAGACTTTCTTCAGAGAGATTCCACAATCTTCGACTCATTTGAATGGAAAATATTCTTCCCCGAATCAAAATCTTAGTCTGAAATGCCTAAGTAACCTCACCAAACCAAAGAGAATCAACAATGGTAACATTCTATGTTTATTATTATTGGAATATTATGCTGAATGCTGCTCTTGATGAGGATGTTTTCGCAATTCAATAGGCTTAAGAGTCAGGAATACCCAATAAATGTTGGCTTTAGTTGTTAATAGGCCTATGCATTCAAAGCCAAATGGAAAAGTTTGCAAGTACAATCACTTCCTTTCATGCTTTTGTTTTTAGGGCAATTTAGAAGACATTCCTTTTTAGGTCAAAGCACTTATTTAGCCATATATGCAAGAAAGAAAAAGTGACCAATACACTGAAATATCACTTTTCCTAAATTTTATTTCTGTCTTAAAACACAGCTATTCCATCAAAAATTGTCTACAATACAAATTTGAAAAACATCCCCAAAACACATTAAACTAGCAGATGTAAAATGATTCTGGCTTAATAAAAAAGAAACACAATTGATTCAAGAGGTTTTCAGATTTTTTTATTTCATCTAATGCAACATGTGAAACCATAAGTTAGATAAAAAATGCATTAACACACTTATGCACTAAAACAGGTTATATTTTATTGAAATGACTTAAAATGGGAAAAGGTAAATAGCATAGTCAACAAAATTAAAAATGAGAGTAATGTTTCCAAAAGGACTGTAACTGCAAGTACAAAAAATGTTTAATATAAAAATTTACAGGAACTGCACATTAAAAGTATGTCGGGGCTGTGGAAAAATCTCAACAAAAACACAGACTGCGAAGGTTTCCATTTATTTTTTTTCTTCCAAATATGTTTTCCCAGATCCAAAACTTGAAATCTATGAAGATGTATACAAAACTATCCATGAACTTCTAAAACAGGACATCCCTGAATACATAAAAGTATTTGTCTTCACAGCAGTTATCTTTAAAGAAACCAAGTACAGAAAACAGTAAATAAAGAACTGTACAACTAACAAGTCAAGCAAAGCAAGCAGTGCATTCTATTGGACTGCAGTACATAAAGCCAGGTACAGAGCGAATTGCAGGCTGGGATGTCCAGTTTCTTATCCGTGCGTGGTATCATCCTCCACAAAGTCCTTTGCCTGCTCAGCGGAGATTACATCAATGTGACTCACCTGCAAACACCCCCCCCCAAAAAAATATTGAGTGAGCTGTTCTTTCAGAACCACTGCGAATAAGTCAAAATGTCTTCATGGCAAAGGGAAAGAAATAACAGCACATGAAAAAACAGGTGGTCATTCTAGAATTCACATTCTACAGTCCAGAGAGGAATAATATCCCACACCACAGAATAAACAAGCATTAATTCCATGTTAAAAAATATGAATTGTAAAAGACTATGTAATTTAAATAGGTAAATTAAATGGCTGTCATAATAACAAAACATTCTAGCATGTTCTTCATCTATACAAACATCATACAGTGTAATGCTTTTTAAAACAAGATTTAACCAATCACCTTGTTGCGGAACTTGACTCCATAAAATTTATCAGCAGACTCGAGAAGTTCAGGTCTGAAAGTAGTTGTGATAAACTGGGCATGCCCTGCTAATTCCACAATCATATCTGGTACATTAAAGAGAAACAAAGAGTTCAAATTAATAATATCTCAGAATATTAAATGCAGAAATACCAAATACAAATTCGAAGCATCTCCAAGATTGTTTATTTCTTCATGTCATTATTAGTTTCTTTATTATTGAGAAAAATGCTGTTAAAGCATTGTAAGTATACTCAATACTCCTGTAACCAAAGACACACTAAACACAGAGTAATTGTTTGTTGAAATTTACTGTAGTTTGTCTTTTTTATTAAATGGATAAAACCACTGTGTTCAATGTGAAAATATATTTTTCATTTATAGCAGTTTTAACAATTTCATTTTGGGCCCAACTCATTATGATTTCTAGTAGTTTTACCAGATACAGCCTTTCTGTGCTGGGCATCCAGGGCCTGGTCAATTTCATCAAAAAGGTAGAAAGGAGCAGGATCACATTTCTGAATGGCAAAGATGAGAGCAAGAGCAACCAAGGATTTCTGTCCTCCAGAGAGCTGCTGCATCTCCCTCATTTCACCCTGCTTCCCAGTGAACGACACCTGTGCACAAACAGAGCGGGTTCAGCTCGCAGCATCAGTATTGACATCTCATACCTAAAAGCTGACAAAGTACTGTACAGGCCAGAAATTGTAGGACATAACAGTAATTTCATAAAGACCCTAAGCACATTAGATGTCTAAATGGAGTTAGACTAATAACTGGTTTTTGATTATCCTTGCAACTTGTGTTATCAGTGCTTAACAATGCATAAAAGACAGAGGAAATTCAATCTGCAGTGGTCTCTGATAAAACTCTTCTACAATCCACGCTTCCCACCCCTTCACAAAAAAGACCTTTAGAAGGAACTGTGGTAATCCAGAAGTTGATATCCTTGTAGGGATGCAAGATTAACCCCATCCATTTTTCCTAAACCTCAAGAGACTATATCAAAACCAGCAGTACCCCCACAGATACATATACATGAGACTGGGACTTAAATCACTAATGTGAGTCAGTAACTTACACCACACAAAAAAGACCTATCACAACACCAAAGTTCACTTAAATATGAGCGACCTCTCTCAAAAAAGAAATTAAACGATTCACATCTTTAGCTGAGAAATACACACATGACACAATCTGAGAAAGAGGTATATTTCTTCCACCAAGTCTCCCCAGGTCAGGGTGTTATCCCTCATCCTGTACTTCTTTATACAGACAGCTGTAGAAAACACCTCAACACGTTTACAGATGACTCTGTCATTGTCAACCTACTCCAAGGTGCAGATCCTGATCATGGGCCTGTGATGGATTATTTTTAATGTTTAATAATGTCTTCCTTCAATGTAATGTGTCAAAAATCAGAGATATGGGCCGAGATTATAAAAAACAACTACCAGTAGCAAATCCAACAATCACACACGAGCAAGAAATTGAAATTGTTAACAGTTATACGTTCTTGGCCTGTTGTTGATTACAAGCTAACCTTAGCAAATGCCATACTTAAAAAGAGCCAATGGTGAATGTTCTTCCAAAGAAAACTCCATTCTTTTAGTGTGTGTACTACAACAATGACTTCATTCAGTAGAACTTTGATTAAATCTGTTCTAAATTTCACTGTGGTAGCCCAGTTTGGTAACCTGACTACACAGCTGATAGACATGTATTCCAAATAAATGGTGTAGAAGGAAAATATTATCATTGACTGGCATGACCACCCCTTGCATAGTGAATATGAGCACCTTCCATACAGGTCTGATTTCCGGGTCTGATTTAGACCACCCAATAACCAAAAACCCAAGTTATTCTCAATTCCAGCGGCTATTAACCTGTTTAATTTGGGACAAGTAATTGTGTATTTTACTTTTATTTTTTCATCATGCGTGTATCCGTTTCACACACTGATGACCCAACTTCTCTGTTTCCTTTTCTAAACTGTTAATATTACTGAAGCTACTAACTTGTTGTTCTCATGTTATGCATATATGTTTTGTGTTAGGGGGTTAATGAGGTGTTAAATGTATTATGTGTTGCGTTTTGTTTTTTATTTGCCTGCAAAGCACATTTCCCATCTCGGTCATTAAATGATGTAAGAGGTCTGTAGTCAATAGCCAGGATTTTTATATTACCCTTATTCCTACTCCAGTGAACTGGTCTACTGATGGCACACTGCTCTGTGAGCCCGATCCTCTCTCGCTGTCACCCCCTCCTTCTCCCTCGTCCTGGGACTGGCTTCCCTCTGCATCTCCTTTCTTCATCACCAGGGTGGCCTTACCACCTGGGACCAGCTTTTGGAAAACTTCGCTGAAATTCTTTGACACCTGAAGGCAATCAGAAGAGAATATTCAGGTCAGGTAATGGAGTCAGTGTTTAGGCTAGCAGTGTGGATCAAGTTCAAGAGAAAGCAAATTGTCAGAACGGCACATAAAAGTACTCATTTGACCTTAAGGACAGTCGCAAAACTAAGACATCCAAACAAAATCTTTTCACCTTGTCTGCGCCTTTATTCAAAGCTTACAAAAAATGTCATCACTTGTCTTCCAAATGTACAAAAAAGAACATTCTGCTTGTTTGTACTATGAGAATGTGGGATTGAACGCTACATTGAGTACTGGATTGTATCGGTGTTACCTGTTTAAAAGTCAGTTGTATGGCTTCATATTTGCGCAGCTCAAGAACATTCATCAGTTCCATGATGGACTTGTAGCCCCGATCCAGTTCCTCTTGCCTCTTAATCAATTTCTCTTTCTGTTCAGAGAAGTTCACAAACTGGTCCAAAGCTTTCTTATTGACATGGCTGTACTTTTTAAGCTCAGTGTTGCACTGCTCCAGTTTACGAAACAGCTACAGAAATGAAACAAAGAAATTAAAATGTTTGCCAAAATTCTTATTCACCATTCACATTTACAAATTCATTGTTTCCGGCTTAAGAAATTACCATTAACGTATACAGTATTAGACGAAACCAGTATCCTGGAAAAATAATAAGCATGGAAGGATTCAATTGAAATCAACATTTCAGTAAGGAAAAAAAGCTGACAATTGCTAAACATCAGTAGAAGCACTTTCTGTATTTTTCCCCAACCCAGAAAAGCAAGAAATGGATCTCTTGACAGCTCAGTTTTCATTATTTATCATGTCTATGCTCCTTTAAAGTGCTGGTTGTTCCAAGAACACTGCAATGCTTTAATTTTTTTCCTAAGACTGTCAGTCTTCATATCCTCCACTACCTTTGTAATTTCTTTTGCTAACTCTCCTGTCATTTAAAGCACTTTCCTTTACTGTGAAGGTTTGTGGAAAAGGGTGAATGTCAATTAGACCCTAGTTGTTGTGTCTAGTATATTTCAAAACATGTTGAAGGATGTTCCAATGACAAAGACAGCGATAGGGGTTGAGTCACTGAAGATTCCAAAGTAACCACTTGCTGATTCTTTGATAAAGAAAGGACAGAAACCACGCACATGACTGGACACTGAACATTTCTAAATAAGAATCGATTCTTCTTATACGGAAGATAAAAACAACTTCTGTAGTAAGACATTTTATTGTAAAGACACAGCAGCACTGTTTCATGCAATTTGTCACAAGTCTGGGGTCTTGGAACATGAGAGGACTGCAATGAATGTCTGTACAGAACACAAATCCTCTGGTAAAAACAACAAAGCTTCATCACCTGCCTTTTACAACGCAAAACACTAATGTGCTACCTGTTTGAGTGTGAGAGTCTGGTACTTCTCAAAGGCCTCTTGTGGAAGGGACCCAAGCTCCCTAATCTTCTTCATGCATTCCTCCTTTTTCTTCAGCAGCATACCCTGCCGGTTCGTCATCTTCTCCAGCTCCTTGGTGTCATGATTAATTGCGTCATTCTGCTCTTTTTCAATATTCTTCCAGCGCTCCATGCTCTTCAGATGGTCCTTAATCTCAATTTCAGTTTTGTCAATGAGCCCATCCAAGTCTGGAAGAAGATGCTCATGATGTTTGTTGCGCACAAAATGATCAATTACTTAAATGCATCTGGACAAAAGACAGCTTTTACAACATTTACTCAATGTCCTTATATTCTATTAATGTATGATAAAGTTTTTATACAAATTTTATTGCCTAAGCTTATTAACTTGTTTTGTAAAAAAGCATTACACAAACTCAACACAAATCACCTTTTTGTTATATTACAATTATGTACAATGAAAAACCATTAAATGCATGCTATCCAAAATGAAAATGTTTGTATATTTGTAATACTCATCAAGCTTCTTCAACCACAGGTAGTGATCTTTAATTTTGACAACTCTAACTCACCTTCTGAGCGTGCCATGGTATCCTTGATGCGTTTGTTAATACCCTCCAATTCCGATGTGGTAGCTGTAAGTACAGTGCCACCTTCTGTCTCTCTTAACTCATTCAATTCCTATAAATATAAACACCAATAACACAATGTTGAATACGCTGTTATTATTACCTTAATGGGTATCTTCAGTTTCATACAAAATACTTCACCTGTTCAACTTGGTCCAGACGTTTCCTCAAATTTTCATTGAGATAAGTTTCCACTCTGGTTATTATACCTTCAAGTTTTATTCTTTCATTTAACAACTGCCTGTTGTCCTAAAAGGAGAAGAGGGGGAAAAAAGTTATTCCTTTTAATCAAAACCTAATTACAGTAGGATACTAAACCCAATGACTTTAATACAATTTTCCCTTCATAGCCTTAACATTTTAAAATCATAAATGTGAAATCTATCATAATTATTTTTAAAACTCCTATATTCCATCATTACTTCAAAGTTCCCTTGGTTAACATTATACCATTCATCCATTTCATAAACGTCTACGCTAATTCAGGGGTGTGGGGGAGCTGGAGCTGATCCCAGCAAGCAACGGGTGCCAGATGGGATACACCCTGGATGGGACGCTAGAGCATCACAGGGCACACACGGATACAAACACAGACATGCACAGACTTGCAGCTAGAAGCAATTTTCCTGGAAGCCAATTAACATACCAGTATGTCTTTATACTCTGGAATGAAACTGGAGCACCTGGGGAAAACTCATGCAAACATGGGGAGAACATACAAACTCCACACAGTTGGTACCCAAGTCCAGAACTGAACCCAGGGCCCACAGCTCTGCAAGGCAGCAATGCTTACCACTGTACCACCATTATATACCATAAGCTTAATTATACTCTATACCTTAACCTTAATACTTCAATTAAACCAGCAACCCTCAAATGAGTGACACCTCAACCAAACTGACACCTTTTAGCCTAGATATGGGAGGCCAGTATGAGATTTATTTACCATGTACTTACAAAGGAGTAAAACTAGGAGTAAGTTGAAGGAGTGACACATTTTCAGCACTACAAATTCCACCACTTACATTCCTCAATGATGAAGAGAAACCAATCACGTATGTGGCAAAGAAGGGATGCAGCTTTAAACTTAAGTAGCTGTGCCTGCCATAATTGTGGAAATATCTCAATCCAGTAGGTAAAGCTTGCCATTCCCATTTGGATTCAGATGCATTAATGTACAGGAACTGCTTTTTTAGCATTTGTTTAGTACTTTAGCACTCTAAAGTGTGAGTTTACACTAGAAGATAAGGGATTACTTATTTTATGAAAAGTTAATTTGTCTAATACTGAATGTATTAGTTTGTCAATATTAGTTAAGTGTCAAGATTTGTAATGCTTGAGCTCTGGAATTCATAGCCTTATGTACATAGCAATATGAATTAGTCCTTTATACAACTGTTTATTTCTCAACAACAAAATTGTTGACAGAAAATTATAGAAGCTACAAGTCCTTACTTGGTATTCCTGTTTTATTGTTAAACTTTTATACTTTACTTGTATATAAATGGTGTCAGGACTATTGTTAAACTCAGTAACACCCAAACAACCAGAGAGCAATATATAACATTCAGAATGTCGTTTTAATATAACATTTTTAAAGGAGCTAAGAAAAACATTTGTATTGTAAAACTTAAAACACAAAAGAAAATGTTTCTGACTGTCAGTGAAACCAGATTACTACTAATCAGTTTTAGATGCTCTAACAATAGAAGGTTTTGTATTTATAAGATCTGAATCAAAGCCTTACACCTACTCAGTCTATTAAAATTGCAAAAGACTCCCTTTCGGAGACACCCTTTTGCCTGAACTCACACAATAAGCATGAATAAGCTTTCAGCTAGATCAACAGATACTGAATTTTAGACAGCTGTAATCTAGTGCTTTTGATTTGCCTCCTACCTGCTGAAGCTGGCGAATCTCATCATTAAGATCATCGACTCGTCTCTGATCCTCCAGACTCAGCTGTGACAGGAGGTCAGTACCCAGCTCTGCTTTCAGCGACTCGCGTGTTGACTCCATGGCATGCAAACTCGCCTCCAAGCTCTGCAAGCTACGTTGCTGAAAGACACAATTATAAGCACACAACTTTCAGCTTAAGACCACAAATTATGCCATCAACATTTCACTGTTAATTCACAGTTTTTGATAACGTTTAACTTATTTGTCTTCTGTTTCAGTTTTGATTAAAAATATTATTTTAAAATTGTGTACATATCATTTGTAACTCAGGACAATGGGACACTGGACATTTGGAAGACAGAGTTCCTGAAACGATTGTCCTTATTACTATAACCTTAATTTACTCCTATTTCTTAAAAAATATTTTTGTTGGGTTTTGTGCTTCTGTTATGTAATGTGTTTGTGTTGCTAATATAAAGCAAGCCAGATCTGCTCAAATTAAGCTTATTCATACACATGCTTCCATATAAGTGTGAAGAAACTAGAGGCAACCCTATTGGTGGCTTTTGTACTTTTTTGTACAAAAAAAACAAATGCCTATGAGAAGCAGAAAGTTTAAAAAGATTAATAAAAAAATAACTCCCCTCTTTTTCTGTAATAAACCAGAATAAGAAGATTATCCATGTTACAATAAACCTGTTTACAATAATTATGTTCACAACAAAATACAGATTATCATCTATTTTACCCTTAACTGTATCATTCATACATTATGACAAGACTTGGAAAGAACACAACTTTCAATACAAACGAAAAAGCTAAACGAAAGCTCAGAATTCTTTTGTCGCAATTGAATTAAGCAAATGACAATTCTTCAACCAATATGTGCAATCTTAAATACTGGCAGACACAGTAGTTAATTTTTTTTTCTAACTGAGCTGTTAATCGGCGCTGAGTAATACCTTTAATTGATCTACTTGATTACTCATACCAAACACAACTCCCATTTAATATTTTAAGAGATTAAAGCAAATTTAAAATTGTCCCTCACATAGACAACATAAATCAATTAGCCTGGAACCAGAAGGGACCCCAAAGGATTACCTTTGGCATGAAGGTTTTCTCCGACTGTTGCCTTTTTTCCTTCAACATCTTCATCTCAGAGAGGATACTGTCACGGGAGGCCTTAAACTTCCTTTGTTGTGTCTCAATCTGCTGCATCTGGTTCATTAGCTGGTCAATCTCATTATTGATCCATACAAAGCACTAAGAAAAATATGCCTTTGACATTACAAAAGCTAAAAAAAGAGGATTTTCTAACACACCAGTTGCAATATTACTAAAGTATTTTTATAAAAGCTGAACAAACACAGTGGATTACAACTTGATCCAAAGAAAAACAACCTGTACTTAGAAATAAAAATAAACTTAATTAGAAAGGCTTATTATAACTAGAGTTATTTGAAAAATATTCCATTCATATTAAAAGCAATCAAAAATAAAGTGCAATTTTGCTAAAACTTTTTTTATAAATGATCATTTTAATCCCCTATTTAGGGAGGCACAGTGGTGCAGTGGCACTGGGACCCTGGGTTCAATTCTTGGAATGCTGTGTGCAAGAAGTTTGTATGTTCTCCTTGTATTTGCATGAGTTTCCTCCATGTGCTCTAGTTTCCTCCCATAGTCCAAGACATACTGATTTGCTGGCTTTTAGGAAAACTGGCCCTGGTGTGAGTGTGTGCGTGCCCTACGATGGACTGTGTGTATCCTGTCCTGCACTCATCGGTTGGTAGGATGGGCTCCAACTATCCCACGATCCTTTACTGGATAAAGTGGTTTGAAAACCGATGTGTAAAACCTACATTTAAAAACAAGCATTGTTTTGGAGTAAAATAACATTTTTTGCACAAATAACTATATTTGTTACTTTATAAAATTGATATTTCTGAAAAACAGTTTCAGCTCTTATCCTAACAATCACATCATGTCAATCAGGCTATTCATCCCTTCAACCCAGCATGTTCCTTCACCTGTACTGCTGGGCTCTGCTATCTGGGGCTATGACACAGCAGTCCCAGCAGGATGCCTCTTTAAAATGACTCACCATGGTATCTCCTAATTGCCTTTACAATTTAATCCTCTGTAATAAACATAAAATATAGGATTCTAACTCATCCTGAACCTTCATACCACCCACAAGGTATGTTATGTAAACAACCTAAATTCACCTTTCATCATAATAGAGTTAAAAATGACTGATGGATAACTTTTAAATATTGCTAGAATACAGTGTTTATACTGTATGTGGTTTACATTTAAAAATATATATATATATTGAAAAGGAGTACATTTTTATCTTAATCTAAAAAAAACTCAGAATAATTAACGAAACAGAAATATCTTTTACTTAAGCTTTGAGCATTCAAACTAATCAAAAGCACTTGCAGTTCCAGTATGGTCAATAAAGGATATTTTCAATATTTCGTCGCAGGTTTTCATTCAGCTTGGCTTCCAGTTCACCGAGTTCTTCCTCAGCTTTCCTCACATCCTTCTGCAGTTCCAGCCTGGACTTCCTGGTGTCATAGTAACCTCCTGTCAGAGCACCTCGATGGCTCACCTGGTCACCTTTGAGTCAGGGAAAAAAAAGCTCCATTTCATTTCTTTTTACCTTTAAGGGTATTCTGAACTCCTTACTTCTTATTTCATTACACGTTGAAGAACAGCAATAAAACACTTCTTTAAATATTAAGACAAGTACCAATTTAGCTCCGTCTGTCTTGTGTACACACCATTAGGTCAATGTTCCAGACCACCTTTACAAATATCATGAATCTGGGAAATGTGGATACAAGCAGCACAGTAATTTGACAAAAGTACTGTTTACTAAGAGAATATGGTTTATCTTTATTACTGTAAAAGTTTATAATAAAAGTTTTTAAAAGTTTAATACTGTATATGCAAGTTGCATTTGGGAATTTAGAATGTTACACTGTTAACTTACATTTTGTTACCTTGAAGCAACAGTGAAATCAGCTATTTTTAGCCTAAATAGTGAATTAATATTTACATTATTTTACCTGTGACAATTTGTAACTATAGTTACTTTCCATTTTCTGTTCATTTTCTTTTGTCTTCATCCTCCAAATCCAGACTTGGATTCCTAACTATCCAATTTCCAATAACAACATGGTACCTATATTACACACCTTTTACTTATGAAAGCACTTAATAGAATGACTGTCAAAGATGAAAAAATATTACAGGAAGTACTGCTTTTCTTAAAGTATTTTTTCTATTAGAATTACTACTACTTCAATTCAGTGTAAAAGGTTGTGATTACCCACCAAGTCAAGAAAGAAACTTATCTCCATAGAAGCACTGCAGTGTTAAATTACATTCAGAAGGACTTGACACAAATCACATTTGAATGCAGATGAGCTTGTCCATTTCAATTATCAGAACTGAGATTCTTAAATATCATCCCCAACAAAGATGAGCAAAATAATCAACAAATCGTTGAATAATCTTGTCTGCTATACATGAGCCTGTTCAAAATGTATGAATAACAAAATGCAACCAGAAACGCATCGTGGAAACTGCTTTTAAATGGATGCGTGACAATTTAACCTTATTGACAATTGGCAGAAAAACCCTCTTCAACTCAGAGCTTTTCAGTCACTTTTAATTACTGCCCAAAGAGAAAGACTTTAAATTAATGCACACATTTTAACCTTCTGATCACCTGCATTCCATGATTTTTCCCTTGGATTTTTTTTAATTGAGTTCTTAAACAGCATATCTAGACCAAGACTATTTCCATGGATTTTTAAAGGTATTTTCAAAAAATAGACAACTTGTTCTTAAGTTTTCTGCAGATCATACCAACATGATGCCTCCCAGTGCTTTAATCCTGATACAGCCAATATTTCATATAGGCCTTGTTTATAAAGGCATATTCTAGAAACTGTTAGTTGATCATTATATTGAATTACCCGAAGTATAATACAAGAATAGCAATATAGCATTAATATTACAGTAGTGTTAATACTGTATATGGGAAGAAAATAAAAACATTTTTCCACCTGTTAGTATAGGTACATGAGATTTAGAAAGACTGTGCTTTTACATTAGATAGGCACAATGCTCAACATTTAAAATGATGCAGGCTATCTTACTGAAGAATAGTGACTCACCTAGGGTCATTTCTATAGTTTAGTGAAAATGATCTCCTACTCATTTTTTTTAACGGAAAGGCAGTTCTAGGCAAATAGGATTCTAAACAATACAACAAAATGAAACACCTGTGCACTTTTTTTTTAATCCTACTCATTCAACTGCACAAACACCAGGTGATTGATCAATTCGTTAGTGATATTTGCTCTGAGTCAGAAATGACCTATCCTGGGCCAATTATCATCAACCAGGCAAACATCAGCAGATGGAAACTCAAGAATCCGTTATGACTAATCTTCTCATCCTGCAAACAGCATGGTATTGAATTAAACATTTGAAGCTTAACCTGTACATTACACCGCTTTGGTCTCGCAAAATCCACCAAAAACCAAAAGTCACTTAGAGTCTGTTTAATCCAAGAACAAATGTGACTCTTTCACTTAAAAGGTTTCCTCTAAAGTAAATGCAAATGCATACCTTCCAAAGTGATGCAGTCCATTGTAAAAGCCCGGGCCAGCTGAGTCGAGACTTCCATGCTACGACAAATAAGGGTCTTGCCAAATACGTGCTTGAAAGCCTTATCAAATTTAGGATTGTAACGCAATTTGCTGATCATTGGAATAGCATCCTGAAATGTGGAAGAATCATAAAGTTCATTCATTAAAAAAAACTTATTACCCAGAGTTTATAGCTTATAGATATAATTGTCTATTTTAAAACATGATTTTAACATGATGTTAGGAAAACATAATACATTTAAAACAAACTTCACATTTTATAACTAAAGGAAAACTTTTGCCAAATTTTCACAACCAATAAAAGGAGAACCACTGAGAAGAAAAGAAAAAGATAACATTGTATAAATACACTATAATTAATTCATGAGAATTAAAGACATTTCATGTGCACCTTTAGATCAACTCTTTTGCACAAAGAGGAGTGTGCCGATATTCTTCAGTTGTTAATGTCAATGCTACTTTGCACTGAACAATCCAATATTATTGCATATACTGTATAATGCAAGGTATTAATATAGTAGACAATAATGTTCACAAATTAACTATTGCATTTTGAAGCAATACTATCTAATATAAACACAAAAAGTTTTGTTTTCTAACACAATATTATCTTTTATAAATGCAAGTTTCTCATTTAAATGCAAAACAATATTTTTTTCTCCAGGGTGCTAATAAGCTTCTGCACCATTAAACCCCGACCTGTCAAATCAATTTTCTCCATTTACGGTCCTTTGCAAATATGATTACTGTACATTTTCTATTCGAAACATGTTGGAAATTTCAGAAAATAGTGAAATGTGCAAAACAATGAAGTGCATAAGATAGATCTGTGTATACAGTTGGCTAGTTTCTGAGTGGATGCCTTACATTGGTCTCTGGATACGCTGTATCTCTGACATCCAGTTTACTCAGAGGAAGGAAGGTCACTTCTCCAGGCAGATTCATTTTATTGAACTCCATCAGGATTTTGGTGCTGACTTCATCAGTCTCCACAATATGATAAAACAACCTAAGGAAAGCAATAATTGTGAAAAATTCAAATGAAAAATTGTTTACTGCCAAATGTTTTTTTGGGGGGACCAAAACACATCATGTAACACACTTCACATTTTTACCACTCAATGAAATGTAAAGCACATACAAATACTGAAAGTTTCAAAAGTTAAGCCCGATTTGTAGTTTTTACTCCAGAAATAGTGGGCCCTTTATACTGCTTACCTGGTCCCAGCAGTAACCTCCACACAGGTGTAGAATGCAGGCTCACACTCAAAGTTATTCATCACTATCCCATAGTAGCCATTAATGACATGCTGGTTGATGCCTTTTCTGCGGAAGTGCTCCAGTACTTTATTAATGCTGTCAATCCCATTCAGAATAGCCTGCAGTCACAACAATATTGAATTAATAACCCACCCATCAGCTTTTTTTTGTTCCAGGTTAATTTCAGCATCAACGTCTGTTGAATGCATTGACACATAAAAAAACACTCTCATTTAAACAACACTTGTTTAATTGTCTGAGCTATAATCTCCAAAAAAATGCAATGCTAGAACAATGCGCAGGAAACAATGACAAGAAAAATATATCCTTATGGTAATACATTGGATACAGTATGGTAACCTGTGGAAACCTAACAGTGCCTGACCTTCCCAGTTGCTGCTCTCAGAAGCTGTTGTTTCTTCTCCAGATCCTCCCTTTTCGCAGCCAATGCCTGCTGTTCTGCGTTTTCCTCTCTCCACAGGTAACTGTGGATACAAACCACAAAGAACACCTCAGAAAAAAGTAATACTTTTTTTTACCTTTTACTTTCATGCTTCCAAAACCATTAACCCTCCCTGATAATCAAGATCAAGACTGTTTTTAAACACCCAAAAGAAACCTCTTGGGCTCATAATGAAAATGCTGTTCATTGAGCTCAGACGTTTTTCTTTTACAAGAAAAAACATCTCCTATACCTCACCAGGCTTAAAATTAATTACCTGTAACAACATTATACTAAATAAGACTAAAGGGAGTGTATTCTTCAGTTATGTGAGATATGTCAAATGCACTGCACTTAAAGGAGATAAAAAAGGTAAAGCTGATGGAAAGATTAAAGAGATAGCCTTTAGCAAAATGGACATGCTGAACATTCAAGAAAAGTACCAGCGTCAGTTATAAGGCATCGTTTTGAAAATATCTTACTTTCTTTCACTCTGAAGCTCATCTTTTTTGTTCTTCACTTCATAGTACTTCTTGTCTAGCTCCTCCACACGAGTCTTTACTTCGTTCAGATCCTGATCTAGTTTCTAAAAAAAACACAAAATCTCATGTCACTTCTCATGACCTCAACATATTAAAATAACAATAGAATCATTTTGTAAATTTGTGCAAAAAAATATATTTTTGAGTCTAGCACTTGCTTACCTTAATTTAAATTACACTTAAATCTTTGTATTTAAAATATACTTTTTTACCAATGTAAAAAATGTTACAAAATTAACTATAAACTAACAGCTAAACCTCAGGATGTCATTATTTAGTCCCTTATTAGAATTAGTTGTATTCTTGCATAACTAAAATAGCAATATACAGCTCAATGTAAGTGACAGTTAAGGTCTGGTAAACTACAGGCTAATGTTTACTTGTCAGATACATAACTTTAACTGATTATTTCACCTTACTCGAAAGGATAAAATGTATTTTCCCATGAACACGTTAATCATATCCACATATTTTTAAGCAAAGGTCTGTTCTAGTTTGAAGTGATGCATGAAAAGAATCAACTAAAACAATATTCCCCAATTAAAATTCACCTCAGCTGCACAACAGATTAACAACAGAAGCCTATATTAAAGGGTAGATGCACTTCTTTCCAAATTAAGTTGTATTTTGCAAAAGTGAACTTCATACACTGTACTGTTCCAGGTTCTTCTCTTTATTGGCCTCTGTGTCTTCCAGATCTTTGTGAATGGCTGCAATCTGACGCTTCTTATCATTGATGGCCTGATCAAGGGACTTCAGCTCTTTCTTAATCCATTTGTCTCTTTCCTCCTTAGAAGTGAACTGACTGCCACGGCCTTGCTTGGCATACAAATCTGTCCTCTCCTGCGTGGCCTGGGCCAGTCTGGTGGAACAGTTGAGAAATTAATAAAGATGGAATGAAACACATTTAGTGTATGAACTCGTATGATTTATGAAAGGTGTGGAGATATTAACTTCTACTTTTCTTAAAACCCGCACAATAACTTTTGACTAGGAGACAAATGTCGTGACATTACAATCATGATAGACAGCCCTATGTCTCCTGTGCATTTTCTTGGACACTATCTGAAAAGGCTGTCACAGAATGCTTACCAACTACACTGTTGAGCTTTTGGCAGTTGTATTTACATTATAGTTTTCAATCTAGTATCACTTTGGTACACAAACCTTGCTATTCCTTTTTCTTCTTTTTCCTTTACAGCATTGAATTTGGGCTCAGTTTCTTGAAGCTCCTTCTGTTTCTCTTCAATCTTTTCCAGTAATTTCTGCCTTTCCTTAAGCAACCGTTTCTGTGGTAGGGAAAAAATAAACCCAAAAAAGAGAAACACAGTTCCTTTTATTTTGTTATATTAGTACAACATTATTTCTTATACAAATTCATTTACTTTCATATTGTCCATTTCTACAAAACCCATGAAATAAAGCATGACAGAATGATGTAGATGATAGGTATTTGTACGCTTAGGCACGGAGAAGTGTGGAGACACAGCCAGTTCCTACTTCACTGTAAAAGGAAACCACAGTTCTCCAGAGTTTTAGCAAGGGTCTAACCTTGCAATTCTGGGAAAAAAGCCACAAGCAAGACAAAAAAAAATGGAAGAACATTGATTTAAGGGAAATTAATGACATTTTGCTCCACTGTCTTAACTCTTCAGGTTTCCTGTAAATGAAAAGCCATGAGATACATACATTTTCTGTACACTTTTCCTGGTGAGGGTCCTAGTAGGGTGCATCCAGTTTATAAAGAAACCTATTGAATCCTGCAAGTCCTTTAATATCTCAGATTAAGGCACTTAACCGATTTCCTTATATTGAAGAGAACATTGATTTCTTATCTACCTTTAGCAATCGTTAAGTTGAGTTTCTTACCCTCTGCTCACTGTTGCCTGCCAGCTCATCCTGCAGATCCTTCGCCTTCAGTTCTAGTTTGGTCCTCTGTTTGATCTGCTCCTGTCTTTCAGCACTAAGCTGCTCCTTTTCTTCTTTCATGGCAGAGATTTTGGCTTTGAGTTCTCGAACAACACGCTCCGTTTCCTGAAGACGGAAAGAAGGAAAAAGAACAGTAAATCCAGTGATTATTTCCAAAAGCAGTTCAATATACCATTAAACACTCTCAGATCAGTTCTATTCAGCCTTTAGAAATGAAATTGTACTTGGCAGTGACAAACATTTTCTCCTTGACACTGCTTCATTGTTCTTTACCTCAACTTTGTCTCGAGCATCCTGCTGAGCATCACGCAATTGTCTGGATTTGTCTCCACATGTCTCTCGTTTAGAAGACAGCTTAAAAAAAATATATTAAAAAAACAGTTTAACAAGGACCATCTCCTCCAGAACTGTAGTACTTATTTAAACATTTGCTACACTTCTTTTTCCTTCAACCCCTTCACTGTCCACAGCAGCAGGTCATTTGGGATTTGAGCTAAGCATGCGTATTATTTTCTGGAGGTTCATTTTAGAATAGAAATAGTAGGAGAAACTGTGAATATTTTATCTGAATATATTTTTATCTCAAAAGTCATTGTTGTAGATTTTTGGCAGTATATACGTTATCTTGGAATAATAAAATATAGACTACAAAAAAATCCATAAAAATCAAAACAAAAAACACCTGACCCTATGCATTCACATCTGGATTTTTTTAAAATATGCATTATGAATGTACCTCATCAAGTTTGGCCCGGGTCTCATTTAGCTCCTGGTTATAAATAGTGTATTCGAGGGCTCTTCTCATTTTGTCCCATTTCTGGTACTGGGCCAGCTCCTCCTTTTCATCCTCCAGGGTGTGAAGTCTCTCCTCTATGTATTTCAGCAGCTCATTAATTTTCTCTCTTTTTCCCTCTAAGCAAGAACACAAGACTACTGGTTATTTTCAGTCTCAGGGAAATGTTCAATCAAAAGGGGGATTTATGAGGATCTAAATGATGAAAAAAATCTGTACAATTAAAGCAAATTTGAAGGAAGAAAAAGCTTTATTCTTTAAATTAAATTCTTTAAGTTTTAAATTCTTATTTTCAATTGGAATTTAGTGAAACATGAACAAGAGTATACAAGTAGAAACCACTATACATCTAAAAAAACATTTGGAGATGCTACGTTACACAGAGGGTTGAGGTAGTGTGGAACAAGTTACCTAGCAATGTGGTTGAAGCAAATACAATGGCAGCATTAAGAATCAGCTGAAAGAGATCATCAGATCAATTATCTACAAATGGGTTGACCTCCTTTTGTTTGTAACCTTTATTATATTCTTTAATTAATATAAACTAATTTAAATAAATGTATCTAAATACTGCTACAAATATTTGATACAACTACATATCCCTTTCCAGACTGAATGGTTTAATTATCAGTTGGCAATTGGTAAACAACAACAAAAACAAATGGTACAAATACAACTTAATCCTGGATTAAGGTCATAAAAGGTCTAACTGAATTATTACAATTGCAGTTTTGTTTCTTGTATTCCTTAACCTGATAATTTCCTTTTACCAATTGGGATTTACTGGGCTTTGAAACATAAGCAAAATGTTGCTTCTCTCCAAAAAGGAGGAATTCAGTCACTGAATAATGTTACTCCAATATTCTAAATAGCCTTTAAAATGGTTCATACGTATTGGTTAAATTTCGGAGTATTAGTTTAATCTTTTAAAAATCCCTATTTGAATTTTACCAGTTTCTTTCATCAGGGAGATACTCTCTTCCTTCCGTTCATCATACACTCTTGTCCCTGCCACTTCCCTCAGTAGTTTCAAACGCTGAGAGTCTGGAGCTGTAGCCATTTGATTGATCTGAAGAATAATGACAAGGTATTTTCTATCATTACTAATAAACAGGCAGTCACACTGTCAATTTCACAATTTTAAAACATACAAAAAAAGTCAGATGTTAATTACCTGATGATAAAATTATTTTTCATAAGCAATCTTGTTTATTTTATTAAAATAGTTAAATAGAGGAAGTCATTAACAGTACTTACAAAGAACATTAACCTTATCAAACTAATAACCAGTTCCATATAATTATTATCATTAAAGTTAATAACCTTCTAACAATCCCTTCCCTGGAAAAACAGGATAAAGGATTAAGAACTAACGCTATCAGATATCAACAATCAAAGCAACCATACAGAGAAAACAAGCAACCTCTGGAAAACACACACGGAAATTCATATAAAAAACATAAAACATACTGAATAATCTATCCAGATTAAACACTGTTCTTGACCAAAATCCTGATATCCTTAAAATTAGAAATTATGAAATGAAATTGGAAATTGAAGGCAATTAGAATAATAGAAAACGTGTAAAACCTCAACCTTTTCTGTTACTTGTAAAACCTCACCTTTCCTTGTTTGACAATATAATATGGATTACTGCGAGAAAAGCCAGCACTCTCCAAGAGGTTCATGACATCATTTTTCCTGAAATGGGATCATTTCTATGTTAGATATCTTACTGTGAGACTGCTTTGTGATGAAAAAACACATTAATCAAAAATACATGCCAAACATTTTAAAACTTGTATTAAGATCATCCGATGAATAATAAATGCACTGTAAAATGTACTTACGTCACCATTTTTTTGTCTAAGAAATACTGATCTTTTTTCGCTCCAATGACACGACGGAGAGAGACTTCCTCTTTGTCGATCTATAAACACATTAGATATATATTTTACCTGTGCTCACTCAGTAAATGATTCATATGGTAAGCGGTCTTCAAAATGCATGTAGAAATCAGTGATTAATATTAAATGATGTGAAGAAATATGGAATTTATTCTTGTATTTTAGAAAGAGTGAGCAACCACTGCTCAAAAAATAAGTTCCAAGTATATATTTTTTTCTCTTAACAGTGCTACTTTAAATATCCTTTTAAATTTAAATCAACCTACAAGTACTATAAAAAATTCCAAGTAAATCCTATTTTTCACCATTTTGACATACTTACTGGTAACCTGTTGTCAGAATTGTCAAATATAATCTCCACAAAAGCTGAGATAACACGAGGACCAGTCCCCTCCTATACATTAAAAAGAAAACAATTAGTTACTGCTTGTTCACATATTATACAAACAATCACATTGCAAAAGTACTGTAATATACTAATTTCGATACAAAACAAAGTAAATTATCGGCATATTGCTTGTAAGAAATTCTAAACTTACGTGCAGCAAAGCCAGCCTCTGCTCTGGGCGAAGGTGGCTGAACTCATCACTGAGCACAAACTGTATGGCTGCAAATGAAGAAAAATGTGGTTAACAAAGTCAAGAAAATCATCAGGCAGCAACAGATAGGTCAGAGCTCAAAACATCTGCTTTGGTAAGAAACAATATTCTTATCAGACAAGATGCGATAATCCATGAAAAAATAAATGTTAATATTTACATTCTTTTAATGAGAATAATAAACAATAGGGAACATTAGTGTGGCATTTAAAAAACCATCATGTGTGGTAATATGTTTAAGAGTATAGCAGACGTGTTTAGAACACAGTACATACCATAGAAAAAGTTACTTTTCCCAGATCCATTTCGTCCAACTAAAAATAAAACAAGCGAAAAGCTCATTATGCATGTTATTCTCTACACAGAAATTCAGAATATCCACTGCTGCTTCAATTTACATGTTAATCTAAGTCAAGCCCATCGTTCAAATTGTCCTTGTTTCAATACATTTAAATACTTATATTTTTTTAATCCTTGTACAACTTACAAATATTCAGAAGCCAAACAACTTACCGATAACATTGTGCTTTGGACTAAATGGATCAACAACAGTTTGATCCCTGTAACTTCGGAAACCTTGTATAATTACCTAGAGAAAAAACAAAACGATTTATGATTCCTTCTGTAGCCTGTGGCTCCCTTCTGAATCGATGACAGAATCACATTTGACCAAACAAAAACAGTCTCTATTAAGTATTAAAAAATACCCAAAGCATGATCATACTAGAAATTCTTGATTTTTTAAAAAAAAAACTTAAAATGTTAACATCTTCATGTCTTTTTAATGGAGAATATGAAATTAGCCTCAAACTATCAAAATCCAAATGTAGAAATTAAGAACAGACTTTAAAATGTTTTCAATAAACATTCAGATATATTTACTCAGCGTTATATCAATGTACTTTCTAATATATGGAATCCACAATATACAACGTTTACAAAAAGAAAGGCCATTTAGTTTTTCTATTTTATTGGGTTTAATTTAACCAATATCTCATCCAGACAATTCCTGAAGAATTCACTGGAATCAGCCTCAACCACCCAGTGAGACCAGTCCGGTTAGGATCATTATTAGTCAAGTGATTTCTCAATTAAGAATTGATTTTATTAAGATTTATACCAATTAAGAACCCTTGGAAACTCAAGGGTCATTACATTTTTCTTCTAAAAGATTGCTAATTGTCAGATCACTACTGTGACTGTCACCTGTTTAACTGATCACAGCAATGTTTTAAATGTATGATTTAATGGGAGGTGCTGAAAAGGTGCTCTCTTGGAGCAGGGATTATGGTAAAGTAAATGTAGAGATAATTTTGGAAGTTCACCCAGGTTGGTTCTCATACACTGCTACAATCTCAAATCCTTACCTCTACATCAGTTTCTACTACCCGTATAAACAAAGAACTAAATCAAATCTGCAATTCAAATATAGTTAATTTCAAGACACTGCATGTTATGAGCCACATAGAATGACTTCATGTGCTTTAAGCTGTAATTACTGAAGGAAGATGAAAACAGCACTTTTAGTGGAGACATCTAGATGAAATTCTCCAGCCTTTGTCCTAGTGTACCAAGCACCTTATGTTTTTTGTACCAAAAGAGCTGTTGATTAATTTAATTTACTGAACCAGGCATTTAATTTCAACACTCAGGTCTTAGTTTCCACAATTTATTAATACACTTTATGTGTATTCAATTTAAGAAAAAATGTTTCAAACACACCTATAATTAAAAATTATTTTACAATTTTTGGGTTTCTATAGTTTTCTAAACAACTGGTTAATTTACACAGGGGGGAAAGACACTTATCTTACAGGCATTGTCAGTGTTTAAGCACCACCCTGAAAAGATAAACATTCAGGAGAAATTGTGACACCCATCATATTGCATAGAGATTATGCTAAATTCTAGAACGCTTTCAATTTCAATTTCTGAAACCAACCATTAAAGGCAAACAGTCTTTCAATTTTTCAACTTAAAATATTTCAAATGACAAAAATGAATAATAATTCAATAATGAATAATAACATTTCAATAACTTAATAAAGCAAAGTATTATATACTTAAAACTGTGCTAAATGAAATGTGTTAATTGTATTTTCTCTCAGAAAATCCAGACATATTGGTTTATTCAACATAGAAAAGTTGACTTAAGTCATTATATCAGCCATCTAGCTTCCCTTTGGTGGAAATGCTTGCCGTCTACTATCAGGTGTCTCACGTTGTCACTATAGAGATTTTTGTAAAAACCATAGGATTTTAGAGATTTCTACTTCTTTGATTTATGTAATAAATGTGTGTGTGTATTAACATGCACTGGTAAAAGCATGTGTATCAGAAATAGTGCAAATAGAAATAGAAATAGCGGTTGCTCTGTGGCTTAGGATCTGCGCCTGTGGCTGGAAGGTTGCCGGTTCAAATCCCACGGCCGGCAGAGGAATCCTACTCCATTGGGCCCCTGAGCAAGGCCCTTAACCCTAACTGCTCCAGGGGTGCTGTACAATGGCTGACCCTGCGCTCTGACACCAAGCTTCTCTCTCTGTCTGTGTGTCTGTGTCTCATGGAGAGCAAGCTGGGGTATGCAAAAAGATGAATTCCTAATGCAGGAAACTGTATATGGCCAATAAAGTGATCTTATCTTATCTTAGTTGTCCGAGACACTATCTGTTGAACCCCATGTTCAATTCCCCGATTACCTCTTCTCTCTGAAAAGGATGTTGTTGTAACCTGTGAAATTGTAGCTCTGAATTCTTTTTTCCTTTATCTCACACTTTGCTTTTGCTTTTACTTTCTTATTTGCTTCTTTGGCACCCAAAATGGCAAGCGGCATTTATGTTTAAAACCAGTATGGTTCAAACTCCAGCACAATAGTTGCTGAATTTCATAAATCACCCTTGAGCTGCAGTTTGGGGGATGTTCATGGACTCCAGGAACCCCCTCACAAGCACCCACACAAACACAATGCAGTCATCGCTTCTATCAACTACCAAGCTACTACCGATGAGTTTCGATATCAGAGTCACGTTCGGAGCAAAACCTCCTACGTACTGCAAGTATGATCCCAGGTAAAGCTAACAGTATTCATTTCGAGCTGGGGTTTACTGTCCACTTTTGCTTAACCTGCCTCTAGGCAAAAGAAACTGCACACTTGGGTAGATACAACACAGGCTGCAACTTCAAGCACTTGAAGACTTTCGGACCTCAAATCACTCTTAAGATTTGAAACTTGTTTTTAAATCATTTAGATTGAAACACCGGTGGTGTTGGGATGCGGGATGGACCTTTGAACTTTCTCCTCGGTTCGTTTGTCTTTCCGGATCACACAATGTGACAGCCCTCTCCCCTGCTCCCATCGTTCTACGTCATTCAGCACAGAAACATCACAAGCCAAATGTTCAGCAAGAGAATCAACAACAACAGCAGCAGCTCGCCATCTAAGAAAGCTAGTTTAAGCACTCATCTCTGAAAAAATCCCCTTTTCCTGCAGATATTTAGATAGCCTGAGGCCTACTTCTTTCAGCTGACGAACTCCTGGTTGCAAAACAATATTGGTTCAGCAAGCAACATACTACCCCTTTATAAAAAAGATTACAGTATTCCCGTCGTATTTCAAGGCTCAAACCCGACGTACAGAAACTCCAACGTCTACCCGATGAAGGCTTGTAAACACGGACGTCAACTCATTCATTGCCCAAGTTGCAACTATTTTTAACCATTTCACAATTTTATTCAAGTCACCAACAGCTACAAAGGCAAAGGAACTCTGTCTAATCTGAAAGGCGTTGTTTCTAATTTCCCTCTCGAATACGTTTTTCTCCACCAAAGAAGAAGAGCAGTTTTTACTGTACCTGTTTAATGTACATGTTCGGATTCCCAGGTAATTTTCCCTCACAAAAGACAAATCAACGAGACGATAGGGAACTGGAAAATTCCTCTCCTTCCACCGAATGGAAGGAGCGAAAAGCTATCAATTTTAATCAATAAATGGTTAGAATGAAGTTATTTAAAGCAAACTATTCGGAAAAAGCAAACTCTCCCCCCCCATGAAAACACAGAAACAACAGGCACCAAGATGGCGACAGGAGGAGGGAGCAAATTGGGTATGCTTGAATTGTCCAGTGTAGGGGAGGTCGGTTAAATTAAATAATTATGAAACCAAGCATGGCGGACACTGGACGTCAATAATATTTGTAAACAAAAATAATTCTGTATGATTCCAGAATATCATTTTAAGTTTATGAAATTTAATTAAAGAAAAGCTCTCGTCATTAGTGTTTAACACCCACCCTATGTGTGACAGTTGGTATGCACCACATAAGGTGAAAGGTTCGGCGCCAAAGCTGCAGAGTCTGAGGTGTGTTCAACTGCGTTACTGTAGTCGATACTGTATAACTGAATTCAATGTTATTTTAAACTACATTTTACTATTAGACATTTAATATGCGGTGATAGATATACTACAAATCCTCTTTATCTACATTGTTTACATGTCGACAGTCGTGAAGTGATTTTATGGATTATTTTTAGCCATCTTTGTTGGCAGCGAGATACTACTTTAGGTTTCCCGTTCCCGCCAATGTAAAAAAAAACCCGAACGGATTACAGAGTTTTGATTTGTAATCAATGTGATGTGTACCTATGTACGTCCGTTTTACACAAAAACATAAATGCGGGCTAATAAAGATGGGTAATGCTGATATTAATTCTAGACCAAAGAAAAATGAGTACAAAAAATACAAATCAGGCAGGTAGACGTTACATAAACACGGATGATTCCTCACCGACAGCAAACCTTGAACAGGCTACCAGATGTGCTCTGAGGACGTTTCATTCCCCGTATCTGCTATAAAGCCATTGGCCATGTAGAAGCAATTGAAGGTTGCCGTGAAAAAGTGGTGTGAACTTTGTTCCATTTTGTAAATAAATGCAGAGCGAAAGACGCTTTTTCAATGAAAATATATTAATAAGTGTTGTTTACATTAGCCGACTGTTACCCACTCCATCCAAAAGTCTTGTCGTTTCCATTGCAACTACTGCTTCAAAATGTTATTTTACAAAAATACTGAGGGCCTGATGTGTAGAGTAATTGAAAAAAAAACTACTGTATCTTGCAACTACATTCTAAGGATCTCTGTCAAAACCGTTTTCCTGTCAATGCAATTTTGGCTTTAAACGTGAAAGGAAACGTTTGCAAAAGTATAAGGACTAGGGTGCAGGTGGCGCTGTTTACTGTTCTCAGATTGTAATAGTTTTGTCTTAGATGTGTAATAAACGCCGTAAAACCCAAATATTTCAAGATTTGGATTTAAGATTTAATAAGTCCAATCGTTTTACTGAAATTTCAAGTACAATGACAGGTATTGTAAGATGACAAATGTCAGACGTCACATTTTAAATTAATGGCTAGAAAACATACAAATTAACATAGTTAAAGAGAGAGGTATTTAATATGGCGCAAATCTAACATCGTTTCATCGAGAATGTTTCATTGTCATGGGATTCTAGAGTTATTTTTCATTGTTAACGCATTTAAGCACATGCTTAAAGTCGAAAAGGTGGGTTGTGTTATGAACAATCAAGTGGACTCCGAGGGAGTTTGGAAAGGGTGTTATATATCTTCTGGACTGACAGTTTCCCACGCCGACAACCCCTAGTCTCTAACATTATTGCTGCGCTACATTGGAGATTGCTGCAGATGTTCTCTTCTCTGTAAATCCAACATCTTTGCCAGCAGTGGTCCCCTACCACTGAGCAAAAATAAAATAAAAACCAAAAGTTTGGGATAATGCATATAAAGTTTACCAAGATGATCTCACATTTGTTTTTAAATGAAAGTACAAGGCACTGATGTCGTAAATTAGCACCCTTTTAAAGCCATAGAACTTGTATTTCAAAATCCACTGCTTGTGGTAGTGAGTACATTCTGTACCCTATAGTAGCACTGCCATATTCAAAAGAACAGCCACTACATGGGTATAACCCAGGTATGCATGCAGCAGAATACAAAGCACAAAACAGAGCAGGCACATACACTGCAGTTTTTTTTATATGGGTTTGGGAAGGGCCATATGCTCATTCAGGGGGGTGACAAGATGCTCATTTTAAGCTGACATTAAATGAAAGATTCAAGGTGGTTTTAATGTAAAGAAGCATTCCACTGGCACAGCTGGCATTAGAGCACGAAACCAAAAAAGCATAAATCATGACTATACAAAAATGAAATTTAAAAAATGCCACTGTTTGCTTTTTTTGTTTGATGATAAAGGAATAAGTTATCATTAAAGCAAAATAAAAATAAGGAAAATAAAAGCCTTTCACAGAAACAGCATAAATAAGCTTGTGACTAGGTCTATCTCACAGTGACTTGGACATGCTCTGAGGAAGAGATAGGATGCTTTTGTCTGTCAAACAGTTCTACATTTAGACTTTGTGATATATGTGACCATTTGTTGTGCTGATAGATTGCAAAAGCAGCACAGTGTTTCACAGATTCAAATGAAAGTGGCATGACATTTAGAGAAAGACCAGACTGCAATTTAGCAAATCGTACGTAACTGTCTGTGGGCTGGGGTGACTTTCTAGGTAAACGTCAATGGGAAAATGTTGAAAAATATCAAAACAGATCAGGACACAAACAATCTACAGTTTGATTGCATAGTTTTGAAGGAGGGCTGAACATGCCCATTGTATTCTTTTCTTTCACACCCCGCAGCACATCATTAATCCACAATACCTACTTTTATGTCATCTCAAACGTCAGTGTTCTCCTTTCTAGTGTAAATCATCACAATCAGGAATTTGGCTTGTGTCGTGGAATAAACCAAGTCAAAAGATCTGCAAACCAAAGAATTTCCGAACCTACAGATGTAAGAAAAAGCTTTTTACCACAGGTCAATTCTGTTAGAGAACACCCTTAAAATGATTAGTTTTCTGTCCAGAAACAAAACTGGATATGTGATTATGATACTTATTTTTACAAAGGTGCTGCTGGAATAATATGTTTCTGTCTAAGGAATGCTGTGGGCAATATTCCATGGAGTGTTATTAGGTTTCTGCAGTTTACAAAATACATTTTAAGTCACAAAAAACTATTAATTTTCCACTCCATTACGCAGCTGTTTTAATACACAAACAACACCAGACCTACTCTATCAGTGTCCTGCAGGAAAACAAATCGTTTCGATGCACGTTTTCTTTATCAGAGTGACCAAGAGGTGAAGTTTATAAGACAAGATTTGACTTTACCTTGCCTTCTGAAAAATCAGAATGTGCTAGTGTCCAATTCATGCATATGAGCAACACATTCCATTCTTCACTTCTTTACATCCTTGTTAAGTTGATATCAATATTAAATTAATAAAAACGAAAAATAAAATACCCAAATTTGCTTCGGTTTCAGAATCGTCTTTGTTCTTGACCTTCTTAATTTCCTCTTGTTTTTTATTTGCTAAGTTGTATGTTAAGGTTAACGTTTCTTTTTCTCGATGTCTTTGTTGTGCATGTATTTTGGTAAGCTACTAGGTTGCTATCAGTGCTTGACCATTTATAGACTGTATGTGTTGGTTTCTTTCACAAGAAGGGATCATTTACCTCATTTTGTGTCATTTTGCTGCGAAGGGATCATGTCTGAGTCACACGGAGTTGCACCAGTGAAATAACTGAACATACTGTATTATTCTTGCTTAAATTATCTGTTTTGCTTTGTGCCTGTCTGTGTGTTTTATGGAAATACGAAAGAAAAAAAGCACGCAGAGCTAAAGGCTGGAAACAGAAATGCAAGCTATTTTTGGAATAAAGTGAGATATGCAAAGCACAGCACGAATGAATTTTTCCATTTTATTTCTGTCAGTGATTGTTTCCTATGCACCTGTAAAAGAGATCAGGTGTGCAGATGTTTAACTCACTTTACTTGCCTTGCAATAAGCCAGTGGTCTAGTAAGCTAATAATCCTCAGAACAACCAGAAACTACAGGATTGTTTTTTAATACTGCGACATGCATTCAATGCAGCAACAATTGGCTTGCCTTTTTAGGGTGTCAAGCAGAATACATTTAAATTAGATCTATAAAAGGAACAAACCATCCTAGGGAGGATTCTGAGGAAAAAGCTTTCTGATAACCTGAGTGTGAGTTGTAGAATGAATAAAATAAGTGATTCAGGTGGGTAGCTGCGTCAGCATGCATTGTCTGCAAAGGAACAATAGGTTTATTTCATGCTGAAAAGAGAAGAGAGAAAACACAACGTTTCGGCCGTGAAGCCCTCTTCAGGATAAGTGAGCCTTCTTCAAAATTAAGTGATTGTTTACTTCAATTGCCAAGGCTGTTAATTCATTCAGATTAATTTTTCATTTCTGTGTAGTCCCAGTTAGAAAACAACAACACCACCATGTCCCATTTGGCAAATTACTTTATTAGCATTTCCACGTCATTGTCTTTAGCAAAATAAATATTTGTTGTTGTTTTTTTAAAAAAGCACTTTTAAGACCAACAAGGCATGGAGTATAATTACTTCCTGCCAGTTATTACGTAATTTAACATTTTAATAAATTAATAAAACTTGCTTGTCTTTGCACAGGCTTTCTGAGCACAATAAGGTTCACATCATCATAGTAAGGCGATTTTCCTACTTGATATCACAATACAGATCAAAGATGGCAGCATCAGTGTATCACTGTCTTTTGTTTTTCATTGTGGAGATGAGGATGGATATCGACAGCAACGACGTCATTGTTGGCCCTGCAGTTGCCGTTCTTAGAAAGTTCTCGTTCCTCCACGCTCCCATCACCCCTTTTCAGGGTCTGTGAGGGGGGATCTGAGCTCGTGGACTTGTTGTTGTTTTTTCAAGTAATCTTAGGAGACGTCAGCCTTCAGGTTAAGGCAATGCACTGATCGGGCTCAACTTTAACTGGTGAACCTTTGACTGGATCGGCACAGGAGTCAGGAATGAGGTTGGGAGGGCGAACATGGAGGCCTCATAGTCGTTGTTGAAGGCAAACCCATCCGCAAACAGTGGCACGGTTTCCCTTTTGCACGTCGCGGCCGGGGTCGGGGGCGCGGCAGAGAGGACCTCTGATTCGAACTGAAGCAGCTGGCCCATGAAGCCAAAGTTCGGCGAGATGAGCGCCCGCCGCTGCTTGATGAAGTCAAACGCCTCCTCCAGCTGCAGCCGCTTGGTTTTCATGATGTAAGCCATGCAGATGGTGGGCGACCTGGAGATTCCGGCTTCGCAGTGGACTAGGACCTTCCCCCCAGCCTCCTTCACACAGTCTGGGAAACAAAAGAAAAACAGCAGTCTGTTAATAAGGGTCTAAAGGGGGGAATAGGGCAGCACATTATTTCCCTTTCGGAAGTGTACCCTAAAATATTACATGGGCACAGAGTATCTTGTTGATACATTTTCAATTATTAGCGAGGTCCTATTTTACGGCTTCTCTTTTGCATGCAGTCCATGGATGCTAATTCCAGCAACATGAGTCCAGCAAAGGAAGAGGCAAGCTTTTCCTTAGCTTTCAGCAGGGAGAGAGGCTCAGTGGGATTTTACCACAGACAGGCAAACAATTCACCCTTCATTCTGCTAGCTCCTGAGTCTCTCATTCAGTGCTCCCCACCTTTTTTTCCCCACCTACTCTAACATTTAAGAGCCCTGCTACACAGCCTCACCGCACTCCAATTACATCGCCTACACCGTCTCCGCCTCCATTGCGTGTACACCTCCTCTACTCTTGACTCACTGCACAGCTGTACATGAAGCACAAAGCCGTGTGTGTGCGTGAGATAGAAGGGAGATAGGGAGAGTGCGTGATCGATGTATTTCTGAGTTTACAGTTTTAAAGTTCTCTTTCTCTCAGCACTCTTTTTCCTCTCACAGGAGCATGCTGCTCTGTTTTTTTTTTTCTGCTGACAGGACTATGGATAAGACAGTCATCTGTGTGACAGCTCCCATCCACCAGACCACATGAATGAATCACAAACCCTCCGTCTACAGAGACGGACACTGTGGGTGTCTGACAATTTATCCTTTTACAGTTGTGCATCAGGTTTTCCCTTTAAACATAAACAGCTTATAGCAAATCGGGGTCTTTAACTTCTGTTATCACAAGTCACCTTCAGCTATACTTATACTCAGTGACAATATTCCTTCTGGTCTTTTACTCCTCCTTTAAAAGTAGGGTTTCAATTTACACTGTATGCTTCAATGTCCTCTTACTGTCACTAAACTGAATTTGCAGACTTCTTTTTATTTATAAAATTAAAACAGTGCCGTAGGAGCACATTTGCTGTGACTGTGAACAAGATCTATAAGTACATTGTAGGACAATTGTAATATTTTGTGTATGCCAGTGTATGTGTGTATACACAGGTTTTATTCTCAGCAGTAAAATGCAAATTCAAGATAGTTTAAGCCTTACCACGAACTCTCCGTGTTAAATAGTCAAAGCTTATTTCCAAGATTTCAATTCTTTTTACTGCCTGTCTATAAATACTTCACATATCTTTGTTTAGCTGTTACCAGCTCATCTCTTTCCTTTCCCTCAGCCATTCAATTTCCTCGCTAATTGCCTTCAGTTCTGTACACCTGCAGTAGACAAACAGCCTCCACCTATCTTCAACACTAATTTCATTTAGGGGCACTGCAGCTACACCCAGCCATAAGAGACAGAACCAGGATTAGAGTGGACATTGAAGGCTTCCTTATTCGTTTCTTCAAGACTTAAAAGGAAGTAACAGGACCCTGGTCTGAATGATACTAATTAAATTCATCCCCCATGGGATTTGTGAAAACTGCATTGCAAGAAAAGATTAGAGGCCGGAGCTTTGCTGCTTTTAGATCCAAAGCAGGCAGAGGACAATCGAGTCCTATTATGAAACTGGTGAGGGGATTTTTTTATGTTTAATACCTCTATCTATAGAACATTTTGCAACACGATTACCACAGTAGAGAATGGGAAAGACCTCTACATCATCTGCTGAAGTGTGCAGCATTTTGCCACCCCAGAAGTATCGGAACATGACTTTCAAAATACCATCAAAGTGTGAATCATCTTGGTTGACTGTTTTGGGCTACTGTACAAATGTAGTTAGAGACATTATTTGCAAAATGTATAGCTTATCTCCCTGGCCGTGTTTGTCTGGATGATTAATTTAAATTGAGGTGGCTATGAGAAACATGCACAGCATCTCTGGAATTCAAGTGCTGCTTAAAAAAAGAAATGACTGCATGAAGCCCGAAAGGCAGTAATTTCTGAAATCTAACAATATCCGAAGAATGTTCAACTAAACCACTATGTGCCAAAGCTGACTCCACTTTTATTGCAGAGTAGGAACAGATGGAGTGTAGTACACAATTTTGTGTTTGAATTTCAAAAACAATGCGAGTAATATAACAGTGTTTAAACCAGGTCCGGTTTTTGAACTGTTATTTACACAATTCCTCAATGACAAGAGCTTTGTGCTTTAACAATAAGATGCTTGATGGCATTTACTTTCTCAGTTGGACACTTGGTACTGGTTCAAAAACTCTTCAGAGGCTCTATCATTACAAATTTCCTATGGGGCATAAAAATAGGTTTTATAAGAGGAGAATACATACCTATAAACTCAATAGCTTCCTGGAAATGAGAGCTAATGTCAGCCATGTGACTATCCTCCACCGGAATCCATTTATAATGAAACTGGCCTTTTGCTTGCTCTGTGTCTCGCCGGGATACATTGAGCAAGGCTGTGATGTGAAGGTCACTCAGATAGTCTTGTCTGGAGGCATGGTAGGCACTCCCGAGGTAAAGGAAAGGCAGGATTTCCACTGGCTGGCCCTGGAAGATACAGACAAACCAAAAAAAAAAAATGAAGTTAAGAAATAAAAAAAAACATTGAAAAACACATGATAACTCCAAATCAAAATAAAATCCAGACGCTACTCATTAGCCATTGATTATTCCATAACTACTGTTTTTTAATACTAATATACAGACATCAAAGCCCCACCCCCAGCTGAGATGTATCTGAAGGCAACCAAGCCCGTTTGAAACGAAATCTTTGACCACAAAGATCTTTGATGACTGATCACAGGGCTGGGGCGAATGCAACCCAATGAATATCAAGCCTTGAGCATCTCAACACAGGTGCAATGCAAAAGGATTTAAAACACGTTCCCCCCTCCCCCCCGAAAGATAACGTTTCATTGAGACCCAGGTGCAATAACATCCAGGACAGAAAACGACAGACAGAAAATGAGGGGTTTCACATATACCACCAGAAATCAAATTTCCTTTTCAAACATTCAAAAATGTCATTAGGGCCAGAAAAATCTGAGGGACAGAAAAAGCGTGTTTAAAATAAAATAATAAGTTTAATAACAAGTTTGTTTAAAAAATCCTGTTTGCCACGTTATAGAAAGCATCCATTAGCCATTTGCAGAATCCATGCGTAGCTCCAAAATATTAGTCGACTTTTTAAATATTTAGCATACTACACAAGTGAAGGCAATTAAGTCGTTCATACCACTACAGATTAAGGCCATATTACTGAAACTCTTGCGAAAAATATGGTGATGTGCTTCTGCAAAACGCTGCTGAGTATTAATTTGGGCTGGCTTTTCACAGGCAGCTGACACACTGCACAAAAGGAAAAGGGAGTGGTGACTCACTCTAAAGTGACATCGCTTTCCGAATAACACTGTCAGGACCACCTGACTGTGACAACACCGCAGCTTATGCACATCTTATGTCACAATGACTTCACAGTGTGACCCAGAAGCATCTCTTAAGCCGGAAAATACTAGCCTTTTTCTAATCCTTTGCTGTTGTTTTTTGATTGTACAATTTGGGACATATGATGCCTGGTTTGTTTGATTGCATCACTGAAGCTTACAAGAAGCAAAACAGCAGCTGGTATTTATGTAGATATTTTGCCTCTTATATATCTGATAAACTGGACTACAACTATACCACATAGAGCAAATAAATGATAGCTAATTAAATCTTTAAAGGTTGAGAATGTTCACATTTTGTTTTCTGTACAGGACACTCAGAGTCATAATGATGAACATGAGGTTCAGAATGTCAGTACAAAGATACCGCTACATTCCTATTGCACACAATCTTCCAAGAGTTTTGTTTGCAAATAAAATCCAGGTTTTTTTTTATTATATTCTTTTTAATTCAAAAAACGCTGACAGAATGCTATTTTTAGCATTTAAATGAACAGCGTAATATCAAAACGCTCGTAAACAGCTGACGATAACTGCAATACTGCTATTTAACAGTATTTTTGAATTATATGAAAAAAAAAAACAGGCAAACAGAAGGAAAGGCCAGTCTTGCTAAGGTGGTTAAAATATGCAGCGCTGAACTGAGTTCATACGGGGAACTCTGAACTAACTTCTGGGAAAAGAGAGGGGAAAAAGAAGGCGTTATTTTAAGAAAAGGGAACCTATGGTTAACGTGGCGTGCTGATACATTTCTGCTATGAAACCTCTAAAAAGGTGGCCAGATAAAGGTGGCGCTTTAAAACAGCAGTGGCATATTGAGAAGAAGGGAAGCCAAATTTATTCAAGTGGGCTGAAATTGGAAGCTTCAGCCTTTCATGCGAATCGACACTCTTCCGTACCTGATCGTACTCCGGTTTGTGGTTAGCACCGAGCTTCTCATAGTGACTGCTGCTGAGGATTTTCTCCGTTTCTGTCCCGTCCTGTGTGCTGCTTCTCAGCTCTGTGCAAAGTTCAGGGTACTGAGAGTGGAAGTTCTCGTATCCTCCTGTCAAAAACACCGAGAGAGAGAGAGAAGATTACAGTGTGTTTCTCGATGAAACCTTTTTCACGCCTTAATTTAGTTCCCCTTATCAGTAAACTACAGATGTATAATAACATGGTGCGTATTACTGTTTCTCACAGACATTACTGCGCCTTTAGATGTACGACAGTATGGAAGTAAATCTTCATCTTATCTACTTGATAATACAAGGTTTAACGGCCAGTCAGGCTTAATCAATAACTTCAACAAATATAAAATATTTATACGTAAAGCGAAGAGGAACACATTTAGTCTCAGCCAAACCATAAATAAGATGACTTAAGTTCATGTGAGGCCCGCCTTTATTAAGCTACGCAACTAATAATAACCTGTTATAAATACACTTGTTAAAGCTGTTACAAAATACCGAAGTGTCGTGAGAATATGGCACTGTGGTTTTTGTATGTGAATAAATTATTTTTATTTTTCATTTTCAGAACATTAATATATTTCACCAACAAGTCCAAGATTCTCACAAGCCCAGGAGAATGGCAATGGCAATTATATATTTTTAATCCTGATTCATTTACTTAAAAATAAGATTAAGGTAAACAGACTGAACAACACCACGTAAATTGTATTACTGTAGATGTGTTTCCAATTTATACAAGTCACTATTTCCCCAACGCCATCATTTTGGTGTTCGATTAACATTGGTTATTCATCAGGAGGTTTTCTCTTTTAATTTTATCCATCGTCATGTACGTCGTTTAAATAGTAAACTGTAGAATGTAGAAAGTTAAAAAAGTAAACTTTCAGTATTCTCTGTAGTGCATAAATAGCTGGTACAATATAAACACATCAGAAACACATGCATCTGTGTGTTATACAGTGTTATACATTACAAAAGTTCATTATAAAGATTAGGTTTCAGTTGAACGAATTCAGGGAGCTCAAATCCTGTAAAATCGTACGTTAAAAATTGCTGTAAATGTGACGCCTCTCTATTATGCCAATTTCTAGATAGATTTTATTGCCAGATTGATAGCGGATAATTTATGCACCGGTTTGGACAAGGATATTATTTCTGTGTTTATCAATAAAACTGAGAAACACATTTAAACATTCAAAAACTGGTAAACTCCGGTATACGTTGTGTTCCGGCGTACGCAGGGATCAAGCAGCCAAACAGTTAACAAGCACACTGTTGCTGGGTGTTTACAGTCTCCCCACAGCCTGACTCATCTCCACTCATCGTTTTCGCAGCGCTAAGATTCCGAGCAGCTTGCCCGTACAACCGCCGAAACGTCTCCGCGTCAACACTAAACAAATTGCTCACCAGGTTGTCACCAAGGGGCGAGGTGACCGAGGCCTAGAACTTTCAAAAATGACACGAATCATGTACCCCGGACACTTCATGAAGTGTTCAGCTCACACTCTACCCAACTGTCAATTAAGCAGACGGATGGATATCGCTAAATAGATGTGAAGTGCTGACAGGGTCCTACCCTTAGTTACAACTAGACTTCGTCCTCAGAAATTACAGAACATTTAGCAGCAGTTTGCTTTAAATTATTCCTCGAGATAGATAAACTGTAAAACATGTTCTACAGGCGTGTACACCAAGGCGAAAAACAGCACGTAAAAACGCCTCCATGTACTGTATAGTTGTGAATATATTCCTTGGATTTGTACATCCCTTTTTAATAAGCATTAGGTTACATTTTGCTGGATAACAGATGTTACAAAGAGGCTGCGATTTTTACAAAGCGAGAAACACACAAACTTTTTTGCAGTCAAGGAAAACGCACAACGTCTACAACTTAAATCCAGAAATATTGTAAAGAGCTCCAAGCATCGAGGCTGTCAACCTTAAATAAACAGTTAACTGTCAATATTAAGTCAGTCGTAATGCTTACCTTTAAGAAAACAGATCTTGGTTCCACTTGCTAGATGTGAGAGGGTGTTAATCACTATTTGAGCCACACTGTCCTTCTTTAATTTCTGCCAGTGGGACGTCCGGTCGTCCAAAGCCACAACCGCAGAGATGCTTCCTTCTCGGAGACGATATTGAGCTCCCTCGTCCGGGATGACGAACTGTAAAGGGACCGGTCCACCTCGGGATCTCCGGACAATGACGGAATTCAAGTTAACATTGACAGAACCCTTGATGTTAGAGGTGGAAAAGGAAAAGTACGGTCTACAATCCACGATCAGGCAGCTGCTACATTCTTTTCTAATAATTTTCTTAAGACGGCGGCAGTCGATGCTTGCGACCTTCATGTTTCTTTCTGTAAAGGTCCGAGAGCAAGTATTATTACTGAAAAAAACAACGCACGCCGAGTGACGGCTTAGTAGCAATTACATGGGGGTTTTGGAGAGCCGAGTGTGAACCATTCTGATGCGCTTCTGTGCCTACATTTCCTCTTAGGGGATTCCGTTGTAACTATTTTATATGAATGGAACCTCCGGATTGTGACATCATAAACCAAATATGGACAACGACAAGGTGGGGATCAGATAAGTCCGCCTACACTGCGGCTTAGCGTGCAGTCTCCGCCTTTCACTCAGGATGAATAAACTGCGAGTTTGAGTCCTTCATCATTAGTCACAACGAAATCTACGTTTCGTTAGATCACAGGAATTAGTCTACATTTTTTATTTTTTTTTGTTTCAGTTACTAGGGTTATTACAGAAAATAGAGCCGCGTCATGATAAATGAATTTGATTTTTTTCTTTACTCGAAGAAAAAAAATCCTAAAATCGTTTCAGAATACCCGATGATCTTTCTCACAATGAAGTACGGCAATAGGTTTACAAAGACATTGCACATGTGGACAAGGCAGAATAGAACTGAGGACAAGTCAATCAAATAAAACTGCTCAACATATTTTTCAATAATTTGTGGTAAAGCAGATCGCAGCCGAACTACATTGTGTGTTTGTAATGTCTGTTTCAGACTTCACGCAGCCGACAGTTATCTGAAACCGGTATTCGGTATTGCGAAATGAAAATGTCTTTTAACATCTGGCATTTCAAAACGTGTTGTTCTTATCAAATAGCGTAGCTGCTGACCAGCACAGTATTAAATGAGTCGTGTTAGTAATTCGGAAAAAAAACAACAATTTATTGAACCCGAATAAATGGCTAGTTTACCGCCTTATTGCCATCTTTAGCCAACCCAGTCTATTTCGGCATGCTGTAATCTTTTAATAAAGGAACGGGCTTTGAAAAGATACGTTGTACGGATGTCAACCGAGAGGACAATTGTATCACAGCATTCAAGTGCAGTAACAATTAATACATAGTATTTTCTTTCTAAGGGGGTCAAAGAAACAGAATTAGTAGAAACCACTAGATTTTTTGTATAAACAAAAGCCCCGACACGTTTATGAGGCATTTCTTCATAACATGCGGAGATTGTGTCTAGGTGTGGTTTTGTAGACATCTGTTCAAATCCCACTGAATGACCATGTGGTGCGGGATGCAGCAGGTGTACCTGGATTATGAAGAATTCGTGGTTTTGTCCGCTGGTACTCTCAGCAGAAGGGATTAATTTCTCCTAGGACAGAGCAGGAAGTAAAGTGTGCCATGCAGGTTAGGCATAATACGTATGACATCACAGCAGTGTGGGCTGAGCTCAGACGTATGTTTTCCGTTTGGCAAAAATCTTGCTTTAAGGTACGCGTTGTTTTTTTCCGCGCTGCAAACATTTATACTTCAGATGTGGTTAAAGAAATGTCACCACGAGAGGCATAATAAGGTGTTTGCCTTCCAAAACATATGTCGTAAAAAAATTCAAAACTCAGACGAAGACAAAACGGTGTCGTTTCAGGCTAAACAAAGGGCAATTGCAAAATTGTAATAAAAATTTTTAGAGAGCAAAAACAAATTGACGAGATTTCTAAAAGCTGAATCATTGTTACCTTTTCAACCTATTGTTAGGACCGGTATCTCCGATCCCATTTGAAACGCATGAAAATAACTCGCGCGGACTAAAAGTAGCAATTGCATCGTAGATTGAAGCATTTACTTAACTATTTTGCATTTTGGACACAATTTAAATACCTAAAGGTAAACAAAAAATAAACACAATATCGGCTTCGATATCATGCACGTTTTGCATGAATGAAGTGGCTGAAGGATTTAAGCGAAACCCCCTTACTGGACATGCGTCACAGTCCAGGCAGTAGCCCTGTAGAAGGGTCACCAGAGGAGACGCCATCTGCTCCTTTCAGACGCTTTCATAATCTGAGGTCCTCAATTAACAAATTGTCTGTCCGATACGAACAGAATTCAGTGTAGCGAATGAGCAGAGAACGGTATTCGATTTCTCTACTTGCCCGAAGTGGTAAAAGCCTGATTCAGAAAAAGCAAACATCCTTATTCTGTACTTCTGATGGTGGCTACTCCTTAGTGTGTTACCAGGTGCCGTATCGCATTTGAATTATCTCTAGAGCGCTCATTTTACTACGGCATGTTTCTGTACGTTTTCAGCTTTGTCCGTTAAAACGAGGCACTACCAGATTTGTCATTTTTTTACAGCCGCGCATTTTCCACTATATATCCATGCCACGATATCCGGTGTAAAACAGATTGCTTTATTTCTGGAGCATAACGCCTTTGTCTACATCCTCAGCAAGTGGGAAACGTTCGGGAATAGGGCAAGCAGACTAGGACTGTTTTGAATCTGGCCTTTTTTTTTTAAATGCAGGCATATCAAAGAGTTAATATACTTGCTGACCCATAAAATAAATACTGCTTTAAAATTTAATGAATTTAATTAAAGAAATTCTAACATAAAATTCCAGAACATGTGACCTTAAAGATATCTATTAATAAAAATAAGAATTCAACATTACTAAATCAAAAATATGTATCTGTCCAATCAGCTATTGATGTGAAACAATCGTCAATGTCAATAAATAAATTCTATACAAGTAGTTTTGGGGAAAGTTATTAAAAGTAAATCCATTACAGTTTCAACTTGCTTAAAAGGATTACTGTTCAAAAATTAAAACCTGGACACGGGGGAAAGCTAGGGTAAAAATCATTTTAAAAAGTGATCACTGTGTATCATAAATATGTAAAGTATCTTATTATCCCTTAAAAGCACAAGTACAAATTTTCTTGTACTTTACTGTAAAAAGTACTCCCATGTACACATAACGTGTTACTTTTCTGAAAACTTCTTTCTAAACTTCCTCAACACTGAATATATGACAACATTAGGCTTCAAAACAGAGCAGCCTGAGGTATCTTGCAGCCTTGTGAATGACATAGTGCTCATACACACTCATTGAGGCAGACGGCTTTTATTTATACCATAGGCATAGAAAGATGTTTCACATGGCAGAGCTCTGTGAGCTCCTCTAGTCCTCCAGAAAGCTCTACAGTGTAGACAGTGGGCTCTGTTCGCACTCAGGCAGCATGTGGCACAACCAGGGAAATCTATGCTTTTTGAAGTCCAGCGTTTAGCAAATTACAATTGAAAATGTTTTCCTGACCTTACCTACCCGAGTTACAATTAGAGATACTCATCATAATTTTCTGTTGTAGTAAGACTCTGGAGGCTTATTCCCTGTGGGACAGCTGATTTCCGAACACACATGGATAAAGAGGTCTTTATTAATTTATAAAGAGGTACTGCTTCTCTCAGAGAGAGAGAGAGCTGAGGATCTTCTAGGTAAGTTGGCTCCCCGAAAGGCCTATAAGCGTCACAGCAAAGAGGGTGAGAGAAGAAAAGCAGAGCTGCTAATGCAAAGAAGAACCAATGAAAGAAGTGAAATGTTCACTCCACAGAACAGGGTGTGATGGCGCATTCTCTCCACCTGATAAATCCTAATGACAAACCAGAATGGCATTTCTTACCATCCAATGTGCCGTGCGTACTCGTGACAGGTACATAAACTGTGCTTTCTCTTCCTGTGACTCTCACTCATGGGCTGCCTGCTCATTCTCCCTCATCAATGCCTTGACATATTCATACCCACTCCAGCTAATGGTTATTGGCTATGTACAGGCATAGAACATGTGTATCCTGAGGGTGAGTTTGTCATTGGAACTCAATGTTTTCGCGAGCCGAAGCATTTACACACGCACAAATTATTCTGTCCTGACCTTTTTCATGAAGTGCTCTAGACCAGTTTCAATTGCAGTGCATGCACATGGCATTAGTATGTGCAAAGCATCTCTCTCCCCTATCTACCATTAATTGATAAATTCTGCTGTTATGCTTCCACATTTACTCAGACAATGAAGCTCATTCCAGTTTTCCTTCAACATACAGGTGCTTCCTGCTTCCTCACTCTAAATTCCAGTCCCACTAGAGTATTTCCTACTCACTGAGCGATTACTCACATTCAATTAAATCTTGTGAACAGTATTACCTTATACCTCAAAGAGTAGATGCTTTATAACAAAACAGCAAAGGGGGCAAGTAAAGACGAGTTAAAAAAATTCCAAATATGACTAGCAAAACAGAGGTTTCTTAGTAATACAGAAAAGATTCGTACAATTCCTAGGAGGAGCACAGACTTAAATTAATTTCCTGTAGATTTAAATGCACTCATGCAGTCCTCCTTACATTTCAGAGTAGAGCCTCAATTAAAGCAAAACAGATATTAATGAATTTTAGAAAGACCTGTGAAAGATCCCTTTAAACTACTAATCCTGAAAAGGTGGTATTTTATCAGTCTTACAAACCTAACTCAGATGTTAAAACGGTGTTTTCAGAAGCACGCCAAGCAGCACAAGATATTTTGGCCCCGTCTCTCTCATTTGACATATTTAGAAACAAAAACACAGGAGACCAGATCAAAAGTCAAACAGAATGCTGTTGATTTGCAAATGTAACAGACTTCCAAAACCTCTCTCCATTTAAAGACAGATTTCTAAAAATCTTTGAAAGATTGTCAGCAGCCTGCAGATGAGCCCTGTTATTAAGTGGTTTTAAAGGTGAGAAATTTGCGATCTGGCTTGACAACACTGGCAACACCGCCGCGAGGATGAGGCCGATAAAATAAGGAGTGAAGGGATGAATTCGAAATGATGAAAGCGATCGACCTTTTGCACTCCAACCGAAGTTCCTACGACTGAACTCTGTTAACGCTTCTAGCAAGAAGATGGATATGAAAATGATCGTCCATGTTTCTGGAGTCTGTATTGAATTATGCAGACAAAAAAGAGAAAGACCAGCCAGCTTTGAAGTCTGGACAGGGAATACCTGTTCAGAGCGACAGGCAGTGAGCTAAAAAGCTTTGGCACACTCAGCGGGGGTTTAAAAAAGGGGAGACACCTAACACCTACATTTTTAGAAACAGAACTTCTCTCCATTTCAAAGTAGTTTCACTCAGTTGTTTGTTTCATTTATAGACCCTCAAATGTCAGCACACTTGGGAAGTCCGAACCTTGGGATGTAGCAGCACAAATACTCCTAATGTCTCGGCACAATACGTGTTGAAAAAGGCATGCGACTGAATTTCCAGAATTTCAATATAATAATGTTAACACTAAAACACAATTGGTTCTGCCTCTCCTAAGTATTGCAGCTGGTGATAAGAGATTAATTAACACAGAAGTAAACGTTATCTAAAATGATATGCATAATTTTTGTTCATGAAAGCAAGAAGACAAGCCACTTAGAACCTAAAATTTCATTCTTGAAAAACATGCTCACCTAAAAAATGGGACTGGATGGTAGATTAATTTTAAAATATGCTCAAACTACAAAATCAACCATTGGTTAACCAACATTACTTACAAAAATCCAAAAAAATCACTTTAAATGTATTCTGTAAAAGAGAAATTAGCACACGACACAATCAAAGCTAAACTGGGCTCTTTTCTGTACATAGAACTTAAATATGTAATATGTAATAGTAAATATGTTCATATTGCTACTCGTTTAATTGCATGATAAATTCAATTTTTACTGGCAGTGAAGACAAAAAATGAATGAGAAGAACTTGTGATGTTTTTGAAAGTTTTATCTGATGTTCCATGAAATGGACTCTAACGTCAGTCAGAGTGCATTCATCAAAGAAGATGAAGGAATACTGTACTGGATCATGCATAAGACTGTTTTGTTCAATATTCTAGAACATATTTCAGATTTTGAACATGAATCCCCAGTAATACAATTTTGGGAGTTGGGATTCTTAATAGGTTTTGTGTTTGAAGTTGGTTTTCCCTTAATAAAATGCGACTCAAATGAGATTTTGTGGGAAACATTATTTAGCCACAATGATGTACAGTATGCACACATACAGTCTTTAAATTAATGGAAATGACAAATACAACATTGAATTATTATAGCAGTGACTGAAATCTACTAACATAAAAAGCAATATAAATGAAACACTTAAACTTGCAGAAGTGAGTCTCAAGCACAGCCAATGTAAAATATGCGTGTACAGTACGTTGAGTTTACTACAATGAAAACTACGTACAGTAAGACATTAGAAACTTTATTTTGTGGGATAAATTAACTGATCCAGAAATAACAAAAAAATGTGAATATCATTCTGTTTGTTATGCAAAAATTGAATTATTTGTCTTAATAAGTCTCACTGTGGGGGCGGCACAGAGGCGCTGCTCACATTGCTGCCTCACAGCACTGGGGCCCTGGGTTCAATCCCTGGGGGACGATCTGTGTGGAATTTCCATGCCTTCCCTGCATTCGCATGAACTTCTAACAGGTGCTCCAGTTTCCTCTCACAGCCCAAAGTACTGGTACTGTCGGTTAACTGGCTTGTGGGAAAAACTGGTCCAAAAGTGAGTTTAAGTGTACCTCTCTGTGTCTGTGTGTGCCCTGAAAGGGCCTGGCGTCTCCCATCCAGGGTGTACCCCTGCGGCCATCCCCCGCGGAGTTAGGCTCCAGGTCTTCCGCGGCCCTGCGCTGGATAATGCGGTTAGAAACTGGATGGACGAAAGTCTCGCTGTTCAGCCAGCTGATCAACAACACTGTCACGTTCCAGCTCCACGTGCCAGCCCTAAAGCAGGCCGAACCTGTCAATACCTATAGCCCTGTCTCCACTCCTTTGCTCTATGACTCACTTGCCAGGGCTCGTACCTTGCCGATTCACGTCCTCTCCATTCATGTCACAGATCTATTGAGCACAGATATCCAACAAGGGTCATCGAACGCTTTACTTCAGAACTGGTGCAGTGCATCTGAGCTTCCCGCGCTCAGGCTTATATAAACTCAAACAGCCAGACTCTACAAGTGATTGAGTATAGCCCTGAAGCAAGATCAAACTGGCCTACTTTGTTCGTGAGGCTGGGATGATTGTATCAGATGACTCCTGTATGCACTGCTTTATTTCTAGTCAGCAGACAGAGCACTTAGTCAACAACACTAGCCTGTTGTTACTATTTCTCTGATTGCCTTAATGTTCTCTTCAGGCCATAAGAAAATACTATACAGTATGTCCACGGATTCCAATGTATTTCCTTCCACATTCTTTCCCTTTAGGCACAAAGCACCAAATGGCATTAGAACCTGAAATCGTTCTAGTTTTTCATGGAAATGTAATCTCCAAGTTTCACCCACCCACTCACCCTCCCCCCAATTAAAAAAAAAGAACGATGGCTAAAATAAGCTAAAGTTTCTGAAAATCCTGCTTCCTCTTAACATGAAATCTAAACATTGCTATTTATAAAATGACTACGATGTCATGGGAAATACTGTCTGAAATGCAGTAGTAGTGGCAAGCTGATATCAGAAGTCGAAGATCACAGGTGTTTTATTCCTCTTTTATTAAGAAAGGGGAAATTGGAGCTGCTGTGTTTCATCTTCAGTGACCTTTGGAGACAGATGCTTCCACCCAGCTGACCTTAACTGATTACTCTAAACCACCACACAAAATAGCCAGGAGAGCCAGCAAAGAGTTTAATAAAAATTATGATTGTGATCAAGATCTTATGGATCTCTGCTAGTTTACTGTGCAGACTAACCAGCACATTGATCAGGGGAACTGAAACCATTAAATTGTACCATTAAAACCCCCAGGAAACTGCCATTAAAACGAACATCTGAGAATTTCAGGGAAATGGGAAACGTGTTGAGTGCTGGCCATTTTTGTAGCAGATTTGGTTATTCTATCTTCAGAAGTTATGGAGTGATTTGAAAAGTTGGCATTCCCCTCTTCTCTTGTATACTCCAGTTAGAGGGAGTACACAGGGAAAAACAAAAGAAAGGAAAGAGGGCTGTGACAGGGAATGTTAAATCTCTGTCCCGATGTAGGTCAGATCCCAAGCGAGTTTTTGATTATGAATGTAAAGAGCCTGTCAGCAGCTGTGGGTAGGAGGAACCTGACGACTCAGCATCCTCGTCACCTGGGGGACCGTAGGAATGGGAGGGGCAAAATTAGAGCATCCACACTCCTAGCAGCTCGGTCACACAAGCTCTGTCGGTGCTCTCTGGCTTTGGCATAAGGTGCTGATGGAATGTGATTCATAATGGGATTAATAATTCGAACTGTAAGCCTTTTGTTTTTTCTACAAGTAGTGTTCTCGGCATGAACACAATTTACTGACCCCAGTGGGGAATTAAATTAGATGCCTCCCCTCACCCCATCCCTGGATAAAGCTGCTACAGAGTAATTACAGCAACTTAAAAAACCCTCCTTATCTGTGAAAGCACACCATAGTGACAGTACCCATGGAAGACAGATTGTCTGTTCTTTTTTTTCCCTATCCCAGATCGGCTCACCTTTTCACTTGCTTTATTAATTTCACACTTTTTTTTTCGATCTTTTGCTTGACTTATGCTCCAGCCCTAAAGCAGGCCGAATCTGTCAGTACCTATAGCCCTGTAGTTTAGTATTTACCAGCCAGAAATGTTGTCTATGTCAACCATTGATTAATTTTTATGTTCATTTTAAGAACATAGGAACAGTTATAAATTAGAGGAGGCCACTCGGCCCACTTAGACTGTCATGCAGTGCTTCTGAGTAAAAGTATAGTTTTTTAATCTTTGAATAAGAAAAGAGTGGACAGCCTCTGTAGAATAAAAACAGATATTCTACATTATCAAATAATATCCACAAACAGCAATGATCATTGACTGGAAAAAAAACCCCATCAAACAACATATTTTAGACTTTCTTGTCCTTGACATGAGACTAATCCATGACGTAATATTAAAAACAATACAGTGTTACAATCAAAGTAATCATTAGGCATTGCTATGATGCATCCCATGCACACGAAGCATGCCTTTCTGGGCAAATTATGTGCAATCTAGAATAGCTATATTATATACGGTATAGAGCTATATTATATAAATATAATGATTTGATTTTGTGTAAACCAAATCAGATGTTTTTTCATTTGAGAACATCACCATTTTAACAGACAGAATCTTGAGAAGGAAGCTGAAGTGCACATCCCTCTACTCTCTTACAGAGCAGCTGTGAGATCTCTTTGTTTTAGCTGTACTTGTGACATAACTCTTTTGTTTCATCACACAATACACCTGGAAACTGCAAACACAGCTAACTAAACCAATTCAGTGTCTGACAAGAGATGAATAAGAAATTAAATTACATAAGAGGGTGATGACACACAAAACTCAACATCCATACAGTGTATGATGAGACAGTAATATATTGCAAATATTATCCGTATGCTTCCAATCCAAAGCAAAGGCACTGGTATTATTAGGACAACTGTTTTACTTAATTCATAGCAATGACCCAGATTCTGATATAGTTATTAAACTAGTCATGTTCACTTAGAGGTGCAGAGTCTCACATGCAGGTAAGCACAAACACAGACCAGGAGCTGAAATACTGAGCTCAAAAACCTACTTATGAAAACTTCCTGTGTTTTTATGGTGATATCATCGTAGTCTTGTAGACAATGTGGGGAAGCATTAAAAAAACAATGTCAGGCTATGAAGTTAAGGAATGTTAAACTAGTAAAATGAGCAACAACATAGCCCTTTCACTTAAAAACACCACAAATTCACAAAGTTATCTCGAAAAGGAAAAAATCCTTTTTGTTTGGAGCATGCACTTATTTTTCTATAGAACAGAAATAACACATGTAAATTCATTATGCTGGTTAATAGGAAGGCTACAGTGAAAGTCACTTTTAAAATGCCAAATAACTTTCATCTTTATGCAAGATAAATTATATTTGTTTGCAAAACCCCGCTAGACTGGTGATGAGTAAGTAAAGGGGTAGCTTTTTTCACCATTTTATTCACTAACCAGAGTTTTAAAAATACAAGGGTGAAGTCTCACCATAAAAATACAAGCAATTGAAGGAAACTCTGAGCTAAATCTGGTATTGTTATTGACCTAAATTTAAAAAAGCAGCATTTTTTTTCTCTGTTTCTCGTAAACTGATTACCACAGATACCAGAGAATAAATCAAGAAAGCAGAGCTGGTAGGCTCTGTATTGGTGTGGTGCTACACAACAGTGAATGGTTGTACATTCGTTTACAGCCTGAGAACTGAGCTGTTATAAGAACAAAAAACATCACAGGAAATTAAGGCTTTTAGCCAAATACTGTTCCTGTCCCGTCGCTTGATTTATTTCCACTAAAGTGCTGAATACCAAAATGATGATCATCAGTTCCAAATAAAGTATTAAAGGCATGAGGACAGCCAAACCTCTGAATGGAACTTTGTGGGATGCTCACTTGTGTCCATCCCTGGGCTGATGGGGATGTTCCGTGCTGTGGGGACAGCAAGATTTTCTTAACAAGCAAGTTGGAAAAAACAACACATTACCAAGTTTTAAGATGTGATAAAATTTGTTGATTCCATTGTTAAAGGGAGAAACATTTCAAGTAATTATCCTGCAAAACCCAGAGGTTTTTGAATATCTTTTCTCTGCTGTTCCAATATGCTGTGGATTTTCAGATAATAAATTCTAAACAAGTTGAGCAACATAAATAGAAAATTTTCCTTCATGGCTTGGAGGTTCAAACCTAGGTTTGTTCTAACGAGCTTAGGGACTGAAAACCAAAGTGAAGCTTTAGTTATTTGTGCAATAATTAAAGACCTGTAGAGAACAAAGACTGAAAGGAGAGATTGTCCACAAGTATTGAGTAGGGGTGGGAACTCAGCCTCTCTCAGCCTTGTTCTTTGTGAAACCTGCTTTAAATAAGCAGATTGACCTAAATCAGAGGCTAAACATGAATTTTGCTATTTGCTTGTATGGGAAGGGTTAGCTTTCACAGGAATGTGATGTTTCTTAAAAAAAAGAAGTAAACAAAATGTGAAAAAAAGACCAATGAAATTCTCTTTTTATTTTCCTGGAGCAAGGAGCTTGCTTGCACATGATGTGATGGGTTGCCAGAGCGGTGTCAGAGTGGGAGACAAGACACCGTGTGATACTGCACTTCCTGGCACATGAAAGCCAAGTCAGACATGCCTCGCAGAGGATCGCAAGTGAGTCATGCAACTTGCAGAAATCTGGGCTAACATTACTGAGCGCATATGCCAGCATCCAGGGTATTATTTTGGATGCGTAGTCGAAGCAGGACATCGAGAGCAAATATTCACGGCCTTCAAAACACAGTTCCTCTCAAGATACTTGATAATTCAGTGTTTTCTCTGACATGAATTTAACTAAACTTTGCACAGGTCATATATTGCAAAAATTGCAATATTGTTCAAATATTTATCATAATTTATTCCTCTCATTTTTCATTTCACCCCCTACAACCTAAAAGAGAAAAAGTTTGCTTAGGAGAAAAGCTTCCTTACTTCTTTATCCAGTTGTGTGCCTTGAAATCTATGAAATCCAATAAGCAATATTAAAATTTAGCCCTATGAAATAATTCAAGGTTTCATTCATTCCTGCTTATGTCATGAAATTCAGTGGCACAATAGATTTTTAGTTTTGGCCTATGATATTTAAGAGTTAGCCCTTAAATGTAAGTGTCAGTGAAAAGTCACATCTAAATTACAGTAAGAGCTGCACAGAAGTTTTTGCTATGTTTTGTCTTACAAGTTTAGTTCAAATGTAACTCCAGGATTACCAAATCAGATACAGTGAAAAGCCATCAGCAGAGCAAAGTGGAAGCTTGAACTATTTCGAAAGTGTTTGAATGGCTGTCACAGAGTTCCAACATGAATCCTACTGGGGAGTTAAGCATTACAGCTTTTTGGAATGGTTTACAGGAAAATTCCTTAAATAAGGCTACTACCTGTTTTGTCCAGTGGTGTATAGTGTAGCAATCAAAGCACATTGGACCTGTAAATTGTCATTACTATACGGTATTCTTATTGTTAGACATGGCTGTTTTGCAGGTGACCTTCAGGAAATAAATATATATATATAAACTCCCCATCAGAGAACATCTTAACTTTCTCTACTGCCAATAAATCTTAAAGCCTCAAGTGGAAATTAACATCACCTATTGTTACCTCTAAAGGTATTGTATGCCATTTCTAAAAAAACAATTACCACCATAAGGAGATTAAGGTGATTGTGACAGATAGATAGTCCTAAAAAAATCAGGATGATACTAGATACTTGGGCACTCTTCCCTACTGGACCAGAATTTTAAAATCTTTGCTTCCAACATGGTGACAGGGGACACTGTGCTAAAGTAGGAGCCATTCTTCACATAACATTAAACTCAGTACACGACTACCTGACCCATAAAGATCTTGCAGCAGGGTTATGGCTTGCTCTTGTAGTGCTACAGTGTATGTAAAATGCAAGAAAATATTACAACTACTCGGGGTTCTAAGAACCATCAAGTACTGCCCAATGGAGACCATGAAAATCAGTATAAGCTTAATGTCTGAATAAAGCGTGAATAAAGATCAATAACCCAGGCAATCAAGAAATGAATGAATCAGCACCCATGTTTGTTAATAGAACTATATTGTATGGGGTTCATGTTATTTTTTAAAGAAAGGCCAGGAAATGCCTGTAAAAAATTTGGCTCACACTGCAGGATCTTATTAAAGGATACTAAATTGAGTTGCAGTTGTAAAATTGTGTATGGCAGAATTCCATTGAAACGTCTATTAAAACATTGATATGCACTTAAATCTGAATAGATAGATACTTTATTGATCCCGTGAGGGAAATTGCAGTGCAACAGCAGCTTTACACAGACAACACAGCCACATTGTAACGAATGATACAATAATAATAATAGTACAATACATACAATACAATCAGTACAGTGAGGGGTGCACTAAAAGAGTTACTCACAGTCCGGACACACAAAGAACAAACTAGAACAGAACAGTACTCAGAAAAATCGTATCACACATATGAATATAAAAATAGATGTAAATATAGATATAGATATAAATCTAAATGTATTGCACGGGTCCCTGGCATATATTGCACAAAAAAACGGTTGTAAACAGGAAAAGAAAAGAAAGATAACAGATGTACTGTAGCAGTAGATGTGTAGATGTGTTCAGTCCAGAAACAGGTCACTGTCAATGTTGCCTCTGCCCAGACGCAAGGTGGATGCATTGTACTGTCTGGCAGAAGGCAAGAATGACCTCCTGTAGCCCTCCCTGTCGCACCGTGGATGAATCAGTCTATTGCTGAACGTGCTCTTCATTTCTACAAGCCTGTCATAGAGGGGATGGGAGATGTTGTCCATGATGGCCTCTAGTTTGGACACCATTCTCCTCTCAGCCACTACCTCCAAGGGGTCCAGGTCTGACCCAATGACAGAGCTTGCTCTCCTGATGAGCTTGTTCAGCCTTTTAGAATCCACTGCTCTAATCCCAGGGCCCCCGCATACCACTGCTTAGAAAATGGCGCTCGCTACCACCGACTGATAGAACATATGTAGCATCTTACTACATACATTGAAGGACCTGAGCCTCCTCAAGAAGTAAAGTCAGCTATTTAGACTGTCTTAGTCTTCCACCTCCAATTTTTGATGGGTTAATTGTAGGACTTTGATATGGTGAAAGGTAATGAGTTATTTAGAATACCTTGTGATAGTGACGTTCTATGTTTTAATGTCCACTGTATACTATTAATGTCCAAAGGACACATACATTTCACACTGGTCGAAGACTTGAATCAGACAGTGCATCCAAACTCCACACCAGCTTCCTTATCTGCTGGTATCTTCTCTTGTATGGCTCTGGGTCTGACTATCACCCCTTCACATTTTTCTGGAGTTCAGGTAACAGTGTTCACTGGTGAGAATGTAGACACATTTTGTGTTCCATGGCACAAGTGCCTTCACCTTGTGTAATTGTATTTCACATGGTAATTTGGGTGTGAAAGACACCCTCTTGACTTAGAATGTGGTACTCAGGAATCATCTGTATCACTAGCTCCAAATTGTGCTTTTCCATCTGGAGCAAAATATTTCAAACCATAACCACAAAATCAATATTCATGTACTGCCTGGAGAAATAACAGGTGTTATTTTTTTAAGTCTAAATAGCTGGTTCAAATTTGAAGCTGTTCTTAAAGATTTAATAATAATTCTGATATTATAGTTGCCTTTTATAATCCCAATCAAATTTTTCTCATGGCAACACAGTGAATGTGGCCCTACTGCATTGTAAATAGAATTTAATCTTTAAACACACCTTAAATGCTGTAAATCAAGCAATAGGAAATGGAAACTTAATATTTATTCAAGTTGTATCAGGTGTTTTTCCAAATGCTAACACTTCAGGCAGTATTTTGGTGAGCTTACAAAGGATGATCAGCAGTTTGGTCCCGTCATTTTGTTTTGTAGTTGTTGTTGTTTTGCTAGGTTATTTTGTCACGGAGGCAGAAAAAAGGGCAGTGTTCTCTTTCCGCTATTCCTCCCTTTTGGTTCTGTGACGTAACCCTCTGTGTGCCATCACGTCAGCCGTAAAGGAAAGGATGGTCATTTGAACAAGGTGTCAATCAAAGGGTTGTCAGACGAAATTGCTTTCTTGTCCTGGTAGATGTCTCTGGCAGTTTGACCATGGGCTTTTGTTATTTAAGGAAACGTAGTCATTCATGTCCATTGAGCCTTCTTGTAAACAGCTGAAGATTTACTGGTTTATCCTCTTTATAAATAGCACCATGGCTGCTACAATTATAGGTCACATGCTGTAACGTGGCTTAAGTTACTGAACACAGTCCCTCCTTCATGTAATGTGCACACCTAGGATTAGTGGCTTTCATAGAATGCTTGAGCAAGACCTTGTACTGTGTACAATATTGTTTACCTTACTACATTCTAGCCTGGAGAAAGGTGCAACCAGAATACTCCTAGCAAAAAGGTACAGTATGTTACAAAAAGAAGTTACAGGCACCAAATCTCTGTAGTCCTGAACAGAGATAATGAGAAGTCTAATTACAAATCTTCAAGACACTGAAAGGTATGCAAAACGTCATCCCAAAGGACTACTTCATACTAATCTGAAATTTAGAGAAAGTGTATTTAAAACAGTTAACAGAAGAAACACAAAAGATTTAATGAAAGAAATGGAACAAACTCTCCAGCCATGTTGGTGAAGAGAATTTCCTGCTTAAGCAACTCATTACCAAATGAGCAAGAAGGAGCAGATGGGCTTCTAATTGTACATTTTTCTGTGTTCTCATACTCTGCACTATTTGTCTAGACAGGTCTTCTAGAAAATAAAAAAAATGTGCAAGAGAGCAAATTCCAAATGTGAGACACAAGATTTAAGACCCTGATATTACAATTTTGTTCATCATTCATCTATTGGTTAAGTCTTTCACTGTGCCTGTGCTAATATATTAATAAAAAATATTCAAAAAATAAATTTCAGTGAATAAATGAAAGTTGTTCAGGGCATGTGGACATGATTTTCTTTTTAGTTGAAAAGAGTGGGAGAAGAGGGTGTTTCACACCCAAATTACCATGTGAAATACAATTACACAAGGTGAAGGCACTTGTGCCGTGGAACACAAAATGTGTCTACATTCTCACCAGTGAACACTGTTACCTAACTCCAGAAAAATGTGAGGGGGTGATAGTCAGTCCCAGAGCCAAAGAAGAGAAGATACCAGCAGATAAGGAAGCTGGTGTGGAATTTGGATGCACTGTATGATTCAAGTTTTTGACCAGTGTGAAACTTACAGTATGTGTCCTTTGGACATTAGTAGTATACAGTGGACATTAAAACATAGAACGTCATTATCACAAGGTATTCTAAATAACTCATTACCTTTCACCATATCAAAGTCCTACAATTAACCCATCAAAAATTGGAGGTGGAAGACTAAGGATAAAAAAACACAAACTTTTCAGGTAGAAAAGACAAAAGGGTAAAATATCTCCAGAGCTAGGAAGGATTTCCTGTACGAATACTTGCAAAATATCATGTCTGTCCTCAACTTACTTCTGAAGGGCTTCACAGAGACCCAGAGTCTTCAGCCAGGAATCTCAAAAAAGAAACGAGACCTGACAAGGGAAGACCACCACCCATCAACAACACAAAGGGACTGTCTGCCACCTCCCCCACACACAAATGATCTGTTTCCCCCCTATCTGACCTCAATAAGTTGCAGCTGCTGCCTGAACTGCAATATTGATCAACTCTTCACTGAAAAATAACCAGACATGACACTTTCAAGCAAATCAGTATGATTGCTCAGCTGTTCACCCAGTAGAATATTTTTCAGGAGTAGTGAATAACTGAGTAACATTACACATTTACTACGCATGGGCATTAATCATCAATTTTTATCTCAGCAGAAGCACAATGCTGAACTTACAGATGAACATCTTTCAGTTCAATGGCATTTTTACAATCCTGTCCCGTCTCAAATTGTCACAGTGAGCACAGAGATAGATGATTGAGTACAGCATTCTGGGTTATTTGAATGAATAGAGAATACTATGCCTTGGATCAAGAGCCATTCCCCTTATAACATTGTTTCTATGGGAACAAGAAGTTCCAAAACTCCAGTTCCTTGACTTAGAATGTGGTACTCAGGAATCATCTATATCACTAGCTCAAAATTGTGCTTTTCCATATGGAGCAAAATATTTCAAACAATATACAATATCAATATTCATGTAGTGCCTGGAGAAATAACAGGTGTTATTTTTTTTCAATGAACCGCTCATACCAAATGCTGGTATTTCAACCTGACCTTTTTAAAGCCACTTCCTGAGCTTCTGAAAAATGTTGTCAGAGATTAACACTGACCCTGAAATTAATCCTCATTCTTCAAGGGAGGTTATTAAATGCTTTGTTAGGGGCTGTTGTAACTGCTTATGTTTCTAATCCACATGCAAAATGCAACAAGCTGATTTGTCAGAGACTACAATTTAGAACAAATATGTAACTTCATAGCCAACAGCTAAAACTAGTCCTGAATGGTCACCTTGGTCCTTTAGTGCTGGATTCTGTAAATTATTATTTTACAGAACAATAGAGATAAATATACTGTAGCTTTTAGTCTGATTCTTCCTGAGGGCAAAAACTTACTAAAATTCTCTATCTACAGACAACTACCATTATTAAACTAAGACAAAACATAATTTGCATAAATTATTTCCAAGTGCATGGAAATACACAATATTTCACAATGTGTGATATCTGATACATTGTAACTAAGACAGGCTTTTTAAAGGGACTTTTTAAGCTTTTTTTCTTCCTAACACATACAGTACAGTGTGTTTCCATATTTTGGATCAAGCCCCTCACATACTAATCTCTTTTGCAATCCTCTTTTAAATGAACATGAGGCATCAGATCGTCTGGAATGGAACTAAAAATCAAGTATTCTTAAATGCTTGAAATTTTGGCCATGCATTTATAAATGTAATTTAATTATTCTTTTAATGTTTCATTTATCTCCCCTTTTACAGCGTGGGTTCTCCTGTCACCATACTGGGACAATATTTTCAAAGCTCTGGTTTCAAATGAAATGTGCAACCTAGTGGTCCACCAACATCCCAGGACAGACCTGGCCCAAACTCATTTGATGGGTTTAGACTAGAAGGTGGGTGGCACAGTTGTACAGTAGTTAGCATTGCAGCCTGTCAGCACTGGGGGCCCTGGGTTTAATACCTTAGGTCCTCTCTGTTTGCAGTTTGTATGTTCTCCCGGAGTTTGCATGGGTTTCCTGAGATGCTCCAGTTTGCCCCCATTGTCCAAAGACACTGGTAAGGTAACTGGTTTCTGGTAAAATTGACTCTGTTGTACCTGTGTTTGTGTCTACATGTCCCCCCCAGTGGACTGGTGTTCTGTCCAGGGTGTATCCTGCCATTCACCTGTTGCTTGCTTAAATGGGTTCTGGCTCCCTACGACCCTGTACTGGATAATGCAGTTAGAAAATGGATGGATGTACAGACTAGAAGGTAGCAAGCTGAACAGTAGTCCCACAGTCTGGTTAGAAAGCCCTCACCTAAAAATATAAAGCTTGGTGGAGACTGAAACACCCTTAGATCTCAAAGATCTCAATCAGGTGTGAGGTAAGCTGAGTTTGTTGCAGACACATTGCTTACAAGTAATAAAGCTAGATTATATTTTAGGTGGGTAGCTGCGTCACCATGCGTAGGCTGCAAAAGAACAAGTAATAGGTTTATTCCATGCTGAAAAAAAGAAGAAAGAGAACACAACATTTCAGCCGTGGAGCCTTCTTCAGGTGTGAGAGAGACAGGGCCACAGACAGACACAGCCCTGTCTCTCTCACACCTGAAGAAGGCTCCACGGCCGAAACGCTGTGTTCTCTTTCTTCTTTTTTTCAGCATGGAATAAACCTATTACTTGTTCCTTTGTAGATTATATTTTGCCAGGTTAAAAACTAACATGATGGTCATATGTTTTCCATCTTCAGGGCTTGTTTAATTAGCCCACTTCTTTAGTGCAAGCTCCTGTTTGCTTAATGCATTACTGTTTTGCTTTAAAAAACACTTAATTTAAGAAAGTGACCTACTTCTGCAGTTAGAACAATTAAGAACTACAGGCAGCAATGTGGAAAAGAGTGAGGAGTCTGAACTTTTAACTGGAAGGTTGTGGGTCCAAATCCCAGGTGAGGGCACTGTAGTTGTTCCCTTGAGCAAGGTACTTTCACTCAAATGGCAACAGTAAAATACTCAGCTTTATAAATGAGTGTAAATGTGTAAATTTTACATAAAGGTATAAGCCAATTAAATTACGAATTATGAAGTCACGTAGTGTTCATGCGCTTTCAACCATTTGTATGATAATAGTCAAACATGAAATCATAACAAAGTCTGATGGAACCGTTTCTCTGTGGATCTGTCGTGCAAGACAGTTTTTGTGTCTCTCTTTTCTGATGCCACCCTGAAAGCAAAACCAAACTAGAGAGTTCAGCTGAATTAAGAACTCACTGTACAAACTGTAAAGCTGCCAGATTCATTTCAGCTGCAACTTCATCCTCCCACACTGTTTTTAACTTCTCATGAAGCAATTGTGTCAACACACACTTGCAGCAGAAAGAGATGTTTTATAAACCATCCAAATGGTGGACTAGAGAACGGCTTTTACTAGCAGCCTTGGAGCAGAATAAAATAGAGTATAATAAAAGAAAATGTAGAATGAATGGAGAAAAGAAACCACGGGGTACATTGTTTGCATAAAGCCGGGGGAATACCAGATTAACCAAACTTCCTTCCGTCACAGGAAACCAGAAACCACAGCAAGGCCGACTGAGTAAGGTGTGATAGACTCCTCTTTCTGGGGTTCAGACACAAATGTTTTATCTCCACAGTCCTAGTCAAATAAAACTAAAATGCAGGTAAAGACAGAACCCAAGACGTTTTACAAAGTACAGTATTAGTGGAATGGACTTTGGAAGATGGAGAAGTGGGAGTGGGATGTTGTAATGAAATAGGAAGAAAGGCACGGTGATGCAGTGGTTAGCAAATGCTGATTTGCACTGCTGGGGCCCTGTGTTCAATTCCTTGGGTGCCCTGTGCACAGAGTTTGTATGGCCCTGGTGTGAGTTTGCGTGTGTTTGTTTCTTTGTGTGCCCTGCAATGGACTGGCATCCTGTCCAGAACACATACTATCTTGAGCCTGTTGCTTACTGGGATGCTTTCCTGGGACCCTGTGTTGGATAAAGTGGTTAGAAAACGGAGGGATGGATATGATATAACTTTATTGTCCATCCAAAAGAGTGGAAATTTGTCTTTGGGATCACCGTACAAAACTACAAAATACAAATAACACGACATAAAAAATACACATTAAAAACTAACGACAGTCTTAGACATGCAACAATACATATATACACATCTTGCTCTGCCCATATTACATTACCGTTACACTCACATAATCTAATAGCTCCATACAGGAAACAATCACTTAGCTGCGTTTAATATACCGATTGCACAGGGAACACAGGATTTGATCCAGGAATAGTGTTACATTGTGACGCTGCACAATTAAAAATGTGTCAAGGATTTGTGTAATCCAGTCTGAAATATTACCTTGAGTTGGGTAACAAATTAGCTACAATTGTCAGCGCAAATCAGGCCTAACATCTTAAGAGCTTATAAAAGTTGTTATGGTGACTGTATGACATTTGTCTTGAGAAGACCTGCACACTATCACCCAGCAGCACTCTTTTGCAGACATGGTAGGACTCTCAATCTCTTTGGCAAAACCTCACTAGCTCCTCAGTGACATGTCTATTGTAAAAAGTACCAATTCACACAAAGGCCATGCAAGGATGGTAAACATAGAACGGGACTTTCAGTAATTTGCAAAAATGCTTGATGTTCTAGGCACATTACAGTGAGTTACAGTGACTGTGATATACACTGATCTAGTTTTTTCCAGGCTGCGCCAGCAGCTCACAGGAGTCAGTGCGTCACCATTGTAACAGCTTTTGAGATCTGCTAAGAAATTAACCTAAATTAAGATCACTTTGTTATAAATGGTGTTAGATTCACTTCCCCCAGCCTTGCTGTGTTGTTAAAATGACAAGGGTTTTCAGTAAATTGGAAGTGTGGCTTTTCATGCAAATTGACATGCGTCTCTACTTCCTACCAATCTCACAGGGCCTGAAAGCAGCAAACCAGATATTACAATTTCCCCATCAGTGAGGGCAGTTGCTTTAGGTTTCAGAGCTGCATTTGGGCTTCACGCAGCTTAATAATGCAGTGCGTCATATCTACTCAGCCATGTACGAATTCAAAGCACCTGCCACAGCACCTCCATTTTCTTTTTCCGAATGGCTTTGTGAAGAAAGTGTTAGTTTTATGAATAGATTATGGAGAGCCAAAAGACGCATCTAAGAATCAAGAGAAAGGGGTTAAGAAAAATGTATTAAAGGTTGTCCATTTACTATGCACGAGGAAAGCAGCTATACCAAGATTAAAGAACAAAGGATGCACAGTGCCAGCTGTGTCTGCCATGATCCTGATTGCTAGGTACTGTACTATTAACAAAAAATGTGATAAGTCACTTAGAGTTAGGAAACCCATACAAGGTTGAAGGGGCTCTTTTCATCTGTAGCAAACCATTCAGGTGGTCTTCCACTAATTCTCTTCTGTGAAAACATAGAGCATCTTTTACATAAGAGCCAAAAAAGGATGCAATTTCACCTGAGGTACTTAAGACTTTGTGGTGCCTGGTATAAATCTTCACTCTGGCACTGACTCACTCTCTTACTGTGAGCTAGGGAATCACTTGTCTTGTGCTACTGTACATCATTAAGTAGAGAAGGCAATGGAAAGGCAAGAAGCACGCTAGGCCCTGGTTAGAATGCACAAGGATAATACAAGAAGCAGCCGGTCTGAAAAAAAAAACATCCACTTCATGAAGATATTCTAAAAACAGGAAGTACATGATACCCAGAGAAAAATGTGAAGTGGCCCCTAGTTCTGGCACCTCATCCAAAGAGCCAGACCTCCCCGTCTCCCCAAAGAAATTAGTGGAAACATACAGCAGGCAGCTTCCTCTACAGCAACCTCAACACCAGGCAGAAGATAAAACAAAAGCCCATGTGACATTTAAAAAAACATTTCAAGACTTTCCTTTACAAGTCTCATGACTACAGTATGTGAATTTAACATCCATGGGACTATAAGGCAAATACCCTGGTTCCACTACATAGTGCAGTGTGTCAAGTCCATCAGTCACAGATCCTTTGTGGATCCAGGGTTGGCCAGGGGACATAGGAGACAACTGACATTTCCAAACTACTAATCCTATATATAATAAAAAATAATTCCAAATAAAAAAAAAATAGAACAAGGCTACTGGTGCCAAGCTTTACAATGTACAGTACTCCAAATAATTTAAAAAAATCACCATTTACTGGAAACAACTGACAATGAGAGTGTATTTCAGTGTTCGATGTAAACAAAGTGAATTCAATTTCTAAACAGCCAATTTTTTTGTGGGTATAGTTCTATTACAGTACAGCAATCATGTTCTGAAGATTGTAGCATAAACACACAAAAACATTTTTATAGTGTCTAAATTACACTTTATAAATTCATAACATGCTTAACGTTATAATAAGGCTGAATAAAGTATTTCTAACTGGCTCCAGCTAATCAATTAAGCATCTGTGAGAGACATATGCTACCAGCTTACTGATATTATATTTATGGTCTATTCATACTGTATATTACACATATATTACAAGATCTTTATCAGAAACACCCAAATCCTTTAAAATGCACTTCCTGTGGAGATCTCCCTGCACAACAAATTTTAATCTGCCAACTGTCTTCTCAATCCATCATTTTCTGTTTTGAATGTCCCCCTATTTTTCATTAACCTATACATTTAGATTGCAAACTACGCTAGAATCGAAATTGCTGATACAGGATATAGGCCACGAAGAGCAATGGGTCCCTATGGTACACCACTGTTAACACTGTCCGAGCTGGAGGTTACACCCTTCAAGATGATGCACTGTTTCCTGTTCATTACACAGTTCTCAATCTACATGTCAATCTGCAATGACTAGCTACAGCCTATGCTCTGAGAACTAGCCTTGCACAAGGAGCCTTATGAAAAATGTTCGAGAAGCCAAAATATATCATGTTACATGATATAATGATGTAATTTGTCCTCACTGGTTGTTCACAGACTAGGTGAAAGCATGCTAAAGTTCTCTTCTAACTTCATTGTTACAGTGCCATTATTTTGTAAATATTCAATTTTAGCACCATAGTTCCCAGACCTTTACCAGTAACAAAATCAAGACTATAGTTAAACAGTCTGTATTTCTATATAAAGGCAGGCCAAGCCGAGTTTTTTGACTCAGCTTTGCCCCATTTATATAAATTGGCATTAGCATTTGCAATGCTTCAGTTTGCAATTTTAGCCGCCACCCTTAATGACCACTGAAATACGGAAGTTAAAGGTGTAGGAATAGGCTTGCACCACCATATCCATATCTTCCATATCCCTTCTGATTGCATGAATAGAAAGCATCTTTTTCATTGCAGCTCCTTTGTCTTCCGTGCCCAGTGGAAAGCACTGAGCAAGACAGCATATGGCCCTTTTAATGATAAAGGTTTGTTTAATCATCCCCACAGCGTCTGCACTACTCACCTGTGTGGGCGTTACAAAGCTAAATCCACTCAGCTGGAATTAAAGACACCATGGCCTGGCTGTTGCATCACTCCACTTTTATCACAGCCTGTCTGTTTCCATCTTTCCAATCTGTAAATGGAGCTTTTATTTTTCCGACCCGCTGTAAAGAACGCAGCACGGTAGATCATTCAGTGTCCCAGCCCTGCATCATCCCCTGCGAACACACCGTCCTTTTCGCTCAACACCGGAGCTCAATTTATTCTTCATCTAACAGGCCTGTACTGCCAAGGTGTGTTTACTGTAAGTGTGCACTCTGCAAAAAGAGGTTTTCTGCTTTATGGTACAGAGAGTGAGAGAGAAAAAATAGAAGTGCCATCTTGCCTCCTTCAGTGTAACTCTTGCAAATGATTTGTGTCGCAGAGAAAAAAGAAATCCTCCCATGTCCTTCCTAGGAAACATGATTAGGGAAATCTGCTGGTGGGAATTACCAGATACGTTTGTGAGTATTAGCTACCCAACCTTTGAGCAAGCTTTCACAGCTGCCTAATGGAGCCCCTTCTTGAGCAGCTAATCTAGATGTTTCCATACTTAATAATATGATATATGCATTGATCTACATTTAAAATGACTTGGATAAAAATATCACAAGTTGTAGAATGATTTAAAATGTAATTTTTTTAAACATATTGTGCTCAATATCAGATGTATAAACACTAAGCCAGAGGTGGCCAGTCTTGGTGCTGGAGAGTCACAAGCCTGCAGGTTTTATGAACTGAATCATTATTTTCTAAATAATTGGAACACTTTTGATGGTCATGCCACTGGTGCAATTAAGTTTCTAACATCTTTGAAAAGTAAATACCATTCCCCTGTAGTTCATGGTATATTGTGGTAAATTAGAATACCGAGGTGCTCGTTTACAAAAATATATTTCTATAATGTATTATTGGGCCACAGTGTGGAATAGGCACAAGGGCTCCGGATATAGACTGAAGAGAAGTAGGATGTTACAATCGTATCCTTGGGCAAGGTACCGATTCAAACTGCTCCAGTACATTCTGTGCTGTATCGTTGGCCATTCCCCTGGGAGGGAACTGAAAATGAGAAATTGTTTGGATTCTGATACACATCTGAATAAATAAAAGATTGAATGAATATTTCTTTCCAGTTGGAGTTTGAGAGCTTAAATGGCATTATTCTCTCCCAGGGCGTTATAAAGGACTAGATTAAAGAAGTAGTACAGAATGTCTAAATGAGCTTCTAGCCTGTAGCTCCCATTTTGCTATACTATGAAAGACAGGTCTTTGCGACATCTTTCTTTTGATATAATATTTAAATCCATGCTCCCCACCCTACACACACATGCAGCATATAAAGCAGATACTTCATTGAAGTCATCTGCCTGAAACAAATTCTTTGCCATTTTTTCCCCATTGTAAGAGGGTCATTTATGGAAAGTGCAAGATAACTCTACCCAAAAGAAACTCCTACTCCAAATCTGTCAGGGTTGAATTGGCAGGTTTAAAAAGATATTAACCTGTGGAAAAAAAGAGGACCAGAGTTGGCATTGCAGTGTGTTTAACAGGTCCACACAAACAAGGTGGCCACAGTGTGCAAGAACTCGTATGACAACGCAGGAGTAACTTAAGGTCACTGTAACATTTATTCAACAGTATGGTACTTGCCCCAGGCATCCTAGTCCATCTTTAGCAACTGGAACAGGACGTTGCTTTCCACTTCATAGGTTACAATGCCCAGAGAGTACAGCTCTCCCATTCACCCAGACGCACAGAAACTAAAAAAAGCACACCATCTTTGCTGGCGTGTTGCTTAATGAACTGTGAACAGGTAATCCCTAGGCAACATTTGAACGATGGACTAATCAAATTTACCATTTCCTAGCCCAGGACTTTCTTTCAGTTTGAAATGGAAGGCCCTGAAAGGAGCTAAATATAGGTTAGCTTACTGATTTAATACAAACGATCTAATGGATAACTGTTGCATTTGTCAATAAGAATATATTTAGGCACACATTAACACACATCAGTTAAACTTGAACACAATTTTCAGGTTTCATTTTGAGAGATAGCAACACGAATGGTCACTGGTTCCTCTGAATTGTAATTAGGCAGTCTATTCTCTAAAGCAAACTCGAACACCGTACTCCTCTCACTCTGGCATCACCCATGTCTGGCTTTGGTCTCCATTGTAACTGACCATTCGGGACCATCCATCCACCCCTCACCCCTCAGGTGTATCAAGTTTCCACCAAATACTGCCACCAAAATGTCTGGGCTTAAAACCTTCATGCTTTCACTTTGATGAACATTAGCAGAGTGCTGTGAACACATTTTGGCCATGCAATCATCATTATGGACCATATCATGCTCAATTTAAACTAGTACAAAAAACAATTAAGCAATGCATAAAATGTATACATTATTTAGCTTGCTACAGAACAGAAGGCACTTTATATTACCCTGTAAGTGATGGGGTTAAAACTAAACATTCACAGTATATTCATTCAATGCAATGTATAAAGGCATTTCACATTGAACGTTTAAAAGATTAAAATAGGCAAGCAAAGGTATTTTTTAATAAAAGAGAAAAAAAGTAGCTGCAGTTTTTTAATAAATATTTTCACTAAATACTATGTGTTTCTGCAAAATCATTTCACCTCTTCTGGCCACATGAGGGTTATTAGCTATGACAGGGTGTCAGCTTTGACATCTCAATCGATGCTTGAAGAGTCTCTCAGGAGAACGGAACCTGTGTCTTTGCATCTCATCTCTGTTCTGTTTCTAGAGGGAGAGGATGAGGAGGATCCATTCCTATAGGAATCAATGCTGATAGCCGCTGAGGAAGCAGAAGAGAGGTAAGTGAGGTAAGTGCAAGGTGACACATCCTACAGTTCACACACTGCAGTCTTGTTCCACTGCAGGAACAATGAAAAACCCTAAAACTAGATTCTTTGTCATTTTCCTGACAGCGGAACAAGATCTTGCCCTCTGAAGCAGTGCTGGGAGACACTTTCAAATATTTTTTGTCATATAAAAACATCAAAAGGAAAAAGTATTCTCCTTCTACTGAAACAGAAATCAGGATGAATTAAGACTTTCAAAAGGGGCACAGGCAGGGGAACTTGAAGATTTATGGGGGGCAAAGACGAGTAAAACAGAGACATGCTATAGTGGAAAACAAGTATCAGAAAGACGGCATATTGCCGAACCCAGTAAGCCAGTGACATATGCAGTGCCCTGCATGACTCACTCTGGGTGCGAAGCAAGGAATGGGGGCTGACTGAGCCAGCACTGCTGCAGGCCCACTGTCTGTGACAGAAGCCGATTTCTCTGCTGAAATTCTGCGGAGGCAGCTGGTCCAGACAAGCCCTGACACACATTCGAAGTAGGACGATGGTCCACAGAACATTCACTTGTCACCCTTCCCACAACCGCCTGCATCCGAACACATCCTGACCTATTTTCAACAAGGACAGTAATTAATGGAAATTCATGTTATAGCCTGGGCTGAAAGAAAACAGCTATGAATGAGAATGGACATTTTTTAGAATTTAGTCATATTAACAGGTTAGACTCCTACTCCCCTGTGACCCTGTACTGGATAAAACAGTTAGAAAATGGATGAATGGATGAGTTATCTGGTTGTTGGAACTAAGCTGCCGAACTGAAAGTGTTACTCCCATGAGATGAAGCAGGAGGTTATGCAAATTTTCAAAATGTTGCAACAGTCCTTAGAAAGTGTAAAATAAAGGTAAACAGAACAAACAAACATTGTTGTGGAAGCATTTTTCATCTAGATTGGGCCATTTTCATTGGTTTATTAATAATAAATAAAGCTTTCGTAATCAGACACCCGTTTCAATTTTTATAAACCAGATTTTATGTAAACTAACCAATAACTATATTTCCATGCAAATTTTGATAAAAATATTCATAATACACTGTCTCTGTGTATTCAAGATGCAGCACAATTTGTTGCTTGAAACATTTTAGAATAAAAGAATACAGTAGCAGGTAAAATAACTTTTTGCTATTAATAAAAATATAAATATCAATAAAAAAAGCTTAGCGCAAAACCCTACACTATACCTCATCCAACGTTCTGACATTTAGATTCAACTGCATAAGAAAGTAAATAGCAAAACTGAGTCATTTAAGTTATTGCAAGATTAAATGAGTAACGTCTTTGAAAAGCAGATGAAAAAATATTAAAAACAACCCACGTTGAGGTCTCGTTAAGCAGAGAGAGAAAAAAGTTATATAAAATATTATACTGCGACAATGCTATGTATAATTTATCATAAAAATGGTCAGTAGCATGTGCATTTAAATCTCTGTTTAGGTTGTGGATAGTCAAAAAGGGTGTATGAGGACAATGAAGGTGTCACTGTGATGATATCAAAATATAACCCAGAATCCAAAGTACAACTATTGGAGACAATTCTTTATATGTGCAAAATGTGTGAGAATCTTAAAATTTGTCTCAGAACAGGAACTAGTTCTGGTGAGCTTATTATAATTACTATTTTTGTAACAGCTGTAGAATCCCAGTGTATTGTAAAAAAAAAACGTTTTGCTTCCCCAATTTTGAATTATGATGGAAAACTAAATGTAATACTTCTTGACAACAAGTACTGGACCATCTATGCATTTCCAAAGCATATGGCTAAATTCCATGGGGAAACTTACATCTCATGAATAAATGAGTAAATGTAAAGTTGGGCAATGAAGTGTCAGGAAATTAATTTGATATAAATAAATGTGGTTAAAAATGGTCTTCGTGTGTGTGTGGGAGATGTGGGGGAAGTTTTTTTTTATCTCCAAAGAAAAACGTTGGTGATGTGGTTAAACCGTTTGAATGAACTATGATGCTACTTCCCCTACGACCAAAAAAACTATTTTCTCTGTAGGTTTCACTGCGAAACAAACGCATTTATTTTCACTTCTTTTGAAAGAAAAAGAAAATGGTTCTATTTGTTTTCTGTTCCCTTTGTTTAATCTAGTATGTACTGCGTTGCGTTTTTCGGACACGAAAAAAATAGCTCAGTGAAATTTGTATTGTCATAAAAATAACTTCAGGATTATAAGGACATTTACTATAGAACTACTTGCAATTCCTACGGACAGTGGAGAAACGACCCTTTACAAAAGGCTCCGAGGCTCCCCTCTACCGCCTCCTCTCTCCCTTAACACCAACTGGTATTATCATTGTTCTCTGTGTCTGCTATGATAAAGTTGTAATTTCCGGGGCTTGACATTATCGTGAATCATAGCGTTTCAAGACAGTCACCCTCGAAATTATTATCACCTACCACTGGTAGGAAGCTAGTGATGCTGACCTCATCAGGCTCGTTCCGTGCTGAAACTGCCTGAGGAAGTGGGTGTGGACAGCTTTCAGTCTTCTGATCTGGGCTCGTATCATGTGCGCCAGATGATCGTGTATTATATAAAAATACACACACGGGAGTGCATGCGTTTCAAAGCGGTTATTTTATATACGGTAAATATTTTCTGAAGTGGGGGTCAAGAAGAGCTACTTCCTCGTAGTGACCCCTGGGCAACGTCTCTGACGGCAAAAAGCTCTTCAAATCGAATTTACCATGCAATGCTTCTGCATGTTAAGCTCATACGAATAAATAATAATTTTCTAAACTACAAAGTTCGATCCTTTTCTTCCTTCCATCAGAAGATATGTTTATTCACGGCAGGCTCTGGCTAGTTGCAGCGTTTATCTCGGAGTTACAGGGCAAAGCGAGATTACATACCCGGCCGCAACCCCAGTCTCTGTCAGGGCTCGCACTCGGCGAGAATTAGAGACAACCAATTAACCTAACTCGCATAGGTTAAGATACTGTGTGTTTAAAATGTAGCGCACTGGAATATACCCCCTCCCTTATAAATCGAATATATTATTATTAAATTGGCGTGTCTAAATTGTCCCATTTCTGTACAGTACGTGCGCCCTATGATGGACGGGATGCAGTACCCGTGCCTACTCGCTGTAAGGAAAAGGCAGCTTTTGGAAAGAAATGATAGAGAAATATTTCAGAGACGTTTGAAGTTAATGGAATGATAATCTAAACAAAAAAATCACACTGATACACAAAATGGCTCAATTTTCCCATGGCAATAACATCGTGCATCAGTATGAAAATGCAACATCACATTTTGAAGGAAAGCAGAATGCGCTGCGCACGATGAACAAATAACAGTAACGCAGCAAGATCCATTTCTTGCAATATTATCACTCGGGGTGTTTTGTGTTTAACTCGAGTTTATTGACTACCATGAGATCGACGCAAGCTGTAAAATAAGGTGGAGCGTAATGTTTATTTAACGGAATCTCATGATCTCATTTATTGAAATAAAATTGACTCAGTACTGTTGGCATAATTAAAGGCAGCCAGTCAGGGAGGGAGGTTGCTCATAGGATGAGATTTGCTTTGCTTAAATATCAATAGACTCGTCCAGAGAAACCAAGAAGGCCTGTGTTCAAGATTGTTATCCTCTGTGGACATGGCCTAAGTTTCTCAGACCAACAAAGAATGTTTCCTCCAGTGACAAGCTGTGGTCCAGCATCTACAATAGTCCCGAATCGAAAGGAATTACCACTTTCATTTTCAAACTATTATACCTAGTTATACTTGCCGAAGGTTGTTAGGGATATTCCTGTAATCATTGCATTAAGGAAAAACTGCTGGGCGGAAGTTCAGATGGCAATTTGATCACATGTGCTACATGATCCCACATTAAGAACCATCCATAGAGGATTTAAATCCATACCATTTTCCTTACCATAATGTGTACTTGTACCCTTGCATTGTTGAAGGATAAAACACAAAATAGAAAACACAGTTTTCACCACGTATCAGTACAGGATGACACACATTGAGGAGAATATAAATCACATGATAGTAAAGATCAAAACTACAACTGAGGAATTCAAACTTCTATTGTACACTACTTTATGGCAGCTTAATAAGTTTTTCTGCTCTTTTATATTTTATGATCAATCAGTAAGGTGGCACAATCATTTTACAAAATACGAAACACTACAAAGGAGTACCAGAACCAAAAGCATTTGTTTAGTGTTTAATGCCTCATTATGAATAGTACAGAGCCCAACAGAAGAGCTAGCCCTTTCCTTTTGTCCCCTTAAAGCCATGAAATGTTGAGCCATATGATTTGAAAATATACACACTGAAAACAGTTATGCTGGTGTTTATTTTCTATAATGAGAAACAACTTCTGGATTATACTGGTTGCTATTGTGTTCTGATAAACAGGCTTTAGACCCACCTTTGCCAAACAGACAGTGTGTACCTTTCTGTGCGACTCACAGTGGAAACGTGATCTGCACCTTCAGCATAAGCAAAGGAAAGCATGCCCCCTCCTCTATTCATCAGCAGGAAGTCAGCTTTCAAACACACAGGCCTCTGTGAATCCAGGGACAATGCTGCACTCACTGGGTGTACTGCTTCCTTGTGGACTTTCCTGTCCTTGACTTGATGAGCGATACCCGGAGGTCTTTGTACTTCCTAGAGAACAGGAAATAGCTGCTGGAGCAGCTTTCTCCCACGGCTGTACAGGCTTCACAATACAAGAAAAGAGGGTGGCCTGTTGGGTCCACCTCATGTCATTCAGGCCTGAAATCAAAGCCTTTAGTCAGGGAAGAGGTCTTGGTGTGACGCCGTGACATGTAACTTCACTTGGTGGACTGCCAAAGGTCCTGTCTGCCGCCGCAAACCCAAATATTCTCCGATACATTATAATCCACATTATTGTAGCAGCTTCCTGTAATGGAGTGGTGGCCCAACCAGGGTGTATCCTGTCTTCCGCCTGTTGCTTACTGGGATAGTTGCTCCGGCTAAACCACTTGGATAAAGTGGTTAGAAAACGGATGGATATACTGTAGAAGTTTAAGAATATATTTTTTAAAAAATTAAAAAACAAAAAACGTCTGTTTCAATCTTCACAGTTGTTTGTGGGTGTTCTTTTAAAGCCAGGAAAATTTCAAAATGAGTACCACTATGATCATTCAAGTTTTCCCCAAGTGAAGTGAAGCATTCAATTTACACAATTACCAAATGTGAAGCTATTAACCAGGGCAGAGGCCATTTGTAAAGTCCTTATATTTTATCTTTCAACAAAGTAACAATGGAACAATTTTCAAAAAAGTTTAATGCACCATTTGTAATAAGAAGGCATTGTTTGTGATGAAAGAGGACTAATACATTTATCACTGAATTCATTCATATTCTGTGCAGATGTGTCAGCAATTATTGTGAACTGGATGTTAGTTTCATTCAGGAAACTTTGTAATTTTCTGTAAAAGGGAAATTCAGGCTGAGAGGCTAACTCCTGATTTATTTTCAGTTTTTCTTGGTGCTGTGGGCACCTGAGCTGTGGGCGAGACTGAAACCACTTTGCTGATACAATCTTTTGGATATGTGCCCACATGTGTCAAGGCGTGGAAGTAGGGGTGTGACAGGGGTGGGAGGGAGTGCGGAGGAAGCAGAGCATATGAAAGGGAAGCTGACAGTGTACGAAACACTGAAAAAAAAATGGCAGAGGATCTCTCTAGGAGGGAAATGGAAAATCTTGAAGCTCTCCGTTTCCCCCACTGGAAGTGTCATTTTGACAAAGGCAGCCACTTCCTTGGGCCTTCCCGTGTCTGATTAGTTAGCTGATACATGTGAGCCCTTTTCGTCTTACACGGTGATGACTGATACAAAATTACGCCAGTGAAAGTTGGCATCAGTGTGATTTCTTTACTGATGGAAGCCCCCACCCTCCACCCCCCCATCTCCATTTCTTCCAAGTGAAGCATATTTGCTTTAGAAGGCAGGAGACAAGTTTTCTCTTGTCACTAATTCGCAGCCTTTTGAGGGTTTTGGGATTTAAGGCAACAGCATGTTAGTGGATTTGGAAGATATGAGTAAATGCCCTCTGGTCCTGGTAAGCAGAAGAGAGTGAAATGTAAAAAAAAAAGTAACTTAATATAACAAAATAATTAATTTACAGGAAATACGTGTACCAAAACCTAAATATATACTGTAAAACTGAAGTTTTCTATGTATCCAGGCTTAAATGATAAGCTTGTATTATTGCATAGTTTACAGAAAAAAAAACAGTCTACAGCTCACACTAGAGGATTAGAAGTAGGATTATTGGATCCATATTCTGTTATCAGATAGACAAATCACAGAATATATCCCCTATGTATATTTTTGTTATGAAAATATTTCCAGACTTAGTAAGAAAGCATTTAAGGAGCAAAGACTGGGTGAGAGCTTGACAGATCAGATGTTCTCAACCCACAGGCAAAGGACCTCCATGGACTTCACTGAAAACTTGTCTCTTGTCAAGGACGTCACTAGGACAGGAAAAAGAAACCCGGCCTTTAACACTGAGCTTCAGCACTCACCCTGCCAGTGAATAATCTATACTTCAGAAATTAGCAAAGCCCGGTTGTCAGCATTCTCTTCGTTTGACATTTCGTCTGCTCGCCCAAAAGCCACATCAAGGCCTTAATTTCATAGAGTGTATTAAGGCTGAACAGGATTCACCGGGTTAGAAGTTCTTTAAACCCACAAATCTGTTTCTGAAGATGGCTGTAATTGAACTTCAGGGAATCTCTGCTGTTAATGCTAATGAAACATTCCTGCACACGTGTCTGGGAACCAAGCAGACTTCCGTACTAAAGGATCTGTGTAAATAACAGATCTAGAGATGTATTTTTGTACAAGCTGCAAGGTACGCATAACTGGGTCCCTCGGCAGTTTGTTAAACTCTTTCTTTTAAAGAGGCTGCTCATTCATTGCCTTTGGTTCTGGCCTATGTTCTGAAAAAGCATCTATGTATTCCAATTCACAGCTGTACTCTCATAGAAAAATCACTTTTTCGGTTATGCTAATGTATGTGGTTTCATTATTTTAAATCTGGAAGAATTTGCTTTCTATGCTTTTTGCACAGTCACAAATGATAAAAATCTAAAAACTGAATGACAAATTTCAACTGGAAATATGAAATTAGAATATGACCTATGCCTTCATGATTCTGTTCCTATTCTTACTTTGTTGCATGAAAGGAGTGGATGTATGACCTGTCTATATGTCATCTGGAATGCAAGTGTCCACATACTACAACAAGCACTTGCCTGGAATCCATGTTAACCAGTGCTCCTTGTCTGTGCGTGTTCTCGTCTGTTTGCTTCAGAGCCCCAGGTGCCAAAAAATCTAGAAAAACCAAATGTTCTGCACTACGAGTGACTCAGGCCTGACTGGTTTTCCCAGCAGGGCTGTAGTCTTCAAACTGGGATGCTGTTGCTGCTGCTGCTGCACACCTTCAGCTACAGTACCTGAATGGACCCAGGGGCCAGGTAACTACTCGACATAAAATTAAATAAAAAACTTTGTGCCATTCTGATGAGGGAAGCTATTCTCAGCTCCTATTTGCACACCTCATACAGCAAAATGAGTTCAAAACAAAGCCCACACAGAGCTCAGCATTACTGTTCACTGAATCACACTCTTCTGCTGTGGTATGTTTCCACAATATCGAAGTGTGTCACTGATTACAATTTCTCAGTCAATGAAGAACTGCATGCAACTTCAGAGAGTTTCTGATGATGCACGACACCCCATCTTGATGCCTCTTTGCACTAAAGGACATTCGTCTTACCATCCAACATATTACAGCGCTTAACTCTTCTAGGCCCCAGACCTAAACACTGAATTTAAAAAAACTTTTTGTCATAAATTATGAACACAAAAAGCAAAACCAATTGCCAATTGATTTTATTGGTAGCTCTGCACATTCCATTTTTTTTAAAAAAAAAGTTTCCTGGTGTACAGGATTTCTGTCTCCTGGAAAAAGTCTTTTTATATATCTTGTTGGTTCCTGTTAAAAGTCAGCCTTTCCTATTAGATTTTAGGCCCTGCTAGAACTTTGGTTAAGGAACAAGACAAAAGCTAATGTGAACACGGCATTTGTTTCTATGTCATAAAGTCCATAAAATGTGAATGTGCTATTCAATGTGACAAAAATGAAGTTAATGTCTTGTTAATAGTAATGATGGGTGTTTTTGTCACTCTTTTGGGCCTACTGTAGGTTTCCACAGCAGAATAGACAAATAACCCAGCTTTAACAAAATAAACAATACAGCTACAGTACAGCCAACAGTAGAATAGCAGATACTTTAAAAAGTCTTATTTTCTTCTCACCTCAAAGACACAGCTTTTCTCAATTTTACTGATCTACAATATGCTGGTCCTATACTAGTACATGAATTTTAGTTGTACTGCTTTTTTGTGGATTTCCAATGAACTTTTGTAATGCATCTGAAACTTCACAAGCCCAATGAATGAACAACCCATTTTTATCCTAAGGGTCCCATTTGTCCCAAACTTCCGTACCTATTCCCCTCTGGAATGGACCAAAACTCCCACATGTGGAAACTAAGAAGTAGGAGAAACAAAGACCTCAGATTAATTTTACATGACACTGTACAGAATTTCTGAGAGCATATCTTGGGTAGAAACCCTGGCACAAAAGCACGAAAAAGTGCCTCAAAATCATCCAAATGATCTTGATGTTGGCTGATACTGCTCCATTAGTTATTTTACCTCACCATTTGCTGATTATAATGTAAAGCTTTTTCCACAGCAAAATAATAGGTCAGAGTTTAGCAGCAATACAAACCAACCTCCCCATATGCAATGTCTAAGAAATAGCACCAATGTCAGTCAGGGTCCACATTAGTTGATATACTCTTGTAGCACATTGCACATAGTGCCACTCATCCACAGCCCAGCAATGATTCATAATGACTGGTTATGAAAGGGCAGCTCTTACCCCTCTCCCTTCGGGGGAAAAAATCAGAATAAAACAAAGCCGACTTGAAATGGGACATTGTCAGCCCTGCTTACACCAAGACATCATGGCAGAAATCAGCCACTCTAAAGTGATTTGACACAACAGGAAATGACCCAAAGGACACATTTAGGAGGCCATTACATCAGCAAAGGATCTGGAGCTGGTGGATGTTAGAGGGAGAAGACCATTGTAAATTTATAATCCACAGAGGTTCCTAAGGTAAATTAATTTACAAAATCATAACTTTCTGAATCATCCAGTCTGCCAAGAAGCATTACTGGGAGACCCCAAGGATCTGCATGGTGGATAAGTGGTAGAAAGAAAGTGTATTATCCCGAAAAATGAAGTTACAATGAAACATTTGACTTTTAGACACTTCTAAGAGGAACTCCAATGCAAAGCACTTCACCTCTGAACTGTGCATCTAAGTACAGCCTGTTCTACGTATCTCTTTCAAGGTCAAAGTGAGATACAAGAAAAGATTCAGGCTGGAGGAGTGATGTGCTCTTCCTCTCCTGTTTCCCAGATGAGTGAAAAAAAATTCTAAGTAGAAATACAAAAGAAAAACAGTTCACTGTTGAGCCACACTGTTAGTTTTTAAAGTACTTCAAGTGCTTCCTCAAAACAAGGGCTTTCCAAGGTTCATTTGTCAAAGACTGATTGGTCAAGAGCCTAAAACTGAGCTGCAAGTTCTCCAGTGTAACAAGGTTCGTAATGCAAAATCTCATTGCTATGGGATTTGACAGCTGTTTTACATCACTGGTTTTCCTTGACTTTGCCAGGTGGAGCAGCTCATTGTGTGGATGAGTGCTAAAAATGTTGTGAACTTGTCTACATATTCAGAATCTGCTGTACTTGGATGTTAGATTTTGGTATAGTGGATTTAATGCTGGTTGATGTTGTGCAGATCTGGCATTCACTGGTGTCCCAAAGTCAGCACATCAAGTCCAGGGTCCAAACACAGGCAAGAGCATACAGAAAGTATGAATTTAATCAAAAAGAGGAAGAATGATCCACCTTATATAGTCTATCTCTCACCCCACTGCAGTGAGAAAAATACATTTGAAGAAATGCTTCAATTAATTGTGACTCCGAATAAACATACCCCACCCCCTCTACGGTGAGTATGTAAGAAAGGATTACACATTACATTGTAAACTCCTTCCCCCAACAAACGCTTATCAAAAACCATTTTATTTTACAAAAAGTGTTTAATATTACTTTTGTTCTTTGTTATAATACCCATTTTCAGAAAAAAAAATATCTGAGGAACTGTGGAAGAACAAGTATTGATTTCCAGCTTTGTTTTCAGCAATATTTAATCATGACAAAGAATGTGTTTCTCACACTAACACAAAGAAGAATTATTTGTTTTCATAAATGAACTATGAGAGTAGGGTATTTTATGTAACATTTTAAAAAGGGTACGCCATATCCTCTTGGTAAGTACCTACAATTCTCGCTCTTAATCAGACTTGCACGGCTTACACACAGTGGCCACAGCATGAATAATCCTACTCTTCCATATGGCAGTGACGCGTGGACAATAAGATCAAACAATCCAACCATTGTGTAAGAAATCTCTCACTAGAGCCTAAGATACAATGACTTACCTTTAATATTCTTCAAAATACTGAAATGTAACCTTACTTACTGCTCTTCCTGCAGGTGTCCCTTGTTATGTTCCCAATAAGCCCCACTGAACATGTGTGGGGTGTGCTGGGATAATGTGGTAGCTAAGGCTCAGACAACAGTGTGCAGACTGTACAAAAGCCATGAAAGATTCCCCATAAAACAGCATCCGCCACCTGGTGCAAAGAATATGTTGCAGATGTACAACTTGTATTTATTGTAATGGAGATCAGAAATTTCTAGCCTGTGACACATTAACAGCAGACATTGTTAATGAGAAAAGTAAAATAATCCATTACATTGATTAACATTACGACTTTTCAATACAATTGGCCATCTTTTCTGTAGCAGACTCACTGGCAACTGAGTACATTTATTTTGATGCTCATTTTATTTTTCTTCAAGACCACAAAATCAGATATAAAGTTCAAATTAGTTTGCACTGATCAACGCAGACGAACAAAGACACTGGCAGAGGTTCAATTCCACATCCTGTTAAATAGTCTCATTCTAATATTTACTGTATACTCAAACTGCTTTGACAGTGAACTAAGCAATTTTATAAGTGGCAGCAATATATTTTCCAATCCTATTCTACGCAGTAGGCCAAAAGAACTTAACACCTTCCATTAACTGGGGAGAATGTAGTTAGTAGAATACCACAGGAATCTGTATTAAGACCAATGCTCTTCTTAACTTAATGATGTAAATTCTGGTACAGTTCATAAATTAGTCACATTAGCAGACAATACCAAAAATAGAAGGATTTTTAAACTTTATCTGGATAAAATTCAAGACAGGGCAAACATCTGGCAGATGTTTAATATAGACAAATTCAGATTAGATGCAGCTAACAACACTATAGATACAAAATGGGAAATGCTGAGCTGAAAAAATATTTATTTCAAAAGACCTAGATGTTTGTTGACATTTATGTCTCCCAGACAACGTGAAGAACACCAGACAAGCAAGATGTTTGAGATACTGTTACAAAGCATGGAAATAAATTAAAGGAAGATAATGTTAAACTTTTTTCTTACGCTAGTAAGACCAAGAATAACAGTGTCTGAAACTCTGATCACTGGTGTGTGAATAACTCTGATATTCAAGAAATATACTGCTACACTGACTGGCTAAAAGAGCTGAAACTTTTTAATCGTGAGCACAGAAAACTATCGAATACCTGAATAAGTTCAAATTCCCAAAATATGGAAAAAGCCAACCCATTGGACATCTTTAATATCGGTCAAAAATGAACCAGAGGATACAAGTAGAGATATTAAAAACCAAGAACAGGAGGGTCTTTAAACAAAAGGATGTCGGAGTATTGGCATTGTTCAAGAAACAGCTGGTTGAGATTCTTGGATCAATTTTGCAACCTACAGCCAAATGGGCTATATAGACTATATAGGCTATATGTGCTCCTCTCATTTATAACCTTTATATTCTTTTTAAGACAAAAGTGATATTTACAGGGCAACGGTACCCAATTGTTCAAATAGCATTTGTGCAAGATGCGGCAGCAATAATCAGACCCTGGCAGATTTGAAAGGATTAAATGCATAAAATACCCTATTAGTCATCCAGTGTTCGTCATTGTCCCTATCCTGTTTCTCCGGGCTCTGAAGATATTTTAATTGTTGATGGAGCAGAGCTAATTTGGAGGCCCATACACAAGCAGGTGGAAACTATGTCCAACACACATGCTCCTAGAAAAATGAATTTATTCCCTTTATTTAAAGAATAGCTACTCCGTGTTTGACTGATTTCCCTAAAAATGGAAAAGGTACTTCACCAGTGCTGCCATCATAAGAGAGCCTGTTTTTGAATGTGTTTACAGATTTTACATCTTAACCATTTCGTATTTTCCATTTTAAGTTCAACAAAAAGGACAAAAATGATCCTTTCCACAGGCATTTGGAAATGTAGTGGAGAGGAGATACAGTACTGTGCTCTCCTCCCCACTGATAGCTGGTGTCTGGTGAGCATTCTGGGGCACTATGGCTGCCGTCGCCATAATTATTAATTATTATTTGTTCTTCATGTATGCCTAACAAAAATATGGGTCTTTAACACTTCAAAAATCTCTTTCAACCCATTTCCAGACCAGCTGGAGGGATTGCAATGGCTCTCCAGCTGTCAAATGAGTGGAAATGGTATAGAACCCACCAGTCAGCATTTTAGGGCTACAGCAATATCTGTGCTTCACTGTACTTGGACAGATCAGCATTTCCTCTAGTACTAAAGCAGAAACAACTAAAAAATGTCCAGAGATAAATAAACATGTTACACTCAGACCTCAGCTGCTACAATAGTACAGTACTACTATAAATGTATATAACACATTGTAGATGGTTATCCTTTCTATTTTAAAGAAAACTTTACTAACATTTCACGAAAAATAAAAAAAACAAGCAAACCCAAGAACCAAAAGGTGAAATAAGGAGGGAAAAATATTGTCGAAATAGAGTCGAGAGTATAGCTAGCACCTTTGTCTCTCAAATGTACATAAAGGTCATGGTTTTGCAGTCTTAATTAAATTTGATTTCAATTAAAAATGTTTTCAACTGGAAACAAATAAAGAAGTTATAATGGAATGCCATTTCCGTCTTATACAATGTTTCATTATTATCAGAACTGGCATTCAAGGCTAAACTTGCCTTTCCTAAGGAGAAGCCATATCCTGTCTTTGGCTTTACAGTAAATATGAATCACCGTGGTGCTTATCCATCACAAGCCGATGTGTGGCCAGTGACAGTGCATGAGGTGGAACCGCACACAGATGAGCACGTGGTGCGAGTTCAGACATGGCATGTCGGTGCCCTGTAAGGATTCACAAAGGATATCTGTATCATCACAGCCGTAACAAGATCTTAAACATTTTAGAGTCTTGGCCGCTCTAAAAAAACCAAGACCGATCTGTCCGATTACCACTCAATCAAATCATCAATATTTAACCAGTGCCATAATCCAGCCATCTCTGGGTTATAGAGATAATTTCACTATGATCAAACCTCACAATGAATACCATTTTCTAGTTAGGCATCTCATAACTAAATTCAAGATAAGGATCTGGAAGAGTCTTAGGAAAATCAAATTCACCTCCTACCCGTCAGATTCCTTTTTTGCCTGTATGTGCATTATAAAAAGCAAACAAACCGGATACTCCATTGTACAGAGTCCCTTTGTTGTAAATGCAGAATACTTTGGATGCACCATGCATTAAAAATCTTTAGACCTCCTTTCCATGAAATCGGAACACGTGATTGCTTCCCTGTTCAGTTCAAAAAGAAAGACCAAAATTATTTTTCTTTTCAAATCATAAAGCGTGCCATGTCAGCTAGGGACAGCCAGCTGTAAAAGCCAGATTGCTAAGATGCTGAAGATAAAATTTAATTCTACCTTGGCTATACATCATGCCAGAATTTGCAGCTGGGATGCAAGCCTGTGGAAAACTGCTTCTATTGTTAAGTTAAATCTGCAACAAATAGCAGAGGTCGGACTTTATCCCATATTAAGTGGGATATGAAAGAACATACATGCACAGGACGTACACCTATGGTACATGTACAGACTGCAAAAGCCCAGGAGCAGTTAATACAGCTGAACCTCTCCCACACTTCTAACAAAAACTACTAGACCACAATCACAGAAAATCCATCAAGTAGCCACTGAGAACCCTGCTAAGTGAACCCCCCGCATACTTTCCAAATGTGTTAAATAGTTTTAGTCTTGATATTAAAACTGTATCAGACCATTATAGGGTGTACTGCATCCAATTATAAACAAGAATTGGGTCATATTTAATCCACTAATCTTGTCCACTTTAATATGTCCTTTACCATTTTCTTCACATGCACTTTAGTTTTACCTAATAATATTCTGTGATAAATTGGAGGATGAGAGGATGATTAGAGTCTGTGTATTAGAGATCAAATAGAAATATTGCACTACAATTTCTTATGGAAGAAGCTACACCCTTTCAGAGAATGAAAGGCAATATTGCAAAGATGAAAGCACACCGAGCAACATGCATTCAAGCTACTCAACTCTGTTTTATATAGCCACAGGATTCTCAGTTACAGCCAACAGCCTCTTACATACTGAGATGCAGAAAGGAGAAGAGCTGGTGGCTTCATCATTAGTCACAGAAAGCCTTTTATTTTCTTATCACCTTTTTTTTTAAATGACGCAACAGGACTCCGTGTGTCCAGCTTGCGTTGTTCCTCTCTACAGCACTGACGCTCTTAACACTTAAAAAAAAAGACACTCTTCTTCACAGTAGATGCTGGAAGAATGAAGTCTGCATCCTGCTATAAGCATTTTTTGTAAAAACAAAATAAATCATCTTGCATTTGGTCAAAACCTTCATTTACAATTGTTCGTTAATCTACTTGCTTTGCAGTCTGAGGTCAAATCCTTAGGTTTTAGATCTCTTGCATTTCCTGTCTGAAAACATGTTAGTATAATGGATTAGTGGAAGGCTATTATTTACTTAAACCACTTCATTTTAAGTAAATATAAGTTAAGTAACCTCTTTGTAGTGGGAGAGATGTTCTCCTTTCTTCCAGTTATGCCACAGACAGTCTTTAACTGTGTATTAAGTGGCAGCCTAGTGTTACTCTACTGGGATTCACACCCCCTCACACTACAAACTTGCACTCTTACAAATGGATAGTCCCTGGCCTGGGTAATTTCCAGGCAGTTCTAGGAAATCCCTACTCTGTTATTAGAATATCCATCTAGCCTTTTAGCAGAAGGAAGTACAGGACATGAGCCAAAGTCCTTTGGAGTAGGCCACGCCTCCACCAACACAGTCTCAGTTCCCACATAGAGGAAGAAACAGATACTGATAGTATACACTAACATCTCTACAGTACTTAGTCTGAGCCAATTAAAGTCAGCTCGCATAAGCCTTCTAAAATACTTTGACTTGAAGACTGCAAACTATTTACATATTTCTATAGTTATCATTCTTAGTTTGGATCTTGTGTGGGTTTGAGACAGGTTTGACAAAGTAATACACACAACACAGAAGCAAAAAACAAAGCTCAGACCAGTCACAAACATGTTATGCCTGGCACATTCTCCACTCTTCTGAGGTGTGTAAACAGTTTTGAAGGGCTGTGGCCAGATCTGAAAAGCAATCTGAACAGCTACTGTATACTGTATTCAGCAATGAGATTGGCTCATGAGAAAATGCCTAGATCTGCAAATTGAGTCCAGGGAAGCTAGCATTTCAGCCATAATGGTAACTTTTAACAGCCAGAAAGGTTTCCAAGTTACAGATTGTTCAAGGGTACTGTATTATAATATTTGCTCCCTTTTGTGATATGGACATTCATTTCCCCAGGTAAAAATTAATGACACTACCTTTTAAGATATAATCTCAGAATTGCACCGTATCATCTCCAATTGTGTATGACAAGAAATATTTTTTCCCTGAAATTGTGCAAAGTCAAATCTTATAGAATGATGGTATGAGAAGAGTTTTACAAGTAGCATAAAACACTATCAATGAATCACAATTAACAGAATTTGGAGATACAAAGTATTTTTGTAACCACACCTACCTAAGCAGTTCTGCCCACTTTGATTTCTTTGTGTTGGAATTGAAATTGTTTGTTAATCCCCACAGTACAAGGAAGCATTTTGAAAAGTTTTTTTGTGTGTTTGGGGGGGGTAAATCACACTAACTACACCTCTGCAGCGTTCCAGCTTTTAATTAATCATTTTTCCTTCAGAAAGCAAAAAAAAAGTTAAATATTGTATTGCACTCAAGATGATTTAATTGGTTTCTTGCTGGGCTTAATAGCTAGGCCTGGTAGGTTTTTGATAATCCTTCGATATCCAAGAGAATGAGTCACTGAACAAAAACAGTCAGAAGAGCCACAAAACAGGCTTTGCATACATTGTTTTAAATAATAACACAATCACACCAAAGAGCAAAAATTAATATCCACAGCTCTACAATGACAGCTTAAGTATAGAAATGTGAACTGGAAAGAGTACGTCATAGTGGTGTAAAGCAATGTAAAATTAAAGTTCTATTGCAGTTTCTATGTTGATCTTGACTGGGGATATTGTTGAGAGGTGGAAGAAAAGCTTTGAGGATCTCTGGAATTCAGTAGACATGCCCTCCATTCAGGAAACAGTGCTGGAAGCCTCTGGTGGGAGTGGGGCCATTTCTGTAGCTGAGGTCACCGTGATGATTAAACAGATCCGTAGTGATGGGTTGCAAGAATGGATAAGATCCAGCTGGAAATGCCGAAGGCGCTGGATATTGTTGGGTCATCATGGTTATATGTGGGCGGCTCTCACTTTTGCCTTTTCATATTGTTGATGCAGACTTAAGAGGGTTGAAAGCGGGCATAAACTTTAGAGGTTTCTGAGGCAGCAAAACAGAAATAAAGGGAGTATATATTTTTCCCCAAAATAAAGACTCAAAGTTTAAGTTATATTTAGGTAAAAGACGGGGGGAAACACAGCCGCATTATTTTCCACTCTCTAAGCTATTTACCAGTTTGATAATATCAAGTTTTCTTTTAAGGTGCTAAGCACACGTGTAGGATGCGAGGTATAACAAATAGTATTCAATAAGCAGAACAGTGCAGAAAGAGACATTTCTTAAGGCTTTTTAGTTTCATGTAATAATTACCAATGCAACAGCTCCACCTAGCGATTTCGATAGTTCCCTTATTTTTTTAGGGAAATGGGAGCCGATGACTTAAAGATGCGAAAAGATTTCAACTGCAATGTAAAAAAATCTGGTTTAGAAAAAAACGACTTTCGAGCTTCATTATTTTCTGAGCGGTTCTGTGGACGTTTCCGTATGAAACATTGAAACAAAGCACTTTTTTAAACTGGTGTAAATTTAGAAAAGATTCCCAAGGAGGTCCCCCAGCCAAATAACGTAGCAGAATCGGTCCGTAAAGTAATTTTAGGATAGAAAGATTGTTTGCTCCAGGCCCATGTTTGATCGTTTTATTGCAACATGACCTGCGATACGACAGCGACCTGGAAACAGCGTCGACAGGGTTAAGCAGCTCTACTAACGGTCTCGCGAGACTTTCGGCTTTAGGTGATGAGATTACGTAGGTACCTTTCCGGTAGTGAGGCGATCTGTGTTGGAAACGAAATTCTGAAACAGTCTTTTGCACGATTTCTCTTAGAATTATACTTCTTCGGTAATTCAAGGTAAGATCCTTACAGTTAAGAGATGGCTCTTAGGTTTGTATTTGAAAATGGCAAGTAAAACATGAAAATCAGGTCCCTCGTGATGTAAATAAACGATCCAGGCCTTGTCCGGCTTGCAAAGGTTACAAGATGTCGCGGAACAAACATTACTGAAATTGCAAGGAAATAACGTTTTGAAACTTTCTGCTGGCTGCGAATGTGGAGATAAGGGCGAGAGTACCGAAATGTCACGTTTAGTTAATTTGGCAATTGGATGCTTTTTTTCTAACCTTTTTTAAAAACTGTGGAAGTCGCTAAAATCGAAGGGAACAGGAGTTGTATTCATGCCTCATAATTAAACTTACCGCTTTGGGCGTCTAAAATTTGTCATACGATGACCGTCAGACTATTTCTGTGTGTTCAACTGTGAATTTGGTGAGCATTTAGTTAGCCAGTCTAACTTCTGAGCCGAAGTAGTCGTTCCTCCAGCTCCAAGGAGTAAATTAGACGTAGTGGAGGTATTTTAAAAGGTTATGATCAGGTGTTTAAATTTCCGTTAATTGCTCACCTAATACAGTCAATGACATTACTTAGGAAATTTTAAGCAAGTGTGTTTGTTGGTAGTTTAGTCTTAATCTTCTTAATAAACCAGTTAAATAAATAAAGAAGTGACTGGTGAACTAGTGGTCAAACAATTATTCACCATAGTTCTAATTCGCCTTTCATCTTGAGAGGATAAATACTGTTGTATGTATGTTTGGGGTTTTCATTTGGCCTGCTTCATTAGGAATCACTCTGATAGCTGAATATCTGTGATTAACTGCTAATCACTAGTTCATCCATCCAATCATCCATCTCCACACAGTGTCTTGGGGGAGCCGGAGCCTATCCTGTCAAGTAATGGGCTGCAAGGCAGGATTCACTCTGGACCAGACGCCAGTCCATCACAGGGCACATACAGACACAGACATACACACGCTCACACCAGGGCCAGTTAACCTCTCAGTGTGTCTTTGGACCGAGGGAAGAAACAGGGAGAACATATAACCTTAATGCAGATAGCACCCCAGGAAGTGAACCCAGGGCCTCAGTGCTGTGAGGTAGCAATGCTAACCAGTGCACCACCGTGTACTAAACTAAATAAAACTGTACTCAGCCTGTTTTTTAAGGACATTTGTTTGCTAGTTTGTGGTCTCCATTAATGATCCAATAATTTACCTACTTGCTTTTTTGTAATTGTTTTGAGGTCTTAAATTATATTGGAGTAGTACCAACATTAACCCAGTACCACTTCCCCCATTAAGACATCTTGCATTTTAGGAAATTGGGACCCTGTAGACCTAAGATTATTCTGGGAGTCATTCTACTTGTTTGTTTCTCTTTATTAACTAGACGTCTAATAAGAGTTGTTGGGACAAAATTAAGAGAGCAGCCACTTAATAAGCGAGCTGCGGAGAAACCAACCAGTTTGCTCAATGCCCTGCAAACAAAAAACCTGCACCTGTATTGTGAAACCAAGGACAAGGTATAGAAACAGTTTGAAAAGTAAGTTGTACAATTAATGAGAGAAATTCAAGTGAAATTCAAGTGTTCAGCTGGGGAAAAAAATTCAGGTGTCTTCCAGAACTGTTTTATAAAGGTATACTTTTGCTTGCCTTTTACTTTTATTTTATCGAACTATAGGAAAACTTAATAAAAGTTGATCAAATATATGTAAATGTTAAGACCTTGGAGATTTAAATACCAGTTTTCCAGAACATTTTTAAATTCCCATTCATATAGAAGTAGCTGACTTTTAAAAAATAAGTTTAATCTTAAGTGTCACTCTTTACATCATATCATCTTGTGTTTTTTAATTATGTAATTGTTGAATAAATGAAACTTATTACTGTTTTGCCATACACTGATTTAAACGTAGTGTGGATTAACTGGAAAATACAGATCGTAATGCCTCAAAGTGTTATAGGCTTTGTATCTCTGAATCAAGTATAATCTTTTTTTTTTAAAGTCACTGACAAAAGGTTTTTGGTTTTCCCCAACATGCATGTCAGATTGAACATGTAACTCAATTGCCTACCTGGGATGAAATGAAAGACAGAAAGAAATGCTCTCAACCTGCATGTAGGCAAAGTACCTTATGATACTTTTTAAAACACGTTCCTTCTGACTGTGGAATTGACCCTTTGTGTCTTTAAGATGTCAGACGACCTGGTGAAACAGTTGGCCAGCTACAAAGCTCAGCTTCAGCAAGTGGAAGCAGCTTTATCAACAGATGCAGAAAATGAAGACCTGCTTAAATTACAGAAAGATTTACAGGTTGGTATCTTGACCAAGTTTGTTATAAATTACTGTGACAGGGGTTAAGCCACGAACAATGTTATAATGTATTCTAAAGCTACCTTTACTGAGGTTTGGCAGTAGTTAAATTGTTTTGAGTGATTCGGTTTTAAGAAAAGTCAGTCAAAAATGTTAGTTGATCTCTAAAGCAGTACAAAATCTGAAAGTACAGAGATATATGTACATGTGTACTTAAATGCCTTTTTAATTTTAAGAAAGAATTGACAAGTTATTGTTCTAATTAAGATGAATCAACTTGGGTTGTGGAAGTGCAAGTGAAAAACGGAATAATGACTGTAGTGAATTGGGAGTGTCCTCTGTAGTGGCAGTAGGAGAAATTGAGGTTGCTGTCCAGGCAGATTCTTGCCTGTGTGGTGGAGAGGAAGATGTATTAAAAAATAGCATTTCTCAGATTTAGAAGATCAAATTCTGTTCTGTAAAATTGTGTGGTGATTTATCAAACAATTGAATCACATTTTTTTAAGTAGAACTCTAATGAGTTCTTGTGTGTATGACACTTGACATTTTATTTTTTAATTATAGATGCTTTCTGCAATGAATGTGATGTTAAAATTATTGATAGTATTAGATAGCGGAATTCCTATTTAACTAACTACATAAATGACTCAAGCACACGCATTCGAATGCATTTGTATTTAGTAAATGCATTTGCATTTGTGTGTAAATAAACCTAGTTCAGCTGTACTGCTGTTTTGGGTTTTTCTCTGGATATTTCTGATGTGTGACTTTGCTACCATTGCTCGGTCCAGTTTTTAGATCACATCTTCAGGAGACAAATTAAAAGGGCTTAAAAATTAGGGCAGGATGGGGGCAGTGCACATTAGTACAAATATTTGTCACAGGAAGTTGAGAGACTTGGTAACTGTGCAGCATTTATGTGTCGTGGCAGAACATATTTTACTCATGATATGTCCTCTCTGCCGCAGGAAGTAATAGAGTTGACCAAAGACCTCCTGTCAAGCCAGCCCTCTGTGGCCCCCACCAGTTCAGACAGCTCAGCTGCAGTCCCCATCAGCCACTCCTGGGAGGTGGGGGACAGCTGCATGGCTGTGTGGAGTGAGGATGGACAGTAAGTGTAGAAACCAATCTAAGCATAACTTCACTTGTTACAGTACAATGGTAAGAAATTTATTACTGTTTCAAGTTGGCTGTAATGTGGGATGGATATTCAACACAGACAATGTCATGAATACCTATTAAAGAAAAATAGACCTGCACACTGGTTTTTACTGAACAATTAAAGAAATACTTTGTAGTATAATGAGAGGCATCACAAAATCACTTTTTCAAGATCTTTCTGTAGCTGAAATATTTGCCTCAAAGCTTTTTAAGTCTGCTTTGTAAAAGCTCCATGACAAGTATAGGTAGTCATTTTAATTAAATACATTTATTTTTCTGAAATTTAAAAATAAACCTTCTATTTTGGTAAGTACAAAAATAACTTTTAAAATACATTGTCTGCTTGGAATAAGTGCTAGACAGTTACTGGTCTATTGAAGCTTTTTAGTTAGGCTTGTGATTAGCAGTGTGGGTAGTAATGAGAAGTTAAGGCCTTTGCTTGTAAGATTTTTCTTTATAGGGCTTGAATATAAAACCTCTACTCACATGCTTACAGACGTGATTTATTGACAGGTTGTACGAAGCGGAGATCGAGGAGATAGATGAGGAGAACGGCACGGCTGCCATTACGTTCTTGGGATATGGCAATGCAGAAGTCGTGCCCCTGCAGAATCTGAAGGCTGTGGAGGAAGGAAAGAAGTCGGAGGAGGATGGGGGCAAATCCAAATCCAGGTGAGTCCTTGTTCTCTGACTGTCATCGTTGGACAAACTGCAGGAAACCTTCCTTAGGATCATCAGGATTAATTGTCTATTAGTTAAAGTGAAGAGGCGGTGTTGTGGTGGTTAGTGCTGCTGCCTCACAGGATTCGGCACCTTGGTTCAGTTCTTGGTTTGTTCTGCCTGTGTGGAGCTTGCATGTTTTTCCAGTGTTCACATGGGATTTCTTTGAATATCTGGTATTTTTCCACCTTCCAAAGACTAGGTTAATTTAGGTTGTCTAGGTTAGTAGGTGTCTCTAAAACTTCCCTGTGTTTTTGCCCTCTAGTGGAGTACTATGTGGTCCCACCTTCTGTCTTATGCTTCCAAGACAGGCTCTGGGTTTCCACAAGTATCTAGGAATAAGCAGCTTTCAGATAATGGTTAGACACTGCAATTATAGCATTAGAGGCTTTAGAGACATTAAAGTCTGTTAATATTTATATTTTGTTGAAATTCTATGCATTAAGAACATTATGAATGTTGTGAACATGATTGTTTTAAGCTATCGTCTGCTTTCTTTTTGATGAATGTGAACTGCTACCTTAGCTGTATGAGAAATGCATGCTTCTCTCTAATTCTTGTTTATCTGGTGCCTTTGAACTCTAACAGGAAGGAGCAAATTGCCCAGCAGAGGGAGTACAAGAAGAAGAAGGCACTGAAGAAAGCTCAGAGAATGAAGGAACTGGAACAGGAACGAGAAGACCAAAAAACAAAGTGGCAGCAATTTAATAACAAAGCCTATTCAAAGAACAAGAAAGGCCAGGTTAGAATCCTGTTTGGATCAGTCTACTTAATCAATATCAGTAGGTCCTTTTATAGTGTTGTGCGAGACAAAAAAAAATAACAGGGATTAATAGACAACGGTTTTAAAGACGCTTTTAGGATTATCAAATTGAAAACAACTCCTCCAAGCAACACTTAATTTGTTCAGTCAAACATCTATTTTCAGTGTAGACTGATAGATCCAGCTTTTCAAGTAATATTCTAACTACCTGTCTTTGTGTGTTACAGGTGAAGAGGAGTATATTTGCATCACCGGAGAGTGTTAATGGAAAAGTTGGTGTTGGAACATGTGGAATAGCTGATAAACCAATGACTCAGTACCAAGACACATCCAAATATAATGTGAGGCATCTCATGCCACAGTAACAGGAAAAAGCATGTAGTTAATCAAAATGTATTGTCATTAACAGTGTTCTGTATTAGAAGGATACTCATTACTTATCAGGATGTATGTCTCATCTTATCTGCTCTTGTAAACATTTTTAAAACATTTGACACGCATAAGTAATGGCTCATTGAAAACATGCTTTTCGGAATACTGGGTTTTACTGTCGGTATGTTGGGGAAGAACACAGGCTAAGCAATGCCATAAATAGCATCCACACTAATATAGAATCACTGTTAAAACTATTGCTTGAATATATTTCTTCATAGTTCTGGGACTTCATTAAGGAGCACTTATAGTGCATCTGTAAGTGATTTAATGATGTTCCTAGTAGTTTTTTTTTCCTCAGCGTTAAGTCATGTTCCAGTAGTGCAGTTCAGTTTTTATGTGAATCAGGTCAAGGTTCGTGTTAATTTGATGCATTGGCTGGTTAAAGATAGGGAAAAAAGTTCCCACTATATTAAAGATAGGAAATATTTGTCATGTATACTTCAGTTGGCAGTTTATGAACAACAAACTCATGTATAGGTTTTTAAAGAATCTTGTATCTAATAGTTGTGGCACATGTACATCATGCAAAGTGAGTTCAGGGTTGTTTATTATTCTAAAGTGACTTATTCAACATATTTCAGTCAACAGAAAAAAGTGCCCAGTCTTGAATTGGCTATTTAGTTAAAATGCTAAAGTATTCAGTTTTAGTTATTGTGACCTAAACTGGAATGGTAGGTTTAGACTGTTTTTACTTTTCTGTGCTAGGATAAAGCAAAGTACCTACAAAGCATATGTTAATACAATTCTTCCTATTTTTGGAGGACTGTGATTTTTACGAAATTAAATGTTACTTTTTGGTTTTGTACATTTAACTTTTATCAAATAAATGTTAAAAAGTGTATTCTTGTGTGTATGGGTTACTTTTAAAGAATCCCCAGAAACATGCACGAGCTAACTAGTGAATGAATATTTAGTGGGTTACTGTAACCACTACTTTAATTTGAACCTTTTGCTCTGAGGAAGAGAGGGCATTGTAAAAGTGTTCAGCCCCCAGCTAATTTATCTTTAACTTTTCCAGGACCTCAGATGTAGAATGTAATCCACATTGATAAAACTAAAAATGATAACAAAATGTGTGTAAGTGCATGACAGCTTTGCTACAATGGCTCCAGATCAGTTCAAGGGAAAAAGGTTATTTTAAAAGGTCACAGAATTAGTTGCCTCTGTGTGTAATGAAAGTGGTTAACCACTTCAGAGTTGATTCACCTGTCTTCCTTTATTGAAGGTCCTAAACGTACTGAAGCCACAACTCATGGATACAAACAGATCAGGGATCTTTTGCAACATTCATTCATCATTAAGATGTATGTGTCATACTGTCCTTCTGGGACTGGACACTGCCTAAAGCAAGCAGGAAGCTGGTTAGGGATGTCACTGTGAAGCCACTAATTTGAAAGATTTTCAAGTTGGTCTAAGAAGTCAGTGTTCAGACTTCAACAATATCCTGGCTCCTACATAAAAAAAGGCCTAAATGGGAGTGTGGCTGGAAAACTGGAAAAAGTGACAAAAGATAGACAGTGTCACTTTGCAAAGCTGGATTGCAAAAAAGAGCCCTCACCATCATGCTTCCACCAAGTACAGACACATGAGGCTTATACAAAGAAAAAAAAAAATTCATAGACTTTGTAAGCTCTTACACTGTTTGATTACACTTTTGAATAACTTCATACAAAAAATATGCATTATTAACAATTCTTTAAAATATAACGAATAAAAACTTTGTGAGGTTAAATCTGTTTCTTAATACTGGTGGATTAGAAAGCAACTTTTGAATTAGTACTACAAATAAGTGGTTTAGTGATGAAGTGAGGTAATTCATGTCTTCTAAATCACTAAAACAGTACATCTCTCATGCATATGTATGTGGATTAAAAAAATAACAGAGCAGTACTTTTCTATCCAATTGGATTGCAAACCAGTGAAGTAAACTTTATCAAGTAGCATTTTAAAGGAATTTTAAACTTAAAATGTAAGCAACTCCTTTGTCTTTTTAATTGCAGAGTAGCATCTTTTTCCCCCAAGTGTTTAAAGTCCTACAAACATGCACCACTGTGCTGCTATTTATCATACAAAGCTACTTACAGCAGTGTCAGCCTGACTTAATTATGATACTTCCTCTGCAGTCTAAACCCTTCTTACTCAACAGAGATTTCTAATTGTGTGCCATGCCTTTCATACATGACCCAGGTGACCTGGAAACCTATTGTCCAATTTACACCTTGCATTCCACACAAGGAATTCCATTCTCCTGTGAGGAAGCTTTTCACTTCCAGGCATTTTTTTTCCTTTTTGAAATTACTTAATTTCAGCGGTAAAAAAAGTACAACTTTGTGGTTTAAACACACTGATAACTCATTAAGTTCTTTAAATGCATAAAAATGACAATGTAGATATTTTCCCTAGTCTGTCCTTACTTCTATCTGGTTGCTCAGTGTCGAGCTAATCCTTATAATGAGAATGTTGACAGAAACAGTTTTCCTATTGTGTCCGATGGTACTGGTAATTGGAGTCAGTGAAATGCAATGTGAATATTCAGATAATCCTATCAGGTTACACGTGGCAGAGAGACAGTATCAGGAGTTTGGGAAAAAGAATTGAACAAATTACTATTTTTATAGATACTTTGAGCTTTATTTCTGACATTGTTTACACACAAATTTGAAGTTAAACCTGAAAAGTTTGCACAATATTACTAAAATTGCATATTGAACTGTAATGATTTTTTGAAATGAAGAATAAAAGAAATTGTCATTCATCTCTCCAGCTCTAGGTGGCAGCATTCTATTTACCTGATTTATCATTATAAAAGATTTTGAAATCAGTCTGGTACCTCATTTAACAGAACACAGAGGGCTCAGGGGCCACGTGGCAGCTACTTAATTGCTCCATTGACCAAAAAAGACTGAGTAGTACACCACACAAAATTGTCCTATATCAGGCATTTTAAAACTGTTCCGAGTGACGTATTTATAGTGTGCATACACATATTTACATGTAAAGAGAACATTTGACAGTTCCTGCTGCAGATGGCATTTCTCAGAAAAGCAGTGTGAGTGAATGCACAGCATTCATAAGCTGGTGTTTTTTATTTTGGTCAGGATGTTGCTTGCATTATTTGCATATTCAGCTCCCCAGAGCAACACAAGCATTTTTGCAGATAGCTTATTCCATGGGATATTTAAATCAAGTATAAACACAATATATTGTAGCCTTTTCCAGCTCACACTTGTTCGTTTTTTTTAAATCATATTACACCTACCTTAAAGCAGTGTTATTTCTATTTTTAATCAAACCAAACGAAATTACAAGGCAGAAGAGTTCAATAATATCCAGAATTACTTATAGATTTCGATTGCATTCTCACAAAAATACTAATGATTTAGATCCCTGGCCATTTCTACCTGTGTTCACTTTTTGTTTAATATTTTTTATATCTTTTTCATAACGTATAACAAATGCTTGGGATTGGAAATAACCTACCTTTCACAGAATTCTCTTTTTAGCCTCTGTGTATCAGGTTTGGTAGCATCTTTTTAAGGATACCTCTTCTGCTAATGTTAAATCAGCAGAATTTGCAATTTCCAAAACATAAGATTACCGGTCCAATGCAAACCATCAATTTATAAATTTGGACTGACAATTGCCATTTTGATTTTATTTTTGGATTTCAGACTACAATTTACAACGAACAAGTTCTATTTGAATTATCAACTGAAAATTATCAACTGCCTTTAAGAAGGCAAAAGATTGTTCTCAAGGGTATTTTCTGAAGAACTGCAGGCATACCTTAGGTGCAAAATCTTTGGAATGACCTAATACTTTTTACATTTTCCCCAATTTTAAATTCCCTTTACACTGTATATCTCGCAAACAATTTCTGTGCCATTAAGAAATACAGATTCCAAGCCCTGTTAACTGCACATTTTATAAACATTAGATCCTATTTATAATTCTTCACTTTTACTGCACTGAAATCCAATTACCTATTCAATTTGTACTTGAAGCCACACAAACTTCGTGATAAAACTATTAAAAGGACCTGAGACTGAGAGCCAAAACTTTCATTAAAAAAGTCCCTGGGTTTCTGTGATTGGCAACTTTAAGGTTTATTATTTAAGGTGTCTCCCTTACAAATACTAAGCAATGACATTTACTTCATTAATCAAAGAAGCCTATTTTTTTGTTGTCCCTCTTCCAGATCTGTCTAAACTTTTCCTGACGACCTATGGAATACCATTTAATTTTTTAATAATCAGTTTTAAGTATTAAATAACAGTCTGATTTCACAATAACTATACGTAAGTCTTAGCAGAACTGCAAGACTTGCACTGCAAGTTCCTTCTAACTAAAGCTTCAGCTCAACCCAATATTATATACGTTTTACTGCAGTTGTTGTTTGGTTCTTGCAGATGAATATTGTGGATTTCTGCAAGAAAATGGCTTGAGAGGAAATAAAAAGAAAATCATTACTGGCCTAAAATGACTCCTTATCCAACAGCTGTTTCAGACTGCTCACTCACCAGTCTGAATAGCAGCTGAAGAGATGGCCTAAAAAATGGAAGTCACAACTTTATCACAACTGCTTTGTAAACTGTAGAATCAGACCCTCTGTGCAATAAAAGATCCAAAATATGTTTTCTTTTTCTACTTATAAAAACATGAGGGTCCTATGTCACTTTTTTGAAAAACACATAGGAACTTAATGTATATGTAAATTATTAATTTTCTTGGCAAGCAATCTAACATTTATGCAGCTGAACATTATACTGAAGCAAACTGAGGGATGTACCTTGCTCAGGGATACAACAGATGTGCCTCACAAGTGATATAAACCCACAGCTTCCCAGTTATGAGGCCAGAGTCCAAACCAATACTGCACATCACTTTTATTCAAAAAGTAAAAACTATACTCTTTATATCATCATCAGATGGCTGCGATTGTCCCCAGAGCAAACCCCCACAATAAAAATCAACAATATTCTTTCTTCAGGGTGGCTGAATGGATAACATTTATATGGCCAGGTTAGCTTTCTCAGTTGACTAGGACCAAAGTATATCATCAATCAGTATTTATTAGGCTGAATTCAATGCATTACGTCCAAGCTTAAAGTTTATTGTAAATAAAAAGAATTGTCACGCACCTCAAAGGAAGTTTCTCAGAACCTTTGAAATGCTCGGTACATTTTTTAATAGCATCTTAAACAAGAGCTACATATCTGACAGACTGTGTTTATTGAGTATTGCATTCATCTTACATCTTAATCAGAGCACGTTTTAAGACAAACTTCCACAAGCTCAGCACAGGTTAACACAGGGGTGGAATACATTTATTGACCCATTTTCCCTTGCCAATTTATTTGCCTTTACCAGTATCTAAACAAAACGACAGGTTAAGGGACAGCAACATGTTATCTCAAAACAGGCGTTTTTCAGAGCCTCTAGAAAGCAGAGAAAACACTTTGGTGTGGAATCAGAAAGTTTCAGGCTGGGTCTTTCTTATAGTGCATTTTTTTAAACAAATATAGAAATACCCCCCCCAAGAAAACAATGAAAATTTATCTACCCGTGCAAGAAGGGACACATCCAGACATGTTAAGACACATTTGGCATTTATATTCTTCTGAGAAAGCCGTGATATTGGGCAGACAAACGGGCAAACCAATGTTAAACAGCTTAGATGCAGCAAGCATGAATAAACCTATCTGAATATACTCCCACCAATGCTTATGTTACCAAGAGAACTTTGGATTAAAAACGCTCAAATGTGAAATAAAAAATGAAAGATAACCTCAACATCAGCCAGTCACTAGACATTGTGAACTGCGAATTGCAAACACGTCAGGCAAGCCATTAGACTTAAGTCATGCCACAACACTTCTCAGGCTTTTGCTGAGGTTTGAGCAAAGAGATCTGCAGTTTTTAATTCAAGATAATGTAGCTCTTAGCTGAGCTAAGGAAAGTTGTTTCGCATTATTGTGTGATAAGGAGACTAAGATCTATTTGAATTAAATCTTGCAGACCCAAGAACTGCTATTTTATGCAGAGGTAATATAGCTGATTTCTAACTAAAGTAGATGAGTGTGTTACAGAGAAAAAAGATACCCCCTACAGTATGTAAAACACGCTAGGGAGATTAAACGTTTCTAGTGTCCTCTGCACGAAAAACACAAAAGAAAAACATAACTTGGCAAAGAGAGCAAATGTGTATTTTTTTTTAACTTTTAGTAATACCCTTCCAACCCTGATAAAAATAAGGAATAAGAACCAAACCTGAACTAAACCAACCCAATAAAATCAATAAATAAACTTGTGTTGATGGATGAAGATAACTGGTACAACTTTACAGCAAAAAAGGTTTTAGACCAAATATAGTTGGTGAGGTCTCTTTCATAAATTAGTGGATACACATCGGTTAATAATTAAAAAAATAAAGAAGAAAATAAGACCTTGAAGTGCAAGTTTGGGAAACCTCAAGCCGAGAGATGTAAGGAACATCAAATATCACTCTGTCGCTTTCAGACAGAGAATGTACAGCTCAAGATTTGATTGGAGGAATGCTTTTATGTTTTCATAAAATCTAATAAATAAGCCAGTGCCACTCCAACTCAGAGGTTAACAGAAGTCCATAATTAATGATTCTCTAATGACCATTTTTATGTCATCATTGTGTCTTGAAGTTAAGCTCAATATAAAATCTGTTTCTTTTTGCAATACATCTGAAGACTGAAGAAGCCAGAACTTTCTGCAGCTAGAAAAATGAACAAAATAATACTGTCCATGCCACAGAAAATGCCTTCCTGAAACATTTAAATCTTTAAAAAATATAAAAATGCACAAAACACAAGACAAACAGCAACAGAGGCAATATTACTATCCATGGATACTAGTCATTTTTTCTCCTTTCGAAATTTTTTAAACTTTTTATTTTATTTTTAAATTAAACTATATACAAAACTAGCAAGTTCATTTTTGCTGTCAAGACACAAAATTAGTGCCTTGAGAAACAGGGAGCCAAAACTGTCAAGACAGAATGACCACAATGTTATTGCTCAGAATTTACTTTAAAGAAGGACATCTGTTAGGAAAATGTACAAGAGTTGTAGCTCTACAGTCTACTATAAAACAGGCATGTGCAGGGTAGCTTGTGGTAGTTGCTTTTACAAAACTACAGAACAGATTCCAAAATTAGAACCAACTGAATACCCATGCGTTCATATTAATGGATGCTCTTTTCTAAGGTTCTTTTTTACCTTAACAAAAGAGATTCTGCATTATTCTGCATGGGCTATTTAATCTTCTTTGTTGGTATGTGTTGTGTAGCACTTAACCTACACTTAACCTGTGTTATGTAGCACCAATTTCAGTGTCCGAGTTGTGGTTGTGCACTGCTTAGCAAGAACAATGCTCATGGGCCAGAAATGTTGATATGGCAAGTTGAGTTATAATTCCCACAGATTCCTGTCCAATTTACTGTTTGTTTTTCCAGCAGAGCGTGAGTATCATTCAGCACCAGTTCAGAACCTGACCTAACTTCAGCTTTCATTGCAAAGATTGTAGAACTGCAATGATGGAAACTGATCCATTTTGAAGACTCGGAAGCTTATCAAAGTGCACAATTTATTGTCTTGTAAATCTGTTTTTTAATTCCATATGGTTGTAAAGTCTTGCAATCACCCCGGAGAAAACCCTGATGCCCTTCATCTCAAAATTCACTGCATACACATATATTAATGTGCATGTGAATGGCAATAGGGGTGAAAACACTGCAATTTGAGATACAGCGACCTCTTTCAGAAGGTCACTGCTAGACTTTATAATCACCTTGGGTTGAAAGCACACCTCTGTGCTAGATTCTTTGAACCACATTTGCACAGAACATATGTGGCATGCAGTGAGATTACAGTTTAGCCTGTCATTTGGTAACATAACTGCCGCTTCTTTTGATGTCTCATAGATGCTACATTCTTGACATCCAGTGTAGCTGTTTTTTTTCCAAACAAAACCTAATTTTTCAGACCTTCTTGAACGAAATCTCAAAAATCTGTAAATAAACAATGTAAATGGCCTAGAATTGTACAGAAGGAATTATAAGTATGCAAAGCCTTGTTCTTTTACTGAGCATCTATGGGCGGCCTTTTCAGAAAAAGCAAGATCACACCTTTGTAGGTCAGGCCAGATCTGAGGATAGGTCATGTTCTGAACACCCCATGAGGTTCTGTTTGGTTTTGGGGTTGTCGCGCTGATAATCTACTCCACCTCACGTCTCTCTGTGTGCCGCGGACTTTAAGAGGAGAAGGCAAGTTTGATGCTGCAACTGGAGTAGCCCTCATCACTAGCCATGCTCTGCAGGCTGCTGTGGTCATCGAGGTCGCTGGTGCTGGTTGTGCTCACACTGTCCATTTCTCCATGGGAGAACTCTGTGCTTTCCACGTCCACCTCGATCTCCTCTGCAAAGGGCGGAAAACAAAAGGCTGTCAGAAGCAAAAAAACGATTGAGACCTCATGCAGACAAAGCCGGATCTGCACCTGGCATTAAAGCGAAATTTTTTTTACGAAGGGCCAGAAAGTATTTTCCTAACTTGAAAGACTCTTGGCAACGGTTTACGAAAGCGTAGCGCCATTCCATGATCAGAAAATCAGCCAAGATATTAAAAAGTGCTGACAATGCACTACTCCCCTCCGGAGCATTTAACTAAGCGTTTTAATGCGTTTGGTAAACGATTAAACCCACTGTGTTCAGGAAATACTCAGTCTTGCTTCCAATTCTTCAAAACCAACCAAAATTGTATCCCCCTCATCAGGGAATGAAAGTCTGCACTTGTATTGGTTCACTTATTACTTTCTATGGCCTCTACTCCTAGTCAGGGCGTTGTAACGAGCACAGCGTCAGTCAGCCTTAGGTGCAGAGACTGAATTTACAACAATGCAGGGAGAACCTCAGTTTAGGAAACAGAAACAGAGAACTCACTGCTGAACGTTTCTGGTAAATCTTTCCGGTGCTCGTGAAACAAGCATTTGTACACGCGTCAAGGCCTTCTTGCGTTGGGCCTCACGGGTGAGCAAGCCGTGTCTCACCTCGGTCCGAATCGGAGCGGTCGGAGCACAGGGTGGAGCCCACGCTGTCTATCCGTGTCCTCTCGGCATCCCCGCCGGCCTGCAGCAGGTCCAGCTGTCTCTGTAAGTGCCTCTGCTCCCGCTCCAGGTTCTCCCGCTGGTACTGGCTCTTCCGGTCGATCTCTTCAAGTTTCTGTCAGCGGTTGACACAGACCTTCAGTGCCTTCACATTAACCTCCATTTTTAAGGAAGTATCACATGCTGGTGCCACAACATATTCAGGTTTTGTGCATGTAAGACAAATTTTAGAATTATAATCTGCAGATATGTTTTTTTTAAATATTATTTTCCAGGCTGTTTTCTCAAGCCTTTCCACTGATTTCTGAATATACAGACTGACAATGTCATTTCTGGCCTTGGTGATCATCTGATTTACAAAGCAGTAAAGAGAGTTGCATACAGTAGCTCTGTTGGACTGAAACAAACAACAGAAGTGATTTTCAGCAATTCACTGCTGAAACTGATATTCCAAGGTAAGTGTTTATTTTAGGTGGACTGACATTTTCATTATTACTGCAGTTACTATAATAATATTATTAAAAATAATAATATTTCTTGTTTGAATTGCTGGTTTATGTTGTGTGGTTTGCAAGTGGCTTTGTAATGAATATTAATTATTCTATGTAGTTCAGGTGGGTAGCTGCGTAGGCTGCAAAGGAACAAGTAATAGGTTTATCTCATGCTGAAAAAAGGAGAAAGAAAAACAACGTTTCAGTCGAGGAGCCTTCTTTAGACACCACACCTGTCTACATAATTACTCTATTTTCTACTTTGCCAAAAGAAAAAGTAGAAAATAAAAAAAAAAATCTGACATTTAAAAAAAAAATTAAGTGAGATTCAAATTGTGTAATAATCTGAATGCTGAGATTACCATCTCAACCCAGAAATTAATCTTGGCTATTACATAGAAATGCAAAGGTTCAAGGGCTTTCAAGAAAGTTATATTGTCATAAAATAGTACTGCAAATACTAATCCTGCAGTATTGCAATGTGGTAGTAAAGTTATTATTGAGTAGATTTAATAGCAATGAAAGAATGAATACAAATTATGAGTTTTCAGTTAGTTGCATGATCACTGGCAACTGATTTATTTGTACTTCTAATCAAGTTGGTCGTGACTTCAGAATACAACGTAGACACAGGATTGTCTACAGAGAAATTAGAAAACATGTTTGAGTATAGCCAAAGAGTCTATCTAAACATGTACAAAAAATAACTGTAACGTAGCTGCCTTGGATAAAGGGTAAACAAAGGATTAAAATGTTGCTGCTAGGTTTAATAATAGCCAACACAGGACAGCAAAGCCTCAAAGAAATAATTGTGCTTATAGTAATCAATGTCACACTGTCACACTAAATAATAGGTATGCGATTTGTAATACAGGTAAATGAAAGATGAAGACACATTACATCTATTATTATGAAGTCTTTATCTTGATACAATAGGTAACAACTGGTTTGTGTCAACACTTCCAGTTTCAAAGCTAGGAGATGATTGCTGACATTCAGTGATCAAAGCAACCATAAAGATTAACTTGGTTTACCCTAATTTAGTGTCAATCAGTCCATGAAGACAGCATGAAACAGGCAGGTAGAGAAAAAGAGAAAGAGACAGGAAGGAAGGAATCAGGAAGTCCTGATCATCTGGAAAGACCAGAATGGAGTATCTGAACCTTGTTAAGTTTAACTATTGCTTTTGTGTTGTTATAAATATTATTATAACAATGTGGGTGTTACTTAATTTTATTTTTGCTTTTGCCAAAGTGAAACTCTGATTTCCTGAGTAAAGGATTCTGGTTAAAAACTGCTTCTTGTGATTAAGGGGGTGCATCCTTGGAATAGGGAGATAGATTCCCATTACTTTTGAAATACTTGTGTTTACAGAGAGAGAGATTTAACCACAGGCCATATTCTGTTTGATTTAGAAGGCAGCTTTATCTCTTATTTTGGCCTGTTTAGGCATTAATAAGAGCTGAATACTTGATAACAGTCTAGTGTTTTTCTGGGTGGTTAGGACGTAGGCCTAAATTGCCTTGCTAGAAACTTTGTACATAGTGTTACTTGTGTGTTGTATGTTTATGTTTTGTGTTTAGTGTGTGTATTGTCATTGTTAATGAATGCTAGTTTACACCAGTGTGTCTGAATGATAACTTCACCAAAGCTGTGCCAGAGAACAAAGAACTAATGTGGCTCTAATTATGCCAACTGCTCAGGTATATGCTTGGCAAAATCATTTACTGTACAAGTTGGAGGTTATGATTATTTGTCAAAACATCTTTTTTTCATCTTAGAAATATCGCAAGACTACGCCCTATGCTATCATTAACTGTGGCTGAAAAGCTGATCAACATATTTGTATTCTCTCGAATTGACTACTGCAATGCTCTACTCCCTGGGGTATCTTAATCTACTCTGAACAAACTGCAGTATGTCCAAAATTCAGCAGCCAGAATCCTGACCAGGTCTAGTGCAAGTGTTCACATTACTCCTATCCTGGAGTCCTTGCACTGGCTTCCGGTCAAATTCCGAGGAGACTTTAAAATCCTCATGCTCACCTATAAGGCTTTACATGGCTTGGCACCTCAATACCTGTCTGAACTTTTATAGCCCTACTCCCCACCTCGCAACCTCCGCTCTTCAAATTCTGCCCTCCTTACTGTCCCCCAAGCCCGTCTACATTGTATGGGCGACAGGGCCTTCTCCTGCTATGCCCCCAAGCTCTGGAACTCTTCTCTAAACTCCTTCAAATCCAGACTCAAAACCTTCTTCTTCAGAAAAGCCTTTACTTAACTGGTTCTTAGTACCACCTTCCACGGTCTTCTCTATTGTTATTGTTGTATTGCTGTAATTGTAATTGTGTCTTATCTTGTGAAATCTTCTTATTTATTGTTATTGTCATCCTGTAAAGCGCTTTGAGAAGCCACCTTTAAAGGCGCTATATAAAATAAAGTTTATTATATTATTATTATTTATTTTACTTATTGATTATTCCACTCAGTCATTATCTGGTATTTGGAACTCCCTATTTATAACACTATTTTAGCATATCTGCATTGTTCCCAGGACTATACTCACCAGAATGTTACAACCACATAGTCCATTTTTGAAAAAAAGTAAAACATTTTAAAAAAAATTGAAATTTCAGAAAAAGTTGGCAGCTACATGTCTATCTTGGTTGGTATGGGGAAATATAATTTTACCAGATTTTAAACGCAGCATTTAACCACATGGAAACACCAAGTTTAGTTTTAACTGACTCCATGGGTTTCGAAAAGATGAAAATTATCCCTGTAGGGTGGCAAAGGGGTGCAGAGTTGGCAGTGCTGGGCCCTGGGTTCACTTTTGGACCTGGGGTGCGGCCTGGGTGGAGTTTGTATGTTTTCCCCATGGTCACAAGGGTGACTTCTGGGTGCTCCACTTTCCTTTCCCAGTCCAAAGACAAACTGGTAACTTAACTGGCTTCTGGGAAAACTTGCCCTGGTGTGAGTTTGTGCATGTCTATGTGTTTGTATGGGCCCTGCGACAGACTGGCCTATCCTGCCTTGGTGGGATGGCTTCCCACAACCCTGAATTGGATGAGGCCATTAGGAAATGGATGGATGGATCATCCCAGTAATTTATGTGAAGCCAAGAGGTAAGAGACATGGATATTTTGTTTACACCGGTGATGTTTTAAAACGATCCATTAACTGGTTGGAAGACAGATGATTTTCAATGACACCATTTTGGTTAATGAACCAGTATTTTTGTCACATGTTAAATAGCGATTTCCTAGGATCATACCTGAAAATTTTAAACTTGATTGGTTTCAGTGTTTGATCATAAGATGTTTGAATATAAAATGGTGGTCAGGCCACCTCACAAAAGGTTTCTTAACAGCGGAGTACAGAATATTAAATAAACATAAAACTAGAGATCATGAGATAATCTCTACTAAGAAAGGAATAAAAAAGTTTGTTGTGACTATGTGTAGTACAGCACCACATATCAAGAAGTCTAGATGTAGGCTCAGTCTCCTATAAATCTACGTTCATTGTCTAGTAGCTTTGGCATTGATGACATCCACCAAGAATCAATCAGCTGGTGCAATGCTTTTTAAAAAGATTATTTTGCCAGGGTTGCAGCTGATTAGCTAAATCGTGCTTGACTAGGCCAGTATGAAAATTTGGAAGGAAAATATAACTTAAACAAAAATCCTTATAATCACACTTGCGATGATGCAATGTACTTCTGTAATAAAATCCACTGCACAGAACATGGCTGCCATGTCATTTTTGTCATCTGAATTGAAAACAAATCATTCACCATTGATTGTAAAAGCATACACCATCATTTATAATGCTATGTCAGTCTGACAGCTAGTTTTAGAAAAGCAATTAAGACAATAATTGAACAGGGCAGAGGTTTTTTTGCTAAAATTCAGACAAAAGAAAGTTAAAACTGAGGTCTGTTATAAAAATGCATGGCGTGTGTCTAAAGAGAATGGAGAATTGGGGGTTGATCAGAGTTAATGCGCCACATCGGCAATCTTTCAGACTTATTGGGGGATTGGGACACAGCCTGCAAATCTTACATTCATTTCTTGCTTTTATTAGTGGCATTGTTTCAAAAATGTTCCTCCTAACGCTGCCTGTGCTAATGAACAGTGAAAGCAAAAGCACGTCTAAACAAAAGCAGTGTGCATATTTGTGATTTCCTCAATTTCACTCTGTGCTTAGTTCTCTGAATTCTGAACCACCACTTCACACAAGAGAATTGGAATATATATATATGTATGTATGAAATGTATAGAATCCTGTCTTTGATATACACCTATATTACTTTTATATCATTGCACTAGTGATAAAAATGAACAATGCCTGTTCATACACAGTCGGTAAATTAAAAATAAACCGATTCAAGTCGTTTTTCATCAGTGTCACCAGCTGACAAATCAGCAATAATTAACACATATTCCTAAGATTCTAAGGAGTTGGCTAACAACAAACCAGAAGTCTTTACCATTTCTAAGGAGGCTCAAGGAGGCAAATGTTCTTATTCCACAGTAAACAAGCATCTCAATGCTGCAGTTTTATTCATTTTTGAGAACTGTTAATCCCATACTTTGTGTAACATACGTCAAGCTTTTCAGAGGTGTTTTTATTTCATTCAGGGTTAAATTACAGAATAAGGGTCACCATCATCTTTGGGCAGAGGGCCAAAAGCCACTTTCACAAGTTGGCATGCCAGGCAAAGGAGGCTGGGGGGGGAGGGGTGTGGTATTTGGCTGGGCAGACAGTGCATGACCAGGGTTCTAAATATTGTGACTGTTATTTTAACACTAAATTAAAAAAATACCAAAACCACCAGATGATGGATAAATTAAACTTCACATACTATAAATACAAAACAGAAACACAGATGCAGTGACTGAACTGAACATTCTGATCAACACAGATGCTCTGTATTTACAGCCAGAAACTACGTGCCAACATAAAAACACATTTTGCGACTTCACCTTATATAATATCTAGAACTTTGAAAAATAAAATGTAAACTTACAATATAGTGTACAGTTCACAAATAGAGGCCAGCTGAATCTTCTGACAGTCCACCTATCTTGTATTTGAGACAATCCAAAATTAAGAACATGCAGGCCTTTTAACCACAGACATAAATGTTATGATCTGAACCACTAATGTTTCCCAAAGTTCGTGCTCAAATACCATCAGACCATTTTATGCTACACCTTTGGACTTTTATTTGTGTGTATAAGATGCACACTTGGAGTAGTGGATTAGGGACTGAAACCAGATTTTTTGGGAGGTTTTATGCATTGTGCTCAATTTTTTTTAAAGTTTATTAACAACCTCTGTCTGTCAAGCAAAATGCCATCTTGAGCTGCATTCTGGAACATGGGCTGGGATTTATAGCCCCAAAGCCGAATCTTTGGGCTGCTCCTCAGAGGATTAGATCCGTCTCCCCATGCTTTTTCATACACTACCTTTGCCAGGAATTGTAACACCTGCACTACTAGTTCACTTCCTGATGTAGCACTAGCAGGGCAAGTGCTTTAGCCCTTGTAGAGAGGCTGATGATGAAGATGAGTGCCTGCTATTGGCCCCTGCATCTCATTGGTTTAAGGACACCATTGCTGCTATTGTAATCCCAATGTTCTACAAAACACATGTTACAACAAGCCGCAACTTGCTTAGGATGGCGATTCCCGTTGCTTAATTTAGACCATATTTTGCAGGTTTGATACATTTGAAAATGGGAATATGTCTTAGAAAGCTTGGGACCGCCATACAGGTACAATACCCAAGATTGAATTATAGTTACACTGCATACTGCGTGTTGCACTACACGCAACACTGTACGAATTGTTAACAAGTTTGTAGCTTTTTTGGGGGGGGCATAGGGTTGGCAGAGCAAAAAAAATCTTAGAATTCACAGGACCCGTCATGACAGGAACATGAGTTCCATAGGTGATAAGGGTGACAGCTGAGAGCTGATTTTTCACTCTGTTCATGTATAATTGGATTGAGACTTATTATTTCGCTAGGGCATTCAGGGAATTAACCTTGGCTGCAAACACCATGGGCATTTTTGTTTTAAAAGAAAAGTTCAATCTTTAGAATGCTGTGGATGTGTTAACTGTATATAACACTGAAAATTAGATTTAGTTTTTTTGTTCCTCCTTTGTGTTTGATTAACCTTTATCTTTCGTTTCCTGTTCGTACCGATGCTCACAGATATTAACACCTGCTGATCTGCACCTTTGAAGCTGCAGGCATGCACTTTGAAGTGCAAAAGGCAGAACTTTGAAAGCCAAAGCCAAGATTATGGTGTTGGCCAAGTTCCAACCCTGTTTTAGAATTTCTAAATTCAATGAGATCATATTTAGCTGTAAATACATACAGGAGCAATGGAGTTCAGGTCTAAGAATGATTCCTGACATTGTTTTGCAGACGCAATTTTTGCAAAACCAGATCTACAAACCTTTCCACTTGAGCATAAATAAGATACAGAAACCAGACCAATTTACATCCAAATTGCCATGATAGTGAAGGTGTATCTGAGTTTCTGAGGAAGCCAATACTAAAAAAAACTGTCATTGAATGGAGTGTAAACATAAAATCTATAATGGACTCTGATACTATCTTTTTGCCTGGATCTACAGTGCGATAAGGTCTTTGCATCGCATCTAGCCAGCAGGTAAAGTAAGAAGTGCACAGTGACCTACAACACTGTAACACAATCAATTTCTGATGATGTCACAAACTCTCAAGGGTCACAGGATGAGATGAGCTCCAAGTTTCTATTACAACAGTGTACCCAGCAATCACTTTGTCAGCTGTTGACAGAACATCTGCCTTTGATCTCCTAACAACATACTGTAGGCCTACCACATCGTGCTCCGCTTGGTATAATCAAGATGTTGAACAATTAACTTACAGCAGGCATTTCAATGTGAATTCCAGGTTAGAAGCAGTGTAGTCTTGTGTGGCCTTTTAAATCTCCCACATTTTCCTTAACTAATTTGAAACAGGTTTTTTTTTAATCTCACAATATGAGCTACGGTAGTTTTTGAAAATACCTTAATATGTGCTTTGGCTTTGTTCAGCAACCCCAGTGTTGTGTGCCGGTTGCAGTCTGGTCCCAGTGGTATAAGTGCCTTCAAACGTTCCAAACACAGCCGAAGATGTGCTCGTCTGCAAGTGGAAAACAGAACAAGGAAATGAATGCAAGCTGCTTTGCAAGGAAGCTTTGTCAGACAGAGTTATTACCACCAGATTTGGTTGTGTCCAGCTGAAGGCAAATACGTTCTTAGCCACAAATACAAGCACCATAAGGGAAGAAGGTCTCAATATGGATAAAAGACATAAGCGATTTGTTACCGTTCAGGTGACGTAGGCCCTGGTATATTACTCTGAATATAGCTGGAAGGCCTATCTGCTAGCAACCTGCTGATATTGTCATGCTTGCTAAGCCTTAATTAATGGCTACTGAGCATCACCCAAGTGTGTCCTGCACTTTGACGGGGTATGATGTGGATGCTCTTATATACTGTTCATAAAGTGTTTGGGATCCTTTGTGATGAAAACCACCTCCTACCTGGTTATAATGTACTGTGATTAGTACATGTTCACAGCAATTGATTTCACTTCTCTGGCATTAAGGTTTAAATTTTATTGATTGGATTATATTATGCATTTTGGTATTTAATTTCTTGCACTTACATCTTCTCGCCAAAAGGAGGAAAGGCAGGAGGAATAGGCAGTTTTTTCTAAACGCCACATAGGTCAAAATCCCTACAGTGACGAGACATGTGTTTTTTTACCAGGCTGGTAAATATTTTCAGAGCAGGCAAAGGAAATCCCGTTCTGCATATGTTTCAAAGTGTGCCCTTTGAATGTTTTCTTTTTGTGCAGGCTTCGGAGTTCCTGCACAGTTACAGCAAGTACACCGCTGTCTAAAAAAAGCATAATGGATACATGACATTTACAAGTATCTTTATCAGATTTTTCTTTCATCGCTTTCTTACTGAGAAGTGCTTTTGCATGGGAATTGCTTTCATGATGTGTGTGTGCAAAATTATTATTACAAGCCTTATCGGGCTGGATTTCAAATGAGCACATGGTTTTGTTTTGAAATCGGGAGAAACAGTTCTTATCCTCTCTGCCACTGTACTGTTGTGTAGGCTTGACAAATGAGCGGAGCTTCTCCTTTTGCTGGAGTCTCCCATGACTGGCTTTGGAAATGCCTTCACCACACAGCTAGCCTCTCTCCGAATCAGGACTTTGATCAAGTGCTGCTGCAAGCCCAGGCCTGCTCTGCTGATCTGCTGCTGCAGCTGCAGACCCCACCATTCGTGTTCCAGGCTCAAGACTTCCTCTGTCCTCCAGATAAATAGCCTGTTTGCTCAGCGCTATTAGTCTGATAACCTCGACTCCCTGCCAGCATGAAAACGTGCGGTCTGACCTCAAATACAGATACGGCCGTTAATATTTTCAACATTTGAAAATCCTCCAGAATAGTTTTTTTTTCATACTTAAAAAGGCCACAACTTTTGTTGATGTCAGTGTTTTTTAAATGAAATGTACCTCTGTACAAGAAGACTGCACATCACTGTCACTATACATTTGCAGTGCAGTATACCATGTACTGTAAAATATTTTATGTTGCTAAGTCTACACAATCTCCTTCCCAGCACCCGAGGCCAGCAATGCCAAGCTCAGTTTTATATGTGGCACGTTTTGTCCATTCACCAACTAAATATGTTTTCAGTGCTCAGCTACTTGCATTAAACAGTGCAACTGGGAGAATTCACTTGGCTACATTTATGAATTTATGGTATCGATTTATTCTAGTGGATGCCTGTAGTGCCCCCAGCTTAATCAATCAAGAGCAAACACATTTGTTTTTGTTTTTACATAACCATATGTGCATTATTTAAAACGAACTGAGTTATTGCCTAACTGTGAATCAACAGTAAACCTTTTTGTATGGGGGCAGCAAATCACTGGTGTCACCCTATAGTTCAGACGCACCCCGTCTGAATACAGTCTGTAGGACTATACGACATATCCAGCATGTTAAATCTGCAAATAAATATTGGTAAACAAAAGCCTGACAATCATGCAGGGAATGAAACAAGCTATTTTGTTTTTGAACAACACAGCTTCCTCTATCATAATCCAAAACATCGCATGACTAAGTGCTCACGCTACAATGTAACCTACTTCTTTCCACTGGCATGCAATCTGGTCCAACAGAGATGAGAGGAAGTGGGTTAAATACTCAACAGAATACATTGCTTCTCATCAAGGTCAGCTTCCTACAAATGTATAGCTCTATTCATATGGAAAGGACACTCTTTACAGTGGAGTTGAAGAGCCCTTCAGTGGCATTTAATATAGTTATTTATGCTGAAAAAATATAGGTATCCTGCATCATGAGTCCATATTTACCTGCACACTGTTTCAATCCAACATCATTCTGCTATTTAAAAATGTACTTCACACAACAGGGGTGAAGAGGTTTATCCCTCCATCTAAAATTAAACATGGGTGAACTAAATACAATGCACATTATTTTATGGTAAAGCAGCATTGTTTCAGTATTTCATATTAGCCAGCTATGATCAGCAAAGCAGGCTTTATTTGGTCCGAGAGCTTTCACCTCGCCAAGCAAATGGCAGGCCTGCGAGCCTGCAGTAAAATCAGTGGCAGCTGTATCGCTGTTAACTCTCCTGTGGGTACTGTCAGACCTGCAGTGTGAAAAATGGTACACTGCTTGTTCCAAAAGATTGTGTGCTTGGTTCAAGAGCCAAACACTCTTTGAAACAGGAGCAGTTTGGATATGAGGCCACATCGCACCTGGTAACCGATGTCCTGCAGTGAGCAGGCAAATTATCACAGCAATTTGTGAGGTGCAACTCAGAAGCAGCTCTGGTTGTTCACGAGATCTGCCAAGATCTGGTTCACTTGGTGTTCCAGGGACAGAGGCAGTTTACAAGTTGTGAGAAGAAAACGAAAGTTACGAGCACTTTCCGGTGCATGCAGGAACTAGAGTGAACAAAGACGTCAGGGATATGCTCTCTAGAACGAAACTTTACATGCGTGGAGTCAGACAAATGTTTTGAAACAGTGGGAGTCACGGACAGCATTCCAACAATGAAGGAAAAGAAATCAATGTCAGGAGACAGATGGAGAAATGACACTTTCACATACAGTCATCCTGTTGTCATTAAATTTAGATGTTGAAATTTCGGAGTATACTGGCTTAACGGTCTTTAAGCTATAGCAATAGCAGTACGACACATTTCTCAAAGTGGTTTATGTTGAAGCAAAAGCTTTGGCTATTGATGAAATCTGCCGAGCCTGAATTCAGTCAGTGCAGCAGTTTAGAAGAAGACATTTTTAAAACAGTCTTTCAATACATGGCTTAGGCTTCCATATTGCTCTACCGGGGACAGGCAATATAGTGGTAAATTGTGTTCACAAATGTAATGTCTTATTGGTTCCAGTACACCTGCTTAGTATAAACTTATTCAGCTTATTCAACTTATTCAACACAACCAGTGTCAAATACATGAAGAATGGGAAAGAATTGAAAAAAAAATCTTTACATTCTCTTTTTGCTGAAACGTCTTGGAAACCTAACCTGCCATTCTTAAATTTCTACACAAATGGAGAGGTTGTGTCTCAAAAACACCCACTTGTGCACATATATTTTCTAAGTACTCCTTGGTGCTGTTTGATGCAAGCAGGTTAATAGCAGTGCACACAGTGTACTGTGCTTTGCTTTCATGACCCTTTTATGTACACCTTCACACATATTCACCTCCCACGTCTGGGAACCCACGTCTCATGCCTCTTGGGATTGACTTGATCTTTCAGACGCCTACCAGGCCGCGGTGTTCACGGAAATCCAGACTAGCCCTTCATATTGTTTAGTGGCTGATACAATGCAACCCCTTGTAAAAAAAACCTACAGGTTTATAAATAACAAAATGTTATCTGTCCTGTGTGTACAGGAACGTGACCTCCTCCAATCCTCAGCCTTCCTGTGGTGTGTTCCTGGTGGCTCCCCAGGGGTTTCACGGAGGTCGTTGTGTTTGGGTCTAGTGGCTCAGAGTTCTCCTGGTCACGTGCTGCCCTGCGGGTGCATTTTCTCAGCCTCGCAGAAGCCCCTGCCAAGTCACAGGGAGCTGGCTCGAGCACGCGGCTCAAGTTGCTGCAAAACCTCCCTTCCGAGCGCTTTTCTCCTCCTGCCACTGCAATGCCCCCATTCACATAACTACTCTTTTATGGTATTGATTGCGAATGCTATTGAAGTTTGCTTCTGGAACACAGAATCTACAAATGCATTACTAGAGGCGACAATGTTCATCCCACTCAAATGCTTTAAATATAGCTCTTGTGTAGGACTGTACACTTTTTGCTCACATCCCTCTTTATTTGCCTGGATCCTGACTCCTCTTTATCTCCTGAAAAACTGAGCAAGTGATGAATAAAAACTAGCCCTCTGGCATTGGATGCATTCTGGTTTTTTTTTGTCTTTAACATTGTTCTTTTTAAGCCTGCTTTTCCTTGTATAAAACAGGTTCAATCTGAACTACCACACTGCAAACTTAGATCATTCAAACACAAATTCTTTTTATCATTCTAAAGGCATGTTTAGTTTGACCATTGACCATCTGCAGAAACGTCTTGTGTCAGGTGCCCCCTGTTTATGGCAATTATAGTTACAGGGAGGTTTAACAGCTCAGGGGAGGTATGTTGGGGGCAGAATATAACAAGAAAATAAAGGTTACAGCTTAACAGTGTAACCCCTGTGAAAAGAGCCACAATAACATTTTATGTCCTTCAACATGAAGTACGTCAGGGACCAGATCTTACGCGTAGTTGCACGACATCAAAGCAAAATAATTTTGCTAACAAAAGTTATCCTAAATAAACACAGGGTTTAAATAAATAGCATGTGCATTTTACACAAATTATAAGCACCAACAGGTTATGCGTCTAGCAGTATATGTCCCCCGAGTATTGAGGCGAACGTTCTTATATGTTTCTCTGTCCTACTTTTAGGTGACATTATACAAGGGTCTGAGCCCCTGTAATAAGGTTAGCTTTCAAGACCCAGTAATTAGAGACCTGCATGCAATAAATCTATTTGTTGCCTTTAAAGCAGCTAGAAACTGGAGACATTAGTAATTACAAAGCTTTGTCTGTGCCTTTGAAAACAAGATCAGCACTTCCAATGAGATAGGTATAATTTTCTCTTTGTGCTGTTTAGCAAAACTTGGTTTCATTCACATCAAACATTTCACGTGAGGGAAGCTGCTTCAAGGAAATATTTAGCAAGACTTAGGCCTAAATAACATGTTATTGAAGGCGGCACAAAATCACATCCAGTTAAAAGTGCACATGTGCAATCTATTTAGTCCCTGTTATACAGCTGCGAAGCTAATTTAGATGAAAGATACATGTGCCATCTTTAATAAATACTTTATTACTTACTTTTTAAGCTTTAAATTATGTTGTTTCTGAGAGTTCATATTGTGGTGTTCAGGTATATCCTGAGCTGTTTAATGTAGGTGTTTCTAGAGGTATTCTAAATGCTGGCTTGTATTGGTTCACTTAAAAACGGGAGCATACACAAACATTCTGTTGTGCACCATTTGAAAGCCTGTATTTATAAGCAACAAAATAAAAATAGTATATGTACTTGTTTCGTGCTCATAAACAGACTATAGTCCCTTGTGTGACTTGTATGAAAGTCCCCCAACTTCCCACGACACAGTTCTGCAGTTTATGGTCACATGATTAGTGCACGGTTTTCCAAACCTGGTTAGACAGCTATTGAGTTGCCTTCTCCTTTTATGTGAAAGAGGTACAATGTACTTCATCACACATTTAAATTAAATCTGAAATGACGCAATACGGACACCTCACTAATCCACTGCATTCAGAATCTATCCTGAAGAAAAAAGCTCAACCTACTGTAAACAGCATTTGAACAGCTGCATGAAAACACCCTGCCTGAAACACACATGAGAAAAGCCATGTACTAACTTTTTGTTTGGGAATCCTTTTGCATCCTTCTGAAAGCCTCGAAAACCTCCATTGAGTGCTTTTTTAATTGCAGCACAACTGCTGACACCTTTAAATTACTGGGTAGTGGGAAGAACTGGTTTTCTTATCTCAATAATGAGGTAACAGTGCATTTAAAACCCTGTATTGGCCATAACAAACCTACTGTAAATTCTTACAGGGTAAGATGTATGTGCAAACATGTCTAAACATCTCCAGATGTTTAAACAACAAATAAGTGGATCTTGCCCTCTAAAGAATACATAAGAACCTTCATTGTCTATCATTCAATTTAATTCAATCTTAATCAATATCATTTAAATAAAAGCTATAATAAGTTGACTTTAGAGGGTTGAGCAGCCTCTATGCAGTGGTAGTGAAGTTTGACACCAAACAGAGCCCATGCCTTGCGTTACAGGAGGTTTAATTTCCTCTAGGTAGAAGCACTACGTCACTTCTGCCCACTTTAAGAGCTAACCTTCTCCACACAGGAGCGAATCTGTGGTGATGCTCAGCAGCAGCTGCAGCAGACGAGAAGAAGCGGTGTTCAGGGGCGATCTGGAAGACGGGCAGACAGCTGTAGGGGAACTCAGCCCACTGAGCCCCATTGCTAACCCACGGATTAGCCCACACGTGCTGTGGTTTTAATCCACTTGGCAGCACAGCCCCTCCAGCGATGCAGATCGCATGCTATCTCTCTTTTAACTCCTCGCGCACTGGGAACACTGGGTTAAAACAATGGCAAGAATGAAGACATTGCAGGACAGCCCCCACATGGATTAGGGCTGGCGATCATGTGTTTCTGGTCTCCTTCCCAGCATGGGGGCAGGCTGTGTCTGGAACTGTGAATATTGCCTACACCTCATCAGGGCTTTGGATTATATTCTATTAACCACCAGCTTCTCCTAAAGTGCAACCAGCACAGACAGCTAACCAGATGTGTGTCAAAAATGCACTTTTCTTCGATCACTCAGAATCCGACTTATCTTTCCTAATGTACATTTAATCCCTGCATCTTGCTTCCCTGTATGCACAATGACTTCAATTTACTGTAGTGAAGCACCATGTTAATAATGTGCCACCATTAAGTGCAATAAAGCAAGGAAACAACCAGATGAAGGCTAGCCCGGAATGGTCTAGTCACAGGCAAACATACAATGAACACAGATGTACAGACAACTGTATGCATTGAGCTTGAAACAAAGGGTTGTGTTGAATTACAAGATTAGACAGAAACCAAAACAAATCTAGGGCAGTTAAAACTGAAACATTCACTAGACTGAATAATTTACGATTTCACAGTTTTAATTATAATAAAGATAATAACAAAACATCTCTGTAGACGGCACACTGCTTAAAAATATCCACATTCAGTTAATATATAATGTTTGTGCCTTTCTATCAGCTGTTACTGTCCTAAGCTCTAAGCCATTTCTCCCCTGTGACCTGCGACTCTCACATTGGCCAGTCTGGCTATATTAGTCGTGGTTACTCCAGTGGAAACGTGCACCGACACGTGTTTTTATCAAACCAAAGATCAGGCCCAATAAGCAGCTTTTCAGAGCCAAGAAAAGCTTACAAGGCGTCACGTTGTATGGAACAAATGGCTCCAGTTTACCTAACGAGGGTCACAGAGTCTGTATATCCTCCAGGAACAGGCTGTGCTCAGCTCTGCTTCTTTCAACCTGCCTTGCAAACAGCCAGACTGCAGAAATCACATTGTGCGACTGTAAGCTCTCCAAGATACAAGCATGTTAAAAAAATATTCTGCAATCTATCAAGTGAAGAGTCTGCAACTAAAGAGAAATGTCCAGAATAATGTCCAAGTCTTCAACTACGGTACAACCTAGAGAAATAAATTATCAGAGTTCCAACAAATAAAAGATAAATGTAAATCAAGATGACAGTTTCTGAAAAGGACAAATGGTATCTACAGCAAGAGAAATCACCACACCAGAGATTCACAAATGAGCTGTGACCAGCTCTATGAAGTGTGCTGAGGGGCTTCAAACATGCACCACAGTGGGAGCACTACGAGCTAGGTCTTGTGAAGAAACTAGGGTTAGATCTGGATCCAAAACCGAATTGTATCTCAAAAGCCTATGCCAGTTTGCATACATTGAATACAAAGTACAGCACTTTCTGACACCACAGACCTAACTATAGGTGGAAAACAATACTCATGCAGTCACTCCAATTCAGTTAATGTTTTCCAACACTGGCAGTTTATGCTACCAGGATCTCAACATTCCCTTCCCTTCTGTGACACATTTGTACTGTTTGTCATCTTGTCCTGTGGAACTTCCTGAAATTACATCAGGAAACTTAGAGATGGATAGCAAAAGGAAAAGGCAGTTTGGACAATGTCTGCTGCTCACTTCCTTTTGTGCAGTGGATGGAATTCAGAGATTAAGAGATAATCCCTATAGGAAATGGTCCCAGATAGGCAAACACCTGAAGGTTAATTCCTCATAAACTGACAACAGTGCAACCAATTAATCTCTGCACATATTATCCCTTCACTTGCTGGTGTTACATCACTGGAAGTGGTTAATGAGGTTTCTGAAGAATCTAGGTAGCTAAGAAAGGAACTCAAGTCTTTACCTGGGTCTAAGACAAAAGGTCTAAGATAAAAATGGCTCAAAATAACTGTCTGGTTTACCTTGGTTAATTACGGTCTGGGTAAATCATTTAAAGTTATCAATAGTCCAGGAACAGAAGACAAAAACAGGCAGGTAGAAGGACAGAGAAGAGAAGGAGCAGAGAAGGAAGGACATGAATAAGGAGCAGAAAGAGAGGAAGGACATAAGAGGATGGGCAGCAAGTCGCAAGGGAGAGGAGAAAGAGGGGGGGTTCCTTGTTCAGAACAGCCTTTAAGACCAGATTCACATTAACTATTGGTGCCTTGTTAAGTGAGCTTGCCATTCTGTTGTTTTTAGGAAACTCAGATTTCCTGTACTTAGAATCCCCAAGTTAAAAACGGCCTCTCCTGTTACTGGAATAGGGAGACATGTTTCCCATTCACTTTGTAGAATTGGGATTATAGGGAGAGAAATTAAAATCTAGGTTATATTCTGTTTGGTGCAGAAGGCAGGTTCATCTCCATTTTGGGCCTGTTACATATTGTATATTGGTATATTGGAATTGTATACAGTACATTGGATTTGAATACTTGGTAGCAGTCTGGGGTTCTTCTGGTTGGTCAGGATTTAGGCCTTCAAGACACCTTGTTTATAAACAGTGTGACGTGCATGTTGTACATTTGTGGTGTGTGCTGTTTATTTTGTGTTGCATCATTATTAATACATTTTTAATAACCTGGTTTAACCTGGTGTGCATGATTTATTACTCTTCTCACCAGACAAAGAACTCAGGTACCTGTAATTATACCAACCACTCGGGTATATTCTTGGCAAAATATTTGCATTTTGGGGGTATGACTATTTATTTTAGTTATTGATTGTCCTGCTCTGACATTTTCTGTAATATTCCCTTTTTCTAACCGTAGAATTCCAGGTTCCAGTCTGGCATGTACAGTACATAAGGACACATTTGGGAAACTTAAACCCATCCCAAACATTGCGGTTCCCACCGTTGTTGAAGTTATCATTTTAATTTCAGTCAAACTCCAGTGTCATTGTTTAATGAAGAAAAATGAAAACAAAGAAGGACAAACGGGTGAAAAGCTAGGGACCATTTTGAGCAGTATAACCTCAAAGAGCTGCGATTTTTCTGATGTGGACAAAATTGTATTTTCTGTTGGACAAAGAGATCTGGCAATGCTAAGCTGTAACATGACAACATGAACAATAAAAGTGAAACAAAATGGCATGTATGCATTCCAAAATCACATAACTTTCTTTAAATCCCATAAGGACAAAAAAAACTAAAGAAACTTTTTGTTTTCTAAATCGCTTAGACTGTGTGAAAGGGGTTGAGAAAATTTTTTGAAATTTCCAGCACTGCTATAATAAGCTTCATAATTCTATATGTACACCTTAATCTGCAATGTACCAAGACCAATGTAATAATGATGACAAATGGCAATCACAGTAACGCGTTCACTGTTCTTAATTTGTGACTGTCAGAGACTCAAAACCAGTGACCAGTGAGTCTACCTGGATTGCTTGATGCATTTTAAACGCAGAATGGGGCTCATCTCCCCTCTCCCATAACCAAACTAAAGGTTGTTACACTTTCTGTCTTAAAACCAAATCATTTTTCTTTTTATTTAACATTTAACGTTAACATTTTCTTTGATGTGACTTCATCTTTAGAAGATTTCTGTCCTGCAAGAGCGACTGCAAAGTGGTGAAAGAAACAGATACTGGTCATCTCTGTGCCCATTCATCTATACAGCATTAAAAAGTGCTTTGGATTCTGCAGTGTTCTTTTAAACAACAGGATAACCCTGAGACTCACTCGACATTCAGGTGTTGATAGGCACCCAGAGCATTTCAGCTCTGTGCACCAGGGAACATGTTACAGAACTGCTTTGCTGGAGTAGATAAGGCAGTTCTGATTTCATTCTTTATTTGACCTGTCCTCCCCTTGTACGGCATGCATCTGTTAACACAGCTGGGTCATGGCTTTTTGGTGCCAAAACAGACATTTTCAATAGGGGAAAGAGAACCCCTTCCCACAAATCAAGGCTGTTTAGATAACTGTATTGTGTGGTTAATCAGCTCTGCAGGCAAAGGGACAACTACAGTGAGACTGCATATTGTGCATGTCTGTTTATCTCTCGTCAGGCTAGATAATACTGAGGTTCAACAGGGCTCCAGCCAAATATGGCAAAAATTAGATGGGTAGTATCAAACTTCTTAAAAAGACAGTTACTAATTAAAGGTCTGGGGAACACAAAAGGAACAAGAACATCTTGTACACTAATATGTGGTTTAGATATGGGTGATATTATTTTATGTCTATGTAAAGCTACATAAGAATACCTTGTGATACAATATTATAAAACAATATTTTTTATCCTAATTGTAAAAGTGCTGATGAAATTTGGTTTTAATACTAAACAACTCATCAGAGATTGTGATATCAGAGATATTGAAATCTTTGCGAAAGAAAAACACCCTCTTATCTAAATAAAACAGAAATTCTAAAAAGAAAATCTCTTTTTTGTTCCCGATATAGGCCTATTAATTCATGATTAAAATGCTAAGCCCAGAATCCTTTATTGTTAAAACACATTTCTAATAAAAAAGAACCAAAAAGGTAAATATAATTAAGCAAATGCAGCCTTTTATACTGATGCAGTAGCAAAGATCAAAAACAACACCCCCCCCACACACAACCCTGACACACAGTGTGGTGTTGTGATGTTTCCCACTTTCAGAAGCATTCTTGAGAAAAGATGGTATGATAAGGTGGCGCTATAATTACAGCTGGTCTAGACAGTCTCAGTCATGTGTCTTTGAAGTGAGCTGCTCAGCTCTCTGACCAGCCCTCCCCTCCACACATGCAGGTGGTGAGATCTGGATAGAGATTTTATGGGTCAGGTCTGAAAACATGGCTGGAACCTCAGTGACTTGGGCTAGATCAGGTACTACTTTACTCAAAGACAAACCTACATTACCGGAAGGGGTTTGAGACATTTTGGAAAAGAGGAAATATGGAAATACAATTTCATTTCAGTGGGGGGCATCCAATACAGGACTTTATTCCAGTAAGCAGTTTCAAATAAGCAGCTGCAATTACGGAAACACTAATCAACCAAAAATCCTTTGGGTTTGTTCCACATACTGTATGCTGTAGAGGGGATTTTCAAAATCATGTAGCACACTCATCTTAAAGCACAAAGTCCTGCCCCATGTTGAAGATCTTCCTCATTCCCTTTTTAAACATTGAAGCCCTTCTTCTCTTATAGCTGGCCTGCTGCTCCCTGAATTATGTAACTTCTGCACAGAAAGCTATTTGGCCTATTGTTTCGCCGATTAGACCCAGTGGTTTCACTTCTGTTTGGCCCTGGTACCCTTGTAACATGACACCTCAGCAACAACGCCCCCAATCTCGTGACCCAGTTGCAGTTTAGTGAGTCAGGGAACAGGGAATGCTCTTGACATGGCATTTGGATTAGTTGCAGATCTAGGTCATGTCTTACTTTCAGTTTTAACCTGTTGCAGCTACACGAGCTTTTGGAAGAAATGCTCGAACCAAGTACAAATCATTTCTCCGTTTCATTTCGTACCCATTTCTCAAGAACGTTTATGCAGCACTTCACCGTGGAATTTCCAGTTCTTGAAAGCAAAGATGCCACTTTGCAGCGAAGTCCAGACAACTCACCTGTTCTTTTCCAATTCGTTGTGCGTAGACCTGGAGGAGTTCAAAAACAAAACAAAAATTAGAACACAAAGTCCACAGACGCAGCCCCAAGCACAAAAATAAAAGCCAAAGGATTAGCATTTTGCCATGGCTTCACACGTTAGAGAAAATGTAAAACTTCATGCATTCAGTGTCTATAATACCAACATTCAATCCTCCGGCAGTAATGCTCCTTCATTTAATTTTCACATGAATTTTGTATGGCTCCACCTTGTGCAAGAACCTAAATGGTTCTATATTACACAAATCCCCCCAAAAAAACATTTTACTGAGCCCCTGTGCAACTTGTAGGCTCTGTACCAAGCAGAGCAATGTGAAAACCCTTCCACTGCACTGCGAGCACAGCTGTATTAAACTCTCCAACAGCACGAGCTCTGCAAACCACAGCAGTGTTAATAATGTAAAGTGAAGCAGCCGATCCCCTAAGAGCTTCTTTGTATGGTAACATGATGAAGGATAACAAGCACTCCTGATGGTTAAATGGCTGGGTTCTACATAAACTCTGGCTCCGCACAGCAGGGGGGACCAGCTCGCCATGCCATGTGAGCACTTCTTTTTATTGCCAACTATTAATATCATGCCCCTTTTTTTTCCTGAACCACGCAGCTGACCTGACGGCCCGGTGTTTTGCTGTACCAAAAGGACGTGTACAGAAGGCCTTCAGAGCTCTTCTTTCCCCAGTTAAGCATCCTACATTTGAGAAGGAGACCTAACCTGGCACTGAAACAGCCTTTGACCTTTTCGAGATGTCATTATTATCTTCAAATAAGTAGGTGTCATCCACTGGTAGCATTAGATTGTAGGGTCAGCAGACAAATAATGAGAGTGCATGTTTGATACAGCCAATTAGAGGAGATTTTTAAAGAAAAGATCACCCTGCAGAGAATGCACTATAGAGAAGTGTATAGAACTCTGCCTTCAGGAGAATTAAACACTCGAGTTCTCCTGATAATCCTAGGTTTCATTATACATCTTTTTGACTTATGCCACACACCACATAGCATAACTGACCAACCGAAAAAAACAAAATATTTAACAACTGACTATTGAACTTCCCTTTATTTAAAAAAAGAAAGTCATGAAAAATCCTTCAGTGCATCCTCACATTAAAGAACGTGGGACCGCGCGTCACATCCGACTCAACCAACCTGGCCTTTTCCCTAGGAATGACCGTGATGCAATCGGCACTCTTACAGGTGCTGCATCAGCATTTTAAATCCCTGCTACAGTTTGTGCTCACAAGAAAAAACTCAACCACAAGCATAAACAAAAGAGCCAGGATTCTATGAAGCTGCAACCCTTATTTGCAGAGACGTTATTAATACACTTGCAAACACAAAGTGTGTAAATTAAATAGTTGTCTTAAGTGTCTGGAGACTGATCTCCCCAATATAAAGACAGTAGCGGGGAGTCGTCAAGAGAGAGATCAGAAAACAGAAAAAAGCCAGCCGAATGCATGAGCGTCTCCCACCGAGATGAAAGCCTTCCATTTCAACCCTACCCAGCACAGTGGGAAACAGTCAGGAGACAGCAGTTTAAAGACGGATCTGAGGTCACCAAGATTACAAACGTGGTAAAAAAAAAACAACTCAATATCAACGTAAATCATTCCGGAATTCCATTTCCTTTTCAAGCTCAATTCTCTCACGGTTTTGGTGATGGCACAGCAAATAAAGCACACGAAGAGTGGAGGCTCCTACTTTCAGAAGAATTAGGGTGGAATCCATTTTTTTTTTAAATGAGCCACTGGCAGAGCTACATTCATTTGGCATTGTATTTGTTCATGAAATATTTAAGTGATGCTTTGCCAGTTTGCCATTCCCTTCAATTTAGTATGAGTAAGTGAAAATTAAACCTCAAAATCAAGCAACAATAGTAACACATCCTTTCCTTTATTATCTTAATACTTTCAAGCTAGAATTCCATAACCCATCAACATAACAATAATAATGAAGCATATTCTTCAGTGTACCTGTTCAAAAAGGGCTAAAATATGTTTAAGGCCTTCATTTACCTGCTCTTAGGCCCAGAAACCTGCTGCAAATCTCTCATGCTCTGTGACCTTGGACAAACAACTTTATCATCATAGGTCTTCATTCTAATAATCTCACTACCACCAGCCCACATATCGGTACAGAAATTACTTCTTCTCCATTGAGTAAATGCATGTAAAATGGTAAGAATACTCGTAGGCTATTTTAAAGATGACAATTTGGAACACAGCTGGGGATATAACTAAAGCTATCCAACGTTAATTTCCATATTAATTGGTAGTAAACACGTGTTTTCACTCTCCCATTGCATGAACAAAACTCACGAGGAAGCGGACAATCATTTTAGAGAGACACATACAGACACTTTATAAAACCTTGTTAAATCCATCGAATGATACGAACAATTTAGCATCAGACACGGAAATCATCTCGCAGTATCCATCTGACGAGCCAGGCTCTGGCGGAGAAGACACACTACTCCTTCCCCTTCAGAGTTAAATTTGATTCTAGTAAAGCTCGTACGGTACAGGAGAATCATTCGTTGTTTTATTGCCAAAATGATCCCGCTGGTGATTTTTTTCCTACATGTTCGTTTTAACCGGATACTGGAAACTCGTGTACTTGTCACAGGAAAAAAAAACTCGAGCGCACCTCATCCCGCATTGCGCAGCCGCAGATACTTTGACAATCAGCTGATAGAAACCACCTAGAGCTCCCCTCCCCCACTGTAAAGGGAAACCAATACACCAGATCGTCCCATTTTAGTGGAAAAAAAGTTTTTTTTTACTACTGTGAACATGTTCACGTTACTTTTTGTGGTCGACTTTGCTTTTAAATGTAAAGCTAAGTAAGCGCAGAGCCGTTAGCAATATTCACTGCCCTTCTGAAAGAAAAGAGCGTATTATGTTAACACCTGAAACCTCACTCAATACAGTATATAAGCATCTGCATTTCTCTGACAGGATATCTCACCAAGTAAGAACCAATAATAATAATAAAAACAACAAAAATAATCACTATAATGAGGAAAGTAAGGTTGGATTAGGCATCAGAATGAATCATCACTAGATGTTCATCTCGAAATCAAGAATGAAAATGCATGTAGGATCCGTCGACACCAGATCGCCAAAAACGAAACCAAAAACTGGTGGAGAATTACTGTAACGCAGTTTCGCTTACCTGTTGTGGTTGTTGCTATATTTCTTATTCCTGAATTTCCTTTGTCTCTGGTAGCTTGTGTTCTGAATAGAAGGAAACGTCGATGCATATCCATGTTCGCATTCTGCGGGTCGAGAAAAAACATGTTAAAATGAGACGTTAAAACAGTACAATAATCGAACAAAGATGGTTTACACTGTGTTTGCTGTACTATCAGGCTCGCGAATCGAATTGATAAAGTTTTTCTATACCCGTGTGCACACATATTTCCATGTGTAACCCACACTGTCATCTTAAGATAATTATTACAAATTTGATAGAACCCCATTATATAACATCCAACCATCGGGGATTCATTTGCCATTGCAGAAATACATGTATCTAAAGCTAAGGCTCTCTTTCTTAAAAAAAATAAAAACAGCTCATACACAGACACGCTAGATATTCAATTACGATTCCACACGTCGTTCTGCATAAAAAACAAGAGACAACCTCCTTCTCCCCGGACTCTATACATACCTCTCTCCCTGCGCTCTAAATATTCCGCAGCTTCCAGTAATATCTCAATGTTGATCAGCTGCACAGCTGCCATTCTTTTGTACCGATAAAAGTGCGATCCGATACAAATGTCAACAGTGTTTCCTCAGAGTATTGCTTTAGAATTAATATAGTCCTTATTTTCTTTCTTTAATAAAGAATGCGACTGTTGGTTAAGTCGAGGTTTTTTTTAATTATCCGATTACGAATATTACTTCTAGTAAGGCATCAAAATACAAAAGCATAAAAGTCAGCTATAAAGCGTACAAAAATGATATAAACGATATAAAATTTCCCCGAAAGCCCAGAGCCTGCAAAGTCTCTACTGCTTCTTTCTACTCCTCCCACAGTTTGTTTACCTGGCTTCACAGCCCAGGGGAGGAGAATCCAACTAGGCTCGCGCGCAGCTTTATGGGAAATGCAGTTCGCGTTGAGAACATTTTTAAAGGGAGCGTTGCGTCCTATGATGTTTGAACTCGCAAACCCCACAGTGCGTTTGTACTGATGATGCATAGTGGCCTTTTAATCATCGCAGGTCATTTAGAACTTGAGGAGCTTAGACTTGAGGATTTAGCCGATTTTACTGCTGTCCTACTTAAGTTTATTGTTGATACACAGATGACAGTCACTTTTCTTAAAATATTTTCGGTGGGTTTAAAAAAATGCGATATGCATCTCAGAGAGGCCGAGCCATATGCTTGCTTATACATTAAGTATCTTCAGCACATAAGACTGGAGACGAAGTCATCCTGTTTATCTTGCTCATTCAGTTGCTAATTGATCAGAGCAACCCAGTCTTCAGAAAAACAAGCTCAATACTTCCTTGATGCCAGATGTATCTGATTTTACTTTCACAGCTTAATTTCTACCCATATATCCTCTATCTTCACCCTTCTGTTGAGAAAACCAGTATTGGTATTGACTTCTATGGCGTATATATTGTTAAAAACATATTGATGAAAAAAACTTTATAATGCACGTACCCAAGATGCACTTGCAATTCAATTTAAAAGGTTTATCAGCAGTATGTCTAAACTCTAGAGGTGTTCTAAGGTTCTCGTGATTTACCTGTTAATAATGCCACAATTACACCGTTCTGACTTCCCTATTCCCTAATACGGTACATATATTTTTCTTTAAAATCAGAGCAGGTTGTTCCAAGCCTACATATCCCATAAATCCATGCTTTGAACACGTTTTCCAGCCACAAGAGGCCAGGCCCAGCAACACATGACGTCAATAAGGAAGAGGAATTTGACTGGATGCCTACGTCAGTAAGTACGGCCACGGACCTCTCGCTGGACCAATCACAAGGGGCGAGTTTGTATCCATGTGGAAACCATGTGAGACACCAGCTAACACCAGGAAGCAGAATAAATTGCCGCAGGAATAATACGATATTAAAATGGCTTCATGGAGTTGATTGAAGGCTATTGTTTTGGTTACTTATGAATTATTTGGTTATGTGCTGCGTTCTTACTTCTTCCAATATAATTAGATACGCACATAAAACAAAATTAAATGTTTAATTCTGTAACTTTAAATTCTTTAACTCGATTGTTGGTTTGTATGTTTGGTGGTTATCTTAAACACGCTCAACTTATTGGAAATATAGAAAAAAATAAAATAGATGAATTACGTAATCTTTGGGGGAGGGTGGTTACGGAGATATTCCCTTTTAAGTATGTAAAGTACAACCACAGTGCTATCTTTAGGACTTTTCATCTGAAATGTTCAGAATACTGCATTGTGTAGAAATCCGTAAGACGCATAAATGACGACATCAGTTAAGGATGACAGATATTAATAGCAACAGGATACAAAATTATTTGCGTGAGATTGTAAAACTCGGTCTGATTAGTGTAATTTCGCGTAGGCATACAAAATCAAATGCTTACATCCTATATCAACGCACACCGATTTCAAGTGCATTTAGGAAGCTACGAAACCTACGGCCTTATGTAGTCTGTGAAGGAGCTTCATGTTTCAACCTGAGCGTAATGCTCCTCATGAAACACTTTATTCCGCTTTTATAACGAGGCTTCCTTGTATAGGCCGGCGTTTGTTGTATTATTGATGTTTACAAATATTAAATAAGAATTGCTATTATTAGTATTGTATAGTACAATTCAGCGTACTACTACTCTATTAAATTCCAATTGCGTACAGTCTCTTCTTGCTAGTCCAGCAGCATAATTACTGTATGTAAGCATAATCCAATGCCAAGGATAAAGATTTTCTTAGTAAGAGGTTTCTTCTTAAAAATGATTGAGTTAGCATTTTTTAAGGGGTACGATGTACCACTAGTGAAAGAATACGTTTTCCTTTAGTCAACTCAAACGTGTGGTTCTGGAAAACGTCTTTCTCCGTAGCAGACACGCTATACCATTCAAAAGCCAGTGCCTTACAATTCTTTCTGGCGCATGAACGTTATTGAATTAGTCACCGTCTGCTTGTTTTGCAGAGTGTTATTCATTCTCAAGTTTATTGGGGCGTTGCATCGCAGAACAATAACTCTATTTAAAACATACGAAACTCCCGAACTCAATTTATTCACAGTATCTGCTTGCCACTTTGAAAAATTATGATGATTTGATCTCATTACATTTAACTTGGGAGATTCTCCATGTGTAGCAAAAAGCTATTTTTTATGTTCTTTGTCCTGTATACATGTCTAAAGTTTTTATTAAAATGCACATTTAGTTAATAAATATTCCTTTTAAATCTGTAATCCAGTACGTATACTTTAGGATAAATATAGTGGTCTTTCTGTTTGAAGTGCCAACTTTTTCACTCCACATTTCTTTAAATAGTCTTTGCAGCGTGGATGCACTATATATACACAGTAGAACTTCAAAAATCAGGAAAAGAGTTCTTTAGACGCGTATTTATAAAACATTTTAATTCTAGATTATTTAAAAATGTGAAGAAAATCTTATAACACTGCGTGGTTCACATCTAGTTGTAAGTAGTTCTCTGCTCAACTGAAGTCCTTTGTTGTCTGAGTCGACTGGTATCATGACAATTCAGTTTTCCTAAAACCTTTCCGACAATTTAAAGTCCCCTTTCCAGACACAAACACTTACTTCCATTTTTCTTCTCGTTATTTTCTATGTAACTTGCTGCCTCCAGCAAAACTTGCACATTTTTCAGAAAAGTGTCGATCTGGTCCATAGCAGAATCGTTGGAGCGAAATATGTCGAAAGGACAGCTAGACATCTCGCTGAAATCTTGCTGATCCATTGATGTCTCGGATTCCAGAAACACATCGTCAGGTTTAAGCTCTCTCTTTTGCCTTTCACTTCTAACCATCTTGATTTTGCTTTAAGGGAAATCGCTGCTGCTTGAAAGTAAATCTTTGGTCAGCTATTCTGTTGTGCGGCTTCTTTAGAAGGCGATCAATGAATGAAAGGTGAAATCTATGGATGGCGTCTCCAGTCGCTGCCTTCTAGGTCCCTGTGCCTGAAGAATACAACGATCCACGTTGTAATCCACTAGCCTAAACTCCTCCCATAGGCGCACTGAAGTCAAGCATTGGCGCCTTGAAATGTCATTTAACCGCCCTCTTCACGGCGTGTTGATCTGACGAAGCCAGCTTGAGAACCTGAGTCGAATATTATCTACTGCTACAGGGCACCCAGCAGCTCGAAGCTGCTTTTCACGTTGTAAATCGATTGTTCCTGTCAGCACCACCTAATATGTGCTAAGTCAATAAAACTAACCTACGGTGTATAGAGAGACACTTTGAAAAGAATAGTGAAAGGATCAAAATAATAGATGCCCATTCCTCCCTGCCCCTGAACACAGACTCAAAATTATACATTTGTGACCTAACACATTTGTTCACCGTTTCCACTCCGGACCGCACTTTCCTCTGGTTAAGTCAACCTTTAACCCCACTTCTTACAGAACTAAAATAACAATGGTATTTCCCCCTTATACGGCGATCTTCATTTACACACAATGTTGCCAGACCAAGCCTTACACTTTGGAAAACATTTCAAATTTATCTGATTCCCCTGCAGATTTAATCTTCTGCCAGATGCATTTCTTATACAATACACCAGAACAGTTGAAAGTAAAAAAAAAAATACAAGACCTGGTGCTAAATTTCCCGTCTTTCTTTTCTCTGTTAAGGAATATGCGTGTAAAATAAATATTATTACAAACTACAGATGTGGAAAGCTACAATAACCGTTTCTAGGATTTTTATACAGTATCACCGTCTGCGAAATCAATTAAACTTTTAGCACTTCAATGGCAGCCTTGAGTCTGTAATTTCTACTAAAAATACGTCCCTCACTCTTAACCGTCTACGTTACCTGCTCACCTTAGCTTACCGTGTATAGGTATTAGATTCCTTTGTGACTCCAGGAGGGCAGGCAATATTGTATGTGATGATAGAGTAACCCTTTACACTGATAGCTCTGGACTGCTGCTGTTTCCACAGGTTGAAACACAGCAGGTGAACAGAGGTTATCGTTGCTCACTGTCCCCTTTTAAAATGTATTGAGAGGTGATGATTCTCACCTAATTTGCACTCTTTTCACTCGATTAGGCCTATTTCTAAAACAGCCGTTTAACGACACGTTCTCGCAATTTCGCGATATTGTCATGTAAATGACATGTCGATGACAATGTTGTTAATGACAATAATGTAATTTTTCTTCGCTTCTGACACAGTACAACGTGGTTTTTGAAAACACGTTAAAAGAGTCTGTAGCGACATTTTTAGCCGTATGATCAAGAACGCTGATACCAAATGCTTTAAGTTACCGAGTCTAACTGAATATGTAATGTTTTCACTTTTAATCTTCCCCTTTCTTTATTTTGCTAACTGTGTGATTTGAGTTGGTCATTTTATTAATTTAATCTATGGTGCCGATGCAAGTTTGTTTACTTGTAAACAAATCTAAGGTTTTCTAACGACATTTAAATAAAAGATTCAAAGAGTTTGCATCTTAACAAGGTGTGCACAAAACCAAGCCCAAAATAAAATATCTTTAACTCCTGTTTAAAATTAGGAAAAGCGGGAAAGACATGATTTGCCTGACGAAAACCAGGAAAACAAAAAGAAAGAGCGGATTGATCCGCACGGGCCATTTCCAAAGGCCTCTTGACTTTCTCAGCAGGGCGAGGTTTTTACTCATTCAAGGGCAGAGAAAAATGGCTCAGTCCCTTTATGTTCTATGCCACTTCAAAGGCTCTTCTACAAGCTGCTGCTATTTGATGTAAAGTTCATAGAAAGCTTGGAAGTTCAATAAACAGAAAGATCATTGACATATTTTCCTACACCAGAAAAAAATCGAGATTCAGATGATAGAAAAGTAAGGTATTGTAAACCTCATGCCTTAACTCATGCACTGACCAAACACGATCCTTCTCAAGACTTTGGAGTTAGTTAGGGCACAGGGAGGTTTTGCCATCCCAACAAGCTCAATTTCCAGCTGTATCTTGTTTCCAGCTGCAACATTTCAAATGGATGTTGCCTCTTTGTTCATAACAACTAGACTAAGTGTAATTAAGAGATCCTGGCAAGCAGTTCAAAACCCAGCCTTTCCCAGTCCTAGGAAATCACTGAGCACCTGTGCTACACAAATGTTTTGGATAACCATCCCAAAGGATCTTTATTTAATCTTCACAGTTTCTTCACAGATCACAGATTGAAACATTTTAAATCAGGTGTATTTTAGCTGTAAAAGCTGTAGTATTTCCTACTCTATTGTTGTGCTGAATTAAAATAAATACTAGAACAAACTCTCAAAGGTTCTTTTGAGGATCATTTGAAATGTTCCTGAATGACTAGATTCCTTATATATAATGACATGGTGCTGAAGAAAAAGAGAAGAAATTCTTTAAATTTGTAAGGTCTAGTTCAATAGTTTTGTATTATTTATGAGTACGTGGTTATTAACTGAGAGTTTGCAGGGGATGTTTTGTCACTGCAAATACCAATAAAACAGCCAGAGACGTCCCCCAACATGCTCGATTGGAATAACTTCAGAGGTGTTGACCTCTCACTACATGATTGAATCCCACCATGCTATTTATGACATGGTTCCTTTTCTACTACCCTCTATAACAACATTTCAAAACTGTTTCATTCATCCATTTCACCAGAACAAACAATACCATAAAACTATAGCTCATCCTCTAAGAAGAGAGAAGACTAAATAAAAAGGGTTATTTTCAAAGCAATTAGGATATTTCCTATGTAGGTAACATGATATTCTGTTTTTTTACCAAACATACAGTGATCATTTACTTCATCACATGATTCTGTTTTCAAAGTTTTAAAATTTATTTTATTTATACATACAAAATAATTCAAGATGTAACTTAATTCACACACAGCTGAGCACTAATTCATCAAAATGTATACATTCTTCTCTAATGAAGAAAAAACACAGACTATAACAAACACAAATGGTAAACAAAAACAATATCACTATATGTTACTCAAGGCAATATTTGTATTGCAGCAACACTTTAAAGAGATTTCAGAGCTTGTCATATTAATTTCAGCTTTAATGTTCATTTCATTTTTTGATATAAACAACAACTAATATGGCTGGCAAAAAAGTAATATAAGGAAAAACAAACTAAGTTCCAATTAAACATTCAAATCAAATATCAAAATTAGATGTATTGATTTAATATACAGTATAATAACTTCACAATAGCATTTAGTAATGTTGATTTGATTAAATACAGTAAGACAATGGCTTGTCTTTAGCAGAGCTCACTGGGGCAAAATTATGAAGACGTGAAGACAATGTGTTTTTATTAAAAAATGAAAATACATTTTTCTTTTCAAAGAGGGAAATTTTAATGTATGCACCCTTTAGGTATTTGAAACTGAGGTATGAGCTATGGACTTTCACATTACTCATAGTTTGCTCCCTGATATGCTGTCATTTAACTTAGAAATATCAGAAGTGTTGAATGTACAGAATGGACAGTGGAATTTTAGACTAGCAAACCATTCATTGTATTTAAGGCTTCAAATTTAAAGACTGATAACATTCAAGTTAAACAATCATGCAAAGTATGTCATTGCAATGTTATCTGCCCCAAAAAGACAAATCACATTTATTTTAATACACAGTGTTAACACAAAAACATTAGAATGGAAGTTATATTTGTTAGAGAAGGCAATTCTTGTACTACTAAGGGTTTGCTCCTCTGCATATCTACAAATTAAATTTTTGTGTATGATTTCTGGTATTGAGTGGTAATTCAAGGATATTCTGATAACTGTAGTGGTTTTTATGAATATATAAACCACAGTGTCTCCCAAATATATAATGACCATTCTAACTCACAGCACACTTCCTATTTAACTGCATTTTGTTGCCAGGTGTTGAATGGTCTAATGTAAAACAGAAGCCAGTAAAATGTAACTGACACTCTGGTCTCTTTGAGGAAATATGCATGTGTATTATGCCTGTTTTGATAAACAAATTGTTTTGAGGTTTTTTTTTTCCAAAAGAGCTAAGTTTTCGTGTTTTTTTTACCACTCTGAATGCTGAATTTTTCAAACGAAACCATGTTTCAATGAACCCTTTGTAATTGAAAGGTTCTAGTGACATTTATTAAAATGGGTTTCCTTTCAAATGGAAAACTGCAGTTGTTTCAATTCCATCTAACTTAAACGCTTATTCTAAATGTTCTTATTCTGAATGTGTAATACTCCAAGTAACAATGTTTAATCTAAATATGAAACATTATATGACAAAATACTGTTTGTCTACAAACTAGTGACTCAAGAATTCTGTTAAGCAGGTGTGTTGGTGACAATAATTCCTCACATATACTATAATTCTGATGCTGCAAATAATTCAAAGAGCATTTAGGAGATAGGATATTTAAATACTCCATTGTGCATTTTCCAGTAAAGTATAACATGTGTTATTGTTGCAGTTCTGTTATCAGGAAATGTAAAAAAAAAACCCGCTAGAATTCTAAATTCTGCATTCTACATGACCCATGCTCTGAATGGACAGTGCAGCATGTATTACTCATAGTGAGAAATAAATGATTTAGCTGAGGTTAGAGCAGAAAAGACTAAATGAAATGGTTTTACACAGAGAAAAAGTGGCTGCCTTAATGTGCTATAAAAAGGGAACTGAGAACAAACCTGTAAAAAAAAATAATCCCAGAATTAAAAAAAACCCTCCAAATCAGACAATAACATGACAATAACCAAATGGTCAGTTTACTTTAAAGCTTCTCTGGTAATTTTTTCCCCATGATTAAGCAGTATCTGAAGCAAAAGATCAGCAAAATAAAAAGGAGAGAGGGGGATAATTGCTGGCCTAACCTCTCTATCAGGTTAGACTCAATTGTTTGTCCTTTAATCACAAAGGCTGGACAATTTAAATTATAGTACAATTTACCTACACTTTAAAAACCTGAAAGCCACTGGCCTTGATTTGATTTTTTCACTAAGGTTATCTCCAGATCCTTCAGTTCTGATCCAAGCAGTCATTTGTGAAAGGAAGAGGTCCTGCACGGTTTCCAAAGTACAGTAAGTTATTTTGGGTCCACAAAATACAACGTATCCACAATAGTCTTCCCTTCAGTGATACCAAAACTTCCTATCCGGCGCAAGTGTCATCTATCTCTTCCTGCAAAAATGCTGCTAAGGCTTCCCTCCGTATGGTATCTGTGGATTTCCCTAGACTCTTATACTAACTTGTGCGTGCGGTTCAGACAAGCTTAAGGCCTCTTTTGTGGGAAAGTGTCGTTGTATTCCCAGGACAATTGCCCTTTTAACTCCCGGTGACCATTGTCTTGTTTTGTTCCCAAGGAGAGCCATCTGGTGACAAAAGCACCAGCAAAAATGGACAGAATGCCACCTAGTTTTTAATTAGACAACTTCTCAGGGTTCCTGTTTGCCCAGCAGTTCAGATAACCTGTTATTACTGCCAAGGGGTTTGAGTTCGGTAGAGGTTTTTGTTTTTGCTTGAGGTGATGAGCTCACCGCCCACTCCATCTGCGCACTGGCTCTGCCCAACGTTTTGGTACTGACAGACCCCCAAATTAACTCCGCTCCCGGCTCGCGTGTTACAGTTTCTGAGAAATTAGAGGAGACCAAGGGTAAAATGAGAGAGAGCAGGTCTGAGTGAAGAAAAACAGCGGGGCTAAAATTATCCCAGCAGATCTGCTGTTCTCTGCCCGTCTTGTGGCTGGTGAGCTGGAGACAAGGGCGGAACAGAGACCTGACAGCCTGAAAGTCTTCAAACGCATTTCAGTAAGTGGGCCGGAGTCATCATTCCATTATTGTTATTTTTAGCCTCCCTCTCCTTCCCTCTGCTCTAGTTGATAAAACATGCGTGTTGTGCTCTGGGTGTCACACCGGTGCACTAAACTTTCTGGCTGCTTCTCCATTGCTGCATCGACTTAATATCCTCTTTTGTTTGTTTTTGCCTTAAGGTTGTTCATCCGCCCCTCACATTCTCTCACAAACACCTCAGCGAAGAACACACAGGGCAGCATCCCGTTTTGAAACTTCCTTATTAAAACATTTGGAAGCACAACTGTGAATCTTTCTCTCTTTCAATTGTCTGCATTTTACACGCACACACGTTTAATTTTAGTTACAATTAACTATTCTTAATTATGTATTTTTTCTTATCCTACTGCAGCTCATAGAGTCCACATATTGTAAATGGGCATTAAGGTACAGTTTAGGTTTACAGTATAACTGGCTGTGTTAGATATTTGGAGCATGTGCTTGTCTGAGGAGATGTGAAGCTACCATCTGTGGGACTATGACAGAATGCTCCTAAAACAGAATATTCCCTTAGAAGGTTAGGTCTTTTATATATTTGATTGCTTATCTGACAGCTCTAGAAATTATAGAACAAATATTGCATCAGACAGAAATCCTTAGTAAACCTGTCTGGAGTCAGAAGAATTAATTCCATTCTTTACAATTGTTCCACTATGACAATCCCATTAGATTGTACATGGCTGGATGCAAGCAATAAAAAGGAGCCTTGTGGAGGTTAGACCTGAAACAGCACTATTGAAATATTATGGGTTTGGCAAGGGAGTAAGGGAAGGAATACGTTTACTAAATTTTACCTCAACAGAAAAACAACAGCCCAAAATTGTGCAGGTCTGCTGTGTGCTGTGTTAGTAACTTGTACCTTATACAATAAGACATTAAAAAGGCAGCATGTGCTGTTGGTTCCAACTCATTTTTTAACAAAACTCCATCAATGCCTGTTTACAAAGAAAACGCTCACTTTCCTTCAAACTCTTTGAACACTGACACACACTGACAACCCTCCACCACTCTGCAAAATCTGAAAAGTACAAAACAGCCGTGTTCTGTGCAGTAACCTGCCTTTTAACTAAGTGATTGTTGTTGTGCGACAAAGAAGTCAAAGCAACATTTACGGGCTGTCTTATTTGTCTGTCTTCCTCATGTAAAGCGGTTATTTTAAGATCAGTGTGGTTTTAATTACCACAGACAGCACTGTGCTCTACGTCGACAAACAGAAATAGGGTTTCATTGAGGAATTCCAGTTACAATCAATCACTGCAAAAATCACATGGCTGACGTGGCCCACAACAAGAGTTACATGGCCTGTGACTTCATCTAATGGGATTTGGGTTCCACCCACTGCTCGACACTTTGACATTTTAATTACTGTCTTTAGACTCCTGTTTTTGCAGTGACTAGATGTATTCAGAAAGTGTTCACAGGTTTTGTCCTCTTTTGCAACAGATGTTCTGCACCTGGATTTCATTCTGTGCCCACCTACAATAAGAGGTAGATTTTCATTTGAAGAAACTTCCAGATTGAACAAGAGCTTCAGCTATCAACCATGGGTTCACACAACCTCTGACTCTGGCTGCCACAAGTGCTGAAAATAACTAGGATTCATGAAGAAAAAAAAAGGTTTACAAAGCTGCTACTGCACCACTATTTCTTAATAGAACTTCAAGGCAACTGCTAGGATGAATTTTACACTTTTAATTTTTTATTTAGTCTTTTTAAACAGTCCTGTTTATTTGTTTCAGTTTAAACTGTTGAACAGAGATGGAAAATATTTCTTTCAGTAGTCTGTTCCTGGTGGAAATGTACTACAGTATGGTTAACATGCATTTGTGTCAAGTGCAGTACAGTTGAATTTTTGCACTTTTGTCACAGATTTACTACACTACTGCCATGCTTGCAATTGGTTTTTATAAACATAATAAGCTTTAGAATCTTTAAATTTATAAGCTTTCCTTTGCTTACCGTAACTTGTCTTCTATAACTTTTGATGCTAGTCAATACCATGTGTATAAAATACAATAAATAAAAAATTCCAACTAACATTATGCAGTCTTCAACCTAGTTTATAGAGTATGGATTCAGAATAAAACATGATATTTATGAAAGAAATGTTTTTTTTTATACTCACTTTTTCATCTTATTAGCTAAATTAAAAGCGAAAGTAGAAAACTCTAGACATGGAAATCCCAATAACTAGACGCCCAGCGTTATTTATCACCTGTATCACATTCCCACACACATAATATTGCCATGTTTCGTTTTTTCATGTGTGAGTGAAGAAATGTCCCCACCTGATATATACGTTTGGGGCACAGGAGGGGGCAAGAGTAAAACCCTGTTCCCAAAATTCATTCTAACAGGAACATTGATGGATGCACTATTCCTTAAGTGAACAAGGAGGGTAAAGATGTTAATCCTAAAATCAATCACATAACCCCTAAGAGGAGTGAGGACAGAGGACAAAAAAATGGGCTCGGAGAGAGCAGAGGACAATCCTGACCAAGAACTAGATCTTCAATTCTCTGAACTTGGATGTCTGGCACTGTGTTTCAAGAGACAATAGGAGCTTCAAAGCGGTTTTTAAGTCAGGGCTCTAGAGAGGCCTCACGTTCAATGGTGACCTCTAGGTTTGTCTGTAACATCTGCACAAGTTTTGTTTAAAACCTCCGACGATGTTTTTAACCTCATAATAATTTGTAATGAAGTCCTGAATTGTTTTTCTAAATCTAAATCGCAAACTTTATTGTGCTTTTACCATAGCTTTCCATCTTTAACATTTGCCACAAGTTAATAGCGTCTCTATAAAATACAATAACTAAAAAATGCATAGAGGTGCTTTTTTACTTTTTTCTGTGTTATTTTTGAATATATCACATATTTATGAGAATGAAAGTTTGAGTGGAAGACATTTTGCTCTCTCATGTAAATTAATAATAATCACTATCAATTAATAAGGCCTTCACGATTTACTTCTGATAATATTCTGGGAACAAAATGTTTCTGAAATAAGTTTTGTATTCATTTAGGGCAAACAAACCAGAGACCTTTTTTTGAATTTTTTGTAGTGTGTGGCCACATGTTCAGTAATTCACATGCTTTAGAAGTGTTACTGAAATCTTGTTTGATCTGTTTATGTTTCAAAAAATGTTAGCAATGGTAAAATATGTAAAAACCTGTTGTCAACAGCACTGTATTTCTCCAGACCTTTAAACAAATAAAACTACTGCAACTTCTTCCACGATTTCATCTACGAGCAAGACACAATATTTCATTGTTCAAAGTGGAAAAAAAAGTTTGTATTTCATACAGCGGCTACAGCTGCAGAAGAAATAAAAGATAGCTTTGAATAGAATTTATTTCCATCTGACAGTCTATTTGCATTGCTTCTTTGACTACTTAATAAGTCATTTTTCTTAATAAAAAGAATACTGTGGTCAGAGCGAGACCCCTGTCTGAGCAGCCATGCGTGTGTGGAGAGGTCAAACTCAGACACAATGGCGGCAGATGGCTGAGACTCCACAGATTCCTGCAAAAAAGAGAGAAAGGGAGCAGATCTCCCTTGGAATTCACGTTGGCACAGTGCATTGGACTGCTTTCAGGTACATCCTTAGTTAGGAAACCCTTTAAAAATTGGGAATCTTGTGCTGCACCAAAAACAACATTCTTAAATATTTGTGGATTTTTTAAAATCTGAATTGTTGAATGACAAAACACGCTTATGCACGCAAAATACACACGTTTTTCATTATGTTCTGACAGAGGTACTAAATCAATGCTTTAAAGTTCTAGAACTAAGCTGCCTGTTAAAAGTTTGTAACTGTAATGAATAGCAAAATCCTTTTAGAACAGGAGAATGGTCTTGGCTACACCTCCTAATGCTAATCATATCTGCTGCCTGAAATAAGAAAGAAAAGTAAAATCTTTTTTCATGAAATAACAAACAAGCATATCCTTTTTCAAAAGCAAGTGCTTTACATTTACAGTTAAAAACATCAGTATGTTGACAGTGAAGTGAAAATTGTCATTTTTGCCATGTCCTAATGACAGTTGTATGTCAGATTAAAATATGAGGAAAAACTGCAGAATTTCAGCTCTTATTTCTGGGTGTAAATATATTAAAATAAGATACACAAATATCAGTGCTTTTTAAGATGAGTAGAAGACCAAGAACAAATGTGTACTGAGAGGCACATCATATAATATTTACTGTCGATAAGTTCTTGTTTGTCTGATGTACACTTCCAGGGAAAATTAAAATAAGAACCTGTGAAGCACTGAACAATCCAGTATATACAGACCTTATAGTAGAAGGGCTAGATGGAGTACATGTGTTTACAGTATTCTTGCTGAACTCTGTGGTTTAGGTTTTTCCATACATGAAGGGATGTCCTCATTTACTGTTCTGAACCTGTGGGCCGTGTATCTGTTTCCTCATCTCCCTATCTGGATGCTCCCATATGTGCTCTGTGGAACTCGTGGCAGAAGATAAATGCCCTTTTCCTCTTCCATATTGTTATCACTCAGGCTATGAGGCAAGTTATCTGTTTTCCAGAACTGAAGGGGTGTCAGACGGTAATACACCTCACTGGAAAAGAGGTAAGTACAGTGGTTCTGTAGAATAGTGAGTTTACTGGCAGCATATAGACAACCAACAAGAAAACAACATCCAGCTTTTCCAGCATATAAAAACAGCAGCCACCACGTCTGCAAACAGGAAAGCTGGTATTAATTTCCTGCTTTTCATCACACTCACACACATCTGCTGGAGCCAAACTACTAGTTGGGAATCATTGACAAGACCACTGTCATCCATCACATCAGCAGGATGGCACCACATTTCAGTAGCCCGGGAAAATCACCTCACTTGTGTATCTGCACTATGTGTATCCTGTCTACAATGTATTTGTCAGTGTCCTGTCTGTATGTGCACCGTGGACCAAGAGGAACGATATTTCTTTCCACTGTATACTTGTTTATGGCTGGATTGACAAATAAACGTGAACTTCAACTATATATCAAGGGCACTTGTGCATGGTATTAGAAACACAGAGTTGATGTCACATTTTCCCCTTTATATCATTTACACGTAAGGCAGTATGTATAACAGGTGGTTCTCTCTTTTTCAAGGGTGATCTCTAAAATTCTGCAAGGATAATATACAGCCACCCATTGTACTGATGTGCTTTTTGATTTGCTCTAAGAAAGGAAAAAACAACAACAACAACAACAACAACAACAATCAGCTCAATATATTATGTACCCTGCACACAGTCTTTGAACTGCCATGTTTTAAAATTATTTAGGAATCAATGCAACTGTGAACAGAGTAGTGAACAGACTATTTCACTGATCATTACCTTCATATTTGTCAGGAATTTACTGCCATCATTTGAAAATGTTAGAAACACATCAGAAAGGACAATTAATATTTGGATGTTAAACTTCACAAAGCAGTGGCTGCAGAAAGCACTGCAGAAATCCTCCCGATTCAACTAGAAACACAACACTTTGTTAAAGATTTGATGCAGTGTCTCACTTTAGCAGACTAGCTTAGCTCTGTGAGGTTGTGGGTGTTTCCATTGTCTCTTTATGATGGGCAGCACTTGCAGTCTTAAATCCCAGTGTGATTTCCCAAGGTCTGCAACTCATTGACTTCTCCTGGTGATATGGCAGAGTCCTAAGAGTATCACATTACTGTGACCCTTGTGTAATAGGCAGGTGTGGCTCACCATGACCTTTAAAAGTGGGGCACTGACTGCCTTCATCACCGAAGAGACAGGGAGCTCACAGGTACAGGATGAACCTGATCCCCTCTAATCTGCAAAGCCTTAGGCTTCCCTCTGGCACACGGCTGTCACTAAGGCAGTACAGTCAAAGTTCTCCTTCTCAGTTTCTGTTCGCAGTTGGGAAGGCCAGATGCAGCAGGAAATTACCCTCATTGCTTCACTGTTCCAAGCAGTAATCCCTTTTTAATTTAAGACTCAGAGGCGGATTCAGGACAACTCTGGAACATTTCAGACTTACACCTAGCTTTGAAGAAACAAGACTGATATACACTCTTTAATCTGGTCTATATAGTTAATAGTTAATAGCATTAGATTTGTGGTTTTTGTGTGTTCATTTTGTAACATTAACATATTCAAGTTGAAAGAAAAATAATCAGGTAAACCCATGATATCCCACAAACAGAAGCTGTGTAAAAGGCAGTACTATGTTGTACTACAGTGTCTTTATAAACACCAAGAAGTATTAGGATTATGATATGAAAGTGGTACCTGGAAAGTTTCCAGGGTACAGAGACTGCCAATGGTGTGTCCTTTAAAAGAGTGGCTATATGGAGGGTGTGGCAAACTATCCATCAAGTTAAATTCCTTAGGACAGCCTGGAATGGGAATATTGTGGAAATCCATTTCTGGTGAAGACACTGACTGCAGATAGGTGATAATGGATTGAGTTAACAGATTGGATTGACATATTGTGATCAGACACTTTTTACAGGCTTTTTGTACAATACAGAACCCTTTTTTGCTTTCAGAGGTAAATACTTCAAGTAGTGTCTCATCATTGTCATAGAGGAGGGATATACAAATATAGCCAAGCACAACTGGAAGTCATACAGTACAATTTTGTATATATTGCTGAAATACCTGGGTAGTTCTTGCAGTTGCCACAGTTTTGCTCTAGCAGGACAGATTTAATTAAAACTTCTTTCTCATACCTTTGTCATTTATGGCCATAGAGAATTCTTACACAGAACTGTAACAACATGTACATAGCTCTACAATTAGGAACAGCTTAAGAAAATGGTTTTAAATGGGGAAAACAAGGAAATTAAAAAAGTGGCAACAAATTCGCCAGCATCCATCAGTGTCACTCAGAAACTCTTACTCTCCCATTAAGTCCTTGGGTGTTCGGGAAAAAGAAAACACCTCAAGGCAAAAATGGAGATTCATCTAATTCTGCAGAGGCCATCCCTTATTGACCTCTTCATGGGAGATGCAACTCTCTTTGCAGTATGCTACCCAGTGGAGCGTGACCAGTCTCGGTGCTGCAAGTGTTGCTTGTGGTCCCGAAAAAGACACAGCCTTCCCCATTAACACATTGTCCCTGAGCATGTACATCCACCTGCCTATCATCATTATGGTGGGAATAAAAGCCCCATCCCTCCCCAGGCCCCCTCCTCCCAGCTCGTCCACACAAGCACACGCATGTCCCCATTGTCACTGCACAATCGCCGGCCTCCGAGGGAAAGGTCAGCGCAGCCGGGCAGACGTGGCAGGTCGTCACTCGAGCACGACACTCCCAGAGTACCATCTGCTCCTTACAGCCATGGGCACAGACCCAGGCCAGGAGCTCTGCATACCCAGTGGTTAAGAAAGCTGGGAGGATGAAGACGAAACAGGCCCAGCGTACCCACACGTCAGCCTTATTTATTTTGCGATCAGTCTAGCTTTTAATTTAAGGAAACTTGAAAAGTTCACGAGGCCTATACAGTATGTGTATTTTATTTATGTGTGATCTTTCATAGTAGACTTTTTCACTGTATATTTTTGTCACCATAAGCCCGGGTGCTTTTTCCTTTTCTTTCACCGTACCTACATCAAAGCCCAGAATACCGTTTTTTTATTCTGGGCTTCACATGACCATATTGAAAAAAAAATCAACACCAGCACGCCCACATTTCAGACATTTAATTTAAATGAGAACTTGTTTTGCATAATGCTAAAAAATGCAGGTGTTAAAAATACATGTGGTGGTGGGAAATGATGATTAAGATGTAGGATCTCCTGGGAGAATAACGTGAAGCCTGGATTACTGGCTTGAAGTCAGTTTGAAGATTATTCACTCTTTCCTTAGCTTGAACACCTGTTATTGGTAAGCAGATCCTGCCTTGGTAAATTACTGCCATGGAAACCAAACCAAACCCAAGAGGTGTTTCATGGTTCCTTTTAGAAATTAGTCAACTGTATATAGGTACTCGCAGATCCCCAAAACTTAACAATAACTATATTATGCTGTGGCATTTCATAAAAAGATCTTTTTTTCTCCTCAGTGGTAAAAATGTTTCTACATTAAAAAAGGATAAATTAATTTCTTTTAAATATCAATACTGTTGCATTTTAAATGCCAAAGATTTTTTTAAAAGCTAAAAAACATGAAAAAAGTTAATGTTTCATTATTCTAATGTTACACCAGGTAACAAGTATTAAAAATGAATGCAATTACAGACACTTCTTAACATGAAACAGGCCCATCATTTTCCCTTACTCCTCTCTGACAATTTGTCTGGTTTCGATCTTTCCTTGGTTCCTGCCAGATTCTGAGAGCATGCTTGAACCACACATCTTCCTTTTTTTCCCCAGTCACATGGCAAGAAACAACCATTTCATGCAGTGGCTGGCATCTCTTCTACCTTGTGAACAACCCTCATAGACAGAGCTGTTGACTGTTCAGGGTTGGAAAATAACTTTATTTTCCCCCTTCACTTACAACAGTTTTGCTGCTTTTGTAGTGTGTGGCCTGGTGACTTACGAACTTTCAAAAGGCTGGTTGTCAATGGAATTTTCTTGCAGTGCCTGCCCCCTTCAGCAAATGTACTTACAAGCTGTAACTGTAGCAACGCCATTCTTTGCTGGGAAGAGTGTGTGCTCTCTGTCAGACCCTGGGAATGGTTTAATTGCAGCAACAAGCTGAGTCAACTAAGCAGGGAACCAAGAGGTAAATTCCCATCACCCTTCTCTGGTGGTAAATGTGTGCCATTTTTACTGTTCTGTGCTTGTTTGCAAAAGATGCTGCTGGGGTCAAAGAAGTTCACAATCTTACGTGGTCATTTAGAGCCGAGAACATTCAATCGAGCTTTGGCATTACCTTCTTGTTGTGCTGTTTAATTGCAGGTTTAAATGAATAATTTTAAATTTTATCCCACTAGGCATGCAGTTTCCTATACCCGATGTCTCTCACACAACTTTGACTTGGGCTGAATTGAATGTGCGTTCTTTAAGTGGTGTCAAAAGCCCCAAATCATAAAATACTACCTGTTTTCAGCAGTTGCCTGCACACAAGGGGAACATGAGCAAGAGTCTTCCCTTAATTACTCATGTTCTAGACCGCAGACTTAATGTACATTACCAAGAAGTTTGCGATAGCTAATTTTCAAGCCCTCCTTTTCCACTGTGACCGTCATACCAGAATTGTACAAGATGAAGACCCCTGTCTTCCTGTCAGAGCCATATTAAACACCGCCAAGTCCTCCAGCAGATTTTGCAGAAATAACCATGAGGGTGATTTGGCTGAAAACACTTCAAGTTCACAAGCGCTCAAGGAGGGGGTCACGTAGGGGTCCCTAGTGCACAGGATACCATGATGGAAGCCTAGATGACTCTAGCAATGCTCAAGCAATTTTGTAGCATTACTTAGGGAACTCTGGTAATGACAAGCACACTAGGCACTGTCTGTACCGCAGGAGTCCCTGCTATCCCAAACAAGAATGTTTCTTTAAAGAAACTTGGACACATTACTCTGACTGGAATTCTGCCCATTGTTTAAAATCTGGTTCCACCCTGGAACAGATATGGTATTTCACTTTGCCACTAAATCTATATAAAAATTGCTAATACGAAGGCCACAATAAACACTGTTCATTCTTTAACCGACATAGCTTAAACTATGCAATGACAAAATACATTAAAGATATTAGCATTTTCTTGCAAAAAAACATATTATTCACTGTTGCTCAATAAGTGGGAGCATACAGGCAAAGGCATTTTGGAGCAGCAGAACGTGCTCTCCAAATTGTGGTTAAGAAAGTCTTTAGTTTCACTCGACTGATTATAGTTTTATTATTTTTTTTACTGATTAAATTGTAATGTTACACACCAGGTATATAACTTTTTGAAGTTAAATTGATAAATGCACACAAAATTCACTGAAACATTTGCATTACAGTATATTTGAACTGTCTAAAAAAGGAGAAAAGGCCTTTTCATTTCTTGTGGATGACAAACAGCACTTTAGTGAAGTAAAAGGTACATCAGCATTAATTTCTGAATTTAATTTCTTTAGCTCTCCAGGCACAGGGATTGATTGAAGACACATGGCTTAGTAATGTAACCACAAAGGACACTAACCATATTTACACATTAGAAGACTGGACTGCTTTGTGTACACAGTGTGACAGACTGGACAGCCCTTTGAAAATCTCCCAAGTAGTTCATAATTATAATTTCGGCATATTTTTTAGAAAAAACATCCTTCAGCAGTTTTCTAACTTTTTCAGTTTTTAGGAACCCAAAATGTATTAAATCATATAACATTATCAGAACCTATTTTACCTCCAACAGAGTCACTCACATATATATTAATAATTATAATATTATATTAAACTTCTCTCACAAAGATAACATCTAACAATCTCTAACAATGATAATGATAATGATAAGTTATTTAGTCGGCTTTGTTGAAGTCTACAGATCATTGTGTAGAAATTAGAATTTTCACTCATTAAATGACAATGTTTTAATGTTCATTGAGATTAAATGAGTGAATTCTGAAAATATGGCTGGACAGTATTTAAAGAATATTGCATACAGCTAATGAAGATTGAAGCTTTATTTGTATTTTAATACATAGCCTGCTGAGGTGATGCAAAAGCTGAAATACAAAAGGACCCACGACCCTTTGCGTTTAGATGCATTTAATTTTTAAAGCAAAGAAGCTATACAGAGTGCCACCTTTGTTTTACATTCCTTCATGTGCAGGTACCAAATGCAGTTAAGTTGCTTTACAGGAACATTTTATTTAAAATATATTTTTCAGAAAGCAAAAGAAGCTTTTGTTAAAAGAGGATAAAGGTTAGAGAAGGATTTAAACTATCAGCACTGCACAGTCAGCGTTCTATTTGACACAAAGTACAACTTCAAGGAAAAAAAAAACTTTGGGAAAAAAGAGAACTCAACAAATTAGATGTATTTTTGAAAGGCAATTCATTTTTTTTAGTTCTAAATTTCCATACAAACCGATGCATCTATTGCATATTTCATATAGTGCATCAGGGGAATAACTGTGTCAAGGCACAATGGCACACTCTTGTTGTTCCTTCATAACACTTAACTTTTAATTAACTGCAAAAAATGGCAATATTAAGAGTAAATTCTCCTAGTCACACCTGCTCCCAATGTGGATTTTCTTTGGAAAACAGCTTTTTCATATATATTTCTGTCAAGGTTTCACTATCTATGTGCCTGGCTTACTTGTGAACAGACTTTGGAGGTACAAGTTCATCTATGAGGTGAATTGAAATGTGTTACTCCCATGATGCACTATCACAAGCAAATGCATCTGTATAGGACAAACTGGCTTTTAAAGGCTGGATTTTTTACCACTATTGATATCTGAAAATGGGAAACCTTACGATGCGTTAACTACACAACTATGGTCGAATGAAATGTCTAATGGCATCTATGTCTAATTGTCATCAATATAGAAACAAGAATTAAGCTTCCATGACTATCATAATAGCTTGATCTTGACTTGTATGAGGCATGACTAGCCCTATAATACCACTTTTATTTTAATGCGTTCTAAAACATATTGCTTGTCATGTACTGTGTTGTACATGTTGCATAGAATCGTCAGACCATGCACTTGAAGGATTTGTGGACGAATTGAACAATTTTTAAAAGCATGCTTTTCTTTTTAGACATTTCTTTTCTATGGTGTAAAATAACCACTAGATTAGAAGTCCTGATTTTCTGGTATGGGGTGACTGAAGTGTTAGATTTCAGACTGAGCAAATGTTTTGCAGTACACCCAATTGGAGTATTCTTACACTGTCTGTTAACGCCACACACCCCTCAGGATTAGGGCAAAGTTTCTGTTGTATGCAAGGGACACCACAGAACGTTGTGTTACCACATCTATGAATGAAATAGCCAAAATGCAACAGAATATTTATTTGCATAAGTACCATTGTAGTTGAGTTCTCCTTTCATTCAAGACCATGTCCCCATGTTTACAGAGTTAAAAATGGCAATTGTTCCTTAAAATACTGTTTTATTTTGTGAATTTACATAGCAATACATCTAAAAAATGCAACTCCATTAGATAACCATTTATATAGCTTCCACAGGTCACAGAAAGGCTTGGCTCATTCTCAAGTGCCAAAGTAAATTCAAACAAATAGAACAAAAAAAGAGGCATCAGTAAAACAAGGTGCACAAGTCTGGAAAAAAAAAAGCAATGCACATCCATTCAGCAACAATGTATGCCTGTGAATGGTTATTAGAAGCATAATGCTCAGAAAACTATTTCATAAAATATACTGTAAAATAGTTATGGAAAATGTTAAAATTACATTTGAGCACAAAAAAATAAAAGTAAGCACATGGACAGTAAAGTTAAAACAAGATGTTACCAAAGGGTGTTTTTCCAGTATTAGTTTATTTCTCCTCAAGAAACGCGCACCCCATTCTCGAACTTTCATGTTTGCTCTTTCCAAACCTGGGCCAACACTAAGCCACATGCTATATACAAAGTTTAAAGGTTCCTCTCCTCTCTTGCCAAAGGAAATAATTCACATTGCTAGCTGGGATATTAGCATCTCTCATTTGACAGATGTCTATCCATTCTGTGTTCTCTTTTTGGATTTTATTTTGAAGACATGATCCAAATCATCATGAAAAAATTAAAAACAAAAGCTGCTTTACAATTAAAAGCAAACAGTACTGTACAACCCAGGGCACGCTTATTTCACTTGACGTTATCTACCAACACATTTACATTGGAGTAGAGGGGGGGGGGTGGGATGAGGAAGTCAGAGGAACATCATAATAAAACTACCTGGAGATGAAGATGTAAGAGGGCATGCAGATAACCTCTCAGTAACTCATGAAAACACACAGTTGTTTTACTGCTTAATGCCTGGGCGCTTTGGGGGTACTGTAGGTATGGCGTGGGTGACCTGCAAAGACAATGATTTTTCATTCTCCCTCACCACCGCCAGTGCAGAAACAGCTCCCAAGGATAAAAAAAGCTGCCTAGTCTTGAAATGTAACGGATAAAGAAGAAACGGAAGGGCAGGAATCACTTGCAGTGGAGCTTGGCATAAGGAAGGGAGAATTGAAAAGTGGTACCGGGAGGACTCCAAGACGAGCCCCACGCCACGTCTGCAGAGACAAGCAAGTCCATGGAATCACACTTATAGCTGCAAATAAGGCTTCCAACACAGCTGCTTCTGGGAGAGAGGGTGGGGGGGCTTTTGGATCACAGCCAGCGTGCCCTGGGGGCTCAGGCTAGGCTCCTTGTGGTTTTCTACAGCATCAGGGAGGCAAGATGGGAGAAGTTAAAAAGCCGCTCACAAATCGTCACCTTTTACAGCTGAAGGAATATGTTCCCAGTGTCTACATGCAATTTCAGACTCTAGGACTTAATCTAAATGGACTTAAAGATGTCCACTCCTATTTAGTTTTACATATGGAAACATTTTCTTGTCCGATTCAAATTGGGTTGAATGAGAACTTCCAATACAAGCCCCATCTAGCTGCCAACAAGGCTTTCAACACTAAAATGACAGCTGGTTTTGAAGGGGAAAATGATGCTTAACTGTTCCTCCCCAAATCTTAACCTCTCACTTAATGATTCTGGTAATACTCTTTCATTTTAAAATATGATCACCAGCTGCTACCTTTGTTAGGCCTGGCTGGAATTTAGAATGGTAGGTTGAGAACTGCATGGGGACCAAGCTAAGAATCTATCTTCATTTTCTGAGATGTGTTTTTATTACAACCATCTGAGATGTGTTTTTATTACAAAGCACTGTCCAACATAACTGACTTTCAAAAACCTAAAGCATATACCTTACAGAATCAGTTCTCTAACTCGCCCAACCACAGTCTTTCACTTTAAATCTAATTCTCCTTCATTTTGGTAAGATTTCTGAACACCTGTGTGTATGATTTATTATATACCATTAGAAAAGTGCAGTGAAGTAAAATAAAAATATATAATTAAAAAAATCTATCTATAACCACAAAATCCAGTTTTTTTATATATAATCTATACTTTTTTTAGTAATCTGAGCTACACTGTCTGCAACAATGCTAAATTTAAGAACCCAGGCGTTACTAGGTTTTCAGCTCAATACGATTTCTTGCAAAACATGCTGACGTTTGTATAGAAATAAGTATAAAACCGATTGGATTAATACCAGATTTGAATTGAATAAAAAAAAAGTTTATTCAGTGAGATGATCCTTTTCTCCATTTTTTAAATGTAAATGCAAGTAAATCTAAAAGAGAAAAATAATGACTTTTCCGAGATTATGATTCACTAAAACGTGAGCTTCTTTTCTTTTGGCAAAAACAAAAAAGGAAACTAAATGGAACAAATATGTGCTTTGAAGAAAAGCTCCAAATAAAACACTACACAGGTTTTTCCAACAATTTCTGAGTCAGTGCAGAATTAAAAACTTCTCTGAAAATAAAAAGTACAGGCATGCAAATAGAAGGTCCACCTGTACAGACCCATGTAAATATAGACCCATTAATCTTCTATGTGTATCAGAAACCCTGTAATTACTGATGATCTGTTAGTTTCCAGTGTGGCAGTCACTTATCCTGTATGGAATTTCTAGTGTGGTTATCCATGCTTCCAGGAACCAGCAGACAGAAAACATTACTAAGTCTTCCAAATAGTGGCAACACACAAACAAGACCTTTGTTTCATAACCAAAGGTGGGTAACACTGACAGCTACTGCTGAACTGGGTGGAGTCAAGGAAGAACAGAAGAACTCTGCCACTTTGTATTTTGTATCACCCACCCAATGTTAACAGTAATACAGAAGCAATAAAAAAATCATATTTCATATCAGCCCTTGGCAAAAGAGACTGGAATTAGGAGGAGGCAGATATCCAGGACTTATTTCCACTCCAGTTTGGCTCACATTAGAAATCCAATCTTTAAATTTCACCCCGACCCCCATTGCACCCTTGAGATCTGTTACCTCAGTTTCTAGTTTTCTTTTCACTGTGTTTTAAATTGTGCAGTCATTTTTTTTAACCAGAAAAAATAAATCGTTAGAAAAAAAATCCAAATAAAAAAACAAACCAACAAAATGAAAGGACTTGATTCGCTTCTTCTTAGGCCTCCGCTTTCTCCTTCTTTTTGTTTTTCTTGAGGAAGGAAGGCGTGCGGAACTTCTTCTTCTTCTTGTTGGGGGATTTGGAGGGCGAGCTCTCGGGGGACAGGGCCTCCTCGATCTTCTCCCCCGGCTTGGTGATCTCCACGCTCTCCATGGTGCTGGTGGTCAGCTGGCTGACCCTCTTGGCCAAGTCCTCCTCCACCTCGTGCAGGTCGTCCTTCCCGTTGACGATCACAGCTGGCGTGCCCTGGGGGCTTAGGCCGGGCCCCTTGTGGTTTTCTACAGCATCGGGGAGGCAAGACGGGAGAAGGTAAAAAGCCACTCGCTGGTCGTCACCTTTCACAGCCGAGGGAAAATGTTCCCAGTCTCTAGATGCAATTTCATAGTCGTTTCTAAGGATATGGCCAAATCAAATGTCCACTGCTACTTAGTTTTACATAAGGAAACATTTTCTTGTCTGATTCAAATTGAGTTGAATGAGATAACTTACTTGAACATACAACATCTGTAAGAGTCTTGAAGAGTATATTCACAGTAATTATGTGCCCTTTATAAATTGTATAATTATTCAAAAAAACAGACTTTTCATAAGTCTATTCATAAGTCCGCTTATGAATGAATGGATTGAAGGCCAAGAAGGAGTATACATCTGTTTTACAATGTTGTCATGTATATAGCAACAGGGATAATGCTTGCGTCTCAATCTCACTCCACTAAAGTTGTCTTGTGAGAAAGTATTTCTGCTTTAATAGTAATTGAGTGAGATAAATATCCACTGAACTAAAGAAAGACCAAAACCTGAAGACATTTATTGGAAATTCAAATAATAAACTGACAGGAAATTCAAATGATAAACTACTGCTAATATCACTGCTATGCTCTTTAACAGCCTGATAAAATAGTACTTAAAATGTAATTTATGACAGAGATAATATTTTGAATTATGCTGGGATTTTGTCATTTCATTGCCACTTCAAAAAACCAAAACAATGAGAAACATCGTTCAAAATACACCCAAAGGTGGGTTCAAACAGTGAGTTATTTCCGACAGATAACAACAGATTTCTTATCTTATAGTTTTTCTAGCTCTGTATAAAGTATCTGAGAACAATGCAGGAGGACATGGGCTGTCTTACTTATTCAGGAACCAGAACAAACAAAGTTGAAAAGTACCCAGTCCTTGACAATAGGTAACATTCACTGGTGGTATGCAGCAAAGGACTGGGAGATAAATGAAACAAATCAGAAACAAGGAGAGCTTGATATATCAGGTCAACGTTCCAGGCTATATATCTATTCTTGAGTTATCCACTATTTAAAAGTGACATAACTCTCTCCCATACGATTTAAGATTCAGAAATGTGCAACTGGCAAAAACCATACACTTATACGTTGCACATTTAAACAATATTTAAAGCAGGCATGTGAAAGGTTTTGGTTTTATTGCGCACAGCGTACTGTAACATGTTAGTGGTACAATTAAGAACTAAGGCATGCAGAATGTTTATAATGTTAGTTCGCCCGTTTAAATGACTGAATAGTAAGAATGTGTAATGTGAAGCAATGAACAAATATAATTGGGCCCGTTGAAAACTTGTTCCCAAAGAACAGCGATAGCAGACTACACACCAGTGAACATTAACGCTACTTGTTTGCATTTAAAACTTCCATTGATTTCTTTCCATAGTGGAGACACTTGAATAGGTTAAATATGCACACCCTGTATTTTAAAGATGCATCTATACTACACTTTGGATTTCTCTAGAGTGCTGTACTTTTTTATAATGGAGTCTGGAAGGGTAACAAGGTTAACATCATGAACAGGATCTCTTCTACTGCACTAATGAAACAAATGCAATAAATATTTCAGCTGGTCATAAAAAGTTCCCCTTTCCCTGTCATGCCCGATACCTTCTTTAGCCGGAGTGATTTGCGGAGACTGAGTTTGTGACTGAGACTGAGACAGAGTGGAACCATCGTCAGATGTTAACTCTTGCTCAGCATCTGAAAAGGGAGAGTTTAGTGTTCAAACATATTAGAAGCCATGCACAGCCATCAGGTCTTTAGTTAATACAGTAGTCAGGGAAATTAGTTGGCATGGTTTTATTATCTGCATTGTCAGCACTAACCCACACAAATCATATCAATGTGATGCAAAAGGCTACGAATGGGAGTGTGCACATTTTATCACCATCTTGATCATCATCTTGTTAATAAATTCTTCCGAATGGTGAAAATGCAATTACAAAAGATTCTTCCAAACAAGTCACGGTTCATTTCACATCATCTGTCTATGCACAATCTGATGTTTTTTATGTGTTATTGTTGTGCTTCAATTTAACATTAGTAGGTTAAATCAAATGTTATACATTAAAATCATGCTTTAAAGTTATTTCTTAATAACCAGTACAAAGTATAAATTGGGGACCATGATTGTGAGAGAAAGACCACAATTAGATTGACACAAAGCAGTTGTTATACGGTTAAAAGTGATCAATTGTAAAAAAAAAGGGTTCTCCAATACCTTTTTTAAACTGAAGAGATCAACAAATACGAAAGAGGTAATTAAATGGAGAGCAAATGGATGGACTTTGTACAGAGCTAACATTAGTATTTGTCTGGTCCCCTCAGAGCTCAATGCTGTGAACTGATGCTTTCTGGTCATGTGCTACTCATGGTTATATTACACGTAGGAGCAATGCAGACAGCAAAGCAGCCCCTAACCAGATTTGTGCTGTCATGTACTGACGGCCTACTCGGCCTACCCAAAAAATGATTTGAATTGGCTTGGATATCACATTGCTTAAGATATGAACATTTCAACTAAACTCTGATGTATTCAAAAAGGAATAAGAACTTCTCGGTTGACCAGGACTGAGGTTCCAGGGTGCAGTGTTTCTCAATGTACCGGATGCCTCACCCTCAATACCCAGCTGCCGGCGCTCCACGGTTTTTTTGTACTCCTCCAGCTCCTTCTCCGTCAGCTGGCTGAAGGGATTGGGAGGGAGAGGTTCCATCTGCTCATCATCGGGGATCACGAAGGGCTGTGGAGAGGCTGATGGCATTAGCAAGAATAGTGTCTGGTGGCGGCTGTCGTCTGGCAACCACACACCCCTGTGCTTCATGTAACACACTTCAACAGGAATAGACTTGAAACATGCAAAACACACTGGATTTCCCCCAGTTTCCTGAATACACCATGGGGAATGCCATGACTCTGACCGGCAGAAACAGCAGGGAAGAAGATGTATCAGAGTTTGTATTACAGTGACCTGTCTTTAAATTTACATGACCCAACTGCCAAACCTAGACTTCTGTTTGTAGTATTGTGTGCAAATTACTAACTAAAACAGGGGTCAACTAGGGGATCTCATTTAGGGAGCTGCATGGCAGGGAAAGACACAAAGAGACAGCAATAAAGATATTGATGTACCAATTGGATAACTGATGTCTATATACCACAGCAGCAACACAAAATACAGAGGAACACTAGCTGCAGCTGTGTCATATATACGATCACAATAAAATAGACGTTTTTGAGGTAGATGCATTAAAAAGCTGAGTAAAACAACTTCTGTAATAACTATAGTGTTTTCATCTTTTCTGTGCTGTTTCTACCCTAAGGGTTTTACTGTGTAATTCAAATGGTTAACTTTTACACTGCAACAGATCAAAAACTCACTATGTCATGCAACTTTTAGTGGGACACAAAAACAAACACCAATATCTACGTAAAAACGGACATTCCAGACACTTGCATTCAGGAACACAGATACTGTACAATTACCTTTAGGTAGACCTGACCATAAAGGAAGAGAACATAAAACCACATGATCAAAATGTCAGATCACAACAGGGAAAGAGCTACATTTACGCCGCAGCTACCATCAACTTTTAATTAATTTCTTTCCTTTTAATTCAGATGACCTCCTAGCTTGTGTCCCTCGTGTGCATTGCAATATTGAAAAACAGAAAGAACTAACAGTGGTTTGGCTGTGTTGAACCTTCTTCAAGTACAAATGCCAGAAGAACTCTCAACAGCCACAACTTTCTTTCTAGTTTTCAGCATGAACAACCTTTAGTTGCTCTCTGCAGCCAACGCGAGTTGACGTAGCTCCCCCCCCCCGAACTTCTGCAATACTGAACGCTTACAATGCTGCATTATTGCATTTCACATGGAAACAGCCCCATCTAGTGGAGGCCACAACGAATATATTCTACAACACCTAGATCCCTCAGTGCGGTGAGGTCAATGAACCTAGTCAGCATGATTTTGGGAGGTGGAGGATAACCATGGCATCTGAAGAAAATCAACACACCCTAAGCATTAATCAAACCTAGGACATAAGAGCTTTGAGACAGAAGTGCTAATGCCATTCTTTTGAATAATAAAAAAAGATACTGTATTATTGTAAGTCAGTAGTTCATTTTCTCACCTCCTCATCCATTTTAAAATCCCCTATTTTTATATTTGTACTTTTCTGGTTATTATTTTATTCAGATGACCATCCATTAAGCTGTTGAATCAAGATAAGTAAACATTCAGGCTTTCCACACATTGAACACTAAAGTCTCCTATGACACTCAAAGGACTGCTGCTCTCCAGGACTGGGGAAGCAGATACCCGACCTACCGGCACAGTTGCAGCTAATCTCCCATCAGAAACCTTTAGAGTATCGAACATTCCACCCATCCATATTCTCACTGCTTTATCCAATACAAGGAGATGGGGGAGCCAGAGCCTATCCAGAGAAACAATGGACACAAAGCAGGGTACACCCCGGACGGGGTGCCAGTCCATCGCAGGGCTCACACGAACATGCAGACTCACACCAGGGCCAGTTTTCCAAGAAGCCAATTAACCTACCAATATGTCTTTGCATGTTGGGAGAAAACCAGAGCATCCGAAAGAAGCCCATAGGAACACCCGGCGAACATAAAAAATCTATGCAGACAGCACCCCAGGCCTGGAACAGAACCAAGGGCCTAGTGCTGAGAGGCAGCACCGCTAACCACTGTGCCACCATGCCACCCTTTATTCAGTGTGTACACCTGAAATACAACTCGTTATTGGAAATGGACTGAATGTGAAGACAGCAACAGAAGACATTTCTCCCCAAGTTTTTTTTCTTAAAAGTTGGAAAAGTCTACCCTCTCAGTTGGCTTCATGGAAAAAATGCATGTTTCAGAGCAAAGAATATGTGAAAAGGCAGTTGCCGTTTTTTTTTCCCCATGGTGTGGATTCCCTCAGTGACCAAAAGAGAAACAGAACTGGCAGAAGCAGTGCTAATCAATCACTGGTGGCACTTCTGCGACATGAGTGGCGAGTGATGTCCGATGTCGTCAACCCCTCATGACAAACATCAATATCTACACAGCACAAAGGGACACTGAACCAGTGACATCGGGACTGCACAGCGCAACCTGGCCGGGCCACTTAGGGCTGGGCTCACCTCCTCCACAACACCCCAAAGAAACATTTCAGTGTAATGGCAATCGTGCTTTATAAACACTGGAAATACACTCTACTTACTGGACCTGGCTTCTTATCCACCACAATGCCGGCCAACAGCTGAGACTGGGGTCCTGCTGTCATAAGATCATATCTGTTCTGCTCCCTGATCTACAGAAACCAGAGACGAAGAGTTCAAATGAATGAGCGCAACACAGTAAATAACGGCCTTTAAAATTGTTTAGGTGGACTGAAGCATAATGATCAATGTACATACATTAAGGACATTAGCACTTCCAAGCATGTATTTGTCTGATAACATGAGGTTAATTACACAAGAACAAACAGACACACTTTATGCCTTCTGTTTGAACCTGCTAATCTCAGAAATTTGTTTGACCTCAAACTACATCTAAAAATACTTCAATAATATAGAGTACTAGAAAAATAAATTTTCTAGTACTAATAATATACATTATAGATGAACAGCCTTTGAGTAAAATACTAATTAACAAAATAATATACTGATACACTATTGGGTAGGAGAATATTGTCAGGTAACTCATTAGAAAAAGTGCCTGAAGGCCTCCATAAGCACAGGCACTGAAGAGTTGAAAATGTGGTACAGTATGTACCACTATGGCTCCTGGGAAGAAATCTCTCAAGAGCATAGAAATGAAACAGCTTCAGTAGAACACAATACTGTTAAAAGTATTACTTTTGACAAAAAGTTAAGAGTTTTTTGTTTTCCCAGTAATGCAGTATTTAAGATTTTGAGGGAGATTTATGAAAATAGTATTGTAGAGGAGGCGGAAGAAGTAAATTCAAACTCCCCAAGTCTGCTGTCATCTGTCTCAGAGCAAATTCTCTGCATTGCAGGTGTTTATAAGCAGATCTATGTACACTTAGCCAGACAGCATAACTCTCCGTTTTCACGTACAAAGACTTTATTGCTTATATTTTAAAAACCGTACTTTGTAAAAGCACAAAGATCAACATTAAATTGAAGAACACAAGCACTGGAACTGGTAGAAAATGAATAATTAACTCACAAAGACAAATCAAACCAACAGACTGCACAAAGACTGAGGAAAAGGATAAACCAAAGCCACTAAGCTAGGGCAGCTAATTGTCAAATTCTGATCATTAGAGTGATCAATATTCTCTTTTTAGAAAAGGAATTCAATACCACTTCCTGGTACATTCAATAAAGGAAGTCAATTTTCAGCACTCACTACCGCAGCGTAGCATTTGGGCCTGTCCATGTGAGCAGTGTCCTAACAAAGGAGAAAGCATTCTCTCTCACCTTGTTTCTCTTGGCCAGAACCTCGCTGGGGTTTGTGTTCATCGGAACAAACTGATTGGGGTCCTCAATCTTGATGGGGGTTCCACTGCTGTTAGCAGAGTCTTCTGCCTTCATCCACTATCAAACAAAATAAAAAAATGAGTAATTCCTGTAGTCACTAATTATAGTAAGATATTTTATATAGTAAGAGTAAGTAGGTAAGTCTCCTGTCACACTAATATCGAATTACAGAATCAGTTAAAAGTAAAAACAAATAACGATTACAAACGGCTGGCAACAATTGTGCATTTGAGGCCTCTTTATTAGGTTCACTGTGCCACATGGACATTTAATACAGTAAAGCTTTATAATAATGGAGACTTTTTGAATAGCTGGGGAGCATATAGTGGATTTTACCTTGACAGTCAGAAACTGGCTTATGTTTATAAGAAAAATGTTTATGGAAAAAAGGAGGGTAACGAGAACAGATCTGCCTTCTGTATATGGTATACCTGAACAATACAGTTACTATCTGCAAGGAGCTAATTTCGGAAACTGAAGAAGGCATGATGGGACACCAGTTTAAAAGGCAACAACTACATCTTCACTATCAATTTAACACACTAGGAATGAAGTAGTCATACAATTGTTATGCATTATAGTAATCAACTGTTTCAGATGTCAAATGCTTCAGAGAGGATGACGTAAATAAGAAGGGAAATAACATTTTTTTATAATGTGGTTCCAGGAGCTACCTCCAGATGGCAGTCAAGCGTAACAGGTCCCTTAAGAGCCTACAAGGCAACTGTAAATCAGAGCCTTTTGCTTATCAAAGCAGACACCAGAAATTACATTTATCTCCTGTGTTGACAGTTTAAAACTCAAGTCACAAAAACTACAATCATCCAGAATCATTCACAGTTTACTCATTTAAAACATTTTCATTCATGTAGAAAAACTACAAAAAATAAATGAAACAAAACTGGGTTTCAGGGTAGCTACATGGTTATTAAATTGAAAATAACTACAGTGATGTGAAAGAGAAAATACAGCCCCTTACGATTCAATGGTTTTACACATCAAGATATACAGTATCTGACCTTCACCTAGTCCTCACCAAGTCCTAACAGTAGATAAATCTAACCTCCTGTGACAGATAACACACACCAGTTTTGCTTTGTCAGTATTTTTTAAACAAAAAATCATTTTGTACACACTAAGTAGCCTTGTGTAAAAAAGTAAGTGCACCCCGTGATTCAGTAACATGGGGAACACCTTTAGCAGCAATAACTTGAAGCAATTGTTTTATTTTAAAAGTTTCAGTCTCTAACATCAACTGGGATAATTTCTGGCCCACTCCTCCGCACAAAACTGGTTCAACTCGGTGAGGTTTGAGGGCATTCGTTCATGCACAGCTCTCTTTAGGCCCTGCCGCAGCACCTCAACTGGGTTGAGGTCTGGACTTTGACTTGGCCATCCCACAATCCTGATTCTTTTCTTTTTCAGCCATTCAGCCACAGATTAACTGATGTGTGTTGGATCATTGTCCTGTTGCACGATCTGCTTTCAGCCAAGCTTTTAGCTGCTGGACGCCACTGTGATCTCATCTGTGAAGAGGATATCGTTCCAGAAGCCTCGTGGTCCATTCGGATGCTCTTTTGCACACCTAAGCCGTGCAGCAATGTTCTTTTATATTTTTGAGAGAAGGAGATTTTTCCCGTCTACCTTTCCACAAAAGCCATTCTTGTTCAGTCTTTTCCTCATGGTAGAATCATGAAGACTAACTTTTATACTGTATTACAGGTATTTACAGGCCTGTAGATCCCTGGATGTACAGTGCAGTGAAAAAGTATTTGCCCCCTTCCTGATTTCCTCTATTATTGCATATTTGTCACCCTGGATGTTTCAGACCTTTAGACAAAATCTCATATTAGATAAAGGGAAACTGAGTGAACAAATAACACTTATTATGATATCATTTATTTAATAAACAAAGTTATCCAACGCCTATATCCCCTGTGTGAAAAAGAACACTTAATAACTGGTTGCGCCACCTTTAGCTGCAATGACAGCAACAAATTGCTTCCTAGAATTCCTACACATTGCTGTGGAGGAATTTTAGCCCACTCTTCCTCACAGAACTGCTTTAATTCAGAAACACTGGTAGGTCTTCAAGCATGAACCATTCGTTTCGGCTCCTGCTACAACATCTCTATTGGGTTTAGGTCTGGACTTTGACTAGGCCACTCCAAAACTTTAATTTTTCTTCTTTTCAGCTATTCTGATGTGGACTTGCTTTTGTGTTTTGGATTATTGCCTTGCTGCATGACCCAACTACCTCTCAGCTTCAGCTCAAGGACAGATGACTGGACATAAAAGTACTTAAAAGTTTCTGATACAGAGCAGAATTCATGGTTCCTTTAATTATGGCAAGTCGCCCAGGTCCTGAGGCGGCAAAACATCCCCACACCATCATACTACCACCACATTGTTTGGCTGTTGGTATGATGTTCTTACTGTGGAATGCTGTGTTTGCTTTACACCAGCATAATGGGACCCATGTCATCCAAAAAGTTACACTTTTGACTCACCTGTCCATAGAACATTCTCCCAAAAGGCTTGGGGATCATCCAGGTGCTTTTTGGCATACGAGAGACAAGCATTTATGATCTTCTTGGTTAGCAGTGGTTTCTGCCTTGCTACTCTCCCATGAAGCCCATTTTTTCCCAGTCTCTTTCTGATTGTAGAGTAATGAACACTGACCTTAGCTGAGGCAAGAGAAGCTGCAGTTCTTTGGATATTTTTTAGGATTCTTTTTGACTTCCTGGATGATTTTACGCTGTGCCCTTGGAGAAATTTTGGCAGGACGTCCACTCCTAGGAAGATTCACTACTGTTCCAAGTGTTCTCCTTTTGGAGATTATGGCTCTCACTGTGGTTCAGTGGAGTCCCAGAGCCTTACAAATAGATTTGTAATCTTTCCTGACTGATAGATATCAACAACTTTTTTTCTGATCTCTTCAGGAATTTGCTTTGATCGTGGCAAAATGTGCTTGTTGAATCTTTGTACTGGCAACTTGACTCTGATGGTAAGGGTCAAAATAAGTGAGGTAAATATTAAGCAGGTCTGGCTGTAATCAAGCCTGGGTATGTTCAATTAGCTGACTCTAAATTATCCCTTTAATTTGGTTGATTTCCTTTTTCACACAGTGCCAGTTGGTGTTGGATAACTTTGTTCATTAAATAAATGAAATAAGTAAAAAGAAAGTGTTCTTTGTTCCCTCAGTTCCCTTTATCTAATATTAGATTTTGGTTGAAGACCTGAAAAAATTCAGTGTCAAAAATATGCAGTAATAGAGGAAATCAGCAAGGGGGCAGATACTTTTTCACTGTAGCTTTGCAATCTCTAGGAGCGTCATATAGTCTGATCTTGTGGTGAATTTGCTGGTACGCCCACTCCTGGTTAGATTGGCAGCCGAATTTGAATTTCTCTATTTGTAAATCATTTTTCTCACCGTGGAATGATAGCTTTTTTATTGTTTGGAAATGAATTTATAACTGATGATCAGCAATGATTCTTTCTCTGAGACCGTCTTTTGACCTAGACATGAAGTGTCACCACAAATCTGAATACCCCAGACCAGACAGACACAGTTTCTGATTTTATATACAGGTGGAAGCACTTACTGATAATCAACTTATCATGTGCATACGTTTAGCAGCACTCGATTCTAATTACATTCTTAAATTACTGTATGTGGAAGAAGTAAAAGTGTACTTTTTACAGAAGGCTTCTGAATGTCAGCTGATTTTTGTTTTTAATAAATAATAAAGTAAAAATTGTTATCTGTCACAAGAGGTTAGATTTATCTACTGTTGGGACTTGGTGAGGTCTAGGTGAAGGTCAGAAATGTCTTAATATGTACAACAACAGAATCTTAAGAATCTTAAGAATACTTTCTTTTTCACATCACTGTAGATCTGACAAACAGGCTAGACAGCAACAGCATTTTTGGATGGGGAGGGAAAAGGAAGTTAAAATGCCAACAGGAATATCAAAAGTAAAAAAATCAAACAAATCATTTTGGCTACTTTCCAAACAGAGAGGCAAATTTTCAGGATAAGTTAGAAACTACAATTGATGTTTGTTAACTCCTTAAAGGGCCAGTTTCACAACAGTAACCCCCTGCAGAACAAGTTGTTGAGCTGGGGTGAGCTCGCAATGCCCTCAGGATATCGGCACAGCTGGACATTCAGGGTAGCCGTGTCAATATTTCCCATAAAAATTCTCATGACTAGGTCTGCAGAAGTGTACCACAATAGGAAACGATGTGAGCAACTCACCGTCGTCTTGGTCCTGGGACTGCTCTCTCCGTTCTGCGACGCCTCTGGTACGTTCACCTTCATGTAGGTGTTGGGCGAGTTCAGCCACCTGGTCTTCTCGCGCTGCTGTCGCTGGGCCAGGTATTTGAAAGGGGAGCGCAGCATGGCGTCATCGTCGTCAAACATGAATGCCGTGACCGTGGCGGGGATCTCCACTTCACTCTTGTGTCGGGGTTTCTCTCTGACAATCGGGTGCCTGTAGGCATAGCCCGTCCTGTAGCCCTGGCAACCATGGGGAAAAGGCAAGGTGTTAAAAAACGGTGTCGTCATTTCTGGTTTGTTTGGTGTTGGGAGCTACTTCCTTGAAGTGTACTGAAAATATAAAGCTTTGTTTGCAGAAACAACAGAACAGAAAACATTTTAAGAGCATGGAGCTGTGCATGACATAAAAGAAAATTTCATTATTATTGTCACTTAGAAAAGCTTTAGTAGAAAACAATATTTCCTAATATCACTGTAACAAAAATATTATTGCTTATTTAGCATTATTATAACAATATTTTTTATTTAATAATATTCGTCAAAGTAAGATTACTGTTTAACTATATTAATTAAAAAAAAAACAGCACCAAAGACAGAGAATATAGGTTTGAACAAGAGCCAGGTTTTATGAATGATCCTCCATCATCCAGGTGGATGCTGCATATTGGTGGTGGTGGAGGGGAGTCCCCATTAAACACTTTTAGTAGAGTGCCCAGAAAAGCGCTTTATAAGTGTAAGCAATGATTAATTATTATAATAATAATTTGGGCTTATGGGATTCTGAATCAGCAAATAGGAGAGACATGAGTGTATTGTCCTTGATAAACATTATTGAGAAGCATACAGAGATATTGTGTGATTTCTGAGAGTAGAAAATTCACCAAAATTGTTGTTGTTTATGTAGAATACATAGCTCCGTAAAACCCATTAAGTAAATTCAACATTTAATTTGAGCTCATATTCACAAAGGTTTACGTTTTGGCACAAATCATACATTAATAAAGTGAAGCCAGAGTAAAGCATTACAAAGATATTCTTAAAGAAGATTTGATATTCTCTTACACATTACATATTAAACATGAGCTTTGGTTTTTAACACAAAACCAAAAACAAAACCTTTGCGTTTAACCAAAAGCAGACTCAAGTGGCATTACCACACATTCATGATATATATATATATGAGTAGTAGTGTATAACAAAACTCATCAGGTTTAGAGTGAGTGGAAATGTAAAAAAAGTTTCTTAAAGATATGCAGACTTCCAGTACATCTGAATCCACTCAGTATTCACTTCACTTGCATATGAATGTGGGCAGTATTAAATGTGCAGTAATGGCAGAAACTCCGTAATCTGAGGATGAACACCTGCTTTTCTCGGTGGCTCTGACCAAAGCCTTAACAACAATTCTCAAGACAGTTTTCCAAATAAACGTCTTTCAGTCTGAAAGAGTGAATGCAATTTCCAGATCCTAAAGTTATTTCACTCAGGCCTTCTCAGGAAACTGAATGATGTGTCGGTTGTGGGATTTGGCAAAGCATGCTATATAGTTAATTCAGGCATTTGATAAAGTGCTTCAGTAATACGAGTACCATTATTCCATTAATTTATAAAGCCTAAGAAGCTTTCATGTTTTGTTGACAAAGACCACTACTAAAGAATACATACATCAATCTTGGCAGTCCTTACAACACCTGAATAAGAAATAATTTTAAGAGTGTTATACCAAGAGTATCCCACTGGAATAGTATGCTTTTAATCCCACTATTTTGTTCCTGTCTAGGAAACCTAAGGAAGACCGCCTGGAAGCAGATTTTGCTCCTGCTGTAGTAGCCTTGCCTCAGCCTGGAACAGTTGCCTCAGCCTTGCCTCAGGCTGAAAAACAGTTTTCTAACTGCTCAATCAGGAATAAAAATAAATCCTGTAAAAAATACCTCCATAAAATTCTCTTTTTGTCAAACACATTATATGGTGGAATGGTCTAAAAATCCTTTGAATTTTTTTCCAGTTACACAAATGAAATAGTAGGTTCCATTATTAACAATTACACCCTTTCTAAAGTAGCAAAGGAATAATGAAGATTAGTAAAGGAAGTAAAGAAATCCTCATCTTGCTAAAGAAATGAATTGGTTAATAAGGTGGGATAAGCAATAAAGACTTCACATTTTCAGATCCTTGTTACTGTTGAAACTGAACTTTCTTTCCTTCACTGTGCAATCATTCCAGTATTTTCAGAGACTCAAGACTCCACGCCTGTCTCAGGCAGGTGTTAAAAACAAAGATGTCCCATACCTATGGTATTGATTTCACAGGGTTTTTTTTGCAGAAATTATATACACAAATTGCATACAAATTCCCACAACAAAACACTGTCTTGATGATTGCTTCCTGAGAATTTCACAATAATAAAAAACATGAAACGCATATGGCATTCATGGACCGCATTGTGCACTAAATAGCGGCCTGCAGGAGGCCTGTGTTTTACAGGCTAAAAATAGACAAGACACCTGTACCACTAACTAAACACATGCTATTACTTCTCCAGTCTGTTGGAGCTGATTAAACAGTTGCTGTCAAACGCAAAACTGTGGCAAGTCGAAATCAACAGAAAAGAAGCAAAAAAAATCACAACCGCAGATTCAATTCCCTACAAGACGTCTTAAATGAAAGCCAACTGGTTAGCCAGAAAATTCTGAATGCCGAGACGAACACCAGAGTATCAGGAAACTGCGCTGAAAGCCAGAAAGGCACCAGATGTAGAGCCAATAATAGTACCCTGACCTCTAGTGAAGAGCAGATGATATAACTTAGTTATATAACCTAGAAAGAGGCTGAGGCCTCACACGGTGGTGTCAACAAATCCACCCTACACTGTAGGCCAAGATGCTTGTGCTTTCAAATGTTTGTTCTCCGCTGACAAAAGTGTCTGCCTGCAGCCCTGTGTAAAAGCTTCTACCAACAGGCTTAAACACACAAACTCAATCATGCGCACCAGCTGGCTAGCCTGAAAATGCAAAAGTAGCCCCAGTGCAGTAAATAAATGCTAAACTAAGTGTGACACATATTGCTTGAGAGCAGTAATCAACACTGCTCACTCCATGTAAACTTTTTTTCTACACGAGGTGCCTTTACTAGCTGGCAGAAAGGGAATTCTTGGAAAGAGGAACATGGCTTGGGGAGGATGGTGCCTGTCCTAGTCCACATCTGTAACCACCACCAGTCAGGACACGAATGCTTGCCTGCAAACACACAGACTTTTCTCCATCGGTTCTGAAAATCAATTTGTCTGACAAGAGCATGTTCGTAATCATTCCACAAGTGTGCCAAACAGTGCCCCGTATAAAATGAATGCTCAAACTGGGGGGCGGGGGCAGACAAGCTCTGTTGGTAGAGCATGTGACTCAATCTCAGGGTAGTGGGTTTGTGTCCCACGTCAGGGGCCAGGTTCCCAAAGTTGGAGGCTGGGCACAAGACTAACAACCCTGTCCTGCAAAAGAAAATGTTACAGAAACAACAACAGGATGTTGCTGCCCCTACATGTCAGAAGTAGGGGCAGCATAATGTGCAAACATCCATCCATCAGTTTGCAGGGGTACCGATTCAGGCTTTTCAGGTTCCATTTCCTTCAGCTCCTGGCACATTAAGATCAGCGGTTGAGTTACTTACAAGATTGTCCAACATCCTCATGAGGGACTCAAACTCCAGTTCACCCAATTTCCATTTAATCTGAGAACCCATGTTCACGCCGGCCACCGCCACCCCTTGTGTCACGGGCTTGTACTTCTCCAGGTCAAGCACTATCAGGTTGTCTACTCCGCCTGCACATGACAGCGCATTTACCTAAAAAACACCCAAAAAGAAAGACCTGACGGCATTGAATATCATCTCGACCGTGGGTCAGTTTGCCATAGTGAAACAACACTGTTAAGTTTATTTTTAGAAATTAAATAGGCTTTGAGTGGATTATTGTTTTTTTCCTTCTCCTGGCACAGATTCAGACATGGATTGTTTTATGCTTATTAAATGACTGCACCCACTTGTTGCCCATTCCCACCGTATTCACAAGCAAAACAATTATTCACTCCAATCCCAGATGTACGGAGCTCTGAGTCCCAGCAAAGCAAGTTATTAAAAGTGATTTATGATATCCCACCAAAACACTGTTAAAACAAGTGGCATTGCATGCAAAGCCTCTGGCGAGAAGATGTTTTTTTTGAATGTGCAATGGTTTCAAAAAGAGCACCTCGAACATTACCAAATGTGTTGGACTATGGCTACATCAAGATTTTGCCTCACCCGCACACTACAAACTACAAAGTCAGACTTTGTGGATTGCTTTTGTTTAGAACTGGCCACCGAATACTGGGTTGGCAATTTAGGACTGATGGCTATACACCCAAGTTAGCGCTGGAAAACTAGGGCACGACTAAATGAAATATCGGAAAAAAAAACAATATTTGAAAACAAACAAACAAAAAAAAAACATCTGTATTGTTCAGTTAGGACTGAAGTGAAAACCCAAACATGCTGACCCAGATGGAACCACTGAGCAAGACTAACAACATCCAGACATTTTCACCTTCCGTCCTTCATTGCAAACCCCACAAGCAATGTACTTGACACAGAACTACCCCCGGGTGAAAAAATAATGTGCTGGTACAAAGTGTTCTGACCTGTGCCATTGGGAATGTTATTCTAGACTTTCAAGTCTTTGGTTACAATTTGTTTAAACAGATGCTTAGCAGATCACTGTTCGAATTCTGGTGGGACATGGTTTGAAGTACAAACTTGACAGGAAACACTTTTGAAATATTTTCTAAGATCAAACAGTTATTTTTTAACAGCAGATATTTTGCTCATGTGTTCTTAATGAATTAACTTTTGCTAAATTGTACTTTTAAGTCTAATATTTGCCATTGCAAATTAAAAAGACCCTTTCTGTAACACATCTGACCTCATGGTTTGAAATATACTGTATAGCCAACTCCTTCTGCACTTTTTTTATACAGAATATTAAAAAAAAAACAATGTGCGATATTTGATCAATTCTGCATAAGAACATTTTTAATATAAATAATGGGTGAAAAGTAGGATTGTGGTCAGTGCTACAATTTCAATCTGGATAACCTTATGTGTGGAGACTGCACATTCCTTTTTGTATGAGTGGGTACACTCCATGGGCACTGTTTTTTCCTCCCCAGTCCAAGGACATGCTGTTCACTTAAGACATACAGTACAGCCCCCTTCTCCTGAGATGGACTGGCCCGTCGGATTACGGTTTGTCATTGTGATCCACTGACAAGGAAGTGCAAATATCAAATTCCACTGGTCTCCGGGCCACTTCAGTATCAAATACTTCAAACAACTTCAGGTCTGTCGCAACAAGCTGAAATCTTACCTGGATTTCGCATGCCAGCTGGGCACAGTAAATGTAATGAAAGGCCTCTTCTATCGTTTCCCCAAGAGCCACAACACCATGGTTTCTCAGGACTAGAACCTAGAAAATCGATTTTCAAGAACAGAAGAGTCTTTTATAGTACATATGAGAATGAAGTCTTCATGCCTTCTTTATTAAACTTAATTGAATAATCTGAAAAATTGAAAGGGAAGTGCTTCCATCTTTGGCTAATGGCTTGTGCCAAACAAAGATGAATCAACATTCTTTTTTTAAACCCACCATGGAATTGGCACAAGACTATTTCTGCTCAGATATCTTCTGTCATATGGAATAATGGACAAAAAAAGGCTCCCTTTTGCCCATATTCAAAATGTTCTTATTTCACTTTTCTTTGAATAATAAAAATATATACTACTGGAAATGGTCTCCAAAATAATTTGAAATAATACATCACAATTTCTCAGACATTTATAATACTGTCTTCCAGATAAGGCTTAGGATCACCGTGACCATGTACTGAATTCGACTAGTTATTGAAAATGGACAGACAACAAAAAAGATGTGTTAACGCAATGTGATGAACCAGACACTGCTACTTAAAAAAAAAGGAATGAATGCTACCTTGGTTGAAGGACCAAGGGCTTTCTGGAGCTCAATCCTTTCTTCCTGATCATCAAGAGACCCCTGGTAATTGTAATAGGCAATATCTCCGAGAATCAGGGCCTCTTGAGAGATGGGGAGAATTCCACATTTCATAGAGGAGACCTGCATTTTTGGATACAGAGAGAGGTGTTATATGTCCAGGCATACTGAGAGATAGGGGGGCTTCTGAAAGCAGAAGAATCTAGGCATGGGAATTGTGGTTTGATTGTTTAGATTACAGCACAAGGGGGATTATAAAACACTTAGATGGTTATATTATAAAATACCAATCATCTACTGGATTTGGTATTAGTCAATACAATTGTTACCATAAAAATATGCATTGAATTTAAGTTCTAGAACTACATTCCCACTTAAAAAATTGTTTCAAAAAGCTGAAAAATCAGATGCAAGAATGCTTACAATATAACTGATAACACTGAACATGGCATTTTTGTTAGAGCCTAGTGTAGCTAGTCCTGAAATGATATAAGAGCACAGCTTATTTTTTTTCCCCTACTGCTAACCATTTACAATGTCAAGGCATTCTGTGAAGCTGCCTTAACAAACCCTTCTCTTCCTGAAACAGACATGGCTGTCCGGTTCAGTGTTGAGTACATTGGAGACTCACGGCAGCAGCTGCAGGTGTGTGGATGTGAATAATACATCTGGCGTCCGGTCGCATGGAGTAGATAGCTGCATGTGGACTAAAGCCAGCATGGTCAATGCTCAGGTTGGTGGTGCCCTGGTCTACAACCTCCCCGATGATGTTCACTTTCACCTGGAGATGAAGCAAGGACACATGTGGCAATGGTCTCTGCACAGTGAGAAAACAAACTCCGAACCTTTTCAAACGGAATTAACAGTGAAAACATCAGGCTATTTCCTTCCAGCGCAGATGTATTTTAATAGAATGTGCCAACACTGTGAGCACAATGATATAGTGTATTGTAAATACATGGAATAAATGATCAAATTATATTGTGGAGATGGATATGCATACTGTAAGCCTTCCAAAATTAAGCTAGATGCTGTGATAAGTTACACAGTGTAATAAAAATGGCAAGCTTCCATGTGCTGTGCTGGACATACAATGTTAAAGGTCTGTGCAAAGCCAAACGTTGAAGTTAATCTACCTTCCCCTGGAAGAGATCTTCAAAACAGAGTGTCAATTATTCTTGACCAGCTATTATTGTACTTTAAGAACAAACTCTTTTTATTAATACCCTGTCATATTCAACCACGAAACCTGAAATTTTATACATTTTAGATATGACCAAAACCAGGATTTCATAATTTAATAGTGTAGAATGGAAAAAATACATTGGGAAAAAGGAAAGTATAATTTAATCAAAGCTTTTGTCCAGCAGACATAACTGTCTTTTATTTACGATCTAATTGCCCTTGACTTTCTAGTGATTCTTGTGTAACTCCATCCATCTCACCAGGGGGTGTTGTTATTGGGGCTGGGCTGTGTCACCCATCAATATAGAAACCAATGCTTGTCTGACACCTGATACAAAACATCCCAAACCATAGTAAAGCAAAGCAAATGCATGGTATAACCATGGTGAAACCAGGGAGGTGGGTCAGCAAACATACCAAGTTCCAACATTAACCTTTCTTAAGGATTTAACCAAACACACAGGGATACTGCTGTGTGCATTTTAACACTGCAAAAGACCCTCAGCACAGAACATGACATGAATGGAAACGGTTTCTTTATATGATGCCCACTTTCACCTGGAGACGAGGCAAGGACAAATGTAGCAATGGACAGCAGTTGGCAAATTATTTTTCAATGATGACAGCAACGGTATTATTATAATCTTTATGGCAGCAGGTGTCTTTAGAAGGGGGTGCACCTTTTTAATCTTCCTGGTGATTTACATCGTAAGGGGCTCCTGAACTGATTTCTCCAGTTCATTTAGCTCCTAAAGCTTTAACATAGCACACATATTATTAGAAGCTACTAGACACTAATGCCAATGTTAATAAATACTGGCTCAAAAAGCCACTAAATCACAACCTGCGTTTCTTTTAGTTATGGTCAACTGTCTAACAGAAATGGTCGCCATGTTTTTATGACTGTTACACCGTCAATACAGCTGGTATTGATTACTGCACAATCTACTCCAAACCACTCCAATGAAGTCATTTCCTAATGTGGGGTTTTATAATGACAGGTTACAACAAACTCTGCAGGCTAGCTAAATATACTAGAAGTACGAAGGAAAGTTAAAATGAAACCTGAGAAACTACTTTATTTTTATATTTTTGGGAGGGGAGTGAAATGGAACTCTGACAATTTGTCTGACATATGAAAGCCATTCTACATTGATCTTCATGTGGAATGTCTCCAGCTCTGGGGCCTCGTGCTTCAACTTTCTTTTTTCAGATGAAATTTAAGGGCTAGTTTTAAAAGTAAGTGAAACTAAAAAAGAAGCAAGACCCTGAGAAAGGCGTATTCTGCCCACCCAAAGGTTCAAATATTACAAATTGTCCTTAGTCTGAATTGAGAATGACTTCGATTCATCTACAAGTGGTTATCCTCCAGGTAAAAGAAGATGGAGGGTAGTGTAGCATAATAGGTAAGTGGTGTGAATTCATATTCTCTCTACAGACACTTGGTGTGGCTTGAGGAAGTTGCTTTACCCCAGCTCCTCCAGCTCACCCAGCTGTATAAATGGGGACCAGTGTTTGCTGGGAATAGGCTCAGGGACGAACCAAGGTCCCATCCAGGCAGCAGTCACGTGCTCATTATTTGCTTAGTGCCATGGTAACCAGGATAAACTCTGGATCAATGGACTGTTGTGGCTCAAATAAGTGTCTTTACTCAAGAATTCAAACACTATGTGGCTGACTGTCAAGAATCTTTTAACGAAAAAATTAAAAAGCTTTAGAGGAACAATCCAGAATAATGGAAAACTGTACCAAATCATACCACAACATTAGGATGCAATAAAATTATTTGCATGAACAGGAACATGAAATGGAATGGAAATTAAATCCTAATCCTAATAATAATAATAATAATAATAATAATAATAATAATAATAATAATAATACGTTCCTGGTCTCTTTTCCTTGTTGTCAAATTGTATTCAATATATTACTCTAGTTTACTAACACAATTAAATGGTCACTGCCCAACAAACATCACAGATTTTCTCTTGGAGTATGAACAGAAAATTGTGACTATATTATACATACAGTTTCCCCACTATGGTAGGAAAAGATAGCAGATCCTGATTATATAATGTACTGCTAATTTAATTAAACATCATATTACACACATGCAAACGTCAAGCATATAAAAAATAAAGGAACAACCTTAATGCTTCACAAGCAGTGATGAGTTCCCCTAGTCAATGAGACAGCCTCTGGAAATGACTCTTTTCCAGCAGATGGAGAACTGGGAATCTATTTTAACTTTTCTTCAAAATATATACAAAAAATAATTTCCGATTTAATCCGTGTTCATATATTTTTGTAGTTAGAGGAATGTAGCCTTGTGAAATAGGGTGCTAACATCTGCTTTCATAAAAAACATAGAAGTGGCCAGCAGGGATTTCTACTAATCAGGCTGCAAAAACGAAAAGTAAAATAAAACGTATTGCCGAACACTGGTTCATTTGCAGCGTTCACAGGTACACAGTTTACACACATAATGGAGTCCTTTCCCTGTCAAAGTCTGTAAACTGAGTTAATTAACTAAACCCCAATGTCAAAGACCATTGCATCTGTCTTTTAAACAGCACTAAGACACTGTCTAAAGTGACTGAATGCCTCTGGCTGAATTAGCATCTACTTAGTCTCATTCTTTTCAAGTGAAACCAAAGGCACCTATCAGCCTCATAGCTGAGTTAATATTAGAACACCTACTGCAAATACTGCAAGATTAAACCTCCACTGCACTATATTGCATGCACAGTGCCTGTGTTCCACATGTGTTCCTGTTCACTAAGTACCACAGATGTGAGGGTTAGGAGTCTGTAAAAAAGTTTCAAATGGTAAACAAACTCAAATGGCTTCCAGAAGTTAAATTCATTTCATGCATTAAGAAAGCAGAAAAACTCTGCTTAGTACTATGTTGAAGAAGATTGAATGGTACTGACCATTTCTGATCTCTGTGGACACTTTTCAAAAACATTTCCCCATTCTAAGACAAAAGCTGCAGGACTTCAAAAAAGCACAATTTGTCAACACATTGGATTTCTTTTAATCTAATAGTGCTTCATGTGTTAAACTAAACTGCTGATTAACTGGAACGCAAACACTCAAGAGTCTCTGGCACAGCTTTCAGCAGGTGTGGTAAAGTACTGCCAGGAATGAGTAAGTTAAGAGGTATCTCTGTCATGGTAGCCAAACCCTTTATGTTATTGGAAGCTGATATACATAATTTTCACACTGATAACCTGATCAGGCTCAATTTTCTTAATATAGAATCCATTTGTCTTGTATTTCACCATTACATCAATGGACACTGAAAGATAAATTTTTACAATCTACATCACACATCAACTTGCTCATGCTGGTCAGCAAACAGATCCACACTATGACTATTTTGATTGGCCACTAAGTAACACTCACCTACTGTATAACACAGATTCCCAGCCATAACTGGATTTTGATTTTGCACAGCAGGATTAAAAATATTATCTACAAACCAGTGTATGTACACTGTCCACATACAGAACAATGAATGTCAACACACTATTAACCCCATTCGTATTTTGCCACTGCTCAAGACTACTCCAAAAACAGGTACATTTGAAACTTTGAAAGTTGAAACTGAAACTTAACTTGCATAGAACAGGATAACAGATCTGATCTTAGCTTTATGCAGTTCAAATATGACTATCATCTGTATTAAGACAACCTGATTATTCTGATGCAATCTTTTAAGCAAAGGGCTATATAAAACCAGGTCACAATTAGCCAATAATTACTGTACTTACCAAGTTTGAGGCTGTGGTTTCAGCAAAAGACAAGCCCCTGGGAATAATAAGAATATGGTCTTGTTCTTTGCTGACCCGAACCTGAGAGAGACCAAGAGAAAAACATATTTTGGTGCAATGGATACAGGATACATTGTTTTTAACAAACAACAATCACATGTTTGTTTTTTATATGTGAAAATCCTAAGATAAGCTTACTTGAAACAGCAAATCTGCTAAAACATAAAAGTTAAGCCACAGTAAAATGTGGCCACCCTTGAGACTAAGAAAAATCTTAATATATCTTAAAAAGTTGTTTAAAGAGTTAGTAAAAACAATGGCTGTTAAACAAAAATAATGGAAATGACTAACAACGAACCAGATGTACCAGGAAGGAAAACACGTTTGTATATACAGTGCCCCATTGATAGAAGATCTATTCAAGGAAACATACAGTTACTGTAGATGACACACCCTTAAAATGTCATAAGAATCCTTAAGGAGCATTGTGGTTGCATGAACATGGTAAGGTTAGACTGCAAAATGTTCAGAGAATAGTTTACATTTGTTCCCACAGAACTCTAAACCAGCTCTCTGCTGCAATTATTCACGACATCACTGTAGATGGTAATATTTTAAACAAATCCACAAGTATGGACAATAATTAAAAGCAAACTGCAACTCTGCTATTGCACACAACCTAAAAAAACAAATGGACTTAACAGAAGACCGTTTTAAAATAACAAACTGTATACCTTTAGAAATCTATGCATATACATAATATAACGCCATTTTCATGTTCTTCATTTGACTTAAATGTGTCTCAAAACCGAGCCTACATTAGAATGGATAAAAAAATCGCTTGAGCAATTTTCAACAGGGTTCAGTAAGAAAGACAGACAGAACATTATCTTATCTAGGCTTTTAGAGCCCAATTCCAGGTTTGAGCAGCTGATCTTACAATGCAGGTAGTCACTAGAAAATTAGTGAAGCTCTTCTTTTTACCAGGCAGAGAACCTCATGGAAGTTGTCAAACTATTGTACATGTACCACAGAAAGCTCCAGGGAATCATTCCTGAATCACCACATTCACTGTCCTCTTTCCAAATCCCAGAGCTAGCCAATGAGTGTCAGGCCAGCGTGGAGTAACGGCTGTACGTACTGTAATGTAGGAGCTGGCAAAGTGTGCCCAGCTGAAGAGGTCGACAAGCCTGTACAAGCTGGCCAGCTTACATCGGGTCTGTTTCTCCCCTTTCACGAATGAAGAGGATTCTACCGCTTGTAGGTCATTGATGGGCGTGACCATCCCAAGGCCTGGAAGAAACAGAAGGAAAATCAGAGCAGAAAAAACACAAAACACCAAATTAATGTGTAAATGAACAGCTGTCATCTACATATGTAAATATTTGAACTACACAGAGCCCAGATCAAACAGTGGTTACCCATGCTACTGTTTCACCTCTGCAGTACCCTGTAGTCCCATGTAGTCTTGAAGACAAACAATTCCCTGAGGGGGTCTCACATTCCCTCACTGACACCATCCATGAAAAGGTTAAATAAATACTAAATTGTATAAGATTCTCATTCGGTGTATGTTTGTTTTGGCATTTGCTTTACACTGTTAAATAAGCCACTGAACACCTCAGAAGTCTCAAACCTGATGGAATAAAAATGCCGTAACTATTATTTCTCTGCAAACTTGATGTTCATTTATACATACAGTATGTAAAGTTTAATTTTTTTTTCTGTTGCAATGAGATCGACTAGACTACATCTAGAGAAATAAAAGAAAAACACCAGCCACCTTTTCCAGAAAGTATGTACATACTTCCTCTTAATCCAAGGGAACCACAAGGTCCAGATGGTGTTAGTTACATATTAAGAGCTGAGCACTGCCAACACAAAGCCCGCAGGTGTGCCTGAGACATCTGACTTGTCAGGAGACATACAATAAAGTGGTGTCAAGAAGGTACTCTGTGCTCAGCTTTTAACACCCCACCTTATAACAAGGTCATGAGATTAATAGGGATAAGTAAATTGATAACATTAATATACATTTTATTTTTGGTAATCACGTGCATATACTTTCATTGTATTAAAACAAAAACACACTCTGAGTTCAACCCAGAGTGTTCGAGAGATGTATCTCAACACACTCACATTAAGTAAATCTCAGAGTGTAAAAGTCAATATTTTGGTTACATATGCTTGTAAGGCTATAACTGGATGAAGTTTGTGACCATTTCAGCTCTCCCTCCTTTTTGTGTAATTGTCTGAGATGCTTTGCTGCTTTGATTTGAGGGTTGGAGAGTCTGGAGACTGGTTTAGCAAGTTTAAGATGATTACAAACATACACTGCTTCAGAAATAAAAAAGGAAAACTAGTTTTGCTATTGTTGTCCCAATACTTTGGGAGGACACTGCAAATCTGACAATAGAAGGTCTAGAAGGTATATTTTGTGTGGTGTGAGAGCACATACCTGAGGCTACCCAAAATATATAAAAAAATTACAAAGCCCAGTACATTAGGGATTGTCGGGAGCAGAAATATCTTCCTACTAGTGTCACCTGTCTTTGCAGTAGAGTCAATCCAATGTCAGAATTCACTTGGTGACACACTGGGTATGTGCATTTCTGTGTAGGAAACAACCAAACAAAGCAAATGCTTTTTTCCTGCATAATCACTTGATAAAGCAAATGGGATTCACAAAGGTTAATTTGCAGTTTAGAATCTGCAGGTTCTGTTTAGCACTCATTTGGATGTCCTGTGCTCTAACAGACAAAGCACTGACACTTATTTCAGCCTGACTGAGCAGCTTGTTCTATAGCATCAGCATTTTACTCAGGCTCTCTGGAATCCAATTACATTGCTGAATTCCACACAGAAAACAAATCAATTGTTCATTAAAACATCTGCAAAAAATGCATTATGCAGTGTATCTATTACAAAGATCCAGCCATATTCAATCCTACTGCAGGATGAAGGTCTCATCAATGAGGAAAATGGCCATAGGCTTGCTGGCAGGTAAAGGCTCCATAATGGTACATCACCAGTATTCTGCCAAGGGGTCTACCAAGTGGGATACCCAGTCACCAATATATAGCTATTTGTATGTATGTATATGTGTACAAAATGAACAAAATTCCATTCTGATCAAAATCCAAAAGCGAATTGATATGAGGCATGCCACAACATACTACATTTACTTTTTAATGATTTGTCAAGTGGTCAGTTGTTTGAATAGTTCCAACACAATAAACTATTAAATAAATTACAAACGCAGCATGGTAGGAGAAACTTAAACTTAAATAGGCAGAGAGGGGATTTCCAAACCTGGTATATATTAAAAAACGGATGTGGCCAGTGCTGTTTATTAACAGATATCTTGTTCAAAGACACTTTTATCTGTTGGAAGGAAAACAATGCTTGTGAAACCTTAGTGACTCAGCCTGTGTGAAGCTCCCAGCAGCTCTGCATGTGCTCAGCGCTGCTCACCTGGGTCACACACACTGGCACTTACTGAGGGGAGACGTGGAGAAGCCTGCGATGGAGCTCGCCATGAAGAAGTCTGCTATCTGCCGCAAAGCCAGGAGCCCTGTGGGGTTGTTTCCTTTTCTCAGCTGCTCCTGGATGAGTCCCTCCAGCTCGTCTTTGAAGGCCTGGAGAGGAAGCCGAGAAGCGCAACAGATTAAAACCTGTTTTCTTGGCGTCACAGCCCTTCTGAGTCAGAGGGATGCACTCACCGCAGAGACACCGTGTCAGATGGTTTTAATCCCTGCCCTGACATAGCCTTCACCATCCGTCTTTCCCACACCTCGCCTACAGCAGCTTAGAGTACTTTATGAACAGCTACATTGTGATGAGACCTTTACTAGGTAAAATATAACCACCAGTGGCTCCTCACACTAAAGAGAACATTAGCCTGTGCCTTCAGAAATGCCTCCCTGTAATTCAATAATCCAAACACCGACACAAGAGGATACAGTAATCCAGGATAATGAAGTGCCAGGTCACTTAAAATTAGCCATGCTCATTTAATTATATTGGCAAAGTGACATTTTATGCCCTAATCTTAGCTGCACTGTCTAAACAATTTGTGTAAGAATTTCCTTTTGGTTTTCCTGTTCATTTGGCTGCTTTTGTCCTTGATCAATCTTAGAGTCCCATCAGTATCACCTCAAACAACAGGCTCACAAGCTTTGCAGGCTTTATGGAATAAACTAGGCAGATAAATACTGCTGATTAATCTTACTTTTATTGCCTTTTGCAATATTTCTTAGGTTCTATTGTATAATGTGGGGGATCCGAGGTAGGTAATTTAGAGGATTTATAGCTTGGAGAATTTGCTCAGTTGTTTATCTTGCTGTAAGATTCCCCTTGTAAAAACTGTCCTAGGTCAGTCAGGTTCAGTCAAAACTGTGCTTCAGCGCTTGCAGACTGGTTATCTGGAACAGTCTTACGCACTTTAACTAAAAGGTTTTTTGAGAGTTTCCCTTTGCTTTAATATATGTAGCATTTAGATCTGCAACATCTATTCATTAAGACTATTACTGTCTCCTTGGATCTGCAGTACACCTTTTGAAAAAGAACTCAAATAAGTTTAATTTTGCACCCCTTTGATCATACGCTGTAATGGCACAACATATATCACAGCCTTTCAGTGTGAAGAATTATCAGGAATCCTGCTGACAGCATTAAAAGTGTACGAGCAATATTAAACAATAATTTAGCGGTTCTGATGACGATACCTACAGTATAATCTTTCTAGGCTAGAACAATTTGTGTGGGAGTCTTGCCCCAAATGAAAGGTGTGTGTCACAGCAGTTGCTTACTCATATACATCCATCTCTTATTGAAATAAAGTACTTTAACAGATGTGACAAACTGAATTTCACCAGTTCATCTAGCTATGTTTGGAAAACACACATCATCAGATCCTCTAATACTACCTTGCTCTCTGGTGGAGACTCTCTTAATGCAAAACATCAAAGAGTCCTGCGTAGGTGTAACCATTACATACTCATGTTCTACTGCGTACATACAACACAGCTGATAATACTTTTTCACCTCACATCTTTGTTGACTAACTTTCTAGACTGTTAATTTATTAGGGGTGGAGTGAGAATCACTATTTCTTCAACGGTTTTATGGCACACCAGGGAGAGACTGTTTTTCTTTTTCTGTTTGAATCAATCCTCACACTTGCACGGCCCTCAGCCCTCCACCCTTTGTGTTCTTGTACTTTGCTTCCTCCCATTGAGCTGTACTGCAGCCTCTTCCACAGCCGAGAACCTTGCAGAAATAAATGAAGAATTATGCATTATATCCCTCAACATGCTGGAATCCACAAATATATTATTCCCATTTATTCTATTAGACATAATAAAAGAAAATGGAAATAAAACACTGCATGAAAAACATTTTCTACTAATACTACCAATATTAATGTAATTACTGGTAGCAAGTGTCTTAATTTAAAGATAGCCACGAATCCAGCATCAATACTGCAAGCCTTTGAACTAAAATGTTGCTCAATACTTGGGAGTCCCATTCACCCATTATTGCAAAGTGTACTGGCAAATCAGAGACTAACCTGTCCTATTCTGGAAAAAGACATAAAGCAAGACTCTCCAACATTCACCAGCCCATCGAAGGCTATAGAAAATGGGCCATTTGGAATAAGTTATATCATCTATCCGTCATATCTTTAAGTTTTTTTTATTCTAACCAATAAAAGTACAACCCTATGACAACTTTTAAAGCAAGGATACTTAACATTCCATCATTATTTATTATCTGCTCTCTTTCTAATTGCTGCTAACAGTCTTTTTATGGTTACTTGAAGCTTAACTCACAAGATCTGACCTCAGTATTGTCGGTTTCTGTCATTTTAAACCCCTCGACCCCTGCCTTTGTATCTTTCATGTGAATTTCAATCTGGGTTGCACATCTTTTCTAGGTACCTGTCAGTTTATGCCCACAAAAAACAGTTAAATGAAACGCAAGATTTTTAACATTACTCTGCTCACTGTGCAGCACTTTATAGACGAGGTCAAACATTCCCCTACATTCACAACTGTTGCCATGGAGATCTACTGTGGCCCAAACCTTTGCAATTGCTCTCAGCTGTGGAGGTACACCAAAGGTTTCCTCATCCCCTAAGAGCTATTTCACAACCGTTTACTGCATTATCAGTTCTCCGATAGGCAGGACTAGCTGCTTTGATGCGTAGGTTTAGAAGACATGGCTTGAAGTAACATGGCTCCTTCTTCTATTACATGTTGCCTATCATCCACACCCAATAACAGCTGTGTAAATAAACACAAACAATCTGCTGGGGGTAATCCACATGCTGTCAGCATACAAATGTATCTGTTAATCTCCATGGACAGTCTTTTGGAAATTGCATTTTTTCAGAATGCAGAAGAGACTATGCATTGCAAACAGATTAGATTTGGTCTGATTTTATTCATGGGATGGAGAAGGACTATACTACACATGCAGGCCAGGGAAATATGTAATGGCTTGATGTTTCTAAAGCCAATGCTGAGGGAAAATGCCTAACAGAATACATCTGAAGCACATAAAACCCAATGCAAGCATTTTTTGCAAAAGTAGCTGTTGATGGCTTAGGTTTTTGTAATCGATTCTATCATAGATAGATATGATGGCTGAAAGGCAAGTTACTGTAGAACATGTTTTAACATTCCTTGCATACAACAAGGCATTTCTAACTAAAGAACAAACCAGTCTTTTTCTAGACTGTCATTCAAGCGATTACTTTAAAATTGCACTTTAAAAGTCACTCCCTTCTTTCAGAAAGAAATGTTATCAAAAGAGCACTGACAGACTATGTAAACCTGCTCCTCTTGAGAAAGTAATGCTTACTTTTGCTGATGGCAGAAACAAGTGTTTAATTTAGAGGAAAATCTAATATGATTATGGTTTATTTCAAAGGACATCCCCCTAATGCTCCTACTGTATACATCACTAAATGGTCAAAATTCCCAGCCACTGTATACTCAGTTAAACATCAAAATCTTCAGAAGTGAATATAATACCCAAGCTAAGGAACCACAAGAAACAAAAAACAACTAATGGATGGCAAGGTCACTTACTTTAGAGGATAATGCCCCCAGCAGGGCTCATTAATGCTTATTAACCTTTAAAATTGCTTAATGCATCAATACATTATGAAGAACTTCAATTAGGCTACTTTTAACTGTGACAGGAAACAGATTTTCTGAGACTACACGCAGGCCTCTCAGCTATGGAATAAAATCCATGACTTGCTTAATGAGAAAATGGCTTGGGAGACAGAATTTATAGAATCCATAAAACTAAAGCAAATTTCAAAGAATCTCCCAAAATCCAATTTAAAACCCATTTCATTTAAATGCAAACAGGTAGAGAAGTGCAAAAACTGCTTCAACAGTTGAATTAAGGAAGAACGTTAAGCAGGCTAGACTGTGCAAGTAATCCCAGAGTCTAATTTAGCCAGGACACTAGGGTTAACAACTCTGTACTGTTACTAACAGCACCATTGGATACCTAACCATCAAGTAGTCCGGACCTCGATTTCAAGTATAATCTAAAGGATGGCTCATGCTACATTACAGTTGCTCCATTCACCATTCAGGGATTTGAAAATTCTGGTCAGAGAAAAGAGCATCACCTACTGGTTCACCAACACCACTTTCAGCACCTAGATGTGTTTCCTTACAGTTTCGATCTTGGTACCAACCAGAGGTAAGCTTTGGTGATCTGATAAAATAAGATCACTTTATTGGCCATATACAATTTCTTGTATTAGGAATTTGTCTTTTCGCATACGCCGACTTGCTCTCCATGAGACACACAGACAGGGAGAGGAGCTTGGGGTCAGAGCAGAGGGGGCAGCTGGGGATAAGGGCCTTGCTCTTTGGGCCCAACAGAGAAGGATTCCTCTGCCGGCCGCGGGATACAAACCGGCAACCTTCCAGCCACTGTGGCCCAGATCCTTAGCCACAGACCCACTGCACCACACTGATTTGATGAGCTCTGGCTAGAAGGTGGTAGTACTTTTGAAAAATATGTCTAAACTTGAAAAAAACTCCTATATTGTTTAGGTTTTATCCTATAATCATGTAATGAGTTCCCAGATAGCCCAATTAAGTCCCAGATCTGCTTCATAGGCTTCAGTCTAGCAGGTTTGTTTGATTTCTATTCATCTACCACAGCATAAAGACCATTTAGAATAAAGTAACTAGTTTAATTAAGCCAATTAAGCCTTAAATTCACCAATTTACCCCCTTTCCTTGGGTCCTGATTTAAAAAGAATTGGAAAGGATTGGCGATCCTGTAGAGGCAATTAAGTAGGATACTGAATGTGCTTTTTCAGCAAACCTTTTAAGTACTACTGTATGTGTGTGGAAACACTGAACGAGTCCAATGAGTCCGGGTAGATGGTGACGCTAGGAAATGACTAGGGTATAGTTTGCCACCTGGCATACATGAAAGCCATATTATGCCAACTGTTCATTTCTTTATACTTTATTAAAGATGTTGACTGTAAGTAAACCAACACTTATTAAGTTAAATTCTATCTCCCTGGCACACAATATTTTTTGCTGGCACCAGCAATCGGAATACTGGTTCTTCCTGCTGGTTCAACAAAAATGTTCTTGAAGTCCTAAACTGCTGTGTGTGTTTCTTTTCTTCTCTCTGCAAAGCTTCCGCACACCGATCGAAGTGAGACCACCATGGTATAACAGGATATTTAAACGACTGTCCACTTGATAATGGACATAATTTTAAGGATGATATTTGTGGGTACTACTGCTGTGAAGCATAATGCATCTTTGTCCAGATTGTTTCTGTAAATTGAGCTATATAAACAATTTAATTAAGAAAATCATCTGGCTGAACACAAAGCTTTTGTTTTATAAGCAATTGTATGCATTGAATTACTGAAAAACAAAATTAGCATTATATTGTGATTACCATTCATATTAATCTAATCATCACAAATGGATGGACTATAATGCAAAAATAAAAGTATACTTCGGCATTCCACTGCCTTTTAAATAAGCTGTACAGTATAACATCTGATTTAACTCTGTTTTAGGGATGATTTTTTTGTCCTGGCCATTATTTTAACTACTCCAAACAGGATGTCTGTCTGTGTGTGACACGGATACAGGCCAGGTGTGCATCCCTTTGCTAACTGTGGTAAAGGCAAAAAGAATCGAAAAAAGGTACGCAAGCTCTTAGCCATAATACATGCAATGTGTTTATGGTTACAATATAGTCAGGGCCCTTTGTAACTGCTCTGCTGCTACTCTGTGTGCGCAGAGCTCTTCAGTGATCTTGCCCATTTTGCTTATTAATATTCATGTGAGCCAAAGCTTGGCCCATCCCAGCAGATGTAGCTACTCCTATTAGTCTTACACCCAGTAGTTAATTTGCAGAAGTTCTGAAACTAATGAACTGTTGTATAGACATTTTTTCCCCTGTAACTATACAGCAATTTTAAAATAAAACTCCTTTCTGTAAAACTGATATTTGTCATTACATCCTGTGGTAAATATCAGTAATACTATAACTGATACCCCAACAAAGCCCACATACACAACCTATATGTAAGAAATAGTACTACAGAATACATCCCCACAGAACCAATGCTATAATTGCCTGTTAGTGCAGATTCTCACATTGTTCCCTTTGCTTTAAAGTATCAATAAATCTAGAACTAAATGAAGAATCGTTGTCTACTCCTCAAAATACATTAATTTAAATAAAGTTCTCAGAAAAAAAAACTTGAGACACTAATCTGTCATGTCTAACAAAATTAAAAATATTTTAATTGGGATTAACCCCCTGTTATTTAGTTGAGACAGCAGTATCAATTAAATGCAAAATAAAGGAATAGAGGTAACATCTTTCCATCCACGTTGAAAGACTGTGGTTGCAGGGTAAACATTATTAGTATCAGTAAACCATTATGATTTGCATGACACTCCAAAAGGTCAAACTTCTTTCCTCAGGGTTATACCCGACTACTTCAAAACTGCCCAAACTTGTGTGGAATTCAGGTCATATTAACCTTTTAGAAATGCAAGACTCTGCTCTCCAATATACCTTTCCAGTTCTTGTTTTGTTCCCTTCCAAAGCTTTGGATGGGAGGCATATTTTTCGAAAGCACACAGCTCCAATCTGCTATTGTCACAGGCACTGACAGATGAATGCCTGCAGGGGAACCGTGTCAGAAGACGAACAGCAAGGAGTTCTCCGTCAGAAGTTTGTTTTAAAAAAAGCAAAAATTCTAACATACAACAGGTCCAATTAAACAACAAAACAAGATGCAGAAACTCACCGGACTCTGCAGAATCTGAGTGACTCTTTTTTTCTGTTCCATCATATTGAAATCTTGCCGTAGGTCTGGTGACATGTTTCTGGCACGGAGGTACTCTGGGTCGTTCTCATTGATACGGTCGAAGTATCTCTCCTTCTGGGCCATGCTGGGTGGAGGAGGGGTGGTCACTACCTCCTGACTTGCATCTGCACTCATGCTTCACAGCTCTTCTCAGACTTGTCTCTTCACCTGCAGGGAGCACAGGGGCGAGGGGGAGGGGGATCAGAAGAGACAAAAAAAAATGATTTAGTCCCAACAGTCCTAATGCATTAGTTCTGAGGGGTGGGGTGCATGAAAGTACATAATTTCTGCTGAAGTCAAAATTTAGAAACTAATGGTACACTTCCAAACTGGTCAAAGACCTTTTTGGGGAAAAAAGAGAAACTTCTTCAAAGACACAGAAGCTGTAATGTAAATTCAGACTTATACACGCATTGAAAATAAATGCCGTGATATTTGTCAATGGAAAAAAAAATGCTCTAACCAGTTTTTGACAGAATCACTCTGTCCATCTCCTTTAAATACTGCAATGTAATGGAGTTTTAACTGCACAAAGAAAGTTTCACAGAAGAATCTTAATGGAAATAACCCACGTCAAGTCCAGTTGTTAATTCAATTTCCAATCAGGAAGAGGTCAACAAATACACGTGACTTCCCTTATAAGACCATTTATTATTCAACTCCCCTGATTGTCTTCTGAACAAACTAAACTATATTAAGGACTGTTTTGCTCAGTCATGTTGCTGCTTCAGACGAGTTCTGAAATGCTCTACGAGACTCAATTATCCACGATCCATTGTGAGGCTCTTCAAGGGAGGCTAAGCTGTGTCGCATTAAAGATTGGAAGCAAAACCCAAGCTCAGCCAGATGGTGCCCTGCAGTTTCAAGAGGGGGTGGTGGGGAAGGGATCTTGCTGTTGGGATTGTTTTGAAATTGCAGCACTGTCACATGACCACCTCCTCAAAGGTTTACTAAAGCTGCAGTGAAAGGCTATACCTGCGCGCTTTATTTTGCTTTGCTTTATAAACCACCCCGATGCAGTGAGGGGAGGGGAGGTTGGAGATCTGTTTTTTGATCTGCATTGCTAAGAATTTCAGGTCAAATGGCACTTTGAGAGTTAAGAGAGTTTAAAATTAGGCAGTATACAACTCAAAGTGTTTTACAAAGAGTTGTGTGGAAACAGAAGAGAGATGCCGATATTTCATTTTCTTCAATTTTTGTAAACAAAACTAAGAGGAAGGAAGACGGGCAGCTGTGCTGAGTAGGAGTCAGCAACACAAAATGCCCAATTCTTGATGCACATCTAATCTAAACCTGGCATCAGCTCAGAGCACGAGGCATTTTTTGGCTCAGAAATGACTGTTGGACTTAGCAGGTTGAGCAGATGTCTGGGGGACAGGAAGAGAGGTTCTGCATTCCAGCCTCAAACTGCCGGGGAGAACTCCTGTGAACTTTGGACCATGACAGTTCAACCTGTGCATGCTGCACTGCCAGCACTCATAAAATGTGTTAATTTTCACTTGATGCCAAATGCAGAGGGTGGGATCTAAGTGTCTTGTACAGGTGGCTTTCATGCAAATGAAAGCATGTAGAAAGGACTCTGTGCAATTAACAAGTTCTACAGTACCTTGTTGAGGGGAGACAGGACAGTGCTTTAGTCTCTGAAACATCTTTTCCTCTTTTAACAACTCCCAGCCTTCTTGGAACTATATCCCCTAGGACTGGGTGAGTGTGGTAAGGCTAGTGTTTGATTACAAGCAAAGGCAGTTAAATGAAAAAAAAAAACAGGACAAAAATTTCTACCCATTTTTATAAAGAATATCTAGAATGTATTAAATTCCACTTAAAACAGTGCTATTATAAGAAATGCATACTATATTGCATCTCTAACAGTAAATTATCAGACTTACAATTAATATTTTTAGGAACATAAGTGATTATAGAGAACTAATAAAAAGTAAAACAGCAAAGATTTGTAAGGCAGAAGCTAGGTTTTCCACTGTGAATTTGCTGATGTTGACATGCCTGCCCTAAGTTAAAAACAACAAAGATTGATGATGAGTATAGGAGTAAGTGCAGACAAGAGGGATTTTGCAATGCAAAAGGTCAGAAATATAGAAGTGCATTCATTGGCTGTCCAGTGTACAATGCAATAATCTTCATACAATATCTTTCCAAGATGTACAAAAAGCTTTGGAAAAGCAGTCCTCTAACATAGTGCTCAGAAAACAGCACTGCTGTCACATCAGGATCTCAGGTCTAAGAGTCACACTTCATTCTTTGATGCACTGAAGAAACACTTAGGCTTTGGAGTCCACAGAAACTTAATTAAAAGCATCGGTCAATATAAGGAATAGGGATTTTTAACAGATTAAAGCAATGCAAACATCTGTGAAGCTTTTACCTAATCGAATGCTCTGACAGCCGGAGGGAGACGTTTTTCTCTGATATCTGTGGAAAAAATGGCTTAAATTTCTGGTTTCACTTCTATTTTAATGCCCAAGGTGGCAATGAGTTTTTTTCCCCAACAGTTCTCCTTCTATATACTGTATGCAGGAAAAAACAAAAATTTTAGGTCAGCTTCAGATCAAGCATAACTCTCTACTATACTTCAAGCCACCAAATCAATAAACTAGTCCAGAATGCATTTGTTCCAATCCTCATTCTAACTGCCTTGTTGAAAGAGCCATGAACCCGTCAGCAGCAAGACTAATTTCACAGCTGTATTAAGAAAGTTTACAAAAAAAGCTGACAATTTCACAATGTAATAAAACAAAAGGCAATGAAATACAAATTTATACCTTCACTGATATTCCAATAGCAATTCCAGTCACTACAATCAGAGCTACCTTGATCAAACTTTGTACGGCTATCCCTGACCTTTTTGGTGTTGAACCACACTAGTGTAACATTGTGCAAGTGATGGAATACAGTATATTGCATTAAATTCAACAGGTTTACTTTATTGAGGGCTGCATCTTGCCTATCAAACGTAAATTAGAATCGCCATGAACTAAATTTTTAATTGAGGCAAATCAATTTTCAGGAAAAATTTTAAATTGACCTAAAAAAATAAATAGGCGTTTAAAGAATTTGAGATGAAATTCAACCAGCCTTTACCTTTTCACCTCACAAAATAAATAGCTTCTTTCATTCTTTTCTAGCATATGCAGACTCTGCTTGAATAAAGCCGATACTTATCATCCCTAATTAATCCCAGTCTCAAATGCAATTCTGAGTTGGACATTTTGATATAAAATTAAGAGACAAAATAAAATCTACTATTTTTAAGGAGCTTTTTACAAATGTTTTACATAAATTCTCCCAGTGTCAAAGATGAATGCAGATGAGGCACTTTCCAAGTTTACAGTATACAGTTGTGAAACTTAAGTTTGAAAGTAGATCTCCTATGAAGAAACAGAACTCCAGACACAAATGTAAGGCTGTAAGCTAGTGAAATTACAAAACACTTCTCTGCCAGTTAAATCAATGGCTTTTTGTGTGAGTTCCCCTCATGTTGAGGCATTCAAACTTTTGCAAATGTTCACTTAAAAGCCATTCAACTAATCAGAGGCAATATATTGGATTAGAAGCAAACCACAAAACCATAAAATGCCAACTCTGCATACTCAATTCCAAAACCTTGAGTTTGTCCTTTTGAATATTCATTAACCACGTTGTTTCTTTGAGGTGTTATTCAGCTGCAGCTCTGCAGCTTAAAAACAAACATGCAGAAACACCCTGGATTTGGAAATCTACAAACTGTCAGGTTCATATAGTCAGAATTAGATCATGCAGATTTCTTTTATTCATCTTTTGGATAGAAATCAGTAACCATTCTCTTGTAATTTTTTATTGGAATTAGTTCATAGTTTCTTCCTTGTCAGTTAATTATTTGAAGAAAACAAGCTCTATGGATACTTTACAAAGCTGCAAACATTACACCAGCTTTCTGACATCCAATGAAAAATGCTTAAAAATAATAATGAAGGTAGGTGGAAAGAAGCTTTAGTTTCTTGCAAGATATCTGCTGAATAAGAACATCAGCAACTATAAAAAGGATCCTAAAACACTATTTTATGCATAGTATACATCAACAAAACCTAAAACCTGCAAAATTGGTCTGAGGTTTGATTTGTTAGACTTCCTAAATGCATTGAAATCCTAAAACTCCAGATGCAAATCTTCAAGAACCTCCAGCTTTCCTTAAAAACACTAAATTATTTCTGCCAAGGACATGCCTGACATTTTATTTGCATTCTCTTACTGTATCAAAGAAAAACAAGATCATGTTATACAAAGCAGGTTTTTCAGCTTTTAAAACAGATACTTAAACCTAAGCAGAAAAAAAGCATCTATCTCACTGCCTTGTACAGTAACTGCACTGCAGCTAACATGCAGAGCAAGCAATAGCAAAAAAGAACACTGCCCATTGTATCCGCCACTGTACATCATTAATGTATACAGAAAGGGGTAAGGAAAAACAAATGAAATGGAATTTGACCATAAGGCTCTTCCCTTTATTTTGACTACATTTTTTTCACTCACTGATTTCTTAACTAAATTGCAAGAGTCATTAGATTTCACAGCGTTTTACTGGGTGAGGTACAGAAAAGAACTGCACTGGTTTTAAGTCCAGCAGCTTATGCTTTATAAAGATGGGAGCTTTAGTAATCCTCGTTATGTTTTTCCCTTTAATTCAATATACCATAAGATAACTTTTATAAGGGTTTTTTAAATGACGTTTGTGACGGTCTCCTAAAAGCTCCCTCAGACCTCCCACTCCTTTCTCTATCGGCAGACATCATGTTATAAAAGGAAGGGAGATGGTTTAATGACAAGTCTGAAAGGCAGATCAAAGCAGTAGGAAATAACCGACAAAAACAAACAACTTCAAGTGTACTTCCTATAAATCCTAATTCAAAGACAAAAATCTATTACTGCTAAAAACCAACTTGTAAGAGAATTTAAATAAGATGCAAACTAAAACTTTGAAAAGCCAACATCTGAAAATACTGGATGTGCTTTATACATATTCAAACATTCAGTTCTCGGTATCATAATAAACAAAAACATCCAACCTTTTTACTATCCTTGATGTACCACCTTCATGGAACAAAAGTGCCAGCTGACAAAAACATACTTCCTTCTTTCCTTGTAAATCCAAAGCCAGTTCCAGAAAGCAAAAGTATTTTTTTCACAGTTTAATCCACAACATCCTATTCCAACACAAATCTTCCTGTGGATTCCAGTTACAGCTCTCAGAGAATCTGCAATGACAAGCTCCGGGGTGTCATGCTCGCCAGCCGAGGGATTTCAACAGCTGTGTGTGTCTGTGTGTGTGTGGTGTGGGTGTGTTTGTGTGGGACGAAGATGAGGACTCACGTGATGGCCCTAATCCACCCACTGCCTGGAGCACACATTGTTGTCAGACCAATCTAAACAAGAGATAGCACAGTCCCATCTTTTCGTACTAAGTTCCTAATTAAAGGTTAATATACATAAATACATATACTGTATAAACCCACAATACCTGATCTCAACAAAGCTAGATTTCTACCAACATCCAAGGACTCTGAGATTGAGATATAGTTAATTATTTTAATTTTGATGTACTGTACACTGTTTAGTCTACTGTTGTTTACTGGACTCCCACTGTCTTTTTTTGAAACTCTCAGTCTTGATGGGGTCTATTAAAATGCTGTTTAAAACTTAAGTGAAGGTAAAGACTCAGCAGAGCCATTAGGAAACAATTTCAAATCAAGAGGTCAGTCAACTGGTAGCCTGCCTTACCTCCCCATGCAAGACCAGTCTGCGCTCTCCATGGACACTGATAAACTAGTACCACTGATTCGAGGACACGCTGTACATGAACTGACGGCTTGTTTAATTCTTCCCTTTCCTTCTACTCAGTGCAAGTGCAGTTGCTCCATTTCCTGTTTGAACACACCGGATTACAGAGAAGACAAGCCACACATTTTGACTTTGGCAAACCACGCCTTAGCCTGAAACCTCACCTGTGTTTCACCGGGTTGCGTCCAGATCATGGGAGACAAGAGCCGGCCAAGCCTATCAGGAATGGCTCACAAAACAACTTTTTACTGTTTCCAGGAGCCTAATATGAGACACTCTAATCAAAAGCTGAAGACAAACTGCTCACTTGAAAAACAAATCTAAGACATATATGAAAAAATACAGATTACATACTTATTTTGCATCTTAACCTTTGTACTTCACTGTCTGTTGAGAATATTCATTTGAATTATACTTCCTAGCTCAACGTACGTAAAGAACAATTCCATTTGGACTTTAATATTAAAAGACAGAACAAAAGCATCACAAGCTTCAAAGGCAAAAGGCTATGAAACAAATGTGGTAAAAACATTAATTACTTGCTTGGTAACAAAGAAATAAACAAGCATATTTATTTAATCTATTTATTTGGGACTATGTTGTGCCAATCCTCCATGCACTCTTAAGATAACTTTAGGCTCTAGAAGCCTGGGATAATTTTTACAGGAAACACGAATTCCATGGAGCCAAAATCAATATAGAGACAGCATACGTAGTGCCTTATTCTGTCAGTAGGGGCTTCTGTGGAACACTGTTCCACAATTCCTATAGGAGGTAACGGCAATCATTTACTTGTACTAGCACCCCAAAAAATACACACAGTAAAAACACTGTAAAATATACATTGACAATAGCATGCTTCTGTAAACAACAAAAATGAATGCAACTTTTTTTTTAACTATTACAGGCATTAGATAAATTTTATTTCATTCTTGAATGTAATCTTGTGAGACGGTCGGAGAATTCTTCTAATAAGCAGGAGTTTCACGGTTTGAGGAAACACCTTTCTATGAAGAATTCAACTCAATAAGGGGTACTGTTAAGTTCAATGTACACGAAGTACATACAGCACATACCAATAGTTTATTTTAAACAAGTTTACATGTACAGTTAAGAAGCTGAAAGTGTAATCAGGATGCTAGAAGACAGACATACCTATAGCTTGCAGCACAGTGATAGTTAAAATCTACACTGCCGACCCAACTGATCAATTCTAGATTAAGAATGGAACAGTTTTACAACTTAATTAAAAGGGGAAACTGTTTTTTTAAAAGATTAGAATAACAGTGAAAACCATGGTCCTGACAGAACAAGATAAAAAAAAAATTCTGAACTAGCAATACAAGAGGATTTTGAAGTGGTCTTTAAATAGTCAGGGAAAACGAACTGTTTGTAGTTTAAATACAAAAAGCTTGATGGTACAGAATAAGACCTGCCATTTCCTAAATGCAGTATCCATTGGAAAAAAGGTGGCTTAAGCTAAATGTGAAGAGCTAGATGCCACGGGGACAAGTCAGATGCTAAATCAATTTTAATGCATAACCTGCAGAGAATTTCAAATCAGTTTGATGTTCAAAAGGGAGATGAAGGGAAACAGTCATATCAGCAGAGCTGAGAACACTACTGGGTACAGAGCACAGCACCATGACAAATGAGAAGAAGGGTTCTTTAATATTTAATCGAAATACTTTAATCTGCTCATCACTTTCACTGGCCTTTAATTACATTTATCCACAGCCTACACCCTATCTGAAGCTTGAGTCTTAAAAGATGTAACTAATTAATTAATTTTTCGTCTGTAAAATAATCATTAACTGTAAAAGTGAAATCTGGGCACAGGTGTTCATTCTTATATAATCATTGCCTTCTCCGCCTTTCAAAAACAACTTTTGCATTGGAAGGAAAATGGAGCTTTAACAGGATAAAAATACACAAAGCTTTTCGGTTAAAAGCTTTGTAGAAATAAGTATTTTGACTTCAAGTACAGATTACTTTGGTAAATATGAAATGGTGAGGAATTTTGTTGTAATATGTTTTTATAACCCAGTGTTGGTCAAATGCCACACAATGATCTTGACTGCTCTCGGACAGCACGCACCCTAAGCTGTAGGCAGCGGCCATGCAATGCAATTTTCACGTACCTAAGAAGCTTGAAAAATAATCTGGCCGAAGCCTGAAACCAGTACAGTAATGGAATCATATCTAAATGAATGGAAAACAAATAGATTTTTATAGTTATCTTGATTTATACATTAAGCCAACCGAAAAGGGAATTCTTTAATCAACTAGTTAACACAACATATTCAAGAGCATTTTCTAATTAATGCAAGCAAGTGACTCTTATTTTTAAGAAGTGCTGATTGATTTATTTGCTGACCATAAAGAAAAATCTTTACGACAAAAGAGTGATGTTTCAGCACATTGTCTGTTTGCCATCTCCCGTTGGCACCAATATTACAGAGTCAGGCACCGTTTTCACACACAAAAGCCCCATGTATGAGCTATCAGGGTTCAGACTGTCACTGCTCAATAAACGAAGCCTTTATTAACCGTAACAGCACCATTGATCTGTCCTGGAAGGAATAAGAACTTCCATTTAAGGAAAATGCTTAACAGTATATTCGGCACACTTTCAAGCAGCCATGAATATCCTTAAAGTGTATCACCCATGAATGTAGTATTTATGATTCTCTTATCATTCAGTTCAATGTCTCCACCTTGTGATGAGTTTTTTTTTTAATATTGCATCTCTGCGAGGGCAAAAAAGGATTGTGGCAGCATCTGGGTTACATGAGCGGAGGCCAGTGACAAATCCATTCTTGCAGTTACAGTAACTGGAGAAAAATGTGGCCAGTGATACATTACCTATCATTTCCAAGGATCAGAGATGTATTCTCAATAAGGTGGCAGGTTGTTTATTATGGTCAAAACTGTAAAATGCAAGGAAGTAAACATTCTTTCATTTGTCATGTGACCTGCTGTGTCATGTGTCTCACCAACTTTAATTTTACAGGTGTCCAGCTGGCACTAGGAGTTGCTCAGCCTCACTGGTCGACAACAGTCACTTCCAAAGTGAGGAGATACTGTATGAAAACAAATGTGATAAATAGCAAATCCAGGTTTAATGAACAAACATTGTATAACAAAGCTTCATCACTGAGGTGCACCGCAAACATGAAGAGTGACTGCAAGTACAGTCTTGTTCACCAAGGCATCCCCAGAGGCCCAACGTTCAACTTGGTAAGAATTCTCCTCTACACTGACTGCTACAAGTTGTGCACACCTAGAATGGAAAAAAAAACCCAGGGATTCTTATGTTCCCCATGATACGTCAGGAAACATTTGGTCCCAAGACTCAAATTGAGATGCCTTGTTAAATCTAGGATGGCAGAAAACACTCCATGGTTACCAGACAATTTCAGCTGGCAAGGCTGTAAGTACTGTCAAACCACATGAGCTCACAGATTCCTTGGTCACATAAGACAAGTGGGACTGTCAGGTTTTATGGAATGTTAGGGTCTCTAATTTTAACCTTGTCATGTAATTCTGTCAACACCTAAAGTAACATCCGTGTGTGTTACTGCCCTTGGGCAGAAGACATATATGGGAGTTTTCTGTTAAATAAATCATACATTTCACTATGCAAAACAAACAAAAGAAAAGTCATTTTTCATACTTTTGGTCCACCATTTCTGTTTAAGTCAGACCAAAGAGCCAATCCTGTAATTAATTCTGTAATGCAGGGCATCAGTATGATTCTATATAATTCCTGGGCTAAAGAAAAAAAAACACTTCTATGGGTATCACATCAAGGTCAATGAGGTCATCCAGAAAACATCAGTAACACAATACCTCCCAGCCTCTATTCTATTATATATTCCTACTATTCCCTCAGTTTAAGCACACATTGTTGACTGACCTCTAAATTAATCAAAAAAGAGGGTAAACTAGATGATGCAGAGGATTTGGAATGGAAACACGTTACCTCATTTTAGCTCTCATTTCCCAACAATTGCAGATCCCTCTGGGCAATTTTTTAAAACTTACTTTGTAAAAATAAATTGCACAAGAGGTCTTTACAGCATTTATCGTCATCTTTTTTTGTCCAACTAGTGAAAAGGTTGCCTCATGCTGTCAGACATTAATGCAGGCAAATAAGAGTAATATGTTTAGCATGGTATGAAAGTGTACGCTGTATCCCAGCAGCCTCAAATTTTTTAGCCCCCTGTATATTAGGAAATGGGAAAATAAACAGAAAATGTAATGGGGTTCCCTTCTTATTCTATGCTTCACTGCCACAATTTTGATTTAAAATGAAGGATAAACATGCTTTTTCCCTGACCTGTTTCCTCAAGAATTCCAAAGGAACTACAAAGTTTTCTAATTGCAGTTTTCAGAAAACTGGCTGCAATAGTCCCTGTTATAGGGCTGTAAAGTATTTCAGATATAACACCACTACAGTATATATATATAAGTCAAATCAAAACCTCTGAGAGTGGAGTTGGATACGATATTGTGGTTTCTCAAGTGCAAAACTGACAACTTAATTTTCAATTTCTTTTCCTAGCCTGTGGTTGTCTTTACTGCTAGAGCCTAGAGAAAGAAAGTTGTTCCACCTAATGTTTGAGAAACTAACTCAGTAATGAACATCACAAACAGATTAACTTTAGATTAAAGTCTATAGATTAAGTAGAGATGAAAGAGAGTAGGAAGAAAAACTTTTTTTGGCGTTTTAATAGGAGTTCAATGAGGCACCACATAAATGACTGAAACTGCTCCAGCTTCAGTGCTCTGGTTAAGGAAAAACCTAGGATTACTCTGTGTTTAATAATAATAAACTAGTCATATTACATGAGCTTTGTCACTAAGAGACGTGCTGTTATTGCAATTCAATGGCTAGTGTTTACATTTACTGTGGAGCAACCCACTCTTGGCTGCCAAATTGTGCTATTATTTTTTACTTCATGTTCATGTTGATTAATCATTAATAGAGCATCAATAACTTTTTCATTGCACTCAGTACGGCTACAACAAGTTGTATATACCACACTACTAACATATGCTTTATAATTTCACTCAAAAAAAGGTTAAATATACATTGTATAAACTACTTAATTGCCAGTGTTATTGAGAGATTCCTTTTCTTTTGTAATTTAGTCAGAAACACATGTATCCGTGTGTATCCTGTGGAGAATACATTTCCTTTACTATTGTTAGTAGTTTTCTTAAAGTCACTAAAGAAAAACTGATGGTTCCTGACTGCAGTTAAAGTAACCAAAGCATTTTTAACTTAGGTATCGTGAATTGTAAATAGTTACTTTTATTCCGGCTCCACTATCTTTAGACATCCAGGAAACCTTTTCAATCTAATAGCAAAATGTAAAGAATGATTAAAAAATAAATTATTTCCAAACCAGCCAGAATCATCATGCACTTCTGTTCCTACCTCAGACAAAAGCTGCAGTACAATGCCGTGGTTATAGTTTGCACTGTAAATAAACTACTATGGAGGTAGTGCAAAAAGCCTTCATAGAGCATTTTTTTCCCTTGTTTTACTTCGAGAGAGCAATTCAAGAGAAAAGCCATGTTTGTTTCCTCTATCCTGTAGAACAATGCCGTCATTATCCAGCTGTAGTATAACCATCACCATTACCTCACGTTCAACTTTCATACAGTAGGTTACAGACAATCATCGCTGTAGTCCCCTCTGAAACAGCACTGTGGCTTTCCCAGTCTCAGAGGCATGCCAGGAGCCTCACAAGTTGAAACAGAGCAGAATAACAAAAGCTGCTTGGATCGCTGTTTACTAAAGGATTATAATTCACTTTTCCTTCATGACGAAACAAGGTATGGAGTCAAAAGTTCAGCCTTTGCAATAGAGTAATGATAATCATTATCCATGTAGCTACGGATGCCAACAGAAACTATCTTTTCTGGCACCCGATCCTCTGTAGGAATACTCAATGGAGAAAATCTACAACATTACGTATAAACACTCATAATTTTCATAATAATTACCATGGACTGTTTTTGAAAAATGGATCTATAGCAGCAGCTGTCTTAAATGGAGGTCCAGCATATCCTATATGTAAAAGTCTTTCTGGAGGGCTTGAAACTGCAAAACATGGTTGTCAAAACAAGTGGGCCGGTTGCAAAAGCATCACTGAACTCTTTACTAAAGGATTTGTTTTAGTAGGAAAATCAGGTCAGGCTGAGATCAACCTGGTTGAAGAATTTGTGCTGCAGGTAAAGTCAGTGAGAAATCTAAAGCTTGCAGAAGTCTATTTATACAGAATATTCAATTGAGTTCAGGCAAATATGTTTCACAGCTGATAGAGGGAATAGCTTCAAGTGCGTGTACTACTTGTCGTCAGATGTTTTGTGATCGAGATCGGTGTGAATAACAAATTATCTATTGTAAACTGCAAGCACACAGCAAAGGCTAAAAATCCTATACAGTACTATGCAGTCTCTATAACAGTCACAGACAAGAGGAAGCACAGCATTCCTTGATAGTCTTAAAATTATACGCCTTGCCTAGTCACATGGCCCAAGCTAAATGTATTTTGATACCCGTTCCTACAGCAACACCGATGCTATACACAGTATTCATGTACCCAGTTACCAAAAATGAATGCCTGCAACATTTTATCCTATGGAAAAGGCTGCACTAGGCAGATAATTAAGATTTTAGAAAGTGTATCAAATTTATCTCTGAAAGCGAGAAAGCACTAGGATCGGCACAAAGAAAGGAGCCCATCAGGAAACTGTAGCTTGTGAAATGAAGCTGTGCTCTAAACATCCACAGCAGAGCATGATCTTGAGCCCTGTCAGTAACTGAGCATCTTGGTCTCATACTCTGGAAGTCTAACAGGTTGGCTCTAGAAAGGCTCTAATTAAATGGCTACCCTAATAAAAAATGGCTTGAGGGCAACTGTACAGTTCATGCCACCATTTTCAAAACAGAAAAGAAAAGATGAGAATGAAAGTATTACAGATCACTTATTGTTTCAAGTAGGAACATAATTCCAGTGCAATACCAGTGGTGGTTATTTTGTTTGCCCAGTTTGAAGTAGGCTTGGCAGTGAAAGCAACAAAACCAGTGCTTTGTCACACTCCACTTGCCCTCATTATTGCCAATGTGGCGATGTGAACTTTCTGCTGTGAAAAGCGCAGCTTATTTAATGTTTTCTGTTACAAACTCTACACAAATTAGTAGTTTTCACAATATTGAATCATCATCAACATCGTTACATAGTACACATTCCCATGCCTAAAGCTGGAATGGAGGGGGAGACAACAAAACATGCACAAACTACACCCCACTCAACACTCCTCCTCATTTTATATTTAAAGCTGTAAAAGGAAGCCATCGTATTCTTGTCAAGCTTGGGAAAAGTGTTTGATGTAAAATGTTAGCGTAGAAAATTAAGTGCTGGCAACCTGTATACAAAAGTTACAAAAAAACCCTCAACTATTTGTTAGGCTAAATTAGGTTAAATATCATTGCGTAATGAAGAAATAGGCTATAGAATGTTAAATTTGCTGTAAATAATATGTTTGGGAATAAATTAAATTAGTTACATATACTAGGTGCCAATAATTGATCTGGAACCGACATTGGATTTACGTTACATCTGGCTTAGAACTGCACTTTTTATATTTTCAATAACTTACTCTCATCCTCAGTATGAATTGCAATTTCATGCAGTCTTTCAGCACAAATTCCACTGCTTTCAGATTTGGAAAGTTCATTATCTACAAAGCATACCAGTTAAAAACAAAAAACAGATGAAAAAATTCAGAAACAAATAGTTCAGTAAAGTGAAAGAAAAGTAAGCTGGGATAATGAAAGTGGAAACTCTCCAAACCTTTGACATCCCCCGACAGCAAAGAAGAATTCCTTTGACATCCCACTAATCATACTGCAATTATGGTTTTTAATGAGCAGCCCACAAAGACATATTCTAACAGACTCTGTTTGCTGTAAAAAAGGGTACTGCTCCATTGCTTTGGTTTCCTATCTGAAACCAAGGGCATAAGATGTTTGGAAATGTAACAGCTTAGGCCTGAACAGCAATCTGGTCTTTGATTTAGCAATACCAGTACAATGGGTGTCTGAGGGAGAGAGGCATGTTTACTCCACTGCAAACAAGGCTGTTAGGAATCAAGCCAAGAGTCTGATTCTTGAACTTTGTATTTTGTGGTTATATGCATTGGGTATTCAAGGACAAAACAACTTTCCTCATATCCATCCCATTTACCACCACACTAATAGTATTTGTAAATGTAAATTTTTCATTTTTTAAGCCCTCTGGCAGACAACAAAGGCTCTATGGCTGTGTGGCCCCAGAATAATTAAAGCTAATCTTTAACCTGACTAACCAGTCAGTTGAGACTAAAGGCACCAGTACATTTCTCCACCAGTAAGAAATGCAGAGCCTTATGCAAACAGGATTGAGGTACACAATTTAACCTGAATGTTCGATTAAACCTGTAGAAGAATGGCTGCATTAGGGGCCATTTTACCCCAAACAACATCTCTTAAAAGCTGTGGAAAAAATGACTAGGCAAATAATACAGCTGATTTATATTCATCGTTAATAATGCTTGGTTAGAATAAATTATTAACAGTGGTTTTACACAATAGACTACATTCAAAATCCCCTTAAAACGGAAGGATAGAACAGTGTGCTCGCTTCTCAGATTCAGCATTTGCTTGTTGACTTGTTTAAAGAGATGCCCATTAACTCACTGTTCTCGAGTCTGACTCATTAAAGTGGTACCACAATTTGCATGTGCATTGTTTTCGCGCAACACGCAAGACCAATAAACCAAACTGACTGAAACAGCATCCCAGAGAAAGCAGGAAAATGTGGGCCTTAATGAACTAAGATTTGGTAAACCTTTGACATAACCTCAAAGTACAATGGACAGCTGACTGGAAACAGCTGATGACGGGCAGTTATTGACTGGTGGTATTTACATGCCATTAAAGTGACCATGAGGGCTAAGCACCTGAAATTGATATCTGAATAACCTGCTTGCTGTGTCGATTATGTATGTGGTGGTTGAAGCAATATGATTTTAGTGAATTCTATATGAAAAGCCTATCTCAGCATTTTACTTTAAGCAAAGACTTTCCAATTAGCAAAGTTCAATCTGTCATGGTCAAAAACAAAAATGCTCTACATCAATCTTCATAAAACTGTTGTGCAAATGAGCTTCAAGGTGTTACTTCAGGCATTTAGTGTTTTTGCAGGTTCCAGTGAATACTAAAAGGTACCAGCCCTATTTAAATTTGCATTTTACCAACTCCTAAGCTTATGGATTACCTTCCTAGAAATCTGATCCTATTTAAGTAGCCGAGCTCCTCTGATACCACATGAAATTACAATTGTGAGATTAAAAAGTGAATCTTTTTTAGTTTTAGGAGTAAATCAGTTCTATTTAGCTGCATGCGTATTCAATGGTAGCAGATATTGCTGAGCCTCCCGGATTCTTGCAGCCGCCTCATACAAATGTATCATTAACATGAGATGCATAACAAGGTAAAACCACACTAGACTTCTTAACTGAGGTTTTAGACAGGCTGTCAAAATGTAGATAAGCACTGAATTAAAGAGTTGTGAGCTACAGTAGCTCACCAGTGAAGTGTGAAAAGTCCTAGATGTGAATCCTAGACAAACCCATTACTGAGAGAGGCTGGAGCAAATGGCCGCTGAAGCTGACATCTTGGGATCGTTTATTTACCTCAACTAGTTGATGAAATGAAAAAGATAGGTTACATGGCCACGTGTGGATGGTCCTCATGCTTATGCCTCACCTTGTTCTCTGAATAGCCTTTCACGAGCCAAACTGAAAGAGATCTAAACATCTGAAAACAATTCGCAAACAAAATACCATCAACAAAAAAAAACCAAAATCAAACAAAAGTGCATTCTATGTTCATATTCCATGGTTCAGTTACAAACTGTATTCTGTGTCCTAAGGAGAAACTGCCTGCAGTATGGTCACATGGTTCTGTCATAAGCCATTCACAATCAGTTTCCTTCATTCCGCTCTGAAAGAGTGCCGAAACTAAACGTCTATTCAGATGATGGGAAACACTGCCTCACCAGAGCACATCACTCTCCAGTGACGCCACTTCTAAAAATGTTTACTGCTTGGTATATTTTCAATGGCTCTTTTGTTATGTATGCCTAAAATTGACGATTTACACAGATCAAACTGCATGAGCTGGGCACTTTTTCCATTTAGTCGGGGGCAACCAAAACATTCAGTGCAGTGCAACCTATTAGTTCAGCTAATTATTAATTAAGTTATTATGCAGACAAACTGAAGAAGACAAACACTTGATGAACATTTAATAGAAGAATAAATACACAAATCAGCTCGATAAAGATTGATATTTCAAGATTTACATATTCTTTTTCGCCAGCAGCCATATCACCCTGCAGCTTTCAACTGTCTACCCACTGAATCTAAGCAGGGTTGAGCCTGGTCAGTACCTGGATATGAGACCTCCTGGGATGTTATGGTTGCAGCTGGAAGTGGTGTTAGTGGGACCATCAGGGGGCACCCACCCTGCCGTCTGTGTTGGTCCTTATGCCCCGATATAGTGGCCGGGACACTATACTGTAGTGGGCCCTGTCTTTCGGATGAGATGTTAAACCGAGGTCCTGACTCTCAGTGGTCATAAAAGATCCCCAGGCATTTCTACATAAGAGTAGGGAGTTATCCTGGTGTCCGAGCCAAATTTTCCCCCTTGACCTTTATCTTTACGGTGGCCTCCAAATTGTCCCCATGTATGATTGGCTTGCACTTGCCCTGTGATGGACTGGCACCCCGTCCAGGGTGTCCCCTGCCTTGCGCTCGTTGCTTGCCGGGTAGGCTCCGGCTTCCTGCGACACCGTATGGTATAAAGTGGTTTGGCAAATGACATGTCATATCCGTTGTGTTTTGATACACGTAATAATCACAAGTATTTGTTAGGACCTTTATCAACTGCATATTACAGACTGTACAAACATGGCCTCGTTAGTTCAAGTAAAGTGTTAAAGTTTAGGCCGATTTTTTCACTTTCTGTGTTTATTTTCCAGTTAACCCCGGTGTCCTGGTAAAAAAAATTCCCATTGGCCCTTACCAATCATGGCCTCCTAATAATCCCCATCTACTATTTGGCTTCATTACTCTGCTCTCCTCCCCACCGATAGCTGATGTGTGGTGGCATTTTGGCGCACTATGGCTGCCGTCATATCATCCAGATGGATGCTGCACATTGGTGATGGTGGAGGGGAGTCCCCATTACCTGTAAAGCGCTTTGAGTGGAGTGTCCAGAAAAGCGCAATATAAGTGGAAGCAATTATTTTAATAATTTATTATTATTAATAATGAGTTATAACTGCTTTATTGAATCTGCTTGTGCTAATGAAAAAATAATATTAAACAAAGATAGAAATGTATTTCTAACCAAGGCATGCACTTATTAATGAAAAGGATCTGGGAGGAATTTCCAATTGGTTTAATTTCAGCCATGCCAATGTTGCATTGTTCAGAGTGAGGGAAAAAAAAGATCTACGTGCTGATGTGTTTTCGTACGTTGTATGCAAGAATTGACTTTCATTTAAACACATCTGGGGCCCTGCTATTCCTCACAATAATAAGATGGTAATGATGGTGCAGTTGCATGATGCACCCAGTGAAAGAAGCACCATGTCCCATGAGTAAATTCACTCAACAATTCCAGGAAGTTCTACGGAGTCGCCAAGGCTAGGTTGATATGCGACACGTTTGATATAATGAAAAACAAAACTTTCTCACTACAATCAGTCTGACCCCTCAGCTTCTTACATCTGCCCTACAGTCAACTTTGTGAAGTTCCCTTGGAAACCTAAAGTAAACACATATGCATAGAACTTGACTTTCCTGATACTCTATTACAATTCCTGAGGGAGCCATCGTTAGAAAACACTTCTTCTGGAACAGATGTTTCATGTACATCTCATTCATAAAAAATACAATAAAGTTCAGACACAAACATGCACAAAAAGGTGAGCTGATGAAAATGTTTTACTTCTTTTTAACGCTAATCTTATTTTATACACCTCTCTCTCAAATTCAGAATTAACACTATTTCCCAAAAGTTGATTTATACCTTATTTTTGTATTTAATGATCACTAATATTATTTTTTAAGAAAATGGAACTGAGTTTAAATTAAACTGATGTGTATGCACTGATGTGTACAGACACAACAAATGGGGCTATCAATTGCTTAGCTGATGTCTTTAACCAGGACGAATAATAACGTACAAAAGTTTACATTAAGGAAAAGGAAAGGATAGGGTAGCATGCGAGAACAATTAAATATATTTGTGCTAGCCTTATTGTAAATTAATAAGTGTCATGGTAATACAAAGACACAAGACCTTTAAATAAAAAACAGACAGAATACCATGCTAATACTGGGCATATGAAGACATGCACATGAGCCTCAAAATCATACCACCAGGAATTCCATACTGAATAATCAAAACACAGCACATTTTTTTTAGATTGCAAATCAAAATAGAACAGACAACTTGGTTACCTTCTTTGCAAGTCTTAAAGGATAAAAATCCTTTAGAAACCTCAACAAAATGCCACCAGACTAGTAAGCAGCTGCCCTTATTACAGACATGAACTTGACCTAGTCTCTGTTGCAAAGTGCAACACGTAAAAATGCTGATTTATAGCTTGAAGAGGTCTTTGGAAACAGGTCCTGCTGCGTTCCCAATGGCCCTGCGTGGCTTCAAACTGTGCCAAGTGAATTCCTCACACATCACCCAAGTTCTTTCAAGTGTCAGTCAGCACAGCTGTGAGCTCTGAACAGAGACGCCGTTCAACATTCGCCGAACAAATTACACAAGATCACAATCGTGGTGCAAAGAGAAAGGATTGATAGGATAACGAGTTCTAGATTGTGCAGTCACTTAACTCAAACTATTATTTCATATTTTAGCCCAGCAAATTCAATGATCAGAGAAGTACTGTACACTCTTCTTGTAATACTACAGCTGAAAATATGTTGAGGTGTGGAATATGTGCAATATAAATTAACATGGTCTTTAGTACCTTCAATCAATCAATACTATTTAAAAAGTTTAAAAGCTGTGTCACAGCTGAACTTTGAGTTTCTTTACAATATTATTTCTACTTATTTTTAGATATGGGGATATGTAACCCTGACAATTCTATACGTCAAGATAGAAATAAAAAGGATACAAACAGCAATATGTACTGCCTATCCATTTGTTTCTACAGTACAGTAGGTTGGTCATGGATTAAGGATCCCCCCTTGTTCTAAATCAATACAGTAACTTTCTGACACATTCAAGAAATTTGCCTGCAAGAAAAACCATAGCCTTGTTTATGAAACATGTTCTATCCAGTGATGAGACAATTCCAAATAATATGCAGTATGTATTCCAGAATTTTTTTGTGGAAATGACAGCAATGAAATGAGCAAGAATAAAGACCGTCTTTGAAGATCATCTTCCAATTTCTAACTTCTGAGGCGAATTCCTGCTATTTCAGTTGCCTCTATGCAACCGTCTGTTATGTATAAAAAATTGTGAAGGATTTTATCACTGCAAAACATTTCTTTTGAAAGGCAACTACCAATTCAGGCGTACTGCAATAGAAAAGTGAAATTCTGGTTCCATAATGAGAGGCTCTGCAACATACATGTACTGTATGAGTACCTGAAAACACAGAGCTGTTTAAGTGTTAAAAAAAATTCAAAGGGAGTTGAGCTTCTAAAACCCTGTTCTCTTTGGGAAACAGAAGGGATGAATATAAAAAAAATATTTTACTAAACTATACAAGAGATTCTCAGCCTCGTTTGGTTATGAAACCCTTTTCCAGGACACTGTTCTCACCGAGAGGCCCTAATTTAACCAATCTGATCTCCATCACTATTACAAAATAAAGCAATTATTAACTTTAAAATGCTAAGTACAGCTGCGACACTCCATAAGCACTATCATATCAGATCCTCTGTGCAAGAGAGCAAATTTTACAAGGTATACAGATTGGCCAATAAAAAATTGCTATTTTTTTCCTGTTTTCTTCAACCTGAAGACTAGTCTATATTTCAAAAAAGTTTTCATTTGCAACATGGTAATGATGTCCAAGTTTAATTAACAAAAAAAAAAAACATTTTAGCTGTCACTAAGGTGCATTGTGTTACTGAATTTGCAATTGTCCAGCACAGCTGCTGAGTTCCTCTTCCAATTAAAGAATTCCTTGTAGCAGCAAAGCCACGACTAAACAAACTCAACAATGATGAAAAAATCCATTAGCTTCTCAGTTCACCTGTCAAGACTATTTTTTCTCATCTATGTCAAGCCTCCCTTTGGAGTAGCATGGAGCCTAAGGGCTTGGTTATTAAAATAAACCATCAATCACACAGTGCAAACACTAAGGGAATCCCTTCTCATTTCATTGAACACTCTTCAGAAGGTTTGCAACAATGAATCTTCCAAAAGACCAGTAAAAGAAGAAAAAAAACTACATAATTAGTTAATTCTTCACTTTTACTAAATGGAATCCAAACCGTCAACAATATTCCTTTAAAGCTTATGTTGGTTTCAAAACTTTACTGTTGGAAAAGACACCGAAGGAAAGTCTCTGGAAGTCAAATTCTTGGTACAGTGTTTGATGATTGTTTCTCTCCCCAGAGGGTCACTCTGCTCTTCTGCTAGGATAGAGAAACAGAAGGATAGTGGTGGTGTTGGGGAGGGTTGTACAGTTTGAGATTCTGAAGTTCTGCCAACACACTTCTTCCTCTATACAGCAGAGAACAAAGTAAATATTGGCTTGCTTATGATGGTCGTTGCTCTTTTCAGTTTAAATGGCTATTGTTCGCTTGTGGGCGCCTCAGTGAGATAATAAATTGAAAAACAGCATTTCCTGACAGGAAGTGAATTCCCACTGTGGGTCCCAGGCAACTAGCCAGGATTTTCCTCTGCTTGCTGGGATTGAGGGAAATAAGGAGGTGGTGGGGGGGGGGGGGGGGGGCGGCAATGAATTCTTTTAATAAAAACTTTGTTTACTATGAAACATTAATTTAGACTTATTTTGTTAGTGCCACTACTCAAAACATACTGATGCTTAAGGGTATTGCTAACACACACACAATGCTAATACAAAAAAAATGAATTCTGCATCTGCTTTATATTTTCTTACCTGAATCATTTTTATAAGATTTAGGTTTATTCTCCCTGAAACGTTTATTTTACAACATTGTGGATTATACAGCTTCACAGCTCTCCAAACCCAGTACACATTTTTCTGGTTAAGAGTTCACAGCAACCTCTTTGGTGCATTGTTATTGGACTAGTTTAAAGTAGGTGCATAAAATACATTTTATGCAAAAAACACTGTTTTCATCACAGAAGAACTTCCAGACCTTCCACTTTACAAAGATAAGAATAAAAACATTAAAGCAAAAACTAAAACAAAAGAGCATAACAGTTTTCCTCCAACTGATTAGATCTGATGTCAGTTAAATTAGTCTTTAGTTTCACATGAGTGCTGTTGCTTCACTCTGCTCAGTATGTAGATATTGTATAAGCATCACATGAATAGGAGAATGAACAAAGTAAAGAAGCTGCCAACTTTTTTTCTAATTACACCACAACAATTACACAACTACACTTCTTAAGTTTTGAATTAAACACAAATCAAGTGTAAATACCCAACCTACTTAGGCACAGCAGCTGATGCCCAGCCAGGTTATCACACCTAAGCACTTCTGCTTAGAAAAACGAAGACGGGTTTCGTACTTCCAAAGCTCACAGAACTCTAAGTCCACTGCAGTGGCTCAAACACACAACTGCTCCTACTTTTCCTATAGTATGTGTGGGTTTAGGGCAGGGGTGCGGGCGATTCTCACACTTCCAGGTCTACAATCATTTTTCTCAGATGAACCTCCAGGTCCACAAAGTTTTCTTTTTCTCAGAAGAACCAGATGCTGTACCGTGCTTCAGCTCTGTGTTCTCTCCTAGGCAAACTGTGCTGGCTCACTTTCAGAGACCAATTACCAACAGGTCCTGTTTTCCCTCCTCCTTCCAGGCTGAGTAAATGCAGTGCAAACATCCTAATCTTGGTTACTGTAAATTCCAGGTGCTGTTGCTGCTCTCTGCTTATTCCAGTTACCAGGACAGAGGGTCAAAAGTCACCCCTCACACTAGTTTCCTAAACTACCAATCAGAGACCTCCAATTCTAATGGTCAATTTCCATATCCACAAGAGCCTTAACTGTGGATTAAGCAGCTAAACACTGTAGATTAACTGTAGCAGAGCATTTCCCCTCTCTAAACACGCTGCAATACCACATAACCACAAAGCAATGTTACACAGGAATCATATGCATTATTAGAAAGGAAAAGCCCTTCATACTACAGCATGGACTACACAACAGATCTTAATTTGAAAAATTCGTATGTAGCTCTATCCTCCCCTACTCCTACCACAGTAGCTTCTACTAGAATTAATAACACAGATCTTACATTTCCATTCAAAGTGGAGTCTTGTATTCTACTTTGCTAGGTAATGTAAAGTACATCTTGGAAAGGCTAGTCAAGAAATCAACTGTAGTTTCTGAAATGAAAAAATGCTGCTTGCAATGGCAAACCAAAAAAATCTGAATAAGCATGTTTTCCATTTTACATATGGATTATTTTTTGCATGATTGCATACAGCTTAGACCTAAAATAACTTTCAAATTTTAAATGACAACCTTTAACTTTTTCTGCTTATTAAATTTTCACAGAAGACTTTATGTTCCGTCTTTACGTATCCACATGTCACATGCTATAAAGGAGAAAATACGATGAAATGCTCTGGATTTAAAGTAATGGGAAACAACATGTAACAACAGTACAGTGATAATCTACATAATAGTCCAAGTGGTCTACTTTGTAAAGACAACAGGTTGGGCCCAGCAGTACAAAGATCATTGGACTAAATGACAAAGGTGAGTACATATTGCCAGGATTAAGCAGACTGAAAGCTGGACAAGGATTTCTAGGCTTCCAGTGTAATCGCAACAACAGTGGCTCTTCTGATGAGCTTTCAGTGTTATCAGCGAGTGCTGCATCAGTCCCTAGTCTGGTGGCACTTTGGGCTCATGTGCAGCAAGGCAAGAAGCAGGTAGTGGCAGTAGACTTATGCTGGACATGTATGTTGTCTTCAATTGTCATGTAAGAAATTTGTAGAGGTAAATGAAGCAGATAAAAATCTGGCAATTGCAAAGTTACCAACTCATTACCCTTAACATTCTAAGAAAATCATAGTAGGGTCTTATCTAAAGGATCCACCTTGAGAGTGGAATGTAAAGCACAATTTCTTCATATTTACAACAGGAATACTGCAATACACTGTGAGGCTACAGGTACCCTGAAGTCATATCATTGTGTTAAATACTAACCATCTATAGGCTTTATGGCAGACACCAGATATGTTTTCAATACAGAGGCTCATCTCAAATCATCTAAACATATACTACTACAGGGCCAGTTTTCAGTTTTCTTGTGATATTTAATTATGAACCTGAGATCAATCAGTTACCAAATGGGATGAATGAGCCAAAGCCCTCCTCTTGTTTGTAACTCTCCTTATGTATTTACAAAGGATTAAGAACAAAATGGGTGATTTCAGGTATATTCATGCAATTTGGTTTTGAGATGAAAGCATGAATAAGACAAAAGTACAGAGTATTATCCTTTATTTGGGGACTTCTGTGTTTACGTTGTACCATTTTAGAATAAGTACTTTTTGTGTTCAAACCCCCATTTCAGGTGAGCAGAAGTATTGGAACAATTGACAGGTGATTCCCACACATAAAACAGTTGTGGATATGTAGTCTGGATTTAGACTTTGCTCTTCCCTTTGGTGTTGGCCTTTGGAGTCAGAAGGCCTAAACCAACATGAAGACTAGAGAACTGTCTATGAAAGAAAAACAAGCGATTTCGATGCTAAAACAAAAGAAGAATTCAATCAGAACCAATAAGGCAGAAACTGGGCATCGTTAAATCAACAACTTGAAATCTTGGAAAAAAAAAAAACTGGTGTACTTAGGAATGATCAGGACAGCCGAGGTTGGCAGTTATAGAAAAATGATCAGAGCTAGAGAAAAACTCTAAAACAACTGTGGGTGAAATCGCCAACAACCTACACACTGTAGGGGTGAAGGTATCACAATCTACGATTCACAGAAGACCGACAGCAGAATTATAATGGCTACATCATGAGATGGAAACCTCTCATTAGCACTAAAACTAGACAGGCCAGTTAGCAAGTTGCTAAAAAGTACAGAGATGAGCCAGCAGAGGTTTGGAACAAAGTGTTATGGACAGATTAAAAAAAACAAGGATAAACCTTTGGGATGACAAGGTGAAAGTGTGGAGAAAGAAACAACTGCACAAAATCCACAGCACACCACAAGTGAAACAAGGTGGAGGCAGTGTCATGGCTTAGGCATGCATGGCTGCCTCTAGAACACACATCTTAATTGATGATGTAACTAATGATTATAGCAGCAGAATGACTTCAGAAGTACGAAGAAATATTTAGTCTGCCTATGTACAAGAAAAAGCTTCCAGATTCATTGGCCAGCACTTCATTATGCAGTGAAACAATGACCCAAAACAGACTGCTAATGCAACCAATAAGTACATTAGGGGGGAAAAGTGGACAGTCTTAGACTGGCCAAGTCAATCTGCTGATTTAAATCCAATCAGACAAGCATTTCATTTGCTGAAAAGGAGACTGATGTACAAAAACCCCCTAAACAAACAGCCATTTAAAATGGCTGCAGCCAAGGCTTGGCAAAGCATCTCAAGAGAACAAACCAAGAGTTTGGTGATGTTGACGGGTCACAGGCTTGACGCAGCTATTGCAAGAAAAGGATGTGCAACCAAAGTTAATTTAAGTTAATTTGTCCTAATACTCATCCTCACCTAAAAGGGGGGGAAGGAACACAAAAAGTGTATTATTTTAAAACGTTAAAACATATATGCACAGAAATACCCAGAAATAAAAGCTAAAATTTTGCCTCATTTTTCATTGCATCCCAAATCCAAATTGCTTGAGTAACAGCACAAATTGCAATTTTGACTTCACTTCCCAGTACTTATGGCACAATGGCACAGCTGTGGTCTCTTCTAAGACTACCTTGCTTCACTGCTTCTTAAAAAACCTTCACGAAATGAAGTCTAGAAGTCTACAATAGCAAATGGGAAACACTGCTGGGACTAAATGACTTTCACATAGCATACTGTTAAAAGAAGAGCAACACAAAGATCAATTTAGGTTCTTTGCAACTCTTGTTGCCAAAAGTCTACATATAATCTTACTGTAAAATCTATAGAAAACCTATACTATATTGTTAGATATTGTTCAGATGTGCCAAATGAAACTTCAGATATGCACAAAAATTCTTACACAGATATTTAAAACACTTGGTATTTCACCCTTGCTGCTCTGTCCAGCACAGTGGAGGCTTGCACAAAGCTGCTTTACAATCTTCTACAAAAGGCCCTTTAATGTCTTACAGTATATTTTCTCCTGCTTCATTGAATGAGCCCACTTTTATACCAAGAACACAAACGTCTCGTGCAACAGGACTGTCAGCAGTACAGAAAATTACAACACGTAAAAGCCATTCTAAAGTCTGTCAAGCTCGGTTCCAACAGAGGGAAAAAAAAGCATGCCTCAGAATCATATCTACCCAGGGAATATCCACATATCGGATTATATTTTAACCCTGAGTGCCAATAACCAAGATTTAAGAAATTCTGAACTAGTCCCCTTCCTGAGTACTATAGCCTTCAAGACATAATGGTTAAAACGTATGTGACTCGAAGCTGTTAAAGTCAAGGGGACCAATTGCTGTTTTGCATAGTATTGCAACTTCGAGGTGGCTTTTGAGACCAAAGTTAATTCCCTCTTCACATTCTGCTTTACACATCAGAAACTTTTTCCTCAGCATGTGGCTTTTGGGGTGAAGCACATTACAGGAATCAAAATTTTCCACGCGGTTTAGGAAAAAGAATTCAAATTAATAGTTCATGAATGATGTACAGTGGATATACTGTATTGAGGAAAGATTTCATACACTAATGCATTTTGGTCTATAGAGCAACTTTCTTAATGACCCATCGCACAGAAATTCCAGTATGGCCCAGAAAATATGATAAAATCAACAAACAGACCCGCAGTTTCACAACAGCTTGATATGCACAGGAAGAGCCAAGTCATTTTTCTTATTAGTTAAGTTAATATGGATTAGATATTCAGTCCCTGACAACTTTATTTCAATGAATTATAGAAAGTGTGTTAAAAAGGTCAGTCTTTCTCATCTTTCAGTTAAGGTAAATTTAACAGTAGGCTAAGTCTTTTAAATCACTTGACTTAAGTGCACTTAAAAAACAGAACAATAAATGTCCATACTCTGACTTGAACAATAAAAGAGCAGTACAAATGCAAGTTTATAATCTTTTCCTTCCTGTGCCTTCACCTCCTGACTGGACATCCACTGCTAATCTCTTTTTACGTCTGCTTCAATGAGCTTTCAGCTCTCGTTTATTGACCGCCTTGTTCAGAGCAATCCGTGATTTCTGCCAGAGCCTTAATGGGACTCCATTTACAGAAAAGGACAGTGCAGCCCTCCTGAGCTCAGCCCACACTCAGAAAACAAACATGTTTGGGAGGAATTGTAATTGCTTCCATAACAGCATGTTACCTGCCAAAGACCAAAGAAGGCAGAGGACTTTGTGAAATTAGTTATTTCTATTGACACCACCTCCAAATGTTTTAAACATAAAATCACTACTTGCTTTATCAACATACAGTATTACATGCAAGTCACAAATAGCCAAAGAAGTGATAAAATATATGAAGTTATTATGTTATTATAGTTAGGCAGCTTAAATTTAGCAGATGTAGCATTTGGATATCATTAGAAAGTATTATAACCTGTATGTAATGCTAAAGTAAAACTATGTAGTTTTACTCTTAAATATGCATAAAACCTCTATGATCAATTCCTTAATAAAATGTTACAAGCCCATTTCCTATTTCTAATTAATGTGCTCATCTGAGGAATCCCTAGACATTTCTAGGAACTGTAGTGTGGCGATTCCTGGTTGCTTCTTTTCAATAGTTTTATTTTATACTGAACAGAACAAAGCAGTGCAGCACATTCAGATGTGCCTTTGATGTTTTTAACCACCCTTTAAACATTTAATTCAACATAACATCTGTAAATAGTCTTGTACGAATTGTGCTACTGAAACTGGGTGGTCTTGTGGGATACACGTCTTGTTTAGAGTGAAATACCAGTCATACAGCTGTGCAGGGAGAAAGAATGGTCCCAATATATCAAAGATTGTGCACCCACACGGTTAACTGTACCATCTGTCAAACAAAACCCAGCCTATGAATTATATGCTTAATATGATTTCTCATCGGCATGGTAGTACAGTGATTAGCATTCCTGCCTCACTTCACTGGTACCATTTTTTGAATTCCTCGAATGCTATCTGCATGGAGTTTGTATGTTCTCTGCGTGTTAGCTTGGGTTTTCTCCAGGTGTACGGTCCAAAAGACATGCTGGTATTTTAATTGGCTTCTAGGAAAATTGGTCGTGGTGCGAGTGTGTGTGTTTGTGTCTATGTGCGGCCTGCCAATGACAGGTATATCCTGACTTGTGCTCAATGCTTCCTAGCATAGGTTCTGAGCCATTATGACCCTGAATATGATAAGCATTTTGTATTGCCCACGTCATTTAATCTTGATAAATTGTCCCTGTAATTGACTGGATTTGTGGCTTGTCCAATCTACTCCGGTGCAGTACTGCATTGAGCATCTTAAATATTCTATTGATCCTGCAATCAAATTAAGAAATCAGGAACTGGATATTACAAAATTATCTAACAGAATGAGGGCTGGAAGAGTTAGAGACAATTTCAAGGACTGATTCCTAAACAGATTTGTATTTTTAAAGCAATGCTTGCTGCATCCTGAAAAAGAAGCCTTTATTCCAAATTGATGAGATCTGAAAAACACTCATCTCAATTATTAGAACTTGCATACATATTAATAAATATTAAAGAAGAATTAAGCTTATGAAATGCAGAGTAGTTGTTTTTACCTCTGACATTTCAATCAAATCTGACAGTTTTTCACAGACTGTAACTTTTAAGGCTATCTCAAAAGATTTCTTATTACCCCATATTTCAGCTGTATTTGCCCTGGCTTAATGGCAAGTGACCTTTTAATAATACTGCCAGAAAAATCCAAGTTCTGGAAAACAAAATGCACTTGAGAGCTTTTATAAGAAACAGAAGAGCTCAAGTTCATGGAAAATCCGATGACATTTCTGAGTAAAACCATGCTGAAGAACTACATTGGGCATGCAATCATGAATATAATGGCCAAAATGAGGTGCTTTGGAAAGCATTTATCTGAGGATCGAAATCTTTATAAAAAAGTAATAAGTGGTGGCCAAAGCCTTTCATATGAATGTTTTTAAATGGTGATAAAAAAAATACTATACACCCAAACACATGCTGGGTAAATGTTTAGATTTTAAACTCTTCTGGGCTGAGCATCTTTTGTTATTTTTCTCCTTCAGCCTGGAGCAGCTGCAAAGGAAATGACAATGCTAGGAAAACAAGAGCCAATGCAGGTCTGCAATTAATAATTCCATCCACAGCTGGCCAGCTGTGCAGTAACAGAGAAGTCTAGGCGTTTCCTATTGGGGGTTGACACTGAAAGCTGATATAATGCACACCAAGATCAGGACTCTCTCTAATGCAAAAAGAATTCACACAGGTTCTCAGGGAATGAAAACTGAAATTAGAAACAGATCTTGGGCTGCGGCATTCATATCGGATAAGACTGATAAACCCTGGTCTGCAGGAGAATTCACACCTTTTCGGTGTTTATTACCATGTACTCGGTCACAAAAATCAAAGCTGAAAAACAAAAATCAGCAGCTGCTGTACACTTATTAAGGTTACTGAGGGTACCTACATTTAGAGCTCAAATTAATCCTACCTGGTCATTTCAAAAGACCAGCTCTCAAAAGAAAACACTATGAGCTTTGGTAGTTTTTAATGGCTGGTGAAACTCAGTTGTCATCCAAGTTTCTGAAAACTAATGCCAATTAACTTAAGGTAAAAGTAGGAAAAACAAAACAAAAAAGTCATATCGACAGTCAAGCAACCCTTTTTTTGATGCTAGGGGAGTTTTGTTTCTAGGCCTTGGAAAAATAGTAATCGAAGGCTACAAAGCTGAGCTTTTTAGAAACTATTATTGTGATTTTCCTTCCAGAATTTTTCTACAAATGTGTTGACTGCTGTAGCACTGGGCTTGGGTCCTGGGACTGATTCCATACAACCTGTCCAGTGTGTAGTTCTGCATTTCACCCCATGCTTCTAGAAAAGGTGCTGTTGTGTTATGAACCATAACAGGAATGAGCAGCTCTCAGATAATGAATGGATGGATTCTGTCTGAAGCAGAGAGATTCTACAGAAACTATGCCCAAACCTCAATGATTTTCTTTCATGCACACATTCTCGTTTTGAACACTTATACCCATTTCCTTACAAATGGAGCATCACTGCAGAATCTAACAGAGCAAATACAGTTGATACAGGATCAGCCCTAGTGTTCAAGAGAAAAAAAAATACTTTTTGGTTTCACTTGTTTCCAATCTATTATATAACAGTATTATTTGGAGTATGCGGTGTCTACACAGACTGCATTACTATACTGTATGTATTGTTATATAAATAACTTGGAATCTCTTCTCAAGATAAAATGCAATAAAGCAGCAAGAAGCTTTCTTTATACATGAAAGGAACTGAATGGTTGAAAAACAAGGGGTAGTAGTACACACTTAACCACTACACACACAGCTGAACAAACCGACCCTACACTGACAGGCTGAAGGAATTGAATCTTTTTACTCTTGAACAGAGAAGACTATGAAGATACCGAATAAGTATTCAATATCCCAAAGGGCATTGACAAGGTCTGCTGAGCAGATTTCCTCAGAATGAACACTTGGGTTTTCACAGGACACAAGTGGGGAAGCACATTTAAAACTTGGAACAGGAGGCACTTTTCCCCTAGAAGTGGGGGCACTATGGAATAATCTACCTAACCATGTTGTTGAAGCTGATGCCCTGGTTTCTCTCATGAAGATGAAACTGTTGGATCAATTAGCTACTATCAAAAAAGCTAGATAAACAGAATGTTTGTAGTCATTAATATGTTCTCATTTTATTCTACTCACAGAATATCTCATTAACACCAGCCATTATCACCTTCGACGTCTACTTTCACAAAAAGCTCACAAAAATGCCACTTGTAAGACTGCTTTAATACATTTAAGTAAATAAAGCATACATTTACTTTGAAAGGTCAAAATAAAACAAACAATATTTGGATGTTCGGAGGACTGGAGACACACACCCAAAAGTGAGTTCATCAAAGTGGAAATGGAATTTCTATTGTTGCGCAGGAACTGGAAGACAAGGCCTGTATCAGTAAGGCAATATCCTTCTTCCTGTATCCTTTTCCTATTTTCCATTCAGTTTTGTTTTTTCTTCATTACTGAACTTTTGTAAACTGCACATTTACAAGACAGGATGTGCACATGTGAAAGCTGTCATGAAGAAAATAACTTTGCAAGGTCAAAGCTACTACAGGCAGAAGATCCCCACGTTACGTTATGCTGTCACTGGGAACAAAAACATAGTAAAGGGTTTCCTCTCTTATACCTCCTTCATTTCACAAAATAGACTAAAGTACTGCTTATCCAAGTGCAGTGATTATACAGAGATTAAGTTCTTCCTGTTATACATAGTAGTGCATTATCAGTAAATCAGGGTCTGTTTACTTTGACTAGAGTAGTATTTCATACTGATAGGGAGATCTTGCTTCTGATTCATGAAAGATCACAAACTATTTAAATCCAAAGTCTCTCTGCGGCATTTTTTCCCAAACTGGGATTCCGTGTCTTTTAATTGAATGGGATGGCACCATATTTTTAAAATATTTCATAGTGTAATGCAGAGCAGATTCAGCACAATGTAGTCAACTGCACCACAAGGCTTTCCAATATTTCCAAGCTCATGTTCCTAACTTCTGTAATGGGAAGCCTTCAAACACAGAAGCAAACCTTGCTAGACTTTCATTTCAATGCAACTAGAGAAAGTTGATTAGCTTGGATTTTCTTAATTATTAACACTACCTGGGAATTACCGAGAGGAGGCTGATTTCATTTCAGGTCCAATTTTGGTATGAAGCTACAAATCTAGGGCATTCTAACTTGATAGTGAAAAAGTCTTATGCAATACATCCAATAGGAGCTAGATGAGTGTTTATCTGTCAAACAATGGATTCTACTGTACTGATAAGACCGATTAATTCCTGTACCATGTTTCCCCACTTACAGTACTCCAGCAGAGAGGAAAATGTACGGTTCAGTGGTTGGGGAAGAAACTATCATTATCACGTCAGTGTTTGTGGGCGAGTCCCTGTAGGTTATGTATGAGATTCATGCCATCTGGTCTGACAGTGTAGAATACAGGGAATCAGAGCTGAAGCTCACAATAAGCTGTAAGTCTTATGCAAGAGTTTTCTCACAACGTAAACAAATCTAATTCCTTCCAGATGTAGTGGCCACAGCAAGCCGGGATTGGCAGCATACATATTTTAGCAACATACTGTACATTAGAGACAGTTGGTTTTTCTTTTGTACATATGGACAGAAAAACCCTAGTTCCACCTATCAAGTTGATTAAAATTAGTTCAATCTAAAAAAATTAATCTAGAACATATTAATGCCTTCCACATTAACACATGTCTGCATTTCAAAGCGTAATATATTACCACCCACTTACTCAATACTAATTGGGTGCTTGAGAAACTACAAGGTAAAATTCCTGACAAAGATGAAGAGATGAATAATTAAACTAAATGAATAATTCTTTAACAATTTAAAACAGAATGTTAACATTGTACAATTTATTTATAAAGCAGGTTAAATGAATTGAAGTTAAACAGAGACTTTTGGTGCTCAATGCAAGAACTTAGAATCCTCAAAGGTACAGGCAAAAATCAAACCAGAGCACTACTTCATGACCCAAGGAAAGAAAGACCAAAGATGAAGCACATCTTTACACCAGGACTGTGGGTGTCTTACTGGAAGCAATCCAACCACTTACTGCAGTATAAATATATCCTCGGAGATCCTTCAAGGGAAAGTTAGTTGAGAACCTCAGTTCAGTACTAGCTAGCCAAAATATCAGGAAACGCCTAATAAAGATTCAATGAGCAGCAAGACCAGCTTGAGCAGGATATGGCAAGCATTCAGTCTTTTAGTACGATCACATTAAGCTGAGGTTATGACAAGGGTAATGGTGTGCAGGAGCATAGATAACCATGTTGACTCTTTGGGATTTAATTCATAGTTGGATTTCATAGGATTTGACAGGCCAAAATCCCAGTATGCTGGCCCGTGCATGCGTAATCTATCAACAACCAAAGAAAAATGATCAGCCAAATGGCATTCTCTTTTCTTACCACAAGTCTTTATTACGTAAACCTCAGAGTAGGTTATGTACTCTAACATAGAACAGAGCTGGAAATTTAAGCCCGGATTAAATCAAAATGTTGACCCACTAAACTCTAAAACCAAGACACTGACAGCAGGTTTCTATTGGGTTTGTAATTTACAATTGGCAGGAAGGTCAATGTTTTGATTCAATCAGGGTTTTATTTCAATGCTCAGAAGAGGAAGAAAATCTGGAAGAATATTTATGATACATTGGCCTACTTGTACATTAGTTTGAACACAGTTTATGGCACGGTTTGGAGGTGTTCTGAGGTTTTTTTTTAAATTACTCATCTATTCCCCAGACCACATATCAATTATAAACATTTTCACAAAGCCAAAACTGTTCCCAAAGGGGTAAAATATGAAGATCTTATTCATCACACATGAATAGCAATATTGATGATAACTTGATAGAACACTGCATAAAATAAGCTCTCATATGAATCCTTCAGTAAACAGAGATAGTTAAGAGCATTTATCGCACTGTGAAAAACACTTTACAGGTTTCCCTCCAATTTTGGAGGACCTTAATAAAAGGCTCCAACCAAACACTACAGTAACACAAAGGGATTATAGAGAAGTTGTCATTAATAAGGCAACTCAATCTAAACCTGGATGTGAAAAGCATAGAAAGAAATCAGTTTCAAACCCCTCCTTGTGCATTCTTTACAGCTTTCGGTGGGATTCTGAAGGGAGCTTTCTTGCAGACCATCTCCTGCTTTGAGCTGAGGTGGGCCTGACTTGAGGCCAGAGCAGTGGAGAAAGAAGGACAAGCTGAAGCATATTTCTTTAACCCAGTGGGGTGGAAACATCTTAAGTCATCACAATTGATGAAATCATTAATCATCCCATTCTTTTCACTTATATGGACTCCAGAACTACCAATTGTTAACCGTTTTGCCGTTTTTTCAGTATACTGGAAGAAGGAAAACAATTTGGAGGGAGGCCCGGAATTCTCAAAGTCATCCTTTCACTACCATCAAACCATAAAAATGTCTATTGGTATTTTAATGTTTTCTTTGTTTTCAACTGAAAACAGTAAGGCCTTTTCTTATCACAGCAATAAAGAAGCATGGTATGACGAGCCTTTACTGTAAAACCTCAATTTTAGCAGCATTATCCAAAATATACATAAAGAACAATCTGAAAAGCAACCATAACTTTACTATATATTTTCATAAAGGCATTATTTGGTATAAGACTGTTAAATAAGTATGATTGTCTAGAGTGCTTCGCTTCACAGCTATTTCTCAGGAAGACTCCCTGCACAAAACAAGAAATCTGCTTGCTATAGATCTAAGCAGATGCAAAACACAAAATGTTTTTTTTTAAAAAGTGTCACTTGGATTGAAATTAAGTGCATGCAGCTGTAAATGACTTCAACAGCTGGAGCTCGTGCTGTTGAGTGACATCACTGCAGGCACCCCAGCCAAACAATTAAACTGAAAACACATTATCACAGCACCATTACATAAACCAATCTTATACACAAGGCGACCAACACCCTCATTTCTGTTTATCCTGCTTGTAAAGCCTTTTCACTGCCCCCCCCCCCCCTTAAACTATACAATAACAGTTTATCAGAATTATTTTTTATCAATTATTGGTCCATGTAACCAGTATCTCATTTCTTTCTTGCTTTCTGCTCTATTCTGTGTATTTCTCCCCGTTATTTCCTCTCTGACTTAAATGCCAGGCTGACAAATGGTTCAAGTTTATCAATGGACAAAAATGCAAAAAGCTCCTGTAATGGACTTTCAATATACATTTTCCACTAATATCCATCAAGACAACCAAGTTACTTTGCTGTTACAGTTTCTCAACATGTATCAAGGGCAACCTAGAATCACAGAGAATACCACAAGCTAAAGTAAATTAAAGTTAGCAAATTAAAATACATACAGTATAAGGGATATAAGACATCTAAATTAAAAATTACATGAAAGGACTGCAACTCCAGAACTACTCTAAACTATTAACAGCTGGTACAATTAGAATTTTTCAGCTTGGTATTTCTACTTTATCTTACAAACACTACTGCAATTTCTTTAAATGCTCACCTTTTCCATAACTGCCAGGTTTATTTTATGACGGGTTTAAGATGCTGTAGCTCTAGCATGTTTTGTTATCCAAAAACTGAATATGAGTGACTCAGTGTGTCTGGAGACACAGAAACCTGCCAGGCTCGGTCTTGTAGCCTGTCTGTGGGACACAAGTCTAAGAGATTAATCCAAAACTGGAGAGAAAAGTGTAATTTTCCCAAAAGCCAAAACTATCTTAAATCACTTTTTATCAAAATTCATTATTTATCTGAAAAGTGCATGGTGATTAAGTGTTATACAGGAACATTTTTCTTCTAAACATTTTAGAAAAAATACTGACCAAAAATATAGGCCTCAACTGTGACACAGAGTTAGGTGTTGCCACGGTAACTTCCAAATTGCAAAGTGCTGTAGCAGCTCTCGGTTAAACCCAAGTTCACTCCAAGAACTGCTCACTTAAACACGTAGCCATATAAACTCAGTGTTACATATTGTGTGATTATTCATGAAAAGTTTGCTTAGCCTAACAGAAAGCAGGTGTAGTTCTGTTTTGATTTATTCTGTTTGTGCTGTAACCTTTCAAGGCAATACGGCATTTGGAGAGCAAGCAAATACAGTACAACCATATGCTAAACATAACAGAATGATAGAGGTCAGAATGCATCATGCATGCAAAAAGGTAAATCAAGAACAGGATTGTTTTGCAGGGTAAAATTTTCCAAAATGTCAGCTCCATGAAACTGTTCCGTCATAAAGCAGCACGGAACACAAGATGTGTACCATGTTAGAAATACCTTCAAAAGCATCCTCATCAGATTTTATTTCAGTGGAGAGATCCAACAGAGGATTCCTGAGTAGTAAGACCTAAACATAGAAACTTATATATGGAAAATTCCCTTATCATTCCCTCTCACTCTAAGAGCAGTCCATGCAGTTCATAAAACAACTAACAGAAAGGTTCCTCTGCATCTCACATTGTTAGGTGGGTCTGTTGCAATGGGATCTCATTAGCTCACTGATGAAATATAGTTGTTCAAAGGGATTGAGAGCATTACCTGAAAGCAGCATCTTATTTGAAGCTAGTTAACTCTATTTGGAGAAAGGCATCACCACTGAGGTTAAGACTGATTCATCAATCAACAGCTGTTTACCTCTGGTGGCAGTTGTGACAGTAAACAGTAACAACCAACAACCAACAGTAAAAGGCGCACAGATTACACCCTGGACAGGACAGAGTCCATTGTAGAGTGCACAAACAATTTTGAGACAGCAGCTTACCTAGTCAATATGTTTAACATGTCTTTGAAGGTAGAAGAAACTGGATCACCCATCAAAAACATACATACTGTACACTTGAAAATAACATACAAACTCCACACGGTCAGATATCAAACAGAGGACTTAGGAGCTTCAAAGATTGATTTCCTGTTTTGTACCCATTGTTGGAACCATACACGGCAGGACTTCTGAAAGCCAAAGTGAAAGCCAAGTGTCATGGTAATGAAAACTGATCATTTTCTGTTATCTCATTTACAACTCTGAACAGACTGCCTAATCCTTGCACTCAGCATCTTTCTAGAATCCTCCAAGCACTGTAAAAGAACAAAACATCTTTGAGAAGTCTGATTCATGCAAGTGAAAAGTAGAGTCTCTTAAAATCAGTTCACAGCAGATGAGAAGCTGTGTGCTATAGTACACTAATGGCGAGATTCAGTTTAAAGAAGTTCCATACTGTATCAATCTGGCACAGACTCTCTACTTTCACTGTGAGCTTCAGCACACAAACACTGTAAGAGGTCACGCTTTCAAGTCAACTGCAGTCTTGCAACCAGAGGGAATCTGCTGCACTCTCTGCTTAATAGACGGTCAAGCAAGAATGGAAGCCCACAAAAAGTGGAGACATGTCTTTCCCGAACCAATGCCACGCAGCACCCTATAGGATTAGACAGCTTTCAAAACTCTGCCTTTGAACACTGCATGCATTATTTATAAACTGCAGGGAATTATCCTGGAAATCAAATGACTCGGTTCAACCTGCAGTTGATTAAAACATAATTTGCTACACATCTAAAGAATATTTGTTAACACATGAAGAGCTCGTAAAGAAGTAATGACCAGTTGTGCATTCAGACATGCACACACAAAGTATATTACAAATAGACGAAGCAGCAGCACATACATTACGCTCAACAAAAATCAATAAGCATTTCACATCATGAAAAACTAATAAAGAGGCATGCAGCCTTTCAATGCAGGTCCCTGCATGTTAAGAGCTCTCTTCTCAGGCAGTATAATCCCGTTTCCCAAGCAAAGACAGCAATTCTGTCTTTTCCACAAATCAGGGCAATTCTTACTAACCTGTAACAGATTCCGAATTTTCCTTGCAAAGGAAAGGCTTCACCTGGTCTGTGTCAGACAGCTCCGGAGTTTCTTTTCAAATTCCAAAGAAGCACTGTGGTCAGTCCCCCCTTTACATTCTGAGAGCGAACAGGGCTCCAAAGAGAGATGAGACACTGTTGCTGTGCTTCACACTTCTACTCTCTCCCTAACATTTGCTGCTTTATCTCACAGCACAGGAACCCGAGCAGAGAAAAGCGATACTAGGGAACTTATCTGGAGGGCAGGGAGAGCAGCCTCTGGCATGGGCTTTTTTTTTTCTAAAGAGGGGAGGAGCAAGGACACGCTGATTAGAATGCTCCAGGCACATGCAGGGACAGCCACAACAGCTTGACTTCTTTGGTTGCAGGCTTTTGTTCAGTTTTCCAGGAGAGTTTACGCTTTTTGGCCCATTCTGTGGGAGAATGTGGGGGGAAGGGAGCTTACAAACCACCACAATTAAATACAAGGTATTTGCACTAACTATTACCCTCCCCCTCCTTCACGCTCCTCTTATTCACACACACTGAAAACATGCTGTACTTCCGTGAAATCACTTTTACAGTTCAAATTTCGAAACTCGTATGAATAACGCTTAATTACTTGGAAACATGAAAGGACACAGCTGCTTTTCACAATGCAAACTGAGCGCCTCCACCGCCACTCCGATCTGTAAGTGGGATCTCAAACAGCCGAAGTCATCTAGAAATTCTTTAGCAGAAGTTCAGCCTGGAAGCTGAAATGCAACAAAGAATGATGGCAGCAATTGTTTTGCAATCATATAACCACTGAAGACTTTTATAAAGACAAAATGCTGTTTAGAGCAGCATATATTTAAAAAGAAACTTGCACATTAGATCACCAAACCAGCTAACTTTACAAGCATGCTGTATTGCAAACATCTTCTACAGTCTTGGATGAATTTAACTCTCTATTTTTAAAATAATTTTATTTTAGTGTAAAAAATCACAACCTATGTAATGTGGCCTGTTCCTAAAACCTCTGCCCCAAAAGAACATTTTTGCAAAAGGCTACAGAAAATACCTTAAGCTAATTCCCCTAGTACCAATGTAAAAGTAAACAAATTTGAAAATAGAGTTAAGTCATGTAAAACCAAAAAATGAATCCAGGATAAAACAGAAAAACAATGCCGTTGTTGATCGTTGTACATACTCGAATGAAGCAGATTCCAATTCACCTAAAAGTAACACGACATAAAAGATTCGTACTGCATTCAGTCAATATATTTTTCAAAAGCAAGATGGCTTTAATATTCATAAATGCAATCTCCCCATGTGATAACTGTATTTATTGTTTTCGTGAGACATATTCTATCCTTCACAGTACAAAACTCTTCAGCACAATGCCTCGCATCTGTAACCGTTTAATCAGGCCACTGAATTATCTGACGCTCTGCAGGACTGGGAAGAGACAGAAATCATCCAGCACTTTGCACTGCCAAGATTATGAATACCTCTGTATGTGACATCACACATATTTTGCCTTAGGTTTCACAACTTGAATCTCTCAATCAAAATATGGATAATTTCTTTTACTATGTGTGGTTTCGTGCCCTACACCTGAAAAACACTTTAATAACATAAATAAACATTTGCAAAAAAAAAAACTAGTTATCCCCAATGTGAAAAAAAAAATTCCGGTCAGTTTCCACCCAACCTCCCCCTGCCAAATAAAAAAAAACTCTTCCCACGTAGAGCTGAGCATTCAAATGCCATGCAATCTAACGCAATCCAAGAGTTTAGGCTATAGAGCCAATAAAAGTCACTTCAAAATTTAAGGACTAAGAACAGAATTGTTTTAATGTCTTCTTAATGTAAATTCTCAAAAATGAAAGACTGGAGCTTGTGGGCTCTCGTGGCAACAGATCAAAGAAAACATTTAAAGTGCATCAAACTAACATCTGAAATCCTTATCTGCATGGATGTGTTTTAATTGGTTCATGCTTCTCTCAATGGTTTCTTGTGTAATGCATTACAGAAAATGGATGCCAAAAGTTTCACTTTCCTAAATAATTAATACAATATTACATCACAAAACAGGCCTATCCATCAGTCTACAAACCTTTAGTAGCAAGAGGTTCTGCCAGCTTGCTATTTGTGGGGGTACTTGTCAGGGATGCCCACTTTCACCTATTGTGTGCCCAGGCTTTGGAACCACCAGCTTAGACTGTTCATCAAATCTACTATTTATTTGTAATACCTTTTCTGCTAACAGTACTCAGCATTGTATAATCTATGCAGACGACAATAATATGTTGACTGGCTTTCAAACTCTGCATTATCTGCCAAGTTCAAACTAATGAAGTCTTTTTTTTGTTTGTTTTATCAGGGTATAAGATCAATTGGTCCAAGTCAACGTGAATACTTTTAACGTTGAAATGGATAACTTTGATACCAACATTTAGTCCTTGTTACATGTCAACACAACCAATTGAAAAGAGTCTGAATCCTACAGATGCTAACGTGAAAAAAACTCTTGCCAGTCAAGCATTTGTTGCCGTAACTAAAATTCAAGATTTTTTGCTTAACACTTTGCTTAAACTTTCTCCCTCTTGAAGGTATTGGGGATTGACAGCTTATGCTAATTTCTTAATTCATTTGGAAAAGCAGATGACCACATATTAAATTCTTCACTCAGCACTGTGCGAGTTCTGCTGACGGCTTAGCTTAGCTAAACTCTAAATCTTATTGCTACTCCTTTGTTCGGCAAGTGCTGTCTCCTTGGTTTAATCCTGACACTCCTGCAACTTGAAGAATGTGCTCATCTTAAAGCTTGCAATCTCAATAAGAGCTTTCTGAGTACTTTTTTTACGTACATCTGTATTCTGCAATGTTACGGTGTGTCCCCTGGGGGTTGGGGTACAGGATGTCTATTCACTCAAATATACTATTGTATATAATGGGACGGATTTCAGGGGCTGATTAACAAAGTGATTGGATTCTTCTATTTGTATTTTCCTGTCATAATTTACACCGAAGATATGACTGTTACAAATTTGGCTTCACAAATCTTCCAGAATTATACAAGGATACCCTTATATGTTCTGCAGCATACTGGACCAAATATGTACTGTAAATGCTATAATATAAAGCAGGTTCCTAGTGCTGCACATACATTCTATCCATTCTATCCACATTTCTTACGTTCTGGAAATACCAGTCATCATCTTGGGCTACACGGTGGTGCAGTGGTAAGCATTCCAGTGCTGGGGTCCTGGGTTCAGTTCCAGACTTGGGGAGCTTTCTGCGTGGAGTTTGCATGTTCACCCTGTATTCACGTGGGTTTCCTGCTGGTGCTCTGGTTTCCTCCCACAGTCCATAGACATACAGAAAAATGGCCCTGGTGTGTGCCCTATGCTGGAATAGGTTCCAGCTCCCCCATGAAACTCAACAGTGGATGAAGCAGTCAGAAAAGGATGGATGGACGGACAGTTTTTGTCTATTCTTGACAAGAACATTCGTAGTTCTCTTACAGGGCTGTTGTTGAATGGTGGCTGATCTTGGCCTGTTGCCCCAGCATCAGCAAATTGTGGTTTAAACAATGGTGGTTCATCACTGGAGGCCTCCTCAATCCCCATCCTACCACCATCGTATTTTGGCCTATTTTAGGGTAATATAAGGAGAGAGTTCAGGTTCATGGTGGAAGAAGGGATGGGGGAACACTGGGTGCCTTGAATGCTTCTCCCGATACACACAAATTGTTATAACATGGTACTTCTACCATGGAGTCTGAATTTATTTTAGAAGTTTTTTGGTAAGAATTAGAAGGGGTGGTGATAAATCATTGTATTATTTCATTCTGTTTTTGAAAAATAAAAATAAAACTAATAAGAATTGGTCGACCAAAAACTGCAGACTTTGTGCTCATACAGAGCACATTATTCATCTCAAACTCTGCATGTAAGCCCTCTTTTTAATTAGAGTAATCTGTAACAAGGCATCATTTACAGTTTTTTCTTAATCAATGCACTTCTATTCTACTGAACACTGCATTAATTAGAATGCAGCATGACATTTTAGCTCTATATAATGTGGTCAAAGGGACTGTAAACTCCCCTGTATTATTGTTCACCAGTTAGTATGGCTGCTGGGGATAAAAACTTCCCAGCTGTATGCAAAGCGATATGCAATATTGCATAAAAATGAATGTATAATTAGTTCTCCTTTTATTTTAGCATTCATCTGAATGAAGGCATTTTGACATCTGGGGCATCACCAATGCCAGAATTTCAATTTTCTGTAACCACTTGGATTGAATTTCTCTTAGGGTGTATGCACTTCTTCTGGTCTGCTGGCTCTTTAAGTCAAGTTGTCTTGAGAAATATTAAAAAAAAAAACAATATAACACACCAAAGAAAGATCCAGATCAGAAATGAGGTAATACATATAAACAGTGGTTTGGTGAGCTTTAGTTCTTGGAGGAATAATCTTTATTAGGGCCAATCAAGTTGTTAAAGCATTTAGATTAAAAAGCCTCCTGAGGGTGGGGTGGTGATAGTGCGGTAAATACATGTAAATACAAGAAAAAAAGAAACATTGAAACTATCTTTCAAGTAATGCTTCCTTAAATCGAGCTTGAAACGCCCTGTGAAAGAGCACTCAGGCAGAACCGAGAGCACCGAAAAGCCAAACTACAGATAATTGTCATCACAGACAAGAAATGTTAGCCTTCATTTAAACCCATATAAATCCAACTGGAGGGTTTTGTTCATTTTCCGGTCTCATGAAACATCCACGCTTTAAAGAGCATTTTTCTCCAAAACTCACAACAGAACCAATCATTAAAATCAAAACCTTTGCCCCAAAATAACTTGTTTTTTTTCCCCACAAGGACCTAAACAGAGAGCACTCTAAAATTACCACATTTTTTATGTCGTAATTGTACGCTGAACTGCGGCTGTCACATTCTCCAGTCTAAAAAGAGTTGCTGGGATATACACTTTCTGACAAACTGCACTATATGAGCACTTTTGAAAGTTTTGCTATTACGTACTTACACAATTGTCCAGTCTTTTTAGACAAAAGAAGAAACATTTAATCACTTTTATTTGGTAAGATTACCAAATTGCCTTAAAGTAGCTTTCCATTCTCATGGTGATTCTTTTAGTTTGATTCAGAATTTGTTTACCATCTGCAGCAACACAAGCACAGTTCTAGTGAGAGGTAAAATGGACCAACAAAGGACAATCATACATCAGTATTGTGTAACCTCTTCTTGTAGGTCTGAAGATGATCTATTTATTCCTTATTCATACACCTAGCAATTTAAATACACCAAAAGGAAAAACACAAATGCTATTGGTTCAATAGTAACATTCTTATTGCCTCCCAGATTATTTTATTAATTTGCAGAAGGTCTTACAACCTGTTGAATCTATACTTTGTGACTGTTTTTGGTTATTCATTGTCTTATCAGTACCCTCACTTAGAAAAAAAAGCCTTGGAGAGTTTACCAATAGGCTTTCCAGTAAAAAGAAAGTGCTTTGACTCACAGGTGAATGCAATTCCTGCGCTACAAACATTTTACACAAGGACCTGCTGGCTCCCTAGCCAAAAGATCATTTACAGTAGCTGGGGCTCAAAAATGTAATTTGGGAAAGCCAAAAACACCTTCTGCTCCCCAGACTCACCTTTACATTAATGCACAAGAAGGGTTACAAAGTAAAGGAATCTATTTTGCTCATCTACCGTGTTGCAATTATGTAAATGCTTCTTCACCATAGCTCAGAAGATTTTTCCCCAGACACTCACGGCGTCCCTTTCAAGGGTGTGTCCCATTCTCTATGCTACAAAAAGGCAAAGGCTGTGCTGCAGGTGCCAGTGGAGACAAGCCTCAGTAACACATTATCCAAACACACAGTATTCTTTGGCCTTGTTTGTCTCCATTTTAGTGCAAACTGAAGTCTTGGCCTTGTGAAGCACAAATAGTGTTTGTACCGTTTATCAAATGGTGCTAGTCTGGTATAATATAGTTACTGCAAGTTTTTAAAATGAGAATTATAGTATAGAATGAATGAGAAAAAATAGTGGAATGTACCAATCTACTACATTTTCTTGCATTGACGGTTCGAGTGCTTATATTGTAAAGCTTGTGATCAAGACACAAAACAGAGCCGACCAAAAAACTCAAATGTCAGCGTTGTAACCTCCAGCTGTTGGTTTGGAGCTGTTCCTTGTTTTTCAAGTATGTAAATTCATATGCATAAAAACTGGTGCTCCAGGGAGGCCTTAAAGAAAGAAACACTGCTTTATAAAGTTTCGTGTGGTCCAAATAATCCAAAACTGTACTTTGGATTATGTAGAAAACCAACTAAAATCAAAGACAATATGGTACAGCTTTGACATTTAGCTTAAAGAAACCCAAGCCTTTTGCTTTAAAAAATATCCAGACCATGAAAACACCAATGTCATAGCAAAGTAAAAACCAAAAGCCACTATGTGTATTTTTTTGTCAATATTTAAAACATTTTGATTGGTTGCCCAGTCCATTCATGACCCTGGGCTACATCTTGCTCTACTTATGGATCTGGAAACTAAAATAACTCTACTCCAAACATAATATCATGTGACAAAACTGGACTGCACTTACTCTAATGAGCAAATGCTGCAGGCATGACAAGTGACCTGATATTTAATATGCTTAACTTACTGTACATTGAATGCCTTTGAAAGGTCAATGAAATAGAAAAGCAACTAACCCACTGTAAGGAATGATGTGCGCTTTACACACAGCAGAAGATGACCTTTCCAGTCCCCTCAGACAATGTGAAATATGTTTATGAGGGGCTGTTGGCCTAGCAGCAAAAGTCGAAGTAAGATGGAATGCTTTGATAATGGACAAAACTTAAAGCCTTTCTCTGCAGTAGGAAAAGGAGTAACCTGTGTGCTATTAAGAAAAAACAGTTTCTACATGTAGCCTGAAAGCTAGTGTAACATGTATCACAAAAAGGACTAGGTGAGAAGACAACCAATCATGACTTAATACTATTAGCAAATAACACAAAAGCACAGAGAAATCACCAAGTTACCAAAATGGAAGATTTCCTTCTGCACATTGCTGTTTGATGGATGATATTACCTAGTGTAGATATGTTTTGACAATATTACAAGGCCACAATAAGAAGAGAAACATTTTGCTTGTAGTTAGCACATAGCCCCCGATTTATCACTCCTCTATAGATCTAAGCTGTGAAGAATTCTCACAGACAAGCTGCAATTGTAGTCCTCCGATTCTCATTATGAACTGCTGACTCAGATGAGAAGAAAAACAAACTGGTGCTTGAAGATGAATGGAGCTGCAGACTACCAGGACACTGCAAAGGAGTTGGATGCAACAGTGCACATTGGGGTCAGACAATCTTCTAGCTTCAGAGTGCAATTAAAGTACTTGTGGTCTTTCACTAAATTAAACGGACCACAGATGCGTCATACAGACCAAATCGAGGATGAGACACCACTTGCTCCCTTAGCTTAAGAAATCGTTCTGACAGATGAGTAGAAACAAAAACGCAAGGAAGACTGGACAGCTTAAGTGCTCAGAAGTATAACAAATAGGTTTGGAATTATTTTGAATGAACTACTCTTTGTGGGAGGATTTATCCACATAGCATCTTCACTTAACATGAAAGAAATTAGAAATAATTAAAGAATCAAATAAGACACAGGAGAATATCCAGCTGTAAGATGAACACCCTACTACAGCATATTCTTAGCACCCCTGGACTTTCTCTGAGCTGGATTTTTTTTCATGTTTTATGGATAACTTACACAGTGCTTGCTGTCTTTGGCATTCTGAAGGGCTGAAGTCATTTTAAAAAGTCTTTCCAAAAACGTATCCTCCCTATCATCTGAAGACTGAATGAGAAGCAGAAGATTCAGATGCATTGCTTTCTTCGCCCAAATTTAATGTGAAAATATCACATCGCCCCTGCAGGGCAAAGGAAAGGGGCCAGGGAATGAGGGCTGTGAGAATGGCCTATGCACCATCCATCAGTAGGACATGCATGGGATTTTTTGTATCATCACACAGATCCTACTTTTGCTGCTGTGGGCAATCTGAGGCAACACATTCCAAACATTTCTACATGACGCCTGAAACTCAATTATCAAAAAAACAGAAGCACAATAGTGCTGTTATCGCTATAACAGATGTTCCATTCCATCTCTCTCATATATCCAATAAATTAAGGAGAAAAAAAACGTAAATAAAATTTGATCGTCAATCTGGCACTTTCTTTGTTCAGGATTTTCAACACTCATGCTAATGAAAATGTACATACAGTATTAAGGGTTTATACCTTCTAAATAATTTTAATTGATTAAACATGGGAAACCCTCAGAAGGCTTGGTAATACATAAAGAATTATTACAACTCTCATATATTTTCTTTCTACATCGTTTGATAGGAGCCCATTGCAATGTTTACTTTGACGAAACACTAATGGAGGAGCTCCTCTTACTTTTAGCAGCTCCTTCTTCACCACCAGTACTGCAGCTCTGCACCTGGAGGAAGTCACAACTCGGCACAAGGTGTTCCAGGACAGAGCGCCATATCACTCCCAGACTCGTCCATATCACTTTTTGACTGCAGTTGTACCATCAAGCAGAAGAACAGAATAGCAGGCAAAGATCAAGTCTCATTTCATCGTTTGTTTTCATAAGATAACATCCAAAGCACAGTTTCGCAATTACTGCAGAAATCTGTCAGCTGTGGGTGTAGAGGATATAATACTGAGACCTACACGTGGGTCACCGGATACTGGGATGGTAAAACTAGGTTTGTTTTGCACTCGTTACAATAAAAGGAAAAGAGCAATACAAACTGAAGTAGAAAGCAGTACATTTTCGAAAAGGAAAAGAATCACTGGCTCTGCATTCAACTGACATTTTGGCAAAATTTGCTTAAAAAACATCAGAACTCTCTATGTAAATTTCAGGGTTAGCAGGGCAGCTTACGGTTCCAATATTTACCCTTCAAAGTCATTTGAGTCAATGAACGATGCAAGGCAGGGCTGTTCAAGCCTTGTCCTGGACGGCCGGTGTGTCTGCAGGTTTTCACTCTAAATGGGCACTTAAACTAAACCACATAATTACTGGCTTAACTAAACCAGTTTAAGAGCTTCTCCCAGTTCTAAAAATGTATCTGCTTTAAAAAGACCTAGAAATCCTGCAGGCACTCTGGCACTTCAGGACCAGGATTGGTCACCTAGGAGGTAGTGTTAAATTAGACATCAGTGAGATATGATAATAAGGAATTAAAGAGTCCAGGCCAAATTTCTTGTTAAATACCCTACCTCCTACCTTATCAGTGCACTTGTCGACCAAACTTCTGACTGAAATAATTTTGATTCTTTTGAGAAACCCTGAATAAATAATGTCAAATATGCCATAAATGTCAAATATTCCAGTAAAATTTCAGTTCATTGAAAAGCAGTTCATTGAAAACAAGTCAGCAGTTTCCGGAGCCTGACCGTATGAAGTAAATCAGAAGGACAGTCACAAACCAGTGCTTCCATTACATCACAACAGAACACACATCTACAGCATATGGAAAATTATACTCTGCTGTACTTTCCATAGTCCAGACAGGCGCTTTATCCAGAATGCCAGGCCAAGACAAGTTAAATTTAAAGAGTGGCGAGGGACAACAGACAGGGCCCCTGTATTCTCAAGCAAGTAACCCTGGGGATGACCTTACAGAGGCGGTAAGCTTCTGATCTGGCACTTTCATCTTCATGTAAAAAGGTTTACATGAAATGTAAACATAATGTTTACATAAAATGTGCCTCATTTTTGGGAAATTATGTACCTGGCATAATGGCTTTGCAAAAGGTTGGATCTCAGTCAATTTTTTTCCCCTTCACCGACATTAGTCACATCAGACTGCCTGCAAGGAACTGAATACATTGGGAAAGCAAATTAAACAAGGATGGTAAAACCAAAAATTTAGTAGAACAGGAGAGTTCTGGAGGGGAATCTTAGAGTTCAGGTCTGTAGGGCAGTATAATCCAGGACTGACCTATAGAAACCTGATGTGAACGTTTAACAATTCACTTTTTAATTTTATTTTACTCAAAACAATCAAATTATGTAAAAAAACATTGGTGTTAATGGACAACAAAAGTAATCTCACACTGTTAGAATAGAACAGGAAGCATATTGATGGTCTTCAGACACTGTCTTTTCAGCAGATGAGTCCATTATGGAAAAAGTTAGTAGCTCAAAAAACAACTAATAAAGCCTAATTTAAGGATTACCTCACACAAGTTTCTCTTGAAGGCTTTGGAGAGATTTAAGTGTCTGACAACATGCCTACCTTACAGTATCTAAAGAACCCACCCAGGAAGTTAAAAAGAGTTAGAGATTAAAATCAAGGTCAGCCTTGCCTTTGAACTTGAATGAGAATGTTATTTCGAAAACGGACAACACATTTTTATAAAATAATTTCATTTTGTAAAAGGGTCCCTAGTTTAACAAGCTCCAACATATTATGAAATATATATATTTAGTATGCTGCCATTAAGCTGAAAATCTAATGCTGTTGTGTGAAGTGAACCAAAAATGCACATTTTTGTAGCATGTAACATAATTGCCTATAAGTGAAGGAGTAAAATCATTATAAGACTGATTTTATTTCTATAGACTCTATACAAATGTTACATTCCTAACAACTCCATGAAAATCACCATCTCCCACAGTAAGCTACAATACCAGAGTACCTTCAAGGCTTCTCATGACATTCACACTTATTAATAAGTTTTAATGTGAAGCACTTTCTATCAAAGTAAAACCAACAGTGAAAACAGAATTTTGAAAGGCGGGGTGGAACAGGACAGATATGTCTAAAGATGTGCTACAATCCTTTGCTGTGGTCACATCAAAAGAGTACGAAACAAAGACAAGAAGCAGATGCATAAAGATGTTCTGAAGCTGTCTGATGGCAGCTCTACCTGATGTGGAATGTGACACATGTACGGTGGCACGTCAGCACTCAGCTCACTCTTCAGTAACTTATAACACGCAACAGCAAGCTTTATTTCCCCATCCTCAGTGCTGTATTTTTACAAAATGTTTAGAGAAGATTAGGAGAGCTACAAAGACGGATAAATAAGACTTTAAGAGTATTCAAAATTATAAGAAGAGACTAATTACAGCTGATTAGAACACTGATTAGTCACTACAGCATAGAAGCCACATTACCAAACCCCTTGGTAACTTGGCATCTTAACTAAGACTCATTGCTTGCAACCTACACAGACATTAAGATAAAGGGTTCCCCATGTAAAAATAAGCAACTGCTTTTCCCTAATAAACCAATTTAGAGCCCTCAATGTGTACTCTGCTAAATCTTTCATTGCAATGCCATATTGATTTGGCACATATGAGGCCTTTGAAATGCATGGGCAACTGAGATGAGCCAGTTCTTTTGTTGTTTTACATGCAGAAAGGCATGTAAGGCAGTGGTTTAGCAGGACAGTCCTGTTGTCCCATAAATTCCACGGAAAATTCAGGGATCACTGCTTTGCGGTCATCACATCAACTCCAAGTCAACTCCCCTCTAACCACTAACGGTCCAAACAAATTATCATGTTCTGTGATACCTGTACTGCCATCTCTCTGCAGTCATAAACCTGTCTAGAAAGTTGTTCTGTTGGTCGGGTCTTGAGATTTTCAGTCTTTCCAGGCTGGAGTGTCCGTTTTGCAAAATATCGATTAAATTAATCTTCTACTAAAACAATTCAATTAGATTAAATTCTGTAGTTATCATGAATAGAGCTACTATAAAATATTAAAAACAGAGCAGACCAACATTTACATATGGAAAGCTCTGTACTGATGATACAACAAATGTATTAATTTATTGTAAGCACTACTAGATGTGTCTGCAAATCCCTGCATTACAATTTAAATAGGAAAAAGAATTATGCTCAACATTTCAAAGCAAGACATTTTGAAAGTGGTTAATCTAATGTTAAAATTTTTTTAAACAGATTTCAAATACTTTTGTTTCTGATCGTGAAGAATCAGTATTATTCCAAGAAGGACATCTTAAGATTATAGGTATTTCATTAATAATGACCCCCTATGCAAACAACCGGATCAATTTAAAGATCGTGGGCGGCACAATGACACAGTGTTAGCACTGCTGCCTCGCAGCGCTCTGGCTCTGCGCTCAATGCCAGACCTTGGGCCAAAACTGGCCCTGGTGTGGGTGTGTGAGTGTTTGTGTGCCCTGCTCTCTGGCTCCCACCCTACCCTGTACTTGATAAAACAGTTAGAAAACTGATGAAATTTTAAGATTGCCAACTGTCATGAAGTGAAAACAAGAATGCACAGTGACAGCTAGGAACTCTATCCAGCTACACCTGAGCAAAAACACTTCACCTTAGATATTCTGTTCTGTATCTGGGAACTGGGTTTATGAAGAAAACCACTTCAGACAAACCACCCCTTTCTTAGGGAGAGACTATTTCACATAAGACGCATAACATCTGAAACAGGACATGCATCAGATGATGCAAACAAGAAAGTCATTCCTGGATCGTTTCAAGACAAACATTTAAACGGTTTCTACTGCAGCCTAAACAACAACACTGAAATGCTTCTTGTAATAAGCGTTTCATTACAACGCCTTAATTGTTAATGAATGCAAAATGACTTAAGACTACAACACAAACCGTGCAAACTGGGAAAATGAAAAGCCACAATGCCTTGTGAAGAGAAGTATCCTCACCTTCTGAAGCTTCTGAGTTACTCTGAGCAACAGTGGCAACAGCTTTACCTGCAACCAATCACAAGGAAACGTTATCTTTTATGACATTCTTGGCAAACGTTTTTTCTTTCATATCACACTTAAAGTTAATGGATCACCCATGTCAGTCCCTGATAAACGTACACATCAGAAAGAACTTCCACCTGAATCTCACAACAGTTAGTTATACCAGAAGTACACAATGCACAATATGCCAACATATCACAGCTAACCAGTGGTTGCTGCATGCATTGCCGGAAATCTGGTGGTAAAATATACACAAGTACTTACAGTAAGCTAAAGTGCTTTTTGTGCTTTAAAACTGTAAACATAAACTGAGCGAAGTCTGAAAAGAGATGTGCTCAGATTTGAAACAAACGTAGCCAGACTATAAGCAGTACAATTAAAAATGACAAGATAAAACAACTGTTTCCAGCAATCTCTTGCCAGAAAATCTGAATATTTCATATACAGTACCTGTATATAGTATTAGGTCAATTAAATACTTGCCTATTACAACAGTTTACCACACAGCATGAACTCAAAAAAAGTTATGATGCTGGCAGTTAATGCCAATCTTTTATTTTACCTACTGTATATATGAAGGGATGTGTTGAAACTTGTCTTCAGCTGTTAAATATCAAAAGCAATCTTTAGCAGCGTGCAGATCTGGTAAAGGTAATGATCATATTACTCATACCCTTTTATGAAATCTTGATGGGAACAGTTACATACTACAGTTTTGCTATTACAACCCTGAAGACAGATCATGTCAAACCTAACATCAATCAGGTTTTTTGCTGCCCAGAATAATGTTATTAAAACAAAGATCCCTTTCACTTACAGCTTCTGTATATATAAAAAAAAGATTTCCACATAGGCCATCAATTCAATAACTTGTCCGGACCTTCATTCGTGTCTCCTGATATTCACCATTTCAATTGCACGGCTTGTATTATTTATCCTAGAAGACAAACAGTCTCAATAAAAATTCAAACTGCCTTCCCCAAAAACTGAGTTGAGTCACTTTTGTAAGCCTCCACCCAAACTCGATGCACATCTGCAAATTTAACATCTTAACCTCAATCAACATGCAAATCACACAACAGCAAGGGGTGTATAGCTTTTTGCACTATGGATATCGTATTATGGTATACTAGTATACCACTGCTTTCAATTCTGGATCCAAGTTGTTCTCAAATTTGCACCTGAATTCCATTTCAAGGCTTGAATACAGCACATACAGCACATACAGTACACAAAGCTGAAAAGCAATGAAGCTAAACTATGACCTATACAGAAAACATGCACATTGCATCACATGAAGCAACACATTCTGTGGTCTCCAGCTTATGTCTTACAACAAATATAAGCTGATTCATGCATGTGGAAGTGGCCACATCTGAAACCACAATTTATCCTACGTGAGCAGTGGTAACTGGGTAGGCCAGATCTGTGGCCGAGGCCTTCGTGTGCCTGTGGTTCTATTGGTTGAGGCTAGGGCTTCAGATGCATAGAAACCAGCTAAATACAATGGCAACTACAAACTGAGATATAAAGGGGGAGAAGAATGGGGAATTCTAGACTTGGTTACTGGAAAAAAAAAAACATTTTTTCCGTCCTTGAAAAAGCCACTCTGTGTTGAAATCAGGATGCAGAGTAGTGACACGTAGTTGGGAAAGCATTCAAGGGACAGACTCTTTAATTACAAACTAATAAGGACAGGGCTCCAGTTTGTGCCTAAATTGTTGCATAACTGTAATCATTAGTCCGATTTTGTCAGTCCTTTCAAAAACTGACTAACAACTGTGCTTTGGCAGTTATAAACCTATCAAGAGCATTAGAGAAACTACATGTCTTTGGGGGAACAAAATGTAGCTAAAAGGAGTGTCTGTATTACGACAGACATGTTTGTCATGCAATCTTAACTCTTTGTCTGTTCAGCTGAGCACTTGAGGCATTCTTATCATTGGCTGTCAGTATTTTGTACAGGAAAGGTGCTACTTATTACATCATTGATGTCTGTTTCCAGAAGGACAAGTTACATGGGTGTTTTGTGATTTTGTGAGTGCAATATTCTTTGTGTACTACACAGTAATGTTACTAAACAAGCCATTTTTCTGATACACGCTGACCCACACGATGAACTCTTCTCAACTAATGTATGCCACTGCACAAAAAAGGATTTGTTCCTCCCTAGTTTAATCTATTTACAAATACAATTAATTTAAAAAAAAGTTTCAAAAGGGGCACGCCAAAAAATAACAATCTCATGTGTAAATTAAGCTAGCCATTATACTCTTCTTAATTTCATAGTTCATAGTCATAGTTACTTTTTTGAAAAAGTAATGAAAAGTGCCAAATACATAAGTCAAAGGC